>NC_058521.1:394312769-394934554 GCF_904849725.1 Hordeum vulgare subsp. vulgare | reverse complement strand
ACATGATTGACAAGACAGGATTCCCATAACACTCAGGAGCAGTACGTGCTCTTGTCGACCTACAAGGTCCGACAGTAACTTGATGTGAAGCTTCATGATCACCATCATTATCTTCCTCTTCAACTGGTGTTTCCTCGAGAGAAATTTCTTTCTTCCCTGCGCCACCATCTTGTTGAAGCAGAGGTTCTGTAACCTCATCAAGTTCTATAGTCCTTCCACTCAATTCTTTTGAGAGAAACTCTTTCTCATGAAAATCTCTGTTCTTAGCGAGAAACACTTTGCCCTCGGATCTAATATAGAACGTATACCCAACTGTCCCTTTTGGGTAACCTATGAAGACACACTTTTCCGCTTTGAGTTTCAGCTTTTCAGGCTGAAGCTTTTTGACATAAGCATCACATCCACAAAATTTAAGAAACGTCAACTTTGGCTTCTTGCCATACCATAGATCATACGGTGTCGTCTCAACGGATTTCGATGGTGCCGTATTTAAAGTGAATGCAGCTGTCTACAATGCATAGCCCCAAAATGATAATGGCAAATCGGTAAGAGACATCATGGAACGCACCATATCAAATAAAGTACGACTACGAGTTCGGACGCACCATTACGCTATGGTGTTCCTGGCGGTGTCAACTATGAAACAATTCCACATTGTCTTAAGTGAGTGCCAAACTCGTAACTCAGATATTCACCTCCTCTCTCGGATCATAGAAACTTGATCTTCTTGCTACGATGATTTTCAACTTCACTCCAAAATTGTTTGAACTTTTCAAACGTTTCAGACTTCTGCTTCATCAAGTAGATATAACTATACCTACTCAAATCGTTAGTGAAGGTGTGAAAATAACGATATCCTCCACATGCCTCTATGCTCATTGGTCTGCATACATTAGTATGTATGATCTCCAACAAGTCATTTGCACACTCCATTGTTCCAGAAAACGAAGTCTAAGTCATCTTGCCCATGAGACATGGTTTGCATGTGTCAAGTGATTCAAAATCAAGTGACTCCAAAAGTACATCGACATGGAGTTTCTTCATGCGCTTAAGACCAATATGACCTAAGCGGCAGTGCCATAAGAAAATGGCGATATCATTCTTAACTATACATCTTTTGGTCTCAATGTTGTGGATATGAGTGTCATCTTAATCGAGATTCAATATGAACAAATCCCTCACATTGGGTGCATGATCATAAAATATATTACTCATATAAATAGAACAACCATTATTCTGTAACTTAAATGAGTAACCGTGTCCAAATGAGTAACCATCTTGCAATAAACAAGATCCAGATGCTCAATGGGTGACTCAACGGCGATCTGGATTTCCAGCCGGCGCGCACCTCTCTCTCTCCAATTGTCATCTCAGGTCAACTCCCGTGCTTACCTACGTGTTTTCTGTCATGAAATCCATGGGTGGCTCCATGCTGGATCTGGAATTTTTCACCTTGCTCGGCTTTTGCGGATGATGTGTTTCGCCACTCTGGTTTTTCTGTGCACCCAATAGATCATCGTCGCCCTTTCATCATGGTGGTCTCCTTTAGCCGACATGTTTTCCGCTTATCTGAGGATTCTGTTGCTGTCGCCCTTGAGCCAGCTATTGGGGTATTCGGCCATTGATCTTGTGGTCACAAAAGTCAAGGATTCGGCTTTCTCCTTCAGGGTTTCTTGCAAGCAAGTTGGTTTTCATATTCTTGATTTGCGATCTTATAAAT
The DNA here is from genome assembly GCF_904849725.1 of Hordeum vulgare subsp. vulgare. Taxonomy (NCBI): domain Eukaryota; kingdom Viridiplantae; phylum Streptophyta; class Magnoliopsida; order Poales; family Poaceae; genus Hordeum; species Hordeum vulgare. The sequence continues at coordinate 394,932,834 of NC_058521.1, read as the reverse complement.
GCTCCAGTTTTAAAGGTTTCTTCCATCTCTGGGGCATTGGTGGTCCAAATTGTCATCGTGAATTTTCTCTATGGAGGAAGCAGTGTGATGCTGAATGGATATTAGTTAGCCCGTCTAAGAGGAGGGAAGCATTAGGTCTGATGGCAATGCATTCCAAACCTCTAAAGTCATCTCTAAAATCTGGATCATCCACGCGCAAGAAGCTATTTTTTGCAGCTCTCCAATAGTACGATGTTTGCAAAGGTTACAGGTGTCCTGTCACCCAAGATGAACTTACTACGCTTCAGAATGCGGGTTATTCTATACCTCAGCAAGTGCGTGTAATTATCAGTGCACCACCGTTGGCTGAACTCCGGTGGACGACGGCGACACCTCACATTACATTTGGGACGGTTTCTCAACCGGTGTTGCCTCCCGCTTTCTTCGGGATTCAAAATCATATCAGCGGTAAGCACGGGATTTCTTCCTCTCTTGGCGCAGATACGGTTTCACCCTCCCCCTATGGCGGGATTTCTGGAGCATTCAAATCGGCGCAGTCCGAAGGTTTGGCCAGTGGGCCTTCCTCCAATCATATTTCAGCTCATGGGCCGGCGGTGGGTCGATCTCCAAATGGGACTGATATTATACCATCTTTGCAAGAGGCCCATAAGCTCTTTGATGATTTGATTAATGACATGGTTCAGGAGATTTTTTCTTGCACGATCTGTTTGAAACGTGGGCATCTAGCTCCAAACTGCACGACTTCGCAGATATGCTCATCCTGCGGTAGAGTGGGCGACACAAGATCTAATTGTGCTTCTTTTATGCGCGATTATTGTCATACTTGGAAAAGGAAGAGCCCCACCACCTCCCGTGTCATAGATTTCTCGGGAACCTCTACTAGTCTTGGGGAAACCGCGCATCCTACTGAGCAGTTCTCCCCTGTCTCATCACACTCATCTTCTCCCAGGACTCCATCTGAGCCACTGCCATTGACACCACCTCCACCAGCTCCACTCTCTGCCATGGCCAACTTCGAGCTTGACCCCGAGCGGTACGTCCCTTCGGGCCATCACATCATCGACGGTGGTCTGAATCGCCTACCACGGTCTTTCATCACTCTGTCGATACCCATTGCCCGCCGACATGAGCAGTTCATGATTGCTGAGGTGATGCCTGCCCCGCCCGCCAACCTTATTGGCCAGGTACGACAGGAATTAGTTGATCTTTTGCAAAATAGAGGTTTCCATGTACACTCTGCGCAGCCTTGGATTGCGGGAGTAGGACTTTTTAACCTTAGGGATGCTGGTGAGAGTTTTGCTGCTATACAGATGGTTCCTCAGGACTTGGGGAACGATTCTTTTGTTAGATTCATGAAGCACAATGAAGTCACGGGTTTTCGTGGCACTGTAGGGTTTCATCAGGGGTGTTTCATGTTTTTGGGAGTGGCGCTAGATTTCCGCAACACTGAAGATTTCCGTGCAGTGGTTAACACGTTGAATTCCATCATTGGGTCAGTGATGACTCATATCTTGTACGCTCTATCGTCTTTGTAGCGTTCCCGGATGATTTTCTGGTACCTCGGAGTGTTACTTTCTCTGAATATGCTGCTTGGGGAGGAGGAATGGTTTCTTTATCTGTGCCGCTGTACATCTTGGGAGCGGCCTTTGCAGAGCAGATGCCTAATGACGAAGACCACATGCCTCTCAATGGCAACGCCCACCCAATGCCAGATCAGCTTGAGCAAAACAATCTGTTGTTTGCACTGCCACCTTACCCTGCTCTAGGGTGGAACGATGTGTCTCCATCTCCAATGCCAGAGCCTCCAGTCCAGCGTGAGGAGGGGGTTGTGGTTGGCATGGTGAAGTGCCGGATGCAGAACCTGCTGTGCCTGAGCAGGATCAAGAGTCCATGGTAATTGACCAACCAACCTCTTCCGATTTCGTACAAGAAATTGTGTATGTGGACCCCCAGCCAGATAATGGTGCAGCTTCTGATCGTGTCCGTGAAGATGTTGTTGATGCTGTCGATGAGGTTCCAGATGTGTTCAATCCACTCGCAACTGTTCCATACCAGCAGCCCAACTTTAAGCGAGTAAACCTGATGATTGGGACAATACGTGTTGCTTATGGTCCACCCCTACCACCTGTTGTCTCCTGGACAAGATCTTTTGAAGCTCTCATGGGGGTTTTCAGTATGCTACATGTCCCTCATCACCTTCAGATGCTTGCGGCTCCACCTATTGTGCTCTCCAAGCATTCCTGGTCGATTGCGTTTGATGAAGATCTTGGGGAGCCCAACATTGTCTATAAGGACTGCATTCCTCAAGACAGAAGTGACGCCATCTGCGTACAGTAGCTAGCTTACCACCATCAGGGAGTCTCTTCTCCTTTTCAACTCCAGTGACCACGAAGAACATGCTGTGCAAGAAGTCCACTCCAATTGTGGACTCAGCTGTTCGCAGATGCACCAGAGGATTTGTGAAGCGTGATGGCTTGAAACCTGTTCTGCAAGAGCTTCCAATGCCTATGCCAAAGAAGAGAAAGCCGCGCGCTAAACCCATGGAAGTGTCGGCTGATAATGACGTACCGCCACCACCACAGGAGTAGTCCATCCCACCTGCAACTCCAGTCAGGGTGATCCAATCCATCGGCCAAAGTCTTGGCATTGCCCCAGAAAAGCTCACTACGGATCCACTTATGGAAGATCTTGTTGTCTCCAACTCCTCCCCCAATGATTATTAAACGATCGTTCATGTTACTGAGTTTTATCTGCTGTTTCATTTGTCCTACTACTGCTTGCTCTGTGTCATAGCCTTTTGAACTATGTTTGTGTCAGTTATTATGTAACTGCACCTTTCCAATTAAATCTTGTTGCTATGGATAGTCATTCTAAAAAAGTTGGCGGGTTCTTTGCTGGAATGTGCATGGCTTAAATTCAGATTCACGTCAAAGGGCAGTTTGTAATAAAACTGATGAAAACATGGCTTCGGTTGTTTGCCTCGAGGAAACCAATATGTAACATATTTATTATCTGAGTATTAAAAGTTTTTGCCCCAAAAGGTTTTATGAATTTGCGTATTGTCCTTCGTGTGGTGTCTATGGTGGCTTGATCACTCTCTGGAATTCCTCCATTTTAACTTGCACCTTGATTGACTCTCAGAAGTTTGGATTAATTGTGTCTTTCACTTCCAACCATAATTCTGAAACTTGGACTCTTGTACATGTATACGGGCCTTGCCAAGGAGAGGCTAGAGACCAGTTTGTGAGCTGGCTATATAACCTCAATATCCCTGTCAATGATAATTGGCTGCTTCTTGGAGATTTCAACTTTATTCCCTCATCGTCTAATAGAAATATTCAAGGTGCTGATGTGAATGATATTTTCTATCTTCAATGAGATTATTGGTCATCTAGGTCTATTAGAACTACCACTCAAGGGTAGGTATTTCACCTGGTCAAATATACAAGATACACTGCTTCTGGAACAATTAGTCTGGTTCTTCACTTCTGCCAATTGGATATCTTGCTATCCACTCACACAGGTCCTTCCTTTAGCAAAAACTGCATCTGATCATGTTCCATGTGTTGTTTCAGTAAACACATCCATTTGCAAATGCAACCTCTTTCGTTTTGAACATTATTGGGTGGAAATGGATGGATTCCTTGACTGTGTCCAGAATTTTTGGAAGATACCCTCCGAAAAGGGTCACATCATTACCATCATAATGGATAAGATTAAACACCTGAGACAGGATCTGAAGAGTTGGCAGACTAGTCTCTCTAGGATCAAAGCACTCATTGATAAGTGCAATCAGGTGGTGCTCTGTCTGGACATTCTTGAAGAGCTGAGACCCCTGTTTAGACCTGAATCCAATTTCAGGGTGATTGTGGAGCTTCACTTAGAACACCTTCTGCATTTACAATTCCTTTACTGGAAAAAGAGAGCTACTATCAGATTCATCAAGGTGGGAGAAGAGAACACAAATTTTTTTCATGCCATGACAACTGAAAGATATAGAAGAAACTCTATTTCATCCCTCAAACTAGAGGATGGAACTGATTATGACCAGATTGCTGGCTGTTTTTGGTCATCTTTCAAGGGCAGGATGGGCTCCTCCCAAGGGATAAACCGGGCTATCAACCTTCAGTCTCTCATACATAAGGTAGAAGGGCTAGATGTTCTTACTCTTCCTTTTACCAAAGAGGAGATGGATAAAACTGTCAAGGAAACACCCATTGATAAAGCTCCAGGATCAGATGGTTTCAATGGTCTTTTCTTCAAAAAAAGTTGGCATATCATCTGTGATGACTTTTATCAACTTGCAAATGATTTCTGTAAAGGGACTGCAAAGCTGGAAAATATGAACTCCTCTTACATAACCCTGGTGCCCAAAAAGAGATCCCCTGAAGAAGTGGTCGACTTTAGGACAATCTCCCTCACTGGAATGGGGCTGAAATTCCTTTCCAAAATGGTTGCCAACAGGCTGCAGTTACAGATCATGAAATGCATTCATAAGAATCAGTATGGTTTCATCAAATCCATAACTATTCAAGACTGTGTTGGATGTACATTGGAGTACCTTCACCAGTATCATCACTCAAAGAGACCCATTGTCATACTCAAACTTGATTTTGAGAAAGCTTTTGACTCTGTGGAACATGAATTTATATTTTAAGTTCTTAGACGGAAGGGCTTCAATGAGAAGTTGGTCTTATGGGTACAACAGTTGCTCTCTTCTGGCTCCTCCTCAGTTATGCTTAATTGAGTTCCTGGTAGAAAATTTATGTGCAAGAAGGGTGTAAGACAGGGAGATCCTATGTCCCCTCTCCTCTTTGCCATTGCTGCAGACTTTCTTCAAACATTGGTGAATCAGTTGTTGGAGAATGGGCTCATTTAGCTTCCAATCCCTTGCCATGATAAGGACTTTCCAATTGTCCAATATGCAGATGACACTCTTATCATCTTGCGTGCTGTGGAGTCCCAGCTCTTGGAGCTCAAAACGATGCTTATGCTTTTCTCACAGTCCACTGGTCTTCAAGTAAATTACCATAAATCTGCTCTGTTGCCTATTAACATTGATCAGGTAGAACTCCAAAGGCTAGCAGACTCTATTTGGTGTAAGGTAGGCTCACTACCTTTCACATATCTAGGCTTGCCTATTGGGACAACCAAGCCAAGAATCATTGACCTAATGCCACTAGTGGATAACATGGAAAGGAGGCTCTCTGCTAGCTCTTCCTTCCTGGCTCAGGGTGGTCGTCTGCAATATCTCAACTCACCTTTGTATTTTGTTCCCATTCTTTCCTCTATAGTCCGGACATACCACCAGGAATCATTAAGCAGTTGGAAAGGATACAAAGACAAAGTCTTTGGAGAAGAAATGGACAAGATCATGCACCTTCTCTCGCGGCTTGGGACTTGGTGTGCATACCCAAAATGAAAGGATGTTTGGGTATCATGAATCTGTCTGTCCAGAATGAGGCTCTGCTTCTTAAACATGCTGATAAGTTTTTGAACAAAGCACAAGTGCCATGGGTTGATTTAATATGGAACACTTACTATCACAACATAATTCCATGGGGAACATCTCTCCGTGGATCGTTTTGCTGGAAGGATATTTGCAAGAGGATGGACAATTTCAGAGCTTTCACCTACGTATAACCAAACAGAGGAGATATTTTTCTCTTTTTGTCTGATTCCTGGGCACTAGGGAACTCAACCTTACCCCTAGCACATCAGTTCCAAAGACTGTTCTCTTTTGCTATTGATACATCTTGCACTGTTGAGGAGGTATTCCAAGCTTTCGAGACAAACTGCATGACTAGCCTGTTTCACTTGCCACATTCTGATGGAGCCTTCCAGGAGTTGCAAATAGTTACGTGCCTACTACAAAACCTACACAGAGAACAGTCATGCAAAGATGTCTGGCTTTGGAGTAGAGACAGTAAGGTTTAGCCTGCTAAGAAATACTACTTACATGTCCATCAACCCATTATACCCAATCCTCTACTCAGTTGGGTTTGGAAAAGTTGGTGTACCATGAAAATCAAAATGTTTGCCTGGATGCTCATTATGGACAGGTTGAATAGCCAAGATATGCTTGAGAGACGCCATAGGAATGTTTCTGATTCAAACTTATGTGTTCTGTCTCATGCAAGAGTCAAGGAGGACATGGATCATCTCTTCTTCAACTACATGCTCAGCACCAGGGTTTGGAACTATCTTCAGATTACTTGGCCATCAGAAATGCAAGGATTTTCAACAATGAGCATCCCATATTCAACAGCTGGAAGTCTAACTTAACTCATGATATCTCCCTTTCAGCTTATAGAATTAAGGCTAGATTTAAGGAAGATCTCCTTACGTGGATTTCCTTCCTACCTCCACGAGGTTTGTACATCTACACACCCACCCCATTTGTATATTCTAATCCTTTCATGTACATAAACCCCCTTTAGTTTGGAATAAAAGAAAAGGTTGTGGGGTGATTACCCTACAGTAGTTGGTCAAAAAAAAGTTCATGCTCAACGCATGCACTAAATAACAAATATTAAAGTTCATCACTAATCCCGATGGTAATTGAAGTGAGACCGTGCCGACGGCGATCACATCAACCTTGGCACCATTTCCCACATGCATCGTCACTTCATCCTTCGCCATCCTTCGTTTATTCCGCAGTTCCTGTTTCGAGTTGCAAATGTGAGCAACAGAACCGGTATCAAATACCCAAGCACTACTATGAGAGCTGGTGAGGTACACATCAATAACATGTATATCATATATACCTTGTTTGGCGTTGGCCGCCTTCTTATCAGCCAAATACTGGGGGCAGTTACGCTTCCAATGACCAGTCCCCTTGCAATAATATCGCTCAGTTTCCGGCTTAGGTCCAGCCTTGGGTTTCTTTGTCGGAGGGGCAACAACTTTGCAACTCTTCTTGGAGTTACCCTTCTTGCCTTTGCCGTTTTTCTTGAAACTAGTGGTCTTATTGACCATCAACACTTGATGTTCTTCCTGGATTTCTAACTCAGCGACTTTCAGCATCGCAAGTAACTCGCCGGATGACTTATTCATCCCTTGCATGTTATAGTTTAACACGAAGGTCTTATAGCTAGGTGGCAGTGACAGAAGAATACTGTCAGTGATATCTTCTTGCGGGAGTTCAATCCCCAGCTCACCTAGACAGTTAGAGTACCCGGACATTCTAAGCACGTGTTCACTGATAGACGAATTCTCCTCCATTTTGCAAGCATAGAACTTATCGGAGGTCTCATACCTCTTGATCTGGGAATTCCTCTCAAAGATAAACTTCAACTCCTGGAACATCTCATATGCTCCATGACGTTCAAAACGTCTTTGAAGTCCCGGTTCTAAGCCATAGAAAACTGCACATTGAACTAGTGAGTAGTCATGCTTACGCGCTTGCCAAGCGTTCAAAACAACTTGGGTTGCTGTAGTGGGTGGTGCATCACCTAGAGCAGCAAGCACATATTGCTTTTGGCCAGCTTGGAGGATAAGCCTTAGATTTCGAGCCTAGTCAACAAAGTTGTTTCCATCATCTTTCAGCTTAGCTTTCTCTAGGAATGTATTAAAATTCAGGGTTGCTACTGCACGAGCCATTCATCTACAACATAAAATTTTGCAAAGATTACTTAGACTATGTTCAGTACAATTGAGTTTAGCTAATCATATTACTAATAAACTCCCACTCAAATAGACATCCCTCTAGTCATTCGAGTGTCGCATGATCCAAATTCACTAACTCAAGTCCGATCATCGCGTGAGTTGAGTATAGTTTTACTGGTGAACATCTCCATGTTGATCATATAAACTATATTATTCATGCTCGACCTTTCGGTCTCGTGTTCTGAGTCCATGTCTGTACATGCTAGGCGCGTCAAGTTTAACCCGATTGTTCCCCGTGTGCAACTCTTTTGCACCCGTTGTATGTGAACGTTGAGTCTATCACACCCGATCATCACGTGGTGTCACGAAATGACGAACTGTCGCAACGGTGCATAGTCGGGAGGAACACAATTTTATCTTGAAATTTTAGTGAGGGGTCACCTTATAATGCTACCGTCGTTCTAAGAAAAATAAGGTGCATAAAAGGATTAACATCACATGCAAATCATAAGTGACATGATATGGCCATGAAATTGTGCTTCTTGATCTCCATCACCAAAGCACCGGCATGATCTCCATCATCACCAGCGCCGCGCCATGATCTCCATCATCATGGTCTCTATCATTGTGCCGCCATCGAGGTTGTCGTGCTATCTATGCTCTTACTACTAAAGCCACCACCTAGCAATATCGTAAAAGCATCTGCAAGCACAAACATTAGTTTATAGACAACCCTATGGCTCCTGCCGGTTGCCGTATCATCTACGTGCAAGTCGATATTTAACTATTACAACATGATTATATCATACATCCAATATATCATATCATGGCTTTGGCCATATCACATCACATGCCTACCCTGCAAAAACAAATTAGACGTCCTCTAATTTGTTGTTGCATGTTTTACGTGGCTGCTATGGGTATTTAGTATGATCGCATCTTACTTACGCAAACCCACAAGGGTGATATGCAAATTGCTATTTAACCTTCTCCGAGGACCGCCTCGGTCAAATTCGATTCAACTAAAGCTGAAGAAACAAACACCCTCCAGTCATTTTTATGCAACAAGTTGCATGTCTGTCGATGAAACCGGTCTCTCGTAAGCATACGAGTAAAGTTGGCCCGGGCCGCTTCAATCCAGCAATAATGTTGAATCGAGAAAAAACTAAGGAGAGCAGCAAATTGAACATCAAGGCGCACAAACTCTTTTGTGTTCTACTCGAGATATCATCTACGCATGAACCTAGCTCATGATGTAACTTTTGAGAAACGTTGCATGGGAAACAAAAAATTTCCTAGGCACACGAAGACCTATCATGGTGATGATAATCTACGAGAGGGAGACCGGATCCACATGCCATTGTAGATATCTAAGTCGGAAGCGTTAAGAAACGCGGTGGATGTAGTGGAACGTCTTCGCGATCCAAATTTTCGCCGTCCCAGATCTGTCCCAATCTAGCACCGAACGGACCACACCTCTACGTTCAGCACACGTGCAGCTCGATGACGATCTCCACCTTCTAGATCCAGCAAGAGAGACGAAGAGGTAGCTGAATTCTTCGATAGCACAATGGCGTGGCGGTGATGATGGTGGAGATACTCCAGTAGGGCTTCACCGTGCCGTACCGATCTATCTACAAGGTGTCACGAAGTAGTGGAGGGAGAGAGGGCTTCACAAAGGCTTGAGTTGCAAAAAAATCTAAAACCCTCCACTATATATAGGAGGAACCAAGGGGTGGTTGGCTTGCCTCCTACTCCAAGGAGGAGCTTCGGCCGAGGCAAGGAGGGAGGAGTTCTCCTCCAATTCGATTTGGTGGAGGACTCCTTCCTATCTTGTCCACCTCCTTCTTTTTCCTTCGTTATTATTGCTTTGGCTGAAATAGCCTTGTTGGGCTGGCCTCACCAGCCCAGTAAGGGCTGGTGCGCCAGCCATGGGCCTATTTGGTTCTCTCCCGGGCGGGTGGCCCCTCCCGGTAAAACACCAGAACCCATTCGTCACTCCCGGTACTTTACCGGTAATACTGAAAATCTTCCCGGAAGCCAAATTTAACAATCCTATATATCAATCTTCGTTTCCGGACCATTCCGGAGACACTCGTGACGTCCAGATCTCACCCAGGGCTCTGAACAACATTCGGTTACCAACATCAATAATTCGACTATACTGAAAACGTCACCGAACCTTAAGTGTGGAGACCCTGCGGGTCCGAGAACTATGCAGACATGACCGAGACAATCTCCGAACAATATCCAATAGCGGGACCTGGACGTCCATATTGGATCCTACATATTCTACGAAGATCTTATCATTTGAACCTCTATGTCAAGGTTCACACAATCATGTATATCATTCCCTTTGTCCATCGGTGGTTACTTGCCGGAGATTTGATCGTCGGTATCGCATAACTATTTCAACCTCGTTACCGGCAAGTATCTTTACTCGTTCCGTAATACAAGATCCTGTGGCTAACTCTTTAGTCACATTGCTTGCAAGGCATGTTTGTGATGTTGTATTACCGAGTGGGCCCTGAGATACCTCTCTGTCACACGGAGTGACACATCCCAGTCTTTGTCCATGCTAACTCAACAGACACCTTCGAAGATGCCTGTAGAGTACCTTTATAGTCACCCAATAACGTTGCGATGTTTGATACACACAAGGCATTCCTCCGGTGTCAGTGAGTTACATGATCTCATGGCCATAGGAATGTATACTTGACATGCTGAAAACAATAGCAACAAAATGACACGAACACATGCTACGTTTATAGTTTGGGTCTTGTCCATCACATCATTCTCCTAATGATGTGATCCCGTCATCAAGTGACAACACTTGTCTATGGCTAGGAAACCTTAACCATCCTTGACCAACAGGCTAGTCAACTAGAGGCTTACTAGGGACATTGTTTAGTCTATATATCCACACATGCATTTATGTTTCCATTCAATACAATTATAGCATGGATAATAAACGATTATCTTGAAACAGGAAATATAATAATAACTATTTTATTATTACCTCTAGGGCATATTTCCAACAAGGCTTTGGCAATATGTCGCGTGCGGGGGCAGGTTCGTGGGCCAAGACTTGCTTCTCAGAGCCAGCCAGCCATGATCGGCACGCCCAACTTCATGCTCCCTTGGCCATCCTACCCCTCAAAGTCCTCGGGGCAGCCTCTTGATGCGGCCCCGCAGGGGTGCTGCGAAGCCCTTTGCGATGGTTGCTCGCGCGAGCCTCGCGAGGCTGGTGCGCTCGCGAGAGCCTTGTGTGCGCAACTTGGTGGTGGGACAATCCCAAGCCGCGGCTCACGCTGCGAGATCGTGAGAAAATGTGCCAAGGCTTACCCAGGCCTGCGGGCCTAGAAGAGAAGCCAGAGGATGCGTGATGGGCGCGCTTCCCTTAGCAAGGTAAATTGCAACGACGTGGGTGATGCTAGCGTTGGGGTCCTCGGTGGTGTTTCTTCGGGAGCCCTATGATCCTTCTTTTGAACCGTCTTCCCTTTCCTGTAATGCAACATGTTCACCCTGGTACTATTTGCTAAGCTTGAAACCTCCTCCAAGGTCATACCAACGCCCGGCGTCCGAGCATGCTGGAAGTGTTGCTGGTGCGAAGGCTCCTGAGGGACAGTGCTCTAGGGCTCGCCTTCAGCGTGCGCCCGGCTTGCGCCCGCACAAGAAGTTGTTACTTGTGGGGCCCGCCTCATGAGGCCCCTTGAGGGAAGTCCTACACAGAAAACACCTTATCCCGAACGATACACGCTTTCCCACTTGCATTTGGGCATTATGTGAGAACTATATGCCCCAAGGGCCTTGGTGGGTGACGTGCACGTGGGCGTGCCCGTGAGCCAGAACCCAGTTCTTTGGGTTCCTAGCACCGTCAGGGAAATCCCAAGCAAAGGCACCATGCCCAGACTCCGCGAGCATGAGGTCCAAGGTGAAGCCAGTGGGCACGTGCCGTGGGCGGAAACCTGCGGCTGCCGAACCGAGGGATTTCCATCCGAAGGTGGTGTGGCCCATGGGGGCATTCTTCGTTGTCTTATCCCCAACGCGATGCATGGGGCTTACACTTGGCATGGACATGGCAAGAAAAGAGAAAACCAATGAAACTCCGCGAAAACCAGGAGACCAAGATCTTCATTAAAACCATAGGCAAACTTGTTTGCAAGCCCAAAAGGGGAGATGCGACTGCCATGTACAGCATGGGTCAGCATGGTGAGCTTGTTTATAAGTCAAAAAAGAAGGAAAGAAAAGCAACTACCCTATCCAGCACGGGCCAGCCTAGAAAAAAATGCGGCTGCCGTGTCCAGCATGGGTCAGCCTAAAAGAAGTGTGTCTCCCATGTCCAGGACGGGTCAGCCTGGGGTTAGTTGCAGCATGGGGCAACCACTTTGGCGTGGGCATAGTCGCAGTTCGACAACCATTCTTCCAGCATGGAGCATAGGGACTTCCGCTTGGGCGTTGGCGGGAGCCCTCCCTCGAGGCCACAACGCGGCTCGTCGTGGGCTTCAGCCTAGGAGGCTCCGGGCATATACAACCCACTCATTCTTACGTGAGAGTGTCACGGGTAGAACTTCTAGGTGTGCTGAATGTTTCAGGCGTTTGGGACTGGGCTCCCACCCTCCGTCTCTAGGCACGCGACACCAGGCTTGGAGACATGTGGGCTGCTGAAGGGGCCCTTCCAACCTCCATATCGACGTGTGTGACGCCAGATGTGGAGACATCAGCGCTCCTGAAGGGGCCCTTCCACCCTCCGGCTTCAAGCGAACGACACCAAGCCTGGAGACATGGGCGCTCGTGAAGGGGCCCTTCCACCCTCTATCTGTAGGCGAGTGACACCAGGCCTGGAGACATAATCGCTCCTAAAGGGACCCTTCCACCCTTCGTCTCCAGGGGCGCGGTGCCACGCGTGGAGACATGGGTGGTCCGGAAGGGGGCCTTCCACCCTCTGTCTCCAGGCGCGTGACGCCAGGACTGGAGGCATGGGCACTCGTGAAGAGGCCCTTCCGACCTCCGTCTCCAGGCGCGCGGTGCCAGGCCTGGAGACATGGGTGCTCCTGAAGGCCCCTTCCTCTCTGCATTTGTCGGTGACGGTTCTCCAAGGGAGCGTGACACTAAAGAACTTGGTGAGATGACTAGCACGGATGGCCAACCCGTGAGCCAGAGCTTGGTTACTTAGATTTCTCGGTGCTGTGAGGACAAGTCCTGACACAAACGACGTGTCTAACTCCCCACCATGGAACCATCACAGGGCGGTTGCGCGGGCGCGGCAGCCCCCGATAGCGGCGAAACATGGGAGCTTAATATTTGGACAAACAACACCATCTCAATTGAAACTTAATCGAGTTTGTTACACATCCAGAAAACGCCCGCTCGAGGCTACGCAAAATACAGGGAATTCTTTGATTCGAACAACTTGAAATGTCCCCTGGCGACCGTGATGCCACGAGAGCGTTAGCCCGTTTGATGATGCGTGCCATGGAGCCCTGCCCCTTGGGTGGGGAGTGACCGTCTACTAAGGCTTCAAGGGCTCACGAGGTCCTGACACCTCGCCATGTACGCGCGGCCCGCAACTCTTGCAGCTGGCCGATCTCCTGAGTGACGAACACGTGTGCCCGTGGCGCTTGGCGCCACATTCCGGCCCGTGGGGGCATGCGCGAGGGCACAAGTGCCCTCTCGTAACACCGACCAAGCCAGTCGGTTCCAGATGGGAGTCCCCATGCATGGCCTCCTATGCCGGAGGGAGGCGGGCGGCGGCTGGGCATGCGAGGCTTGTGATACCGGCGTCTACTGTGGTACCCTTTGCTCGGGCAGGGTCGTCATCGAGGTCAACCCTTCTATTGTTGTCGTAGTCACCTTCCCTCCCGGCAGCGCGATCGCGGTCTCAGCACCGAGTGGTGCGCTTACTGCGGGAAGTGCCGATTGTCTGGCAGTCCTCCATGTTATGGGCGCACGCGTTGTGATGAGCATAGAACATTCCACCAGATCCTCCAAGCGCGCCACCACAGGGTCCTGTCGGCGGCTCAAAGCCGGTTAGGAGTACCCGAAGGAGCACGAGCACAATGCGAGGTGGCCCTGCTCGGGATCCTCGGGCTCGGGGCGAGCGTATTGCCGCACGGCGGTGGAGGTCGCTCACCAGCTGAGCCCCCCGCTTTTGGCACCTTGGGCTCAAGAGGGACGTAGAGTGCGAGGGCCCTCCTGGCGAAGGTGACGAGCTCGGCGATGTGGTCTGCCCAGGCATCACAGCCCTTGTCCATCGGGTGGTAGCGGAGCAGTTCGCTCACCATGAGTAGTGCATCTTGCACGCTCAGGTCCCCCACATGGACACAAGCTGAGGATGATGCCATGGGGGATGCGGCGAAACGGCCGCCTTGCCGCACTGGAGGCCGCGGGGATCCCTGTTGATCATGGGCGGCACGAGCGATGATGGTGGTGTCGGTGTTGCTGCCGGCTTTGTGATGGCTATCCAGCACCGAGCGTTCGGGGCGCGCGAGGCGAGCGTCAGCCATGGGGTCGGTGAAGCTCGGGGCAAAACTGGAGATGAAGAACGGCTGTGCACCCCTACCTCGCATCCTAGGAGTTTATAATGATTTATCTTATGTGTCAACATGCATTAAAATAGTTATGATGTGGTATGGTAGTATGGTGTTTCCCTTTGAGTAATTCGAGCGGCTTGACTCGGCCCATGTGCAAACATGTAGTTGATTCAAAACCAATGCAGACTTCATGATGTTTAAATTTAGAGTGTTTATATCCTACTCATGCTAATGTCCAGTATTAATTATTGAATGGTTTTTCTCTCTAGCTGGTTGTTCCCCTATCTATTGCTAGCCTTCACCTATACTAAGCAGGGATGCTGCTTGTGCATCTAAATTCCTCAACCAAAGTTGTTTCACATGAGTCCACCAGACCTACATATATGCGGTATTACCCTGCTGTTCCAAGTAAATTTGCATGTGCCCCTTCTAATATTCAAACAAACATCTGTTTTGTGAACTTGTACTGCTCATGTAGCAACGGGGCAGACGATATCTTCCATGCTAAGTGAGTTATTCTCAAGACGGTCGTTTATTCGCCGTCATTGCATGAGAAAGACTGGTAAAAAGGATGCCCAGTCCTACATAATCAAAATTCAATTAAACAAAACTCATGGGAGGGCACCCATGAATTCAGCTAGCCATGGCTTGTGTATGGATGGTGAATAGGAGTAAACTTTACAATTTTGTTTGGTAACTAACAATAATAAGTTTAGCATGGAAGATATTGAAAACTTTTGTCGTAACGTTAATATGAAAAGTGCACCACCCAAAATTACAATTTCAACTCTATTTTAAAACTTGAGCTCTCCCACCTCTCAAATCAAGGCTTCCCTCTGCGAAGGGCCTTTCTATTTACTTTTATGTTACTCTTGAGTCATCATCATCTTACTGAAATCACCAGAACATAGAGCACTATTGTCATTTTTATGCATTGAGTCTAGTTAATGTTGAGTGTGAGCATGACTGGATCTCTTCTACCCTAAATTATAATGTTTAGTCACTGCTTCAATCTCAGAGGTGCTATGCATTTATGTTTTGCGGTCTGAGAGAGGGCTAGCGAAATACCATGTCATCATATTATATCGTGATTGTTTTGACAAATTATTGGCATGTGAGATATCTTATTATTGCTTATAGTTGGTTATGTATTGCCATGAGTGAATATGATGTTTAATTGTTATCATGGATACGGTTATTTATGATTTATGCTGAAAACCTGAACACTAGCTAAGCATATATATGGCAACGAGAATAAAAGAGTTTGTAAAAGTTTTCTTTATCACTTTCAGTTTATCAACTGAATTGCTTGAGGACAAACAATGAGTTAATCTTGGGGGAGTTGATATGTCTCCAACATATCTACTTTTCGAAACACTTTTGCTCTTGTTTTGAACTATAATTTGCATGATTTGAATGAAACTAACCCGGACTACGCTGTTTTCAGCAAAACTACCTTTGTGTTAGTTTTATGCAGAAATAAAAGTTCTTGGAATTGGATCAATTTTTTTGTGATTATTTTTGGCAATTACAATGAATTATGATGCAAAGAGCCACAAGAGGGGGAGTCCCTGTAGCCCACGAGGCAACAAGGTGAGGCCACCCCTAGGCCACACGATGTTGTGTGGTGGGGCCCATGAGGCTCCTCCGACCCTTTTTCCAGTACTATAAATTCACATATTTGGAGAAAAATCAGAAAGAAATTTTCACCGTGATCTACAAGACGGAGCCACCTCGACCTCTTGTTCTTCCTCTGGAGGGCTGATCTAGAGTCGATTTTGGGCTCCGGAGAGGGGTTTCATCGCCGTTGTCATCACCAACCCTTCTCCATCAACAATTCCATGATGCTCACCACTAGGAGTGATTAATTCCTTCGTAGGCTCCCTATATGGTGATGGGGTTTGTATGAGATTGATCATGTAATCAAGTTAAGTTGATAGGGCTTGATCCCTAGTATACATTATGTTCTAAGATTGATGTTGCTATGACTTTGCTATGCTTAATGGTTGTCAGTAGGGGCCGAGTGCCATAATTTCAAACCTAAACTTATTTTGTTCTCCCTAAATATGAAAGTGTTTAGATATTATCGTGCAAGTTGTATGCAACTATTATGTGTCTTGATCCGCATACCCCAAGGTGACAGTAATTGGGATTCTTTTCAGTGAGTGTCGTAGTTTGAGGAGTTCATGTTTTCACCATGTGTTAATGTTTGTTCTGGTTCTCTAGCAAAACTATGTCTTAATATCTCTTAGTTTCTAATAGGACCCCATTGCCATGGGAGGGTAGGACAAAAGATGTCATGCAAGTTCTTATCGCAAGCATGTATGACAATATACGGAATACAAGCCTACATTATATTAATGAATTGGAGCTAGTTATGTGTTTCTCTAGTGTGTAACTATTACATGATTGATGTCATCCATATCTTTCCATTGTTGTTCCATGGCCTACACTTTACATATACTGAATCATGCCAAGTTACTATTGCTGGTGTGACTTTCACCACTGTTACAAAGTTGTTGTTATCACTGTTACTGCTACTACTATTATTTTTCGTGCTACTAAACCTTTGCTACAAAGATATATCCCAGGTCTGGTTGAATTGACAACTCAACTGTCAAGGCCGATAAATATTCTTTGGCTCCCCTTGTGTCGAATCCATAAATTAGTGTGAAATACTACCCGTGAGGACTACCGCAATCCCCTATACTTGTGGTATATTAGTTGTTCATGGACACACAAGGCTGCCGTCATGAGACATATTCTCTTGCTGAACTTTTTACTCGCATATTACCAAATATCCCAGTAATCTTTCTATGGTAAAAACCTTTAGTATTGCCAATCCCATTATCTTGAGTTATGTTGGTATATGATTTTTTCATTGAGGCAACAATGTCATTCTTTTTACCTTGCAACTATGATGTTTCTCATTATTGATCTTAAATTATTAGATGGCATCTTATGATCTGGTCTTAACTAGGCAAAGCTCAGCAATATTAGTGTTTAATCATATCCTCTTTCACCTTGCTTATGGCATAGTGCCTTATTGATGGACGGTGATGTCCATCCAGGGTGTCAACGGTAGCCAGACCAGATGAGTTCATTTCTCATGTGTCCTCTATGTCACATCTCTAACAAGGGCAGAATGACCTGAGCCGTAGATCATATGGTGAACAAGGGGCCATGACAATGCTAGAGTGCGGTGAGGGTGGGTGAGGTATTCTATATGCTTCTTTTAATGAACACATGTAATTTTGCTTGAGAGCTTATCACTGGGGCACTACTAATTTAATAACCGTGCCAATGTAATGTTAATCCATATAATTTGGAAGAAAAATTCAAACATGCATCCTTCTTTAGGTTGCTTTTATACTAATCATCAGGGAGTAAATTTGCTAACTTCAGATCTGGAAATCTATTTTATTTATAGCACTCTATCTTCCTTAGAGTGGACTTGTTTCCATGCGTGTATCAAATTCAGAGTGGACTCACCCAACTTGAAAATATGTGTTTTGTCATTAACAACTTATAACTGTAAGTGTAACTACACTTTTTGGTTTTATCATGTTGAACTTTGCTGGACTACTATAGATCATTAGACACACTATGTTCTATCCAGAAGGCCATCGATAACTTCTGTACATGGCAGATCAGCTTATTGCAATTTTCTAGAATGCACTTCTTGAATTGTTCCATTAGAGGTTAGCATTTGCCCTTAGTATGTTTCTCCTCACTCCAACATGAAGGCGTGTTTGCAAAATGGTGAGCTATGCATTGTGAAAGGGTAAGTCAATGGATCATGGTTGATCTTTGTTTGAACTTGTGTGCCTTCGATAGTGCTTTAGTTGTTCATATCAAAGCTAGCAAATTTGGTATTCTTAAATATATAGTGATTATAGTTCAAGTTGTCATGCACATAAATAACTCTATACACGCTATATAGGACTCCCATTTCTAAACAAATTAAGACTCTTTTATAAATACAGTTCAACTATGTTGCTAATGTATGGTTTTTTCGGGAGGTGTTATATATGTTAAGATTCATTCACTATGTGTATCACACCTCTCTTCCTTTTCTAAAATATTGGCTACAACCGGTTATCAAGATTTCTAGAGGTTCTATGTCATACACTGAATCTTTTATTGAGCCTATCTTGGATGCACTTCAAGGTTTTATTACTATTGTCGATTCAGAAGGTGGATTTGTCTCATTGAAGATACAAATAATGATGCTTGATTCCAAGATTTTCAGTTCTATGCAAAGTTCTGGAGCAAAAAAACAAGAGTGAAGCTCACCCGAGGACGCAGGTTGGCGACCACCCCAGAGCTGAAGGCGCTAGAGTTGGCGCCATATGTCACGAAGTGGTAGCACACAAGCCAGCGAGGAGCTTCGGTCATGATGAGTTGGACCATGGCATTGGCCTCATGGGTTTACTCTAATTGCCGCCGAGCATTCTCACAAACAATGGCTTAGGTTTTGAGGACGATTAGCATGTCACCACATGATTACATTGTAAGTTCAATTTAGTACTAGAGAATGTATGCATTCACACAATCAAAGGATTGAATTGTGCGAAGGATTCTTAATATATGTGTTTTTATCTCTCTAGGTCACAGGGGAATGACCTCAATTTCTTAACTCATCAAACATAAACATCACTACACTCGGTCCTTTTCCGCTCCTGTACAAGTTGGCCGATACATATGTTGCTTGCTTGATGATCTGGTGATTCTTCAACACAACTGGTTTGAAGTACTAGAATATTTATGCCACCATTGCACACTAATACTTGTGATATGCATTGGCTTTTTCCTAGAGGAGGAGGGGATGATGAAACATAGTATAGAGAAGTATTTCCCTCAATGAAAACCAAGGTTATCGAACCAATAGGAGGATCACAGAACTTCCTGTCTTCAACACCTACACACAAAAGAGCACACACCTACACCCAACGCGCGGAAGAGGGTTGCCAATCCCCTTGAACTTGTTACTTGCAAGCAAATGAGTAGTGTACATGATAGTTGATAAATATAGAATAGGAAATAAATAAAAAGTAAATAAAGTAGGCAAGCTATGAGCGCGTTTGTAAATATATGTGTGAATAGTACCGGGGGCCATAGTGTTCACTAGAGGCTTCTCTCTCGAAGAAGGCATAAAGTGGGTAAACCAATTACTGTTGGGAAATTGATAGAAAAGCGCATAGTTATGCAATATTTATTCATGGCAATGATCATGTGTATATAGGCATCACGTACATAAACAAGTAGAACGACTCCTGCCTACATCTACTAGTATTACTCCACCCATCGACCGCTATCCAGCATGCATCTAGAGTATTATGTAAAACAAAGTAATGCTTGGAGAACAATGACATGATATAGACAAAGTAAATCCAATTAATATGACTAGACCCCATCGTTTTATCCTTAGTGGAAGTAGTACAAATATGTGTCTTGTCCCCTACTTCGTCACTGGGTATAGAGCACCGGAAGATTGAACCCACTACAACACACATCTCTCACTAACTATAGATCAATCTAGTTGGCCAAATCAAATAAATTGATTAGAGAGACTAAATAAGCAAATAATAATTCAGAGGATACTCAAATATTTTTCAAGAATAATCTAAACATAACCCCACAGTTTATTGGATCCCATCAAGTGCACCGCACAAAGTGATTACATCAGATAGATCACCGCAGGAATCGTGGTGATCTTGGCAGTGAAGAGAGGGAGAGAGAGTGAGAGTGAGAGAGAGATAGATGTAGGTACTAGATATGAACCCGTAGATCTATGGTGAACTACTCACACATCACCATGGGAGTGGCAAGGTTGACGTAGAGGCCCTCCATGAGCGATCCCCCCTCCGGCAGGGCATGGAACATGGATCTAGATGGGAACACGGTGGAATAGAGACTTGCGATGGTGGAAAAAGCATTTCGAGAGGCTCTTTACAGTTTTGGGGATTTATTAGAATTTATAGGACACAGAGGGGCGTCGGGGGCCAAGGGAGGCGATCAAAAGCCATTAAGGGGCGGCCACCCCGGGGGCACGCCCTCTTGGCTTGTGGGGCCCTCATGCGACATCTGGTCTTCTCTCAAAGCTTCCACATCTTATTTTGGTCTAGAAAAAATAATCTAAAACTTTCGGGGTATTTGGACTTCGTTTGGTACTCTAAACCTAAAAAGTTGAAAACATGCACAAAACAATAATTTTCACTTGGCACTAAGTAAATAGGATATTGCTCCTAAATAATATAAAATAACAACTAAGTGCGTAAAGAGCATCCTAGAATGATAATATAATAACATGGAACAATGAAAAATATAGATACATTGGAGACATATTTGTTGGGGAACGTTGCATGGGAATCAAAATATTTCCTATGGAGTTACCCTTGATAGGGAACAGGCTTGCCGCTCTTCTTGGAGTTACCCTTCTTGCCTTTACCGTTTCTCTTGAAACTAGTGGTCTTCTTGACCATCAACACTTGATGCTCTTTCCGGAGTTCTGACTCTGGGACTTTCAGCATCGCGAATAACTCGTCGGGTGACTTGTTCATCCCTTGCATGTTATAGTTCAACACAAAGCTCTTGTAGCTTGGGGGCAGTGATTGAATAATTCTTCCAGTGATAGCCTCTTGCGGGAGTTCAATCCCCAGCTCAGCTAGACGGTCTGAGTACCCAGACATTTTGAGCACATGTTCACTGACAGACGAATTCTCCTCCATCTTGCAAGCGTAGAATTTATCGGAGGTCTCATACCTCTCGATTCGGGCGTTCTTCTGAAAGATATACTTCAACTCCTAGAACATCTCATATGCTCCATGACGCCCAAAGCGACATTGAAGTCCCGGCTCTAAGCCATACAAGACTGCACATTGAACTACTGAGTAGTCCTCCTTCCGTGTTAACCAGGCATTCTTAACATCTTGGTCAGCCATGGCGGGTGGTTCATCTCCTAGCGCAACATTAAGGACATAATCCTTCTTCCCATCTTGTAGGAGCAAATTAATATTACGACCCAGTCTACAAAGTTGCTTCCATCATCTTTCAACTTAGCTTTCTCTAGGAACGTATTCAAATTCAGGGTGACAGTTGCGTGAGCCATTGATCTACAACACAAATTTAGCAAACTGGACTTAGACTGTGTTTAAGATAATTAGAGTTTAATTAATAAAATTACTAATAAACTCCCACTCAAAAAGAACATATCTCTAGTTATTTCAGTGGTACATGATCCAAATTCACTAACTCAACTACGATCATCACGTGAGTTGAGAATAGTTTCATTGGTAATCATCTCTATGCTAATCATATCAACTATACGATTCATGCTCGATCTTTCGGTCTCATGTGTTTCGAGGCCATGTATGCACATGCTAGGCTCGTCAACTTTAACCCGAGTGTTCCACGTGTGCAACTGTTTTTAACCCGTTGTATGTGAACGTTGAGTCTATCACACAAGATCATCACGTGGTGTCTCGAAACGACGAACTGTTGCAACGGTGCACAGTCGGGGAGAACACAATTTCGTCTTGAAACTTTTTAGTGAGCGATCACCTTACAATGCTACCGTCGTTCTAAGAAAACTAAGGTGCATAAAAGGATTAACATCACATGCAATTCATAAGTGACATGATATGGCCATCATCTTGTGCTTCTTGATCTCCATCACCAAAGCACCGTCATGATCTTCTTGTCACCGGCGCCACACCATGATCTCCATCAACATGTCACCATTGAGGTTGTCGTGCTATCTATGCTATTACTACTAAAGCTATGACCTAGAAATATAGTAAATGCATCTGCAAACACAAACGTTAGTTTAAAGACAACCCTATGGCTCCTGCCGGTTGCCGTAGCATCGACGTGCAAGTCGATATTAACTATTACAACATGATCATCTCATACATCCAATATATCACATCACATCATTGGCCATATCATATCACAAGCATACCCTGAAAAACAAGTTAGACGTCCTCTAATTTGTTGTTGCATGTTTTACGTGGCTGCTATGGGTATCTAGTATGATCGCATCTTACTTACGCAAAAACCACAACGGAGATGTGCAAATTGCTATTTAACCTGTCTCCAAGGACCGCCTCGGTCAAAACCAATTCAACTAAAGTTAAAGAAAAAGCACATGCCAGTCATCTTTATGCAACGAGTTGAATGTTAGTCGATGAAACCAGTCTCTCGTAGGCGTACGAGTAATGTCGGTCCGGGCCGCTTAAATCCAACAATACCGCCGAATCGAGAAAAGACTAAGGAGGGAAGCAAATCAAACATCAACGCCCACAAAACCTTTTGTGTTTTACTCGAGATAAGATCTACGCATGAGCCTAGCTCATGATGCCACTGTTGGGGAACGTTGCATGGGAAACAAAAAATTTCCTACGCACACGAAGACCTATCATAGTGATGTCCATCTACAAGTGGAGATTAGATCTACGTACCCTTGTAGATCGCTCAGCGAGAAGCGTTAAGAAACGCGATTGATGTATTGGAACGTCTTCACGTCCCTCAAACCGTCCGGCGATCCGACCCACGATCCGTTCCGATCTAGCACCGAACGGACGGCACCTCCGCGTTCAGCACACGTATAGCTCGACGATGATCTCAGCCTTCTTGATCCAGCAAGCAAGGTGGAAAAGTAGATGAGTTCTTCGGCAGCATGACGGCGCTCCGGTGGTGGTGATGATCTACTTCTGCAGGGCTCCGCCCGAGCTCCGCGGAAATCCGATCTAGAGGTAAAACTATGTGGAATAGGCTAGAGTTGCACGTGGCAAAGTTGTTTCTCAAAAATCCCTAAACCACCACTATATATAGGAGGAGCGGGAGGGGATAGCCTTGAGGCACAAGGCCTTAAGGTGCGCCGGCCTCCAGGAGGAGGAGGAGGACTCCTCCAATTCGGTTTGGGAAGGAGGAGTCCTCCTCTTCCTTCCCACCTCCCTCTTTCCTTTTTTCTTCTTTTCTTTTTGTCTTTTATTATGTGGCGCAATAGCCCTTTTGGGATGACTCCACCAGCCCAATAAGGACTTGTGGCGCCACCCTAGGGCCTTGGACTCACTCCCGGGTGGGTGGGCCCCTCCCGGTGAACACCCGAAACCCACTCGTCACTTCCGATGCACTACCGGAATTGCCTGAAACTTTCCGCTGACCAAATGAAACCATCCTATATATCCATCATCGCTTCCAGACCATTCCAGAAACCCTCTTGACGTTCGTGGTCTCATCCGGGACTCCGAACAAAAATCGGTAACCACACATATAACTCAACTATAATAAAACATCATCGAACCTTAATTGTGCAGAACTTGCGGGTTCGAGAACTATGTAGACATGACCCGAGACACTCTTCGGTCAATATACAATAGCGGGACCAAGATGCCCATATTGGATCCTACATATTCTGCGAAGATCTTATCAGTTGAACGTCAGTGCCAAGGATTCGTATAATCCCGTATGTCATTTCCTTTGTCCTTCGGTATGTTACTTGCTCGAGATTCGATCGTCGGTATCTGCATACCTATTTCAAACCAATTACCCGCAAGTCTCTTTACTCGTTCCGTAATACAAGATCCCGTGACTTACACTTAGTCACATTGCTTGCAATGCTTGTGTGTGATGTTGTTTTACCGAGTGGGCCCCGAGATACCTCTCCGTCACGCGAAGTGACAAATCCCAGTCTTGATACATACTAACTCAAGGGACACCTTCGGAGATACCTGTAGAACACCTTTATAGTCACCCAGTTACGTTGCAATGGTTGATGCACACAAGGTATTCCTCCGGTGCCAGTGAGTTATATGATCTCATGGTCATAGGAATAAATACTTGACACGCAGAAAACAGTAGCAATAAAACGACACGATCAATATGCTACGTTCATAGTATGGGTCTAGTCCATCACATGATTCTCCTAATGATGTGATCCAGTTATCAAGTGACAACACTTGCATATAGTCAGAAAACCTTGACTATCATTGATCAACTCGCTAGCCAACTAGAGGCTTTCTAGGGACATAGTTTTGTCTATGTATCCACACATGTATCTATGTTTTCATTCAATACAATTATAGCATGGATAATAAACGATTATATTGTAACAGGAAGTATAATAATAACTATTTTATTATTGCCTCTAGGGCATATGTCCAACAATATCACCATGCCCAAGCTTAATTCCTTCTCGTCCTCGAGTAGGTAAATGATGAAAATAATTTTTTTGATGTGACATGGTACCCAACATGTAATCTTTTGCATGTATGATCATTGGAAAATGATGAATTAAACAACATCAACATTGTAATATCCATGGACATAAGTAACATATTCATCAATGTTCAAAATATACGATCCTTAGAGAATGTTTACCCCATGTTAATTTTCACATATTAGCATGGAATGGCTCTGTCTTCACCACACGAATACAAATGTCAAAAACCATGGGGTTAAGCTAGGAAATTGGATTGTACTTTTAGAACTCTTTAGCTTTTTATTACCAACTCAATACATGAGCGTGAACCATGGACATAGCATATAGGTGGAATAGAATATGGTGGTAGGTTTCAAAGGGGTAAAAATGGAGAAGAAAGTCTCACATCAACTAGGCGCATCAACGGGCTATGGAGATGCCCATAAATAGATATCAATGCGAGGAGTAGGAATTGCCATGCAACGGATGCACTAGAGCTATAAGTGTATGGAAAGTGATAAAACATGAGACTCTCTATATGAAAAACTTGGTGCTGTTTTGAAGCACAAGTGTGGAAAAGGAGGTAGTAGAACTTTCCCTTCTCTCTTTCTCTCATTTTCTCTTTTCTTTTTCTCCTTTTTCTTATTTTCTTATTTTTATTTATTTTTCTTTTATTTTTTTGTCTAGAGTGCCTTCCTGACTTGGGGGGAATCATTGTCTTCATCCTCCTTTCATCACTCACACAGTGCCCTAATAATGAATAACATCACACTTCTATTTACTTACAACTCGATATGAAAAACTACTAAGCAATACTCTATATGATTGTGTGTGGCAGTGTACCAGGATGTGCAATGATCTAGCGTAACATGTATGATAATGATGAACGGCGGCTTTGCCACAAATACTATGTCAGCTACATGATCATGCAAAGCAATATGACAATGAGTGTAGTAGTGATATGATGTGACGGTGCAAGTTGTATGTCAATATATCTTGGAAAGGCTATGGAAATGCCATGATAGTTAGGTATGGTGGCTGTGTTGAGGAACATATAAGGTGGCTTATGCATAACAAAGTATATCATGATGCGGGGTTTGGATGCACCGGCGAA
This sequence comes from Hordeum vulgare subsp. vulgare, assembly GCF_904849725.1. Classification (NCBI taxonomy): domain Eukaryota; kingdom Viridiplantae; phylum Streptophyta; class Magnoliopsida; order Poales; family Poaceae; genus Hordeum; species Hordeum vulgare. Next base: position 394,907,375 of record NC_058521.1, on the reverse strand, counting down.
GTTCACACTTATCCTCGAGATGAGAATGGGCAATGCACTATACCGAAGAGGCTAGAAAATATGAGGTGGTGAGAGTGCGTACATCCATGATTCACATTAGTCATAAAGAACAGACATACTTATCGCAAGGTTTTATTAGCTCTCTCGAAGCAAAGTACTATGCGCGTGCCCCTAGGGGGGAGGTTAGTAGAAGTTAACCATCCGCACCCCGACCTAACGAGCACATGATTTCAACGAGGAATAAGAATGCTCACACATAATCACCATACCATAACCAATATTTAGGTGAACACCATTAACATCCTTTAACTACTGATATTTTTACTACGCAACAATCATGCACTCACACCCTTTCATATTACCACATAAATATCATGAACCCACAATTTCTCTTTGATGTGCTACATGTGGTTTTGATTATGGAGTCATTGAATACCTATTATTTTTGGACTAGTATTATAACACGTGGAAATTACCATCTCTATTTATTAACTCTCAAACAAATTTAATAGAAGAAAGAGAGTGCAATTGTTTCTATAAAATCTATACGCCACATTGCTCTAAAATATATAACTGAAGTACTAGAGTAACTGCTTAGCTCAAAAGATATAAGTGAAGCACAAAGATTATTCTAACAAATCATGGTGAGCATATGTATCTCTCATGTGGGTGGGTCCAGCAAAAAATGATTGTGGAAAACTAAGACAAATACCAAACTATAATACACGACATTTCAAGAAAAACTCATATCATGTGATGAATAAAAATATCTCACCAAGTGACATACAGACGGATTGATACAAAAGAGGGGATGATTTCTGGGGCATCCCCAAGCTTAGACACTTGAGACTTCCTATAATTTGACTTGGGATGCCTTGGGTATTGTCACACCCTGTGTTTGTACCGCTTTGCCACATAATGTTTTTATAAAAATTAGAGCCAATTAAAACTTTTTGCATGTTTGTGGTGGTTGATTTGGTTGTGTCTGATTAAGTTATTAATCACCAAAGATATTCTCCTCTTAATAACTCAACTCCTTGACCCCAAACCTTTGCCCAATGATCATGCCATGTGAATAGGGCCAGAAAAATATTTTTATAAATTATTATTTTAACAAAGAGCATTTATTCATTTTAAGCTTTCTAAAACCCATGATTTGAGGACTGCAATACAAGTCCTCAATTTAGGAGAGATGCCTTACGCCAAAGGTTTTATTTGAAGCCTATTATCAAAAAGGTTTCCCAAAATCATAAAATATTTTTTTAAAGTGACTTTACTATTTTATTTATACACTTCTTTAAGGAGCTAGAAATGTTCTTTCCTAGGAAAAAATTATTTTACCACTTCAACAATATTTGAGAACAATTATGGAAACTCATTGTACATACATGATATGTGTGGTGATCCTACATAAGAAATATTGGATAAAACCCCTCAAAACCCTTTCTACAAATTTCAAGCTATTGAAATATTTCCATAGGAAATATTCTTAATAATTTCTAGGAAAATTATAGAAGGTCACACATGATATGTGTGGTGATCCTACAAAATTTCATCTCAATCGAAGATGGTTTGGTTCACCAAAATACCCCCAAACCCTTTATGTCCAGAACTAATTTGAGAAATTTTACATTTCAAGTTTATCCAATAGATCCCAAACTTTACAGGAGTGATCCAGCCCTTTACAGGAGTGCATTTGTGGGAGTTGATCTGATCACTTAGGTTCATAGGAATTTGATTATGGACATTTCTAAGGATTTCATGTCTACAGTGCCAACTTTGCAAAAATGAGCTCAAACCTAGTGATCCCTATTAATTTTGCCCCTAGTAACATCCTGTTAAGTTTCACAACATTTGGGAAAAGTAATCTTGTCCAAAACCCCATCAAACACCTTCTGCAAGAATATCAAATTTGCTGCTAGATCATCTAAAGCTTTTCCCCTTCACCCCAATTTTTTACCACAGCTCCATAGGAACCCCCAGCACTCCCAGTAAGTTTCCTGGCACCCAGCTCCATGATTGCAGGGGTGAAACCCCACTTGAAGGCCCCTGGACAGGCACTTTCTCCCCTCTCTCTCTGCTCTACTCCACCCTTCGCATTCCAAGTCCATCCCATGCCCGTCCCCCTTTGTTTAATCTCCCCGTAGCGAGTGGACAATGTAGGACACATCAGTGTGCATCAAAACACCATCATGACGGCCAAATTCATGCTCTGGAGCATGCATGCGCACTCCAGAAAGTTGACATCCCTCTCATGCCCATGTCTGGCCACCTCAAGCTCCTCCCTCACGCTACTAGAGGCGACTTGGTGTCCGCAACAAGCTGGACACCCGGCCCTCTCCTCTCTCCTCCTGCAACGGCTCTCCTAGCCCATGCATGATGTCGCCCGAGCCGACCAATGCATGCGCTCGCTAGAGCATGCTCCCTCTCTCCTATATCTCTCCCTATGGTCGTTGACGACCCCTAGGAAGACCCCTGAGACACCCATCTCTCCTCCCATGCCCCCCAGTGGTCGTTGCAGCCATCTCCGGTGCGCGGGCCCATGGTGGTATCATACCCTACCTATATAAGGCTACCCCGAGACCCCCTCTACCCTCTGTTCTCTCTCCTCCCCCCTAATCGCGTGCTAGTGCCGCCAGTTCGCCTCCAAAGCTCCTTGAACTCGAGATCGAGCCGGAGGTCTGCCGCCTTGGCTTGCCGTTGATCTCGCGTTAGGAAGCCACTCCCGCCCTACTCCTTCTTCCTTCATCTCTCCCCTGCTTATCCAATGCGTTTCCCTCTCTCCCCCGTCCTTTTTGCTACACAAAATGGCCCCGACGACCACCTCCCAAAGCTCTTCCGCCGTGAGATCTCGTCCCCGACAACTCCCTGCGTGTCGGCAGTCCTTTCCACCTCCACCAGATCGGCGCCTTGCTCCCAAGCCCATTCCCATCTCGAGCTTGCCTCGTCGTGGCCCCTTTTGCCGCCGTTGAGCCTCGTCGCCCTCTAGCGAGGGGTTGACGACTAACCCGACAGGTGAGGTCCAACCGGCAGTCTCTCGCACCTCTCCCTCGTCTCTCTCTCTCACTAGCCCCTGGGTTGTGATACGTCTCAAACGTATCTATAATTTTTGATGGTTTCACGCTGTTAGCTTGTCTTCTTTGGTTGTTTTATGTACCTTTTATATCTTTTTTTGGGACTAACTTATTGATTCAGTGCCAAGTGCCAGTTCCTGTTTTTTGTGTGTTTTTGACTCTTTCCAGATCTAATTTTGGAACGGAGTCCAAACGGAATAAAAACCCTGAAATGATTTTTTCCCGAACGGAAGAAGACCAGGGGGCCTTTGGGCCAAGCCAGGTGGGCTCCAGGGAGCCCACAAGCTCACACCACGCCACCAGGGGGAGGCGGCTGTGGGCAAGCTTGTGGCCTCCCTGGGCGCCCCCTAACCTAGGTATTTGGCCTATAAATTCCCAAATACTCCGCAAAAAACTAGGGGAGCCTCGAAAATACTTTTCCACCGCCAAAAGCTTCCGTTTCCGCAAGATCTCATCTGGAGACCCTTCCCGGCGCCTTGCCGGAGGGGACTTTGGAGTTGGAGGGCTTCTTCATCATCATCATCGCCCCTTCAATGACTCGTGAGTAGTTCACTTCAGACCTACGGGTCCGTAGTTAGTAGCTAGATGGCTTATTCTCTCTCTTGAATCTTCAATACCAAGTTCTCCATGATCTTCATGGAGATCTATGCGATGTAATCTTCTTTGGCGGTGTGTTTGTCGAGATTTGATGAATTGTGGATTTGTGATCAGATTATCTATGATATATATTTGAGTCTTTGTTGATTTCTTATATGCATGATTTGATATCCTTGTAAGTCTCTCCGAGTCTTGGGTTTTGTTTGGCCAACTAGATCTATGATTCTTGTAATGGGAGAAGTGCTTGGTTTTGGGTTCTACCATGTGGTGACCTTTCCCAGGGGCAGTAGGGGCAGCAAGGCACACATCAAGTAGTTGCCATCAAGGGTAAAAAGATGGGGTTTTTATCATTGGTTTGAGATTATCCCTCTACATCATGTCATCTTCCTTAAGGCGTTACTCTGTTCTTATGGACTTAATACACTAGATGCATGCTGGATAGCGGTCGACGTGTGGAGTAATAGTAGTAGATGCAGAAAGTATCGGTCTACTTGTTTCATACGTGATGCCTATAGATATAATCATTGCATAAATATCGTCACGACTTTGCGTGGTTCTATCAATTGCTCGACAGTAATTTGTTCACCCACCGTCTACTTGCTTTCATGAGAGAAGCCACTAGTAAACACTACGGCCCCCGGGTCTATTCACATCCATCGTTTACACCTCCGCTTTTACTTTGCTTTGTTACTTTGTTGCTTTCAGTTCTCACTTGGCAAACAATCTATAAGGGATTGACAACCCCTTCATAGCGTTGGGTGCAAGCTTTTGCGTTTGTGCAGGATCTTGAGATACTCTTCCGCCGGATTGATACCTTGGTTCTCAAACTGAGGGAAATACTTATCGTCACTGTGCTACATCACCCTTTCCGCTTCGAGGGAACACCAACGCAAGGCTCCAAGGCCACGGGGGAAATCCTTTGCATACTTGCTTAGGAAGTCCCTTAAGGCGTAGCCAGAGCTGAAGGATTCCTGGTGCCGTCTACACAACTATTTCTCGCGCCGTTGCAAGGGATACACAGCAAACATCAGGCTGCACTGTGGACCCTTTTTATTTTTCTTTTTAGTTCTATTTTGCAGAAATGCTAGAGGGTTAAATATTTATCCAAATCCCAATATTCCTCCACCTAAAATCTTGTAATATTGTGTCGTATTTTATAGTGCTACTTGTGTAATTTTTACAGAAGGTTACATGCACTGTTTTATTTTAAAACCTTGATTACGGAATTTTAACATTCTGTTAAAATTCTTTTCACACCTTTTAGCACTTCAAAAATAAAACCCAACAATTTTGAAGTACCTATACTCTCCCTAGTATTTTACAAGAATGGGTTGACATTTTTCTCAGTAGATTATTTTCTTTGTTTTTTCTATGCTCTTATTTTTGTGTGTTATTATTGAGACGATAGATTGCATTTTTGATGAGGGACTGGGACCAGAAGACTTTGAAGACCCCGAATACATTGTTGAGCAAGGCAAGCACCCTTTGACCATGTCTTACAAACTATTTTCATGCATGTCATGTAGTATTCCATTTTGATGCATGGATGCATGATGAATTGATGACCCCCATGCTGGGTTATCCCCAAATAATTCCTCGTTGGTACTTGCAATTGGGAATGAACCTACTTTACTATGAGGGTCGTGCGGGTAGGAAGTAGTTAGGTTGCAAATAGTTGCTACAAGAATGGGATGGGAACATGCTTGGCGACGATAATGAAAAGTGATTTCAAAGGTTTTACAAAAACCCCGTGTCACATCCCTGGATCACTAACTAGGGTTTAGTATTTGTGCTCATGTCTTCTTCCATTGCATTCAAGAATTTGAAACAAACTCCAAAGAAGTGGTGAAACTCAAACCAAAAACCCTAGCCACTTCTAATTCAAGGAAAATTCAAATCTTGCAAAAATCAATGAACCCAAAATGGCCTTCTTAAAAGTTCAATATTTCTAATAAATATTGAAAACAAATTATGAGGGCAGAAAACTATTTTCAAATCACTTTTGGCATTTTATTTTGAACCAGCAAGTCTCTGAATTCAAACTTATATTTGAATTCAAAAATATATAAGTTTTCAAAAATGCTGAAAATTTATGGGTGATTGGAAATATTCCAACTAACACCCCAGCATTTTTCAAACAATTTTTTAGTTTGCATTTTGAAACCAAAATAAATAGCAATCAATGTCAGCAAATAAAACAGAAACAGAAAAATGGAAAAGTCCTATCCTACGATCACCTTGGCCGAGCCCACCTCCACGCTTGTCTCCTTCCTCCTCGCCAGTGTGCAGCAGGAGGTGGCGCCGCGATCTCCGGTGCGCCCACGCAGCTGCACGCCTGCCTGCCTCGCCTGATGCGCCGGAGGGTGGAGATAAAGCTCCCCGCGGACTTGCCCAAGCTCTCCCCCTCCTCATTCTTCCCCCTGCTCTCTCTCCTCTTGGCCGCCATTGGAGCCCGCGCAGAGCTCGAGCTCGCCGTCGCTCTGGCCTGCCTCCTTCCCTCCTGAGCCGCGCAGAAGAACCGCCAGGGTCCCCTGAAGCTTCCAAGCCACGAGCTCAACGCCGAGACATAGTGAATCACCGAGAAGCTGCCTTCTTCCTCCTCGGATCGCCGATGTTCATCGCCACCGTTCTTCCTCCTCAGGCCTCCCCCGAGCCTACTTTCAACACCTCTGCACTCCTCGTGAGCTCAGGATCCTTTCCCCTCTTTTTCCCCTCTCGATTCCGAGCCCTAGCACCTGATTCCACCGGAGCCCGACGATGACCGCCGCGATAGCTCGTCGTCGGTGGCTCTCCGGTGATCGGCTCGTTGATCTGAGGCTTGCAAACGCTTCAGCACATCGCGTAGATGCTGTAGGAGCCTAGCCCCGCGCGTGATGCCCCCTTTTTGGATGACACCGATGACGCCCGAGCTTCGGCTGCCGCCAATCTCGTCGTCGGCGTCATCTCTAGGAAAATCAGCCGCGGTTCTTTGCAGAAATGGAACGGTGGGTGAACGGTGGTAAGTCTGGTGCCTTATGCCGCACAAATGGTCGTCGGAATGGGATTTCCGAGCCCCTCCGCCGTTCTGGTGGTCGCCGGAGGCTCACCGCCGGCGAGGGAGACCTCGCCGCCGGTGGATCTGACCCCCCTGAGCCTATGACAGGTGGGGCCAGTCCCTGGTTAATTAAGTTTAGGATTAGTAACAATAATTAATTAAATAAAAACATAAACAGTCAGTGACATGTGGGTCCAGCCCTCATAATTAATCTATTAAGTGAATTTTAAACTAAAAACTGGCCAGAGTCACTGAGCAGTGGGTCCCACTGGTCAGATTTGACTTTCAGTGGCCAGTTGAACCTGCTGATGTCATGCTGATGCAATAAAGCTTTTTCTGATTTAAAAGAATTCCAGAAAATGCCCAAAACTTCTAAAAATCATAGAAAATAATCTGTAACTCCAATGAAAATACTTTATATATGAAAAAGGATCAGAAAAATCCAAGGAATCTGATTTTGTTATTTTCAAACATGTTTCAAAATGTTAACATCACCAAACAGATTAAATGATGAATAGGATAACCTTATTAAATAATTTGGAGTTGGAATTTGAAATCCATTTGAATTCCACTTCACACATTATGACCAAACAATGATCGAGCACAACCAGCAGCCCACCATACCATCTTCATGCATGCTAAAACAAGATTACCTGAGCATCAGGTCGAATCAATTAAAAGGGTATTTGAAAATACCTTGTTTGAAGTGATATTTGAATCTCGATTCAAATCAACTTCAACTTAAGAAATGGTAGCTACATTAGCCTACCACCTTTAATTTTCATGCCATGCTCATGAATCATCTGGTTGCATATGATTTTATTGATTGATATTTTTTTTACCGGTAGGCCCCGCTCCTCCGGATTCCACCGAATATCCGACTGACGGATATTGTCCCTCTGCTGAGAAACAAGGCAAGCAACCATTTTGATCATCCCAATAAATCCCATGTTCTCGCTCCTGCTCTTATTTCTTGCATTAGGGCAAATGCTTTCACTGCTTTTACTGCGTTAGTTGAACCCACTTCCTTTGCATGACCTGTCCTTGTCACAGTAAATCTGAGCATCACATATCTTTAGGGTTTAGGGATTTATCGGTATATTCAATCACAACCAGCAACTTAACATATCATTCCCATGCATGTTAAAAACAAGTTGATCTGAGCATCAGGTCGGATCAATTAAAATGGTATTCGAGAATACCTCATTTGAAGTGATATTTGAATCTGATTCAAATCAACTTCAAACTTAATAAATGATAGCTACATTAGCATACCACCTTGCATCCTCATGCCATGCTCATGCATCATTTTGTTGCATATGATTGTTATTGATTGATGTCATTTCTTTCGGTAGGTTCCGCTCCTCCGGATTCCACGGAATATCCAGCTGAAGGATATTGTCCTTCCTTTGAGCAACAAGGCAAGCAACCATTTTGATCATCCCGATAAATCCCATGTTCTCGTTCCTGCACTTACTTAATGCATTAAGATCAAATGCTTCAAATGCTTTTGCCACGTTAGTTGAACCCACTTCCTTTGCATGACCTGTCTTTGTCACAGTAAATAGCTGAACCTTGCAACCTAGCATACCTGGTAGATGCTTGAGCCATGATGTGCCTTATCCTGCTATGTATGCTATGCTTAGAGTTGTGTATGGTCTGTCATCTGGGTGATGAAAATAATTGTGAGAATGTGTTCAGTAAGTAAAGGTTGTGTCTTGAACCTGATTTGGTAAAGGTACCGGTGCAAGGCTATGTAGGAGTACATGGCGGGTTGTTTCATTGGAACCGTCCATAGGAACTGAGTTCCGTGTATGTAATCCAAGACTAGATACTACCACACGTTGGGATACTTAATTGACCCTCTCAACTTATTAATCGCTTAGTACTCAGTCCAGGAGTTGCAAGTAGTTTCTGGTGTTTATAGTCATGCTGGAGGCCGTGCGTAGCGCTGACCTTAGAGGTGGACAATGATGCGGTAGGCAGAGCACGGTGTACCAAGTGGCACCCGGATGGTGGGCTTGGGAACCCTGCACACATCGTTTGGGCCATGGCGGAAACCTCGACCAGACTTCCGTGCGGGTTACCCTCAGATAGGCGATTGACCTGGACTAAGTATTAGCGTGGTTAACGGTCGTGGCCGACTCCCTCGATGGGCTTCCGCTTGAAGGTTGCCGAGGTGCATGACGTGCACATGGCGATAAGTGGCGAGAGCATGTGTGAAGAAGTACACTCCTGCAGGGTTATGATCTTTTCGAATAGCCGCGTCCGCGGATATGGAGTACTTGGAAACATATGTTGTTCATAGATAACAATAATGGCTACTCATAAAATTGTCAAGATAAGCGTGAGTGTTGTGGACGGCATTTCCATAGGGAGACAGAATGATTCCACGATGGAGTATTGTTGTGGTGTTAGTGGACTCGTGTGCGAGAAATCAAAGTTGTCAAAACTATTTAAAAATGCAAGTTGTCTAGCCATGAGTCAAATGCTGGCTTTCTGCATGAAACCCCACAACTCCTTGTTGATACATTGCATGAGTAGATAGTTTATCCTAAAGTCTTGCTGAGTACTTTTGTACTCACGTGTTCTTAATAAATTGTTGCAGAGGTTGTTAATGACCCTAATGGAGGGTTCTACCTAGACATCGACGACGACGAGTAGCTGGTATCCGAGCTACGATCTGGCCCCAAGATGGGTCTGTAGATAGTCAGGCCATGTGCCTTTATCTTTCCATCTGTCTGTACTCAGACAGTTTTACTCTTCCGCTGGCTTGTAACAATTGTGTGTATGACTTGATGATGATGGGTCGTGAGACCCCTACCTTGTAATATTATGTGTGTGGCTCTTCCGAGTCTTCTAAATAAAGCTTGTATGTTTATGGTTATGTTGTGATGCCATCGATGTATCTATACATACCAGTATGCCACGCGTACCTTTGTCGTACTTGATATGTACGGGGTTCGATTACCTAGCCGTAGACTTTAGTAGCACTCCTTACAAAGAAATGCCCCTTTGTGATTCCAACGAGCCATGGTACTTCGCTACTGCTCCGTACACACTGGTTGACCGGCATGTGTCCTTCTTAGCTGCTGTGTTTGTCCCCTTTGGGGAAATGTCACACGATGTAATGGAGTCATTGTAGCTCGCTATGACTCGTCTACATTCGCTGGTGACCGACACCTGCTTTGCTGGGTCATGTATGCCTGTCCCTGTGTGGAACTGCCTCTTTGGTTTATGACTAGACATGTCGATCCAGGTTCTTTGTCATTGGATTGCTAGCGACACAATTGCATACGCGAGTCAAAAGGCGCAAACGGTCCCGGCTAAGGTAAGGCTGCATCCGTGGGGATAACCGTGTGTGAGACCGCAAAGAGATGCGATGTGTTACAGGCTGGATTCCTATGGCTTAGGATCGGGGTCCCGACACCCCGTCGGGTGCCACTAATGCTCGGGGGTGAAGGTGTGAGATACGTAACCACTTGAGAAAGAAGTGGTGTACCGAGGCTAGTGAGTGTGTGGTTTACGAAATCGGATTAGTTTAAGTTGCAAATGTTACTCCAACCTTACATGTACAACCACGATACCCCTTGTGGGACAGGGCTTTGCCGATTAATATGGTTGGTGCTACAGATCCCGCATTACTAGTGGCGGGAGTGACGTGGTCACTCTCGAGACGGGGTCGTGCCAAGAAAGGACAACCATGGGTTGTTTTCACAAACACAGGGCACACTGTTGCCTACCCTCATGGATGATAGAAGTGGTGTACATCATGACAGATTGTCACCAACGAATGGTCTCCTTGCTAGTACCGTCATGGGAAAGGTATTGTTTGGGTACTTACCTCGGGTATGCGAAGTACTGTGTGTCGTGGGATGTCACGAAATTTTCGCGAGTCTTGTGGGTAAGGTGTGCAACCTCTGCATAGTGTAAAACTATTCGAATAGCCGTGTACACGGTCAAGGATAGTTTGATGACCACTCCTAGGCTACGTCCATGTTTACCAAACAACGTGCGTGTGGGAGAAAGATGGTTATGTGGCAAACATGATACCTAAGTAAGTCGGACGACTTGGCATGATGGGGGAACATGGGTTGTTCAACCCTCAGCTGATATTGATATCTGTAACCTATTCTTATGGGTATTGTATACTCCTCGATGCATGCTCTCACAAGATATTGATCTTGTCATTGCATTCAAAACTAGCTTTCTGCAAATTACCTACTTAGAATTACATCATGCATTGTAATTTCCTTGTTTCACATCATGGGTTGTTTGCGAGTACATTCAAAGTACTCATTGGCTTGCCACTGGTTATTTAATTAGCCAAACATGGAAGAGCGGGAATATGGAGAAGAGTTCACCAGTGACGGACATGTGAACTAGGATGCTTCCTAGTCAGAATGCCTTGAGGTTGAGGCAGATGGCATGGGTTCACGCTTCCGTTCAAGATATCCGTTGCTAGTTGTGTTTTGTGTCAGCCTTCGAGGCCCTATATATGTAAGACTTGACCTTAAGGGTCTTTATTTGTATCAGACGATATGTATGGATGTAAGACTCTTGTTATTCAGCTTGTGTGTGTTCGATGATCATTGATCTTTGGGATCACTGTACACGTGCATTTAGTGATCACGACTTATGAGTCGAGGTCCCCACAGTGCTGGTATGAGAGCCATCCTGACTGTAGGAACCCTTAGTATGAATGGACGTTAGTTAGGATGAACCCCTTTCCAAAAGGTGTACCTATCATCTGTACTTAGGACTTTCTACACTTCGTGACTCTTTGACTCTAGATTTAAAAGCTATGCTAACACCCTCCCCTTAAACCTTGTAGATGGCCATTGTACCCGAAGACCTCTTAGCATTCGGCTTTCCTATACTCCTTGAGGATAGCCTGGAGAAGTGCTAGTTCTGTCGATCACCATTTTTCATCTACCACGAGAATTGGGTCGATGCCACCACAAAGGAGTGCCACGTTGATGTGTTCGTTAAGGAAAACGACTCCCCGGTGAGCTGGTTCTCTGAAGGACCAAAGATGGAGACTCTGGCATTATCAGTTGAGACAGCTGCATGGAAGGCGGTCATCCACCTTCGAGACATCATTCTAGAGATGGCCAACGAGTCGGCTACTCGCCACTTCCCTTTCGGGAAAGATGATGTTGTCGAGAGTTGGACGTTGATCTAATCCCTGGAGAATGGAACACCGCTCAGGTTCTAGACATACTTCATCCTCTTCACCGATAGTTTGGCTCACAACCTGATTAAGGAATCCGTGAAGCTCCGCGAGGTACCTCACCACGCCCGTGATCTACTCCAACAAGCTAAGACAAAGCCAGACAAGAACAAGAAGGATGAAGCCCCCGAGGGACGACCGTCCGTCACTTACAGAGGAGGAGTATCCCCAGCTAGAGATGGACCCACACGTCGTCATTTCATGAGTGCGAAGGAGTATCATGCGTTCTTCACAGCTCCACCGGCGAGGCGTCACCGGGATGGACCTCCCCGTTCCCTGACTCCCTCGATGGGAGATGACGCCCGTACAAATGATGACCAGGAGGAAGACCCACAGGAGCATGAGTATGAGACCGAGCACTCCACTACTTGAGTCCAGGAATTCCTACGGTAGGATAAGCCATGTATCCCTCATGCGAAGTCGAGTCGGTGTAATGATTCATATGAAACCATGTGTGCTTGTTGCTTGTTTTACTATTGGTGTTTCAATGATAGTCGCATTTTTTCCTTAGGTAACATGTAAGCAACTACATCACCTATCTTATTTAATGCCATGTGTTGGGTATTTCGACCTTTGATTATCACACTTGCACTTTACCAACCACCTTAGGCGCGATCTCTTCTTGTTGCTATTTCTTTTGTTTATTCCAGTTGTTTGACTTGGCCGCTGCAAACAGGTTGGTAACTCCTACTCTCACTAGTACTTTTGGCAACCCCAACGCCAGCAACTCCATCCAACAGCCGGAGGCTGGTGGGTCTGCTCAAGCTGGAGATCACCAGGAGCAGCCACAAGGCGATCTTCCCCCGCCACAGCCTCCATCAGAGAACATGACCATAGCTCAGTTTCTCCAAGTTCTCCAGAAGGAACGCCAAGCAAACACTACCACTATCCAGTAGATGGATCACGTCCTTGTGACCAACTAGCAGTAGGGAGGAAACAACAATGGTCATTCCACTCTGTCGGAGTTCGTGAAGAGTTCGCCACCGATCTTCACCAAGACAGCTGAACCTTTGGATGCTGATGACTGGATCTACACCATAGATGACCTAGCGTTGGTCTACTGCAATTAGGACAGTGAGAAGGTTTTCTATGCCTCTCACTGCCTCGGAGGTACCTCCAGAGCTTGGCGGGGTGGATTCAATGTCATTAAAGCCGAGCATGTGATCACCTGGGCTGACTTCAAGCAAGGATTGTGCACTGCCCATATCCCTTCAGGGATTATGGCCATCAATAACTAGGAATTTTGATCGTTGAAGCAAGGTAGTGGATCTGTCAAGGAGTACCTGCAGAAGTTCAACCTCCTGTTAAGATATGCACCTGAAGATGTCAGCACTAAGGCAACCCAGATAGAACGCTTGATGGAAGGACTTCATCAATCACTATAGATCAACTGGTTGTATGCGACTGCCGGACATTCTTTGAGCTGGTAAACAAGGCCCTCATGCTTTATGATAAGCATCATGCCATGGAAGACACATGCAAATGTAAGGTGATCAACATCGGTAGTTCCAACAACCAAAAGACTCGCCGTTGGAAACTAGCCCAACGAAGCCGAACTATCAGCCTCAGCAAGCCAGGACTCCCGCACCTCGTCTCAGCTACGAGCCTCGGCAGTATGACAACCCCAGGTCGGCATACAACAAACCCAACAACTCAGGTCAAGTCACCTATTTTGGTTGTGGACATCCAGGGCACTATTTGAGGTTGTGCCACAATAAGAAGCCAGATGCACGAAACCAAGGACAAGGCGATGGAGAACCACCCAGGACCCAAGCTCCCCGCAACCTTCCCAACAATGACAAAGCTCGTGTGAATGACATCACCGTAGAGGAAGCCCAGGAAGACCTGGACATTATACTAGGTACATTCCTTGTCAACTCAACCGGAGCAATGGTTCTGTTTGATTGTGGTGCTTCACATTCTTTTGTCACCCAAAAGTTTGCGCTAGAGAGTGGTATGTAGCCTACAATTTTGAGTAGTCACATGATGGTACAAACCCAGGGTGCAGTACTGAGGACCAATATAGGGTGTAAAGGACTTGGGATTAACATGAATGGGGTAGACTTCCTAGAAGACCTTATCATCCTCAAGTCGCAAGGCTTGGATGTGATCCTTGGCATGGATTGGTTGACCAAGCACCAAGGCTTGTTGGATTCTGCCTAGAGGACTTTTACCATGATCAATAGGCAAGGAGTTAAAGTCAAGTACGTTCCCAACCCTACCTCCGCTCAAGCCTCTCAGGTCAATTGTCTGTCGGGGATTGAGTTGGACCAAGTACTGGTGGTATGTGAATACCCGGATGTCTTTCCTAATGGGCTTCCCCGAATGCCTCCTGACCACGACATCGAGTTCATTATTGAGCAGATGCCCGGAGCAGGGCCCATCTATAAGAGGACCTATAGAATGGGATCCGAAGAGTTGGCTGATCTGAAGAAGCAACTAGCTGAGTAGCTTAGAAAAGGGTTCATTCTACATAGTGCCTCTCCTTGGGGATCATCTGTTCTATTTGTGTCAAAGAGGGTCAGAACTATCAGGCTTTGTATTGATTACCATTCCCTCAATGAAGTCACCATCAAGAACAAGTAGCCACTCCCCAAGACTGAAGACTTGTTCGATCAATTGAATGGTGCCAAGGTGTTTTCCAAGATCGATCTCAGGTCTGGCTACTACCAGTTGAAGATCAAACCCGAGGATATCCCGAAGACGGCATTTATGTCCATGTTTGGCCTGTATGAATACACAGTCATGTCACTTGGGTTAACCAATGCCCCCGCCTACTTCATGTACCTCATGAACAAAGTCTTCATGGAGTATCTAGACAAGTTTGTCATTGTCTTCATCGATGAAATACTCGTCTTCTCCATGTCTGAATAAGAGCATGAGCAACACTTGAGGATGGTCCTAGACAAGCTTCGAGAGAATCAGCTTTATGCAAAATTCAGCAAGTGTGAATTCTGGTTGCATGAAGTTGGATTCTTGGGCCATGTGTTGACAGCACATGGGTTGTCTGTTGATCCTACCAAGATTGAAGCCATATTGCAGTGGCAATTTCCGACCAATGTGAAGGAAGTCAGAAGCTTCCTCGGACTCACGGGATACTACTCCAAGTTCGTCCAAGGATTCTCAAGCATCGCCCGACCAATGAATCAAATCTTAAAGAAGGACAAGAAGTTCGAATGGAGGCCTAAGTTTGAGGAAAGTTTCCAGGAGCTCAAGAAGAGACTGACAACGGCCCCCGTTCTGGCCACCCCCGATATTCACAAGGATTTTGTGATATATTGTGATGCATGGAGGACTGGGCTTGGTGGTGTCTTGATGCAAGAAGGCAGGGTCGTGGAATATCTGTCCAGACAGCTACGCCCTCATGAAGAGAACTACACCACTCATGATCTTGGGCTGGCAGTAGTGGTTTATGCCTTGAAGACATGATGACATTACCTTCAGGGAAAGCGATGTGAGAAAAATACACAAACCACAAGAGTTTAAAGTATATTTTAACTCAAAATGAATTGAACATGAGGCAGCAAAGATGGTTGGATTTGATCAAAGATTATGATCTTAGTGTTCAATACCACCCTGGGAAGACCAATGTGGTAGCAGATGGATTGAGCAGAAAGGCTTGTTCCTTGAATGCGATGATCAAGGAAAGACTACCTGCCCTGTACAGGAAACTTGAGAGCTTTGGGTTGGAGCTAGTTGCACCAGAATTTCTGGCTAATCCCGAATCAACGCATACACTAATTGATGATATCAAGGAGGCTCAGAAGGGACACGAGAGCATCAGAGGTATCATGAAGGAGATCAGGAATGGCAAGTCCCGAGGATTCTCGATGGAATAACAAGGAGTTGTATGGTTCTGGAATCGCATTTGTGTACCCAACAAAGTTGAGATCAAGAACATGATCTTACACGAAGGACATGACACTCCATATTCCATCCATCCTGGAGGAACCAAGATGTACCAAGACCTCAAGGCAATATTTTGGTGGCGTGGCATGAAGAGAGAGTCGCTAAGTGTGATGTATGCCAAAGGTTCAAGGTTGAGCATCAGCGACACGCTGGATTGCTACAACCTCTCAAGGTTCTTGAATGGAAGTGGCACAAGGTTGGAATGGATTTCATCATCGGTCTGCCCATATCAAGCAAGGGGCATGATTCCATTTGGTTCATTCTCGATCACTTGACGAAGGTGGCCCACTTCATTCCCGTCAAGACCATCCACACTGGGAACCGGTTGGCAAATCTCTACATCAACTGGATTTTAAGCCTCCATGGAGTCCCTAAGGAAATTGTGTCAAATCGAGGTACCCATTTTACCTCGAGGTTCTAGAATAAATTCTGAGAAGCCTTGGGAACCAAGCTATAGTTCAGCACCGCTTTTCACCATCAGACAGGCGGATAAACGGAATGAGTAAATCAAATACTAGAGGACATGCTTCGTGCTTGTGTGTTGGCATATGGAGCCAAGTGGGAACATTTTTTCCCTTTATCGAGTTCTCCAACAAAAACATCTATCAGTGCAACCATCAGATGACACCATTTGAGGTGTTATATGGGCGCAAGGGCCGCACTCCCCTCAACTAGTCAGAAACCGGAGAAGGGCTGGTCTTCGGCCCAGATGTCCTCCGTTAAGTAGAAGAGCAAGTTCAATTCGCCAGATAACGTCTAGGGGCTGCTAAGTCAAGATAAAAGAGCTACACCGACTCCTGTTGGCGAGACATGAGTTTCCGGGATGGGGACTATGTCTATATTCAAGTTACACCTCTCAAGGGAACCAATCGCTTCCACGTCAAGGGAAAATTAGCGCCAAGGTAGATCACCCCCTACAAGATCACCGACATGGGAGGAGAATTTTCTTACCAGCTGGAGCTACCCTCCGAGCTCTCGGATGTGAACAATGTTTTGCATGTGGTAACTTTGGAGGTGCCTCTAACTTCCCAACCGCCCTAATATCTATAAGGATATTGACCATCAAGCCATCAATCTTTAGCCAGATCTCACTTATGTGAGAGACCAATGGACATCTTGGATGAAGCCGAGTGTTGCACCCGAAGCCGCACCATCAATTAATTCAAGGTGCAGTGGAGCAACCACAATGAAGCCGAAGCAACATGGCAGCATGGAGACTACGTTAGATCAGAGTTTCATTCTCTTTTTAGCGCCTAGCCTAGGAATCTCGGGGAAAATATTCTTTTAAAGGGGGTAGGTCTGTCACACCCTCTGTTTGTACCACTTCGCCACATAATGTTTTTATAAAAATTAGAGCGAATTAAAACTTTTTGCATGTTTGTGGCGGTTGATTTGGTTGCTACTTGCTTGTGTGTCTCATTGAGTTTTTAATCACTAAAGATATTCTCCTCTTAATAACTCATCTCCTTGAACCCAAACATTTGCCCAATGATCATGCCATGTGAATAGGACCTGAAAACTATTTTTACAAATTAATATTTTAACAAAGAGCATTTACTCATTTTAAGCTTTCTAAAACCCCTGATTTATGGATTGCACTACAACTCCTCAATTTAGAAGAGATGCCTTACCCCAAAGGTTTTATTTGGAGACTATTATTAAAAAGTTTTCCCAAAATCATAAAATAATTATTTTAAATGTGATTTTCCTATTTTATTTAAACACTGCTTTCTCGAACCAGAAATGATATTTCCTAGGAATAAAATATTTCATCACTTCAAAAATATTTGAGATAAATTAGGGAAACTCAGTGGACATATATTTTCCATACATAAGAGTTTCAACACATGGTGATGTTCAAATACTGGACAAAATCCCTCAAAACCCATTGTGCGAATTTCAATCTTTTGAAATATATCCATAGGAAATATTCTCAATAAATTCTAGGAAAATTCTAGCAAGTCACGCATGATATATGTGGTGATCCTGCAAAGTTCCATCTCACTCCAAGTTGACTTTGCTCACCAAAATACCGCCAAACCCTCACAATCCATAACAAAATTTGAGCAACTTTACATTGCTATTTTTATCCAATTGATCTCAAACTTTACAGGATTGATCCAGCCCCCAAAAAAGGATGCTACACCAAGTTGTGCATTTGTGGGAGTTGATTTGATCACTTTGGTTCGTAGGAATCTCATTGTGTCCATCTCTAAGGATATTCATGTCTACATTGCCAACTTTGCTCAAATGATCTCAAACTTGGTGATCCCTGTTGGTTTTGCCACGAAAAACATCGTGTTAAGTTTCACATTGTTTGGGAAAAGAAATATTGCCCAAAACCCCATCAAACACCTTCTTCCAGAATATCAAATCTGCTACTAGAGCATCCAAAGCTTTTCCCCTTCACCCCCAAAATTTTACCACAGCTTCATAGGAAGCCCAAGCACCCCCAGTAAGTTTCCCGGCACCCAGCTCCATGATTGAATGGCTGAAACCCCACTTGCAAGCCCGTGAACAGGTACTTTCTCCCCCTCTCTATGTGCTCTCCTCCACCCGTGGCTTTCCCAAACCATCCCATGCCCCTCACCCTTTGTTTAATCTCCTTGCAGCTAGTGCACACTCCAAGATGCGTCAGTGCATGTCAAAAACGCCATCATGCCGGCCAAAGTCACGCTATAGAGCGTGCAGGCGCACTCCAGAAAGTTGAGATCCGTCTCCTGCCCATGTCCGGCCACCTCGAGCTCCTCCCTCGCGCCAGTCGAGGTGCCTTGGCGTCTGCAACAAGCTGGACCACCGACCCTCTCCTCTCTCCTCTTCCAACAGCTCTCAGAGCCCATGCGCGACGCCGCCCGAGCAGACCAATGCATCTGCTCGCTCGCACGCGCTCCACTCTCTCCTCTCTCTCCTTGCGGTCATGGACGACCCCCAGGAAGACCCCCGAGCCACCCGTATCTCCTTCCATGCCCCAAGTGGCCGTTGCAGCCATCTCCTGTGCATGGGTCCACGATGGTCTCGTGCCCCGCCTATATAAGGCTACCCCGAGACCCCCTCCTCCCTCTGGTCTCTCTCTCCTCCCCTTAATCGTGTGCCAATGCCCCCAGTTCGCCTACAAAGCTCCTTGAGCTCAAGATCGAGCCAGAGCTCCGCCACCTCGGCTTCCCATCAATCTCGCGGTAGGGAGCAGCTCCGGCCCTCCTCCTTCCTCCTTCGGATCTCCCCTACTCATCTGATGCATTTCCCTCTACCCCCGTCAATTTTGCCGTAGAAAACGGCCCCGACGACAAGCTCCCGAAGCTCCTCCGCCGTGAGATGTCGTTGTTGGCGAGTCCCTGCGCCCCGACAGTCCTTTCCAACTCCACCAGATTGGAGACTTGCACCTGAGCCCATTCCCATCGTCATCTTGACTCGTCATGTTTCCCGTCGCCACCGGTGAACCTCGTCGCCCTATGGCGAGGGGTTGATGACGGACCCGAAGGGGTCCAACCATGAGCCTCTCTGTGACACCCTGTGTTTGTACCACTTTGTCACACTCTGTTTTACAAAATTTGGAACCAATTAAAACTTTTTGTGTGATTGTGATGACTAATTTGATTACAACTTGCTTGTGTGCTTGACTGTGTTTTAATTCACCAAAACTACTTTCTTTCTAAAAACTCCTATCCGTGGACGCAAACCCTTGCCCAATGATCATGCCATGTGTACAGGATCAGAAACTATTCCTAATAAAATATTATTTCAACAAAAGGCATTTATTTTTTTTAAACTTCAAAACCCCTGAATTGGGATTTGCACTACAAGTCCTTAATTTAGGAGATATGTTTTTCCCCAAAGATTTTTCTTGTATTCTATTATTAAAATAACTTCCCAAAACTATAAAATAATTATCTGAAAAGTTATTTTCCTATTTTATTTAAACGGTAATTTTTTGAGGGCAGAAATGGTATTTCATAACGAAATTTGTTTTCCTACCTTAAAAATATTTGAGAAAATTTAGGGAAACTGAGAGGACATGTATGTTCCATATATGTGAGTTTCAACACATGGTCATGTTCAAAATATTGGGCAAAACCCCTCAAAACACTTTCTAACTATTCTAAGAATTTGAAATATTTCCAAAGGAAATATTCCCAATAAATCCCAGGAGAATTCTAGCATGTCCCAGATGTTATATGAGGTGACCCTGCAAAGTTTCATCCCAATCCAAGTTGATATGGTTCACACAATAAACCCAAAGTCCTTCCTGTCCAAAACCAAGTTGGAAGAACTCTACATTGACAAGTTTGCTCTATTGCTCACAAACTTTGGAGGAGTGATCCAGCTCCAAAATAAGGATCTCACACCAATTTGTGCATTTCTGGGGGTTGGTTTACTCACCTTGGTTCATAGAAACCCGATTCTGGCCATTTCTAGGGTTTTCCATGTCTATATTGTCAACCTTGCTCAAATGAGCTCAAACTTGGTGAATCCTACTATTTTTCACCTCATTTTATTCTGTTAATTCTCACTACATTTGGTGAGGTTTAGCTTGCTCAAACCAGCATCAAACACCTTCTGATGATTTAGTAAAACAACTACTTTCACCCCTTCTACTTTCTTCCTTCACTCCAAACTTTGATCACACATGTGTGGGTCAGCCCCACATCTGCAGCCGAGAGCCCCGGCTCTAATTCAATTAGAGGAGGAGAAAATCCTCAATTCCATTTCTGGTTCATCACTGGCAAAGACTGCCATAAACTTTTCCTTTGACCTACACGTCCCCCTCGGCTCCAAAGCATCTGAGGGGCATCTCCAAAGCCCCCAGCCGCTAGTAGACACGGTGGGGGGGCAGAGCGCACCAGCATGCCGTGGCATGCCAAAATTGTGCTCTCTACGTGCGGGAGTGCACACTCGCACCAAAGGAGGCCAGCCCCGGCCAGGCATCGGCCCCACAAGCTGTCTAGCTTTGACTGCTGCTACGACAACAAAAGTCCTTCCCAGGCAACGTCTGGAATTCTTCTTGCTACTTCTCTTGTTTGCGTCGGTTTTTTCCTTGAAGAGGAAAGGGTGACGCAGCACAGGAGCAGTAAGTATTTCCCTCAGTTTGAGAACCAAGGTATCGATCCAGTAGGCGGGTCTCATCAAGTCCAGAGTACCTGCACAAACACAAAAGAGCTTGCACCCAACGCTTCAAAGGGGTTGTCAATCCCTTCAAAGATTGTTTGCAAAGTGAGATCTGAAGGCGGAAGTGCAACGAAGTAAAAAGGTGTAAGGCTGAAAATATGGTGTGGAGTAGACCCGGGCGCCATAGTGTTCACTAGAGGCTTCTCTCAAAATAGCAAATATCACGATGGGTGAACAAATTACTGTCGAGCAATTGATAGATTCGCGCAAAGTCATGACGATATCTAAGGTAATGGTCATACATATAGGCATCACTTCCGAGACAAGTAGGCCGATACTTTCTGCATCTACTACTATTACTCCACACATCGACCGCTATCCAGCATGCATCTAGTGTATTGAGTTCATGACGAACAGAGTAACGCTTTAAGTAAGATGACATGATGTAGAGGGATAATCTCAAACCAATGATGAAAACCCCATATTTTCACCGTTGATGGCAACAACAGGATGTGTTCCTCGCTACCCCTTCTGTCACTGGGTGAGGTCACCGCATGGTATGAACCCAAAACCAAGCACTTCTCCCATTGCAAGAATCATAGATCTAATTGGCCAAACAAAACCCACAACTTGAAGAGAATTACAAGGATATGAAATCATGCATAAGAGAGATCAGAAGAAACTCAAATAAGATTCATAGATAACATGATCATAAATCCACAATTCATCGGATCTCAACAAACACACCGCAAAAGAAGATTACATTGGATAGATCTCCATGAAGATCATGAAGAACTTTGTATTCAAGATCCAAGAGAGAGAAGAAGCCATCTAGTTACTAGCTATGGACCCGTAGGTCTATGGTGAACTACTCACGCATTTTCGGAGAGGTCATGGTGTTGATGAAGAAGCCCTCCGTATTCGAATCCCCCCTCCGACAGGGCACGAGAACGTGCCCCAGAAGGGATCTTGCAGACACAGAAGCTTGCGGCGGTGGAAAAGTACTTTCGATGATCTCCTCATTTTTTGTGGAATTTTTGGGGATATATAGGCGCAAAACCTAGGTCAAAGGAGGTCGAGGGGGCCCACAAGCCTGAGGGCCGCGGCCTCCCCCCGTGGCCGTGGGGTGGGGGCTTGTGGGGCCCCTGGGGAACCCCTACCTTGGCTCTCAAGTCTCCTGATCTTCTTTTGTTACGGAAAAAATCTTTTCAGGGATTTTATTCCGTTTGGACTCCGTTTCAAAATCTCCTCTCGAAGGGGTAAAAAACATGGAAAAACAGGAACAAACACTTGGCACTGAGTTAATAGGTTAGTCCCAAAAATATATAAAAGGCATGCAAAACATCCAATGTTTGACAAGATAATAGCGTGAAACCATCAAAAATTATTGATACGTTGGAGACGTATCAACTGCCTCGACGAACGGTGCCAGCGCGGCGTTGGACCCCTCCTCTCTACCTTTCTCCTACCCCTGGCAACGCGTGCCTGTGCCCACCTAAAGCGGTCTGGTGGTGCTTGCCACTGCGGCGCACCAAAGAGCTAGCCCCGCTCCTCCACAGTCCCTCATTCGGACGTAAACCACACCCACAAAGACCACAGGCTCATTCCTAAGCCTTCTCTCCTTCTCTAGCCGTTGCCACGGCCTCGCCGACTCGCCACCTTTTGGTGAACAACTCCCTCCTATATAGAGGCCACCCCGGCTTCTCTCCCCCCTCTGGAACCTTTCTCTCACCTCCAATCGACCACCCAGTCACCCCACTTCAGATCTGATGTCAGCTGTGCTTCCCCGGCAACGGCGCCAGAAACGCTTCTGCTACTGCAACAAAAGACCTTCCAACGGCGCCAGAAATGGGAGTGTTGCTTGATACTCCTCAGCAACGGCACCAGGAATCCTTCAGCTGCGTCTACGCCTTAAGGGACTTCCTAGGCAAGTATGCAAAGGATTTCCCCCATGGCCTTGGAGCCTTGCGTTGGTGTTCCCTCGAAGCGCAAAGGGTGATGTAGCACAGCGGTGGTAAGTATTTCCCTCATTTTGAGAACCAAGGTATCAATCCAGTGGAGGAGTATCTCAAGATCCTGCACAAACACAAAGAACCTGCTCCCAACGCTATGAAGGGCTTGTCAATCCCTTATAGATTGTTTGCCAAGTGAGAATTAAAAGCAACAAAGTAACAAAGCAAACTAAAAGCGGAGGTGTAAACGATGGATGTGAATAGACCCGGTGGCCGTAGTGTTTACTAGTGGCTTATCTCATGAAAGCAAGTAGACGGTGGGTGAACAAATTACTGTCTAGCAATTGATATAAATGCGCAAAGTCGTGACGATATCTAAGGCAATGATTATATCTATAGGCATCACGTCCAAAACAAGTAGACCGATACTTTCTGCATGTACTACTATTACTCCAGATGTCGACCGCTATCCAGCATGCATCTAGTGTATTAAGTCCAAAAGAACAGAGTAACGCCTTAAGCAAGATGACATGATGTAGAGGGATAATCTCAAACCAATGATGAAAACCCCATCTTTTCACCCTTGATGGCAACAACACGATGCGTGCCTCGCTACCCCTTCTGTCCCTGGGTGAGGTCACCGCACGGTATGAACCCAAAACCAAGCACTTCTCCCATTGCAAGAATCATCGTTCTAGTTCGCCAAACAAAACCCACAACTCGAAGAGAATTACAAGGATACGAAATCATGCATAAGAGAGATCAGAAGAAACTCAAATAAGATTCATAGATAATCTCAAACCAATGATGAAAACCCCATCTTTTTACCCTTGATGGAAACTACTTAATGTGTGCCTTGCTGCCCCTACTGTCACTTGGAAAGGTCACCACATGGTAGAACCCAAAACCAAGCACTTCTCCCATTGCAAGAATCATAGATCTAGTTGGCGAAACAAAACCCAAAACTCGGAGAGAGTTACAAGGATATCAAATCATTCATATAAGAAATCAGCAAAGACTCAAATATATATCATAGATAATGTGATCACAAATCCACAATTCATCGGATCTCGACAAACACACCGCCAAAGAAGATTACATCGGATAGATCTCCATGAAGATCATGGAGAACTTTGTATTGAAGATCCAAGAGAGAGAAGAAGCCATCTAGCTACTAACTACAGACCCGTAGGTCTGAAGTGAACTACTCACGAGTCAGTGGAGGGGCGATGATGATGATGAAGAAGCCCTCCTACTCCAAAGTCCCCTTCGGTAGGGCGCCGGGAAGGGTCTCCAGATGAGATCTCGCGGAATCGGAAGCTTGCGGCGGCGAAAAAGTATTTTCGAGGCTCCCCTGATTTTTTGCTGAATTTTTGGGAATATATAGGCCAAGGGTCTAGGTCAGGGGGCGGCCAGGGAGGCAACAATCCCTCACACCGCCGCCTCCCCCTGGTGGCGGAGTGTGAGCTTGTGGGCTCCCTGGAGCCCACCTGGCTTGGCCCGGAGGCCCCCTGATCTTCTTCCGTTTGGAAAAAATCATTTCGGGGTTTTTATTCCGTTTGGACTCCGTTCCAGAATCAGATCTGAGAAGAGTCAAAAACACAGAAAAAACAGGAACTGGCACTTGGCACTGAATTAATAAGTTAGTCCCAAAAAAGATATAAAAGGTACATGAAACATCCAAAGAAGACAAGATAACAGCGTGAAACCATCAAAAATTATAGATACATTTGAGACGTATCAAGCACCCCCAATCTTAACTCCTGCTCGTCCTCGAGTAGGGAAGTGATAAAGAATGAATTTTTGATGCTTTCATGCTACCTAGCATAGGTGTCCTTTGTAATTCCTCTTATGCGACGTGAATGTTTAGATCCATTAGATTCAAAACAATAATTTGCTATTGACGTGGAAACAGTAATAATTCAAGATAACAGCGTGACACCATCAAAAATTATAGATACGTTTGAGACGTATCAAGACCCCCGAGCACTAGTGCTCGAGATCGACTGAGGCGCCACCACGTTGGGGATCCTTCGATCTCAGAACACAGGCCCGCTCCAGCCTCCATTTCACCTCCATCGTGACTGTAGCAAGCCCTAGCTTCAGCTTCACCTCTTCCCCGTTCCTTTTCTTTGCCGAGTGTTGGCACCAACCACCTCCAGGTGCCCTCCGCTGCAGCCTCCTCGTCACCAGTGACTCCGGCCACCTCAACCACTCCCTCGACCCCCATCCAAATAGCATGAGTGCGAGGAGTCCATTCCTGCGCTCGTCTTCCCTCCCCATGGATGGAGCTGACACTAGTGATTTCCTCCTCTTTCTGTCGCGAGGTAGATGACGACCCTGATAGGGTGGCCCCATGTGTCGGCCTCGGTCTGTCTCTCCCTCTCTTAGTCGCTGGCCACAAGGTCCCACGCGTCAGGTTTAAACCTAACGGCGTGCGCGCCTGGCTAGTTGGCTGGCCGGGCCAGCCCAGCTACTGGCTGAGTTGGGCCCAGGGTTCTCAGCCCTTTTCCTTTTTCTATTTTCTCGCATTTCCCAAATTTTCCACAGGGAAAATATTTCTCCAAATCTAATACTTTTTCCACAATAAATCTCGTAAAAATATTTAGTATTTAATAACAACACTTGTGTAATTTTTACAAAAACTTTTATACACAATTTGTTTTTAAAACATAGTTTTAAGTACTTTTAGCCTTTGTTAAAATAGATTTCAAAACCCTTTACACTCCAAAACGAAAAACAAACATTTTTAGATGTGTAGTTAGTATTTTACAGAATAGGGTAACATTTTGGAAGTGAGTTTTGTGTTTTGTTGTTGTTGTAATTCTTATTATTGTTATTACTATCGTGATGATAGATCATGTGGTTAACGAAGGGGTTGGACCCGAAGACTTGGAAGACCGTTGAGACTTTGCTGACCAAGCCAAGCAGCCCCTTGACCATGCCTAAGAAACTTTTACTTGCATGTCATATGGTGCCTTACTTATGTATACATGCCTGTTGGATCGGAGACTCCCTTGTTGGGTTGTCCCCAAAGAACACCTTGTTGAAACCTGCATTTGGGCATGACCCTAGCACCTATGAGCGTTGTGCATGTGGGATGTAGTTAGTCGCTATGAGCTGCTACGCAAGCAGGGACGGGAATATGCATGTGACGATGAAAGGAGTATTACAAAGGCTTTTCAAAAACCCCGTCGGGTTACACTAATGCCCGAGGGTGATGATGTTGAGATGGATAACCACTTGATAAAGAACTGGTGCACCAAGAAAGGTTTTGTGTGAGTGGTTCCGGAAAGGGATTAGATTTAGGATTTGTAGACTGTCCCAACCTTACATGTGCGACCATGATACCCTTATGGGACGAGGCTTTGTTGATTACTTTGGTCGATGCTAGCACAGATCCCGCATTACTAGTGACGGGAATGACGTGGTCACTCTCGAGATAGGGTAGTGCCAGGTAGGACGACTATGCTATTTTTATAGGTTCTAGGTACACCATTGGTCCCTGCATGAATAATATGATCTAGAGAAAGGCTCGTAAGATGTACATCATGTGGTCTATGAACCAAACGAGTGGACTCTTTGTTTAGTGTTGCTAGGGGAAAGACATTGTTCGGGTGCTTACCTCGGGTATGTTATATACCGCGAGTCATGGATGACACGGGAGATGCCCGAGTCTTGTGGGTACAACGCGCAACTCTCCTGAGTGTAAAACTATTTGAATAGTTGTGTCCAGGGTCAAGGACTGTTGGGTAATCCGACTTAAACTACGTCTAGTTGTTTCCTCATAAACCAAGTGTGTCTGTGGGGGGTAATATGATAAAAACATTGAGACATGGCAAACATGATGCTCGAGCTAAGTCATGTTACTTGGCCTTATGGGGGAACATGGGATGTTCGACCCTCACTTGATATTGATATCTATAACCTGTTCACTGGGTTACCTCTATGCCTTGTGATGCATGTCGCCCGAGAATTTGATCATGTTATTGCACTAGGGAAAAACCGGCTTTCCACAAAAATCAACATAGTAGTGTTATGTCATACTTCGTTATTGCCTTGTTCCATATCATGGGTTGCTTGTGAGTACATTCAAAGTACTCATTGGCTTGACACTGGTTATTTAATTGGCCAGACATGGAAGAACCACAGTTTGGAGAAGAGTTTGTTGGGACGAACATGCGATCTAGGATGCTTCCCAGTCAGAATGCGTGTAGGTTAAGGTAGATGGCATGGGTTCACGCTATCAACCAAGTTATCTGCATTCCGTAATGTGTTGGTGTGTTGGCCTTCTACGCTGCATTTATGTAATGAATTGGCCCTAATGGCCATATTTGTATAGGCCGTTATGTATGGATGTAATACTATTGTTATCCAATATCTATGTGTTCGGTGAGCATTGATCTCTAGGATCACTATACACGTGCATTCGGCGATATCGACTTACAACTCAGGGTCCTCAAAGCGCACCTCTCCCTCGTCTCTCTCTCTCTCTCTCTCTCTCTCTCTCACTGCCCCCCGGGCCCCGACCGTGAGGTTTGAACATAGCGCAACGCGACTATGTGGCATGCTTGGGCTGGTTGGCCTCTGGGCAGGCCCAGCTGCTGGCCGACTCTAGCGCACGCACTGTGGCTCCTTTTTCTTTTTATTTTTAATTCTGTTTTGCAAAAATCCCACAAGGATTAATATTTATCCAAATCCAAATATTCCTCCACCTAAAATCTTGTAATATTGTGTAGTATTTTATAGTGCCACTTGTGTAATTTTTACACAAGGTTACATGCATTATTTTATTTTAAAACTTTGATTAGGGTATTTTAACATTCTGTTAAAATGTTTTTCACAACCATTTGCACCTCAAAAATAAAACCCAAATTTTTTACAGTACCTATAATCACCCTAGTATTTTACAAAAATGGGTTGACATTTTTCTGAGTAGGTTATTTTCTTTGTTTTTGCTATGATCTTATTTTTGCCTGTTATTACTACGATGATAGATTATGTTGTTGACAAGGGACATGGATGCGAAGACTATGAAGACACCGGATACTTTGTTAAGCAAGCCAAGCAGCCCATTGAACATGTCTTAGAAATTATTTTCATGTATGTCATGTAGTATTCTGTTCCGATACATGGATGCATAATGAATCGTTGACCCCGATGGTGGGTTGTCCCCGAGCAACTCCTCATTGATACTTGCACATGGGCATGACCCTACCTTACTATGAGGGTCGTGTGGGTGGGAAGTAGTTAGATTGAAAATAGTTGCTATGCGAATGGTATGGGAACATGCATGGTGACGATAAATAAATGTGATTTAAAAGGTTTTACAAAAAAACCATCGGGTGCCAGTAATGCCTGAGATGTTGGGGAACGTTGCATGGGAAACAAAAAATTTCCTACGCACACGAAGACCTATCATGGTGATGAACATCTATGAGAGGGATACCGGATCCACATACCCTTGTAGATCGTTAAGCGGGAAGCATTAAGAAACGCGGTTGATGTAGTAGAACGTCTTCGCGATCCAAATCACCGCCGTCCCACGATCCATCCCGATCTAGCGCCGAACACACGGCCCCTCCGCATTCAGCACACGTATAGCTCGACGATGATCTCCGCCTTGTTGATCCAGCAAGAGGGGGCAGAGAGGTAGATGAGTTCTCCGATAGCGCGAAGGCATGACGGCAATGGTATTGGAGCTAGTCCAGCAGGGCTTCGCGTAAGCACCGCTGAAAACTAGACTAGAGGAGAAACGAATCTAGAGAGAGGGCAACCCGTGGTTGATTATTGTGTCTTAAAAACCCTCAAAACCTCTAGTATATATAGGAGGAGCCAAGAGGAGGCTGCCTTGTCCCCTACTCCAAGGAGAGGGGTCGGCCGAACCAAAGGAGGAGTCCAACTCCTTGAGGGAAGGTGGACTACTTTGGGAGGATTCCTCCTTTCCGTTCCTTTTAAAAGTTCTTTGCCTTTTATCTCTTCTCCTAGCCACATGGGCCCTTGAGAGAGCCTTTGGCCAGCACACCAGCGGCTGGTCCACCTCTTCGCACAGCCCAAAAGGCTCTTGGGTCGTCACACCCCTCCCGGTGGTCCCCCGGCACCCTCCTGGCACTCCCGGTACACTATCGATGAGCCCAGAACTTTTCTGGTGACCAAAACAGGACTTCCTATATATCAATCTTTACCTATGGACCATTCCGGAGCTCATCATGATGTCAAGGATCTCATCCGGAACTCCGAACAACCTTTGGTGACCAACACCTATAACTCAACTATACTGAAACGTCATCGAACCTTAAGTGTGCTCACCCTGCGGGTTCAAGAACTATGCAGACATGAATGAGACACTCTTCGGTCAATATCCAATAGCGAGACCTAGACGTCCATATTGGACCCTCCATATTCTACGAAGATCTTATCGATTGAACCTCTATGTCAAGGATCCACACAATCCCGTATATCATTACCTTTGTCCTTCGGTATGTTACTTGCCCGAGATACGATCGTCGGTATCGACATACCTATTTCAATCTCGTTACCGGCAAGTCTCTTTACTCGTTTCGTAATACAATATCTCGTGGCTAACTCTTTAGTCACATTGCTTGCAAGGTTTGTTTGTGATGTTGTATTTCCGAGTGGGCCCCAAGATACCTCTCTGTCACCCGAAGTGACAAATCCCAGTCTTAATCCACGCTAACTCAACGGACACCTTCCGAGATACCTGTAGAGCACCTTCATAGTCACTCAGTAACATTGATACGTTTGATACACACAAGGCATTCCTACTGTGTCAGTGAGTGAAATGATCTCATGGTCATAGGAATGTATACTTGACATGAAGAAAACAATAGCAACAAAATGACACGATCATATGCTACGTTTATAATTTGGATCTTGTCCATCACATCATTCTCCTAATGATGTGATCCCATCATTAAATGACAACACTTGTCTATGGCTAGGAAACCTTAGCCATCCTTGATCGACGAGCTAGTCAACTAGAGGCTTACTAGGGACAGTATTTTGTCTATTTATCCACGCATGTATTTATGTTTCCATTCAATACAATTATAGCACGGATAATAAAAAATTATCTTGAAACAAGAAATATAATAATAACTATTTTATTAGTGCCTCTAGGGCATATTTCCAACAGTCTCCCACTTGCACTAGAGTCAATAATCTAGGTTCATATCTCTATGTGATTTACAATGTAATGAATCTAACACCCATAAAGTTCTGGTGTTGATCATGCTTTGCTCGTGGAAGAGGCTTAGTCAGCAGATCTGCAACATTCAGATCCGTGTGCACTTTGCAAATATTTATGTCCTCATCCTTGACATACTCCCGGATGGCATTGAAGCGTCGTTTTATGTGTCTGGTCCTTCTATGAAACCTTGGTTCCTTGGCTAGAGCAATGGCACGAGTGTTGTCACAGCACAGATTTCATGGATCTAGTGCGCTCGGCACAACTCCAAGATCTGTCATGAACTGTTCCATCCAGACACCCTCCTTAGCTGCGTCCGAGGTAGCTATGTACTCCGCTTCACATGTAAAATCAGCTACGACGCTCTTCTTCTAAATGCACCAGCTTGCTGCACCCCCATTAAGAATAAACACATATCCAGTTTGTGACTTAGAGTCATCCGGATCAGTGTCGAAGCTTGCATCGACGTAACCCTTTACGACGAGCTGTTCGTCACCTCCATAAATGAGAAACATTTCCTTAGTCCTTTTCAGGTACTTTAGAATATTATTGACCGCTGCCCAATGCTCCACTCTTGGAGCACTTTGAAACCTGTCTACCATACTTATGGCAAGGCTGACATCCGGTCTTGTGTACATCATTGCATACATGATAGACCCTATAGCTGAAGCATAGGGGACGACACTCATCTTTTCTCTATCTTGTGTAGTTACTGGGCATTGAGTCTTACTCAACTTTATACCTTGTAACATAGGCAAGAACCCCTTCTTGGATTATTCCATTTTGAACTTCCTGAAAACTTTGTCAAGGTATGTGCTTTGTGAAAGTCCTATCAGGCGCCTTGATCTATCTCTATAGATATTTATGCCCAATATGCAAGCTGCTTCTCCCAGGCCCCTCATTGAATTTTTTTATTCAAGTAATCCTTTACGGTTTCCAAAAACTCTACATTGTTTCCAGTCAACAATATATCATCCACATATAATATTACAAACGCTATAGAGCTCCCACTCACTTTCCTATAAATACAAGCTTCTCCAACAACTTGTATAAACCCAAACGCCTTGATCACCTCATCAAAGCATTGATTCCAACTCTGAGAGGCCTGCACCAGTCCATAAATGGATCGCTGGAGTTTGCATACTTTGTCAGCATTCTCTCGATAGACAAAACCATCGGATTGCGTCATATACATCTCTTCCTTAGGAAACCCATTAAGGAACACTGTTTTGACATCCATCTGCCAGATTTCATAATAGAAAATTGCAGCTATTGCTAACATGATTCTAACGGACTTAAGCATCGCTACGAGTGAGAATGTCTCATTGTAGTCAACTCATTGAACTTGTGAAAAACCCTTTGCCACAAGTCGAGCTTTATAAACGGTCACACTACCGTCTGCGCCTGTCTTCTTCCTAAAGATCCATTTGTTCTGAATAGCCTTTCGACCTTTAGGTAATACTTCCAAAGTCCATACTTTGTTTTCATACATAGATCATATCTCGGATTTCCAAGCTTCTAACCATGTGTTGGATTTTGGGCCCACCATTGCTTCTCCATAATTCGCAGGCTCATTGTTGTCCAACAACATGACTGACAAGACATGATTCCCGTACCACTCAGGAGTAGTATGTGCTCTTGTCGACATGCGAGGTCCGATAGCAACTTGATCTGAAGCTTCATGATCACCATCATTGGCTTCCTCATCAACTGGTGTTGCCTTGATAGAAATTTCTTTCTGCCCTGCGCCACCATCTTGTTGAAGAACAGAGTCTACAACCTCATCAAGTTCTATCTACCTCCCACTCAATTCTTTCGAGAGAAACTCTTTCTTCTCAAAAAAGTTATGTTCTTAGTGACAAACACTTTGCCCTCGGATTGGAGATAGAAGGTATACCCAACTGTTCCTTTTGTCTAAGCTATGAAGACACACCTTTCCATTTTGGGTTCCAGCTTTTCAGGATGAAGCTTTTTGACATAAGCATCACATCCCCAAACTTTAAGAAACAACAACTTTGGCTTCTTGCCATACCACAACTCATATAGTGTCGTCTCAACGGATTTCGATGGTGCCCTATTTAAAGTAAATGCAGTTGTCTCCAATGCATAGCCCCAAAATGTTAACGACAAATCGGTAAGAGACATCATAGAACGCACCATATCCATTAAAGTACGATTACGACATTCGGACAGACCATTGCGGTGTGGTGTTCCAAGAGGTGTCAATTGTAGAACAATTCCACATCGTCTGAAATTCACCTCCTCGATCAGATCGTAGGAACTTGATCTTCTTTTTATGATGATTTTCAACTTCACACTAAAATTTCTTGAACTTTTGAAACGTTTGAGACTTGTGCTTCATCAAGTAGATATAACCATACCTACTCAAATCGTCAGTGAAGGTGAGAAAATAAGGATATCCACCGCGCGCCTCTATGCTCATCATCTGCACATATCAGTATGTATGATCTCCAACAAGTCACTTGCACGCTCCATTGATTCCGAGAATGGATCTTAGTCATCTTGCCCATGAGACATGGTTCGCATGTGTCAAGTGATTCAAAATCAAGTGACTCCAAAAGTCCATCAGCATGTAGTTTCTTCATGCGCTTTACACCAATATGACCTAAACGGTAGTGCCACAAGAAAGTGGCGCTATCATTATTAACTGTACATCCTTTGGTCTCAATGTTATGGACATAAGTGTCATCACAATCAAGATTCAATATGAACAAACCCCTCACATTGGGTGCACGACCATAAAAGATATTACTCATATAAATTGATGAACTACCATTCTCTGACTTATATGAGTAACCGTCTCGCAATAAACAAGATCGAGATATGATGTTCATTCTCAACGCACGCACTAAATAACAATTATTTAAGTTCATCACTAATCCTGATGGTAATTGAAGTGAGAGCGTGCCGACGACGATCGCATCAACCTTGGAACCATTTCCCACGCGCATCGTCACTTCATCCTTTGCCAGCCTTCATTTATTCCGCAGTTCCTGTTTCGAGTGCAAATGTGAGCAAGAGAACTGGTACCAAATATCCAGGCACTACTACGAGAGATGGTGAGGTACACATCAATAACATGTATATCAAATATATCTTGTTTGACATTGGCCACCTTCTTATCGGCCAGATACTTAGGGCAGTTTCGCTTCGAGTGACCAGTTCCCTTGCAATAATAACACTCAGTTTCCGGCTTAGGTCTAGCCTTCGGTTTCTTCATCAGAGGGGCAACATTTTTGCAACTCTTCTTGGAGTTACCCTTCTTTCCTTTGCCGTTTTTCTTGAAACTAGTGGTCTTGTTGAGCATTAACACTTAATGCTCTTTCTGGATTTCTCACTCTGCGACTTTCAGTATCGCAAAAATCTCGGCGAATGACTTATTCATCCCTTGCATGCTATAGTTCAACACGAAGCTCTTATAGCTAGGTGGCAGTGATTGAAGAACTCTGTCAGTGATAGCCTCTTGTAGGAGTTCAATCCCCAGCTCAGCTAGACGGTAAGAGTACCCATACATTATGAGTATGAGTTCACTGACACACCCGTTCTCCTCCATTTTGCAAGCATAGAACTTATCGGAGGTATCATACCTCTCAATCCGAGCATTCTTCTCCAAGATAAACTTCAACTCCTGGAACATCTCATATGCTCCATGACATTCAAAACGTCTTTGAAGTCCCGGTTCTAAGCCATACAAAATTGCACATTGAACCAATGAGTAGTCATCCTTACAGGACTGCCAAGCGTTCAAAACATCTTGGGGCGCCGTAGCAGGTGGTGCATCACCTAGTGCAGCATTAAGGACATATTGCTTTTGGCCAGCCATGAGGATAAGCCTCAGATTACGTGCCTAGTCAACAAAGTTGCTTCCATCATCTTTCAGCTTAGCTTTCTCTAGGAACGTATTAAAATTCAGGGTTGCTACTTCGTGAGCCATTGATCTACAACAGAAAAGTTTGCAAAGATTACTTAGACTATGCTCAATACAATTGAGTTTAGCTAATCATATTACTTATAAACTCCCACTCAAGTAGATATCCCTCTAGTTATTCGAGTGTCACATGATCCAAATCTACTAACTCAAGTTTGATCATCACGTGAGTTGAGATTTGTTTCAATGGTGAACATCTCCATGTTGATCATATCAACTGTATGATTCATGCTCGACCTTTCGGTCTCTTGTGTTCCGAGGCCATGTTTGTACATGCTAGGCTCGTCAAGTTTAACCCGAGTGTTCTGCGTGTGCAACTATTTTGCACCATTGTATGTGAACGTTGAGCCTATCACACCGGATCATCACGAGGTGTCTCGAAACGACGAACTGTCACAACGGTGCATAGTCGGGGAGAATACAATTTTAACTTGAAATTTTATTGAGGGATCACCTTATAATTCTACCGTCGTCCTAAACAAAATAAGGTGCATAAAAGGATTAACATCACATGCAAATGAAAAGTGAACTTGTTCTTATTGATCTCCATCACCAAAGCACCGACATGATCTCCATCGTCACCTATGCCGCACCATGATCTCCATCATCATGATATCCATCATCGTGCTGCCATCGAGGTTGTCATGCCATATATGATGTTACTACTAAAGCTACTACCTAGAGATATAGCAAGAGCATCTGCAAGCGCAAAATAAATTAAAATACAACCCTATGGCTCCTGTCGGTTGCCGTAGCATCGATGTGCAAGTCGATACTTAACTATTACAACATGATCATCTCATACATCCAATATATCATATCATGTCATTCGACATATCTCATCACAGGCATACCCCACAACAACAAGTTTGACATCCTCTAATTTGTTGTTGCATGTTTTACATGGCTGCTATGGGTATCTAGTATGATCGCATCTTACTTACGCAAAGCCACAATGATGATATGCAAATTGCTATTTAACCTTAGCCAAGGACCGTCCCGGTCAAATCCGATTCAACTAAAGTGGAAGAAACAGCCACCCGCCAGTCATCTTTATGCAACAAGTTGAATGTCAGTCCATGAAACCGGTCTCTCGTAAGCGTATGAGTAAAGTTGGTCCAGGCCACTTCAATCCAACAATGCCGCTGAATCAAGAAAGGAATAAGGAGGGCAGAAAATTGAACTTCAACACCCAAAAACTCTTTTGTGTTCTACTCGAGATATCATCTACGCATGAACCTAGCTCATGATGCCACTATTAGGGAACGTTGTATGGGAAACAAAAAAATTCCTATGCACACGAAGACCTATCATGGTGATGATCATCAACGAGAGGGAGATTGGATCCACATACCCTAGTAGACCCCTAAGCAAGCGTTAAGAAATGCGGTTGATGTAGTGGAACGTCTTCGTGATCCAAATCGCCGCCGTCCCATGATCTGTCACGATCTAGCGCAGAAAGGACGACACCTCCGCGTTCAGCACACGTACAGCTCGACGATGATCTCCGCCTTCTTGATCCAGCAAGAGGTGGCAGAGAGGTAGATGAGTTATCTGGAAACACGACGGCGTGCCGGCAATGGTGGTGGAGCTAGTCCAGCAGGGCTTCGCCTAAGCACCGTTGAAAACTAGACTAGGGGAGAAATAGATCTAGAGAGAGGGCAGCACGCGGCCGAGTATTGTGTCTCAAAAACCCTCCAAACCTCTAGTATATATAAGAGGAGGCTAGAGGAGGCTTCCTTGTCCCTCCCTCCAAGGAGCGGGGGCAGCCGAACCAAAGGAGGAGTCCACCTCCTTGTGGGAAGGTGGACTACTTTGGAAGGACTCCTCCTTTCCCTTCCTTTTAAAAGTTCTTTGCATTTTATCTCTTCTCCTAGCCGCATGGGCCCTTGAGAGAGGATTTGGTCATCCCACCAGGGGCTTGTCCACCTCTTTTCACAACCCATAAGGCTCTTGGGTCGTCACACCCCTCTCGGTGGTCCCCAGGCACCCTCCTGGCATTACCGGTACACTACAAATGAGTCCGAAACTTTTCCAGTGACCAAAACATGAGTTCAGATATATCAATCTTTATCTCCGGACTTTTCCGGAGCTCCTCATGACGTCCAGGATCTCATCCTGAACTCTGAGCAACCTTCGGTCACCAACACTAATAACTCAACTATACCGAAACGTCATCGAACCTTAAGTGTATAGACCCTGCGGGTTTGAGAACTATGCAGACATGACCGAGACACTCACCGGTCAATATCCAATAGCGGGACCTGGACGTCCAAATTGGATCCTACATATTCTATGAAGATCTTATCGGTTGAACCTCTATGTCAAGGATTCACACAATGCCGTATATCATTCCCTTTGTCCTTCGGTATGTTACTTGCCCGAGATTCGATCGTCAGTATCGACATACCTATTTCAATCTCGTTACCGACAGGTATCTTTACTCGTTCCATAATAGAAGATCCCGTGGCTAACTCCTTAGTCACATTGCCTTTTAAGGCTTGTTTGTGATGTTGTATTACCGAGTGGTCCCCGAGATAGCTCTCCGTCACTCGGAATGACAAATCCCAGTCTTGATCCAAGCCAACTCAACACACACTTTCGGAGATACCTGTAGAGCACCTTTATAGTCACCCAGTAATGTTGCGACGTTTGATAGACACAAGGCATTCCTCCGATGTCAGTGAGTTACATGATATCATGGTCATTGGAATGTATACTTGACATGGAAAAAATAATAGCAATAAAATGACACGATCATATGCTATGTTTATAGTTTGGGTCTTGTCCACCACATTGTTCTCCTAATGATGGGATCCCGTCATTAAGTGACAACACTTGTCTATGGCTAGGAAACCTTAGCCATCCTTGATTGATGAGCTAGTCTACTAGAGGCTTACTAGGGACAGTATTTTGTATATGTATCCACGCATGTATTTATGTTTCCATTCAATACAATTATAGCACGTATAATAAACGATTATCTTGAAACAGGAAATATAATAATAACTATTTTATTATTGCTTCTAGGGCATATTTCCAACACGAGAGTGCTCGTGTGAGCTAGGTAGCCACTTGAGAAAGAAGTGGTGTACCGAGGCTAGTGAGTGTGTGGTTTAAGAAATAGGATTAGTTTAAGTTGCGACCGTTACTCCAACCTTACATGTACAACTACGATGCCCGTTATGGGACGGGGCTTTGCTGATTACTATGGTGGTGCTATTAGAGAGCCCACCTTACTAGTGGCGGGAGTCACTTTGTCACTATCGAGACAGGGTCGTGCCAAGAAAGCACGACCATGGGCTGTTTTCACAAACACTGGGCACACCGTTGCGTGCCCTCATGGATGATACGACTGATGTACATCATGAGGGATTGTCACCAACGAGTGGTATCTTTTCTAGTATCTTCATGGGAAAGATAATGTTCGGGTACTTACCTCAGGTATGAGAGATACGGCGAGTCATGGGATGTCACAGAAGTTTCCCGAGTCTTGTGGATAAAGTGCACAACGTCTACAGAGTGTAAAACAATTCGAATAGTTGTGTCCATGGTCAAGTACACTAGTATGACCGCTCTCGAGCGACGTCCATGTTTACCATACATCGTGCGTGTGTGAGAAAAGTGGTTATGTGCGAAACATGATACGTGAGCTAAGTCGGACGACCTCGCATGATGGGTGAACATGGGTTGTTCAACCCTCAGCCGATATTGATATCTACAACATGTTTTTATGGGTATCATTTACTCCTCGATGCATGCTCTCACAAGATACTAATCATATCATTGCATTCAAAAGTAGCTTTCTGGAGATTACCTACTTACAATTACATCACGCATTGTAATTGCCTTGTTCCACATCGTGCGTTTCTTGCGAGTACATTCAAAGTACTCATTGGCTTGCCACTGGTTATTTAATTGGCCAGGCATGGAAGCGCAGAAATATGGAGAAGAGTTTGTCGGTGAAGGGCATGCGAACTAGGACACTTCCCAGTCAGAATGCCTCTAGGTTGAGGTTGATGGATGGGTTCACGCTTTTGTTTAAGATTTTCGCTGCTAGTTGTGTTCGGTGTGTTGGCCTTCGAGGCCCTATCTATGTATCACTTGACCTTAAGGGTCTTTATTTGTATTGGATGATATGTATGGATGTAAGAATGTTGTTATTCAGCTTCTATGTGTTCAAGTGTGCATTGATCTCTGGATCACTTTACAGGTGCATTCGGTGATCACGACTTATGAGTCGGGGTCCCTAGAGGTATCCCCAAGCTTAGGCTCTTTTCCGCTCCTTATTCCTTCATCCATCGTGCTAACACCCAAAACTAAAAAACTGCACCACATAAAACTCAACAGAAAACTCCTAAGATCCTTTAGTAGGCTAGGTGAACCATAAACATTAGGTATTATTATAAATTGGTTCATATTTTATTATTGCATAAGGTACTGTATTATAACTTCTCCAAGACTTCCCCCCCCCGATATAATATCATCAAAACAAGCAAACTATGCAAGGAAAAAAAGAGAATATTTCTCAAACACAATGGTTTGTAGTGATCAGCTAAGACACCCTACTTTTATAACTCCAAAAATTCTGAAACATTAGGAAAATCTATGGAATATTCAAAGAAATACTGTGTAAGTAATTCATATCAAAAAGATGTTCATGTAAAATTAGAGAAATTCTGCACTAGACGCAAAAGTTTCTATTTTTGCACCGTATCAGTTCTACGTATCATTCAAATCATCCCAAAGGCTTTACTTGGAACAAACACTAATTTAACATAACATGCAATCATTAGAGTAGAAATAATAATGTTATCTCACAAAAACGGAAAGTAGTAGAAGAAAAATAAGATAACTATTGGGTTGCCTCCCAACAAGTGGTATTGCTTTAGGCCCCTAGCTACGCATAATGGATATGGTCGAGTGTTGTAGTAGTCATGAGAAAAATTCATCGTTCACTAAACATATTCCCTTCTCTCAGTAGCAAGTTTGGTAATAGGTAATAAAAAGTCATTGAAGGGACTAAACTTCAGAACACACGGGCCCGTGAGATGTATCTCAGGGGGAGGAGGAGGCTCCTCCTTAGGTTTTTCATAAGTAATAGTCAATTCTTCATTATATAGGTTTCGATAAAGGTACTTCATAAATTGTTTCTCAAGAACATGACCCAATACAAGATTTGTTATGGGAAACTAATCATTGTGTTCAGCAATTTTATCAACTAAGACATTAGGTGAGACCATCTTTTCTAAGGTTTTCATCATAAGCGACATAATCGGTTGATCTCAACTTCCTTATTTGTTCCAAATCATAAAGAATTCCTTCCATATGTGGGCACTCACAATTAAACCTATAATAATGAAATATTTTTCTAGCTTACTCCATAATGTTATTGAACTCATGAACGAGAAATATTGTTGGTAAACATTTACTAGGAGCATCCTGAATATTAGAAAATTCTAGAAACAACCGTTGTATGAAGGGATGCATGTGAAAGAATTGTCTTTCCGATTCAACTGTGAGCAAAGATATATCATCCACATAACTAGTAGTTCTAGCAAGAATAAATCCACCTACCAAGGGTAATGATCGAGCACAAGTAAAAAGTCTTCAATTACACTTTCCCAATAATATTACCACAACCTATGCAAAATTTCTTTGTTTGCCTAATAGGTTCTCCTTTAGAATGATCATCATCCGCAAGGTTACTAAGTTTTTCTTTGCATATTTCATCAAAAATTATTTTAGTATACTCATATCAAGGTGAAGTTGGATGATCTAGGTCCTCTGAAGTAGTGGCAGAAACACCATTAATTTCAAACTCAGAAATGATAACAACTTCAAGCAAGCGAAACAAGCAAACTAGCAAAGGTACATATTTTTTGTATTTTCAATTTTTATAGCAAGGAAAATATAACAGAAAATAAAAATTAGAACAAGTAAATGATAATTTATGAGAAGGTACTTGATAGTAAGTTGATGACAATCCCCGGCAACGGCGCCAGAAATCCTTCCTCATACTTGTGATGTGAGTTGGGTTTTTCCCCGAAGAGGAGGGGATGATGCAGCACAGTACAAATAAGTATTTACCTCAGTGAGAACCAAGGTTTTCGCACCAATAGGAGGATTACACAACTTCCCGTCTACAACACCTACACATAAAAGATCACAGACTTGTGTCGGGGAAAAACCAACACCTATGGGAAACTCGAGGAGTCCCTTGATTGTTTGGCGGGGAGAGGGCGGTATGGCGTCGACAGCGGAACTAGCGATCAACACTAGCAAGGTTCTTTTTTACCCAGGTTCGGGCCGCTTGGCACGCAAAACCCTACTCCTACTTACTTTGTATTGTGATCTTACTATAGGTTGATTTTGCTACAGTAACTTAGTAGGTGATTACGGAGTCTCTGATCCCCAAAAGTTCCAACCCCTAAGAATGATCTTTGGGCCTCCTTTTATCGGCAAAGGGGTCACCAGCAGTGTGCTCATAGGATGTACAGTGAACAATGTTCACCGCTCTACTTCTTTGGTAGTGTCAGCGGCAGAGAATGCCTTTTGTGGCCCCTGACCTCCTGTAAGATGGTTGCGACATGTACCAAGGTGAATAGACACCTAGGCCTTGCGCTAGCACACGAGAGATGTGCTGGAGCGGTCGGATTGTGGTAGAAACTGGTGGGGACACCTGGCAGGCGAACAAGGACTTGCCGACCTGGAGTCTCCATCGGGTGACTTGGTCACCTTCCCGGCAAGGAAGGCTTGCCAGGGGCTTGAATACTTTCCCGACAAGGAGGGCTTGCGGGACGCCTCGCTAGCCTGTGCGGGTCTTCCCGGCAACGGAAGCTTGTCCGGGTCTTGCTAATCTTCGGGTAGTCTTCCCGGCGAAGCGTGCCTGCCGGGGCCCTGGGAATCTTGCCGGCAAGGAGGGCTTGCTGGGGCCTTGCGTCTGCAGCATTTGTATCCCACGCCCCTAGAGAAAGGGGAAGGGCATGGTCTTGGACTGTCTTGGGTTGTTCTCCTGCTGCTCTTCCTAGCACGCTGCTGCCGATTCCCGTGCACAAGTCTGGGGCACAAGGGACCCCAGTCTCTAGTTCCCTGTTCTCCCATGATCATGGGTGATTGGGCGGAAGGGGTGGCGGTTTCTGGAGTGAGGAGTGTTAGCCCCCCGCGCCTTGCCCTATAAATTAGGGAGTTTGCGAGGGTTTTTGTTGATCCATCAGCTCCTGGAACATCACAACCCCTAGCTTTGGATCTGTAGAATCTTTTCTAACTCAAGGTGGCACTCGCCCCTAACCATGGCTAGGGGACGAGGGAGGTCACCATCGGCCGCCAGGGCGGCAAGGGGATCCCACTCGGATCATGCCATACCTTCACGGGGTGCAGATGCGGAGGGCGGCACGAGCGTCCGTGGTGCAATAGGGGTGAGGAGTCGCGATCGCCGTGGATCCCGTGGCCGAGGGAGGGGGAGTGCTACTCCAGCGTCTCCGCCTTCTCCTGGGCTTGGCGGACACTCAGACGGGACGGCGTTGGAGTTCGTCGTGGAGCTTCACGGCGTCTCTCTGGGCCAGTTGCATCTCCCTCGCCATTTTGCTAGGGATATGGAGGCCGCCAAGCCCCCTGTCTTGTGGTTGCGGCATACGGCTGCTCCCACGGCGCTATGCAAGTGCACGTGGAGTACCCGAAGTGCCGATCCACGTTGCAAGGGCGGGGCTGGAAAGCCTTTGCCTGCGCCCACAACCTCGAGGATGGGCATACCATACGCTTCAAGCTAGCGAAGGGTAGTATGCTATCCGTCAAGTTTTACGGGTGCTCACGTGTGCGTCTCGGCTGCTGCGAAGAGAGCTCGAGCGGCGCCGAAAGTCCCTCCTCGAGCGATAGCGACGAGGAGGACACCGGCAGCAGTGGCGCTCTTGGCATGTCAGGATCTCGGGGGGTTAGGTAGGAGTACGACTCCCCGAGCTGCGAGTGACCGCTGGCCCTGCCATCGAGGCCCGCTCACGCCTCTCCCCCGCCCGGTGGGCGGGGTTACTCTGCCAGAGCCCGCGTCGACGCCTTGTCTTTGAGGGGGTGCGATCGTGGGCTCTAGCTTCTTCATCCCCTCGGGTCGCCCTGTCTTCCGCCCCCGTTCTCCTACACGCAATGCTGGTCCACGAGGAACCAGCCTGGGTTGCGCCGGGGGTCGTCCCGCTTTTTGTCTTCTTGAACTTCTGTCCGGCAAACTCGTTCCTCGCCAAAAGACAGTGTAATAGGTTAGAGTAGCAAAAATCATTCATGTAATATGTCTGAGTTTGTTTCAAACAAATGAATAAAATGTTCTTTCCCTTGCGTCTGATTCTTCCCCTTGTATGATACCCCTTTTGCATTTTCCGAAAGCTTGCGGGCAAGACTGGTCCTGCCGCTAGTGCTTTGAGGAACAGATCCTTAGCAGTTCGCTTGAGGGGTCGTTACCGGCAAGGCTCCTTGCCACACTCAGTGCAACCATTAGATCGTCAAGCGTGGCTCGAGGAGGAATTTGGTGCTATGTGGCCACTTAATTTGTTGAACTAGTTCGAGACAGTGAGAAGGCGCTTTGTGCCGTTGAGGTCGTTGAACTAGTTCGAAATAGAACTAAGGCGCACTGATCCTGACAAGGTTCCATCTACGCGCAGGTTCCTCAAACAAGGTTCAGGATCTTTTAGAAAAAGGGAACAACCTATCTACTCTGAAATCTCAATCTGAAATATTTATCACTTATCTGTCGTGTCGCTATAGTTCTCCTCGCGGCGCTTGGGTCTTTTGCCGGGGCTTCAGACCGCCGGCAAGAAGGAGACTATACTCTCCCGGCAACTTCCCCTCCGACAAGGTATTTGCCGACAGTTTCTCGACTGTCGTATAGAAGGGGGGTTGCCGGAGTATAACTACTTTTCCTGTTTTGCATGGTCGTGCTGACGGAGGCCCCGAGCGCACCTTTGGCGAAGACGTGATGCTTCCAGGGGGGAAAGCGTTTGGCTGGAGTGCGCGCCTGGGTTCCGAGGCCCGTAGGTGCATTCTCGATGGTTATGCACCTCTCCATGGAGGTGCGTCGGCCGAAGTATGCGCCGTAGGCCTCGCCGGAGCCCCAGGCATACCCTCAACAACATCGCACTGTCTGGGAACGGTGTGTCAGCCTGGCACCTTTGGGCTCGAGGTCTCCGCCCCCTATCATGTGTTCGCACAGGCCTTAGGAGGCCATGGTGAAGTAGAGCAACCACCGTTGGGCCCTGCTTCGACGGTCCGTAGTGGTGTGCTCCACCTCCCAAGATGTGACGCGGAACTTTCTTGAATCCACAACAAAGCTCTCAATCATCGATCCCCCCTACCTGGCACGACAAATATGTCGGGGAAAAACCAACACCTATGGGAAACTCGACGAGTCCCTTGATCCTTTGGCGGGGAGAGGGAGGTATGGCGTCGAGAGCGGAACTAGCGATCAACACCGGGAAGGTTCTTTTTACCCAGGTTCGGGTCCCTTGGCGCGTAAAACCCTACTC
Organism: Hordeum vulgare subsp. vulgare; assembly: GCF_904849725.1. NCBI lineage: Eukaryota > Viridiplantae > Streptophyta > Magnoliopsida > Poales > Poaceae > Hordeum > Hordeum vulgare. The sequence continues at coordinate 394,863,811 of NC_058521.1, read as the reverse complement.
CAGCTTAGTTTGTATTCTGAGCTTACTATAGGTTGATTTTGCTATAGTAATTCAGTAGGTGATTAGGGAGTCTCTAATCCCCAAAATGTCCAACACCTAAGAATGATCTTTGGGCCTCCTTTTATAGGCAAAGGGGTCACCAAGAGTGTGCTCACTAGATGTACAGTGAACAATGTTCACCGCTCTACTTCCTCGGTGGTATCAGGGGTAGTAAATGCCTTGTTTGGCCCCTGACCTGCCGCAAGATGGTTGCGACACGTACCCAGGTGAATCGACACCTGGGCCTTGCACTAGCACACGAAAGATGTGCTAGAGCGGTCGAATTGTGGTAGAAACTGGTGGGGACACCTGGCAGGCGAACAGGGACTTGCCAGCCTAGAGTCTAGATTGGGTGACTTGGTCACCTTCCCGGCAAGGAAGGCTTGTCGGGGGCTTGAATACTTCCCCGGCAAGGAGGGCTTGCCGGACGCCTCGCCAGCCTGTGCGGGTCTTCTCGACAAGGGAATCTTGTCCGGGTCTTGCTGATATTCGGGTAGTCTTCCCAGCAAAGCATGCCTGCCGGGGCCTTGGGAATATTCCCGGCAAGGAGGGCTTGCCGGGGCCTTGTGTCTCGAGCCTTTGTATCCCATGCCCCTGGAGAAAGGGGAAGGGCGTGGTCTTGGACTGTCTTGGCTTGTTTTCCTGCTGCTCTTCACGGCACGCTGCTACCGAGGGCGTTGCCGATTCCCGTGCACAAGTCCGGGGCACAAGGGACCCCAGTCTCTAGTGCACCGACAACTTGCACCCAACATGGGTAAGAGGGTTGTCAATACCCTTGAACTCGTTACTTCCAAGCAAATGAGTGGTGTAGATGATAGTTCATAAATATAAAATAGAAAAGAAATAAAAGTAAATAAAGTCATCAAGGTATCAAGAGCGTTTGTAAATATATATGTGCATAGACCCGGGGGCATAGTGTTTGCTAGAGGCTTCTCTCTTGAAGAATCATACAATGGGTAAATAGATTACTATTGGGAATTGCTAGAGAAGCGCATAGTTTCGCAATAATTATGCACGAGAATGATCATGTGTATATAGGCACCACGTCCGTAACCAAGTAGACCGACTCCTGCCAACATCTATTACTACTAATCCACCCATCGACCGATATCCAACATGCATCTATAGTATTAAGTAAAACAACATAATGCTTGGAGCACAATGACATGATGTACACAAAGTAAGTCCAATTAATGTGAATAGACCCCATCGTTTTAACCTTAGTGGTAGAAATACAAATACGTGTCTTGCCCCCTACTTTTTCACCGGGATATAGAGCACCACAATATTGAACCCACTACAACGCACCTCTCTCATTGAAGATAGATCAATCTAGTTGGCCAAACCAAATCAATAGATCGGAGAGAATTACGAATCTATAATGATCATGCAAATAAGAATGAAATAATAATTCAGAGGAGACTCAAATATCTTTCATGACTAATCTAAAAATAAACCCATAATTCATCATATCCCAACAAACACACTACACAAAATGATTACATATTATAGATCACCGCAAGAATCACGGTGATCTTGGCAATGAAGAACATATAGAGAGAGCCATCTACGTAGTAGCTATGGACCCGTAGGTCTATGGTGAACTACCCACACATCACCATGAGAGCATCAAGGTTGATGTAGAGGCCTTCCATGATCGATGCCCCTCTAGAAGGGCACCAGAATAGGGCTCCAAATGGGCGCACAATGGAACAAAGACTTGCGGTGGAGGAAAAAGTGTTTCAGGAGGCTCTATAGTGTTTTAGGGATTTATTGGAATTTATAGGAGAGAGAGGGGCGTCGGGAGCCGAGGGAGGCGGCTACAAGCCAGCAAGATGGGGCCACCCCCTTGGGCACGCCCTGTTGGTTTGTGGGGCCCTCTTGCGACATCCGGTCTTCTCCCAAAGCTGCAACGTCTTCTTTTAATTCAGAAAAAATCATCAAAAAGTTTTGGGGTATATGTGTCACATCCCTGACACCTTAAGCAAGTTAGTCTTGTGCTCATGTCTTCCTTGCATTTGCATCTAAGAATTTTCAACAAGAACAAGAAAGTGGCAAAGGAAAAACTCAAAACCCTAGCCACTACTTTAAATAAAGGAAATCTCAAACTAGTTAAAATCAATGAACCCAAAATGGCCTCAAGAAATGTTCAAACTTTTTGATAAATCATGAAAGTAAATGAGCATTGGAGAAAACTATTTTCTTGACACTTTAAGCATTTTAAATAAATGCAAAAGCTACTGGTTTCAAGTTTTAAATTTGAAATCAGAAACTTTAAATTTTCAAAAATGTCGAAAACTTTGGAAATACTTGGGAATATTCCAACAAATATTCTAGGGTCCTTAACATAGCTTTTACAATTTATTTGGGAGTTGAAATAAATAGAAAATCAGTGAAATAGCAAAACAGAAACAAAAACAGAAAAAAAGGGAAAAGAAATTACGTGTCGCTCACCTGGCCCGGCCCATCTCAACTCCTGTCGTCTTCCTCCCCCGCCAGTGGGCAGTAGGAGGTGGACGCCGCGTTCTCCGGCGCGGCCACGCACCTGTGCGCCTGCCTGGCCGCGGCCTCGCGCTGGCAAGGCCGGGGATAAGCTCCCCGAGCCCGTGGCTATCCATTCCCAGCGCCAGTTCTCCCCCTCCTCTCGGATCTCTCCTCCCTCCTTCTGCCGCCATTGGAACCCGAGCAAAGCTCGAGCTTGTCGTCGTTCTAGCCGACCTCCCTTCCTTCTGAGCCCCGCATTAGCTCCGCCTCAACCCCCTGAAGCTTCCTAGCCACGAGCCCCACGCCCAGATGCAGTGAATCGACGCGCAACAGTCGTCTTCTTCCTCGGGTCACCGAAGATCGCCGCCGACGTTCTCCCTCTCCAGGCCGTCCCCGAGCAAGCTTGCGCCACCACTGCACTCCCCGTGAGCATGCGGTCATTTCCCCTAAGATCTCCCCGTCGATCCCCTCCTCTAGGCCTAGTTTCGCCGGAGCCCAACAAGATCTGCCGCTGCAGCTCGTCGCCGGTAGCCCTCCGGTGATCAGCTCGTCCTTCCGAGGGCACCAACAGCTTCAGGCCGTCGCGTAGATGCTGTAGGAACTAAGAACCGTGCGTAGTTCCCTTTGTATCGATGACCTCGATGACGCCCGAACCTTGGCCGCCGCCAAGCTCGTCACCGGCATCATCTCCGGCTAGTTCAACCCCATCTAAGTGCAGAAATGGAGCTGCGGGAGATGTGTCGTTCTTCTGGTGCTCTCCGCGCAGCGTTTGGCCCCGTGTGCGCCGTTTCCGAGCCCCTCCGTCGTTCTGGTGGTCGCCGGAGGCTCCCCGCCGACGAGGACGACCTCGCCGCCGGTGGATCTCGGCTGGCCTGAGCCACTGACTGGTGGGGCCAGCCTCTGGCAAGATTAAAGATAATAAAAATAAATCAGATAAGTTAATAAGTCACTAACATGTGGGACCAGTAAGTTTAATCAACTAATTAAGTTTAAACTTAATCTAAAATTGACCAGAGAGACTGACCAGTGAGTCCCACCGGTCAGGTTTGACTTTCACCGGCCAGATGTCATGCTGATGCAATAAAAGTATTTTCCAGTATAAAAATAATCCCGGAAATGTTTAAAATTTCAAAATTTCATAGAAATTAATCTGTAACTCCAATGAAAATAATTTATATATGAAAAATTATCAGAAAAATTCAAGAAATCTGAATATGCTATTTTCAATCATGTTTGAAAAAGTTACAGAACGCTAACATGTAGAATAATGAATAAGTCAATCCTTATAATTACTTTATAAATGGAATTTGGAAAATATTTAAATTTCATTATGCTTGACATGATCAAACATTAATCTAATAACAAACCAGTACCTTAACATGATATCTCATGCATGCTAACATCAAGTTGATCTGAGCATCAGGTCGAATCAATTAAATCGGTATCCGAGAATACCTCGTATGAATTGATATTCGAATGTGATTCAAATCAACTCTAAACCTAATACATGTTGATTATAATAGTTTATCACCTTGCATTCTCATGCCATGCTCATGCATCATCTTGCTTGCATATGATTGTTATTGATTGTTGCCATTCATTTCGGTAGGCTCCGCATCCCCGGATTCCACCGAATATCCGTCTGACGGATATTGTCCCTCCTCGGAGCAACAAGGCAAGCAACCCTTTTGATCATCCCGATAATTCCCATGTTCTGGCTCCTGCACTTATTTATTGCATTAGGGTCAAATGCTTCAACTGCTTTTGCCACATTAGTTGAACCCACTTCCTTTGCATGACCTAACCTTGTTACAGTAAATAGCCGAACCTTGCAACCTAGCATACCTGGTAGTTGCTTGAGCTATGATGTGCCTTATCCTGCTATGCATGCTATGCTTAGAGTTGTGTATGGTCTGTCATCTGGGAGATGAACAGAATTGTGAGAATGTGTTCGGTAAGCAAAGGTTGTGTGTTGAACCTGACTTGGTAAAGGTACCGGTGAAGGGCTGTGTAGGAGTACATGGCGGGTTGTTTCATTGGAACCGTCCATAGGAACTGAGTTCCGTGTATGTAATCCAAGACTAGATACTACCACATGCTGGGCCCTGAAATATGACCCCGCTCGGCCTATTAATCGCTTAGTCCTCGGTCCAGGAGTTGCAAGTAGTTTCTGGTGTTTATAGTAATGCTGGAGGCCGTGCATGGTGCTGACCTGAGAGGTGGGTCGTGATGCGGTAGGCAGTGGCACGGTGTACCAAGTGGCACCCGGATGGTGGGCTTGGGAACCCTGCGCACATCGTTTGAGGCCGTGGCAGAAACCTGGGCCGGACTTCCGTACGGGTTACTCTCAGATAGGCGATAAACCTGGACTAGGTACTAGTGTGGTTAACGGTCGTGGCCGACTCCCTCGCTGGGCTTCCGCTTGAAGGTTGCCGAGGTGCATGACGTGCACATGGCAATAAGTGGCGAGAGCGTGTGTGACGAAGTACACCCTTGCAGGGTTATGATCTATTCGAATAGCCGCGTCTGCGGATATGGACTACTTGGAGAGATATGTTGTTCATAGATAACTTAAATGGCTACTCATAACATTGCCAAGATAAGCGTGAGTGTCGTGGACGGCATTTCTATATGGAGACGGAATGATTCCACGATGGTGTATTGTTGTGGTGTTAGTGGACTCGTGTGCGAGAAATCAAGTTGTCAAAATTATTTAAAAATGCAAGTTGTCTAGCCACGAGTCAGATGCTAGCTTTTCGCATGAAACCGCACAATAACTTTTTGATACCTTGCATGAGGAGTTAGTTATCCTAAAGTCTTGCTGAGTACCTTCATACTCTTGTTTGCTTAATAAATGTTGCAGAGGTTGCTGATGACCCTAATGGAGGGTTCTTCGTAGACATCGACGACGACGAGTAGCTGGTGTCCCAGCTACGATCTGGCCCTATGTTGGATCTGTAGTATAGTCAGGCCATGTGCCTTCTAGTTGACCTGTCTATACACAGACAGTTTAAACTCTTCCGTTGGCTTGTAACTGAATGACTGCTATTATGGGTCGTGAGACCCTTAATGTGTAATATTATGTGTGTGGCTCTTCCGAGCCTTTTAAATAAAGGTTGTATGTTTATGGTTATGTTGTGATTCCATCGATGTATCTATACATATCGGTATGCCATGCGTACTTGTGTCGTACTTAATATGTATGGGGTTCGATTACTTAGTCGTGAACTTTAGTAGCACTCCTTACAAGGAAATGCCCCTTTGTGATCCAATGAGCCTTGGTAGTTCGCTACTGCTCCGGACACATTGGTTGACCGGCATGTGTCCTTCTTAGCTGTTGTGTCTGTCCCCTTTGGGGAAATGTCACGCGATGTAATGGAGTCCTTGTAGCTTGCTACGACTCTCTACATTCGCTGATGACCGACACCTGCTTTGTTGGGTCATGTATGCGTGTCCTTGTGCGGTACTGCCACTTTGGTTTATGACTAGACATGTCGATCCGGGTTCTTTGACATTGGAATGCTAGCGACACTATTGCACACGTGAGTCAAAAGACGCAAACGGTCCTGGCTAAGGTAAGGCTGCAGCCGTGGAGTAAACCGTGCGTGAGACCGCAAAGGGATGCGATGTGTTCAGGCTGGATTCCTATGGCTTAGGATCGGGGTCCCGACAGCGTTGGTATCAGAGCCTGACTGACTGTAGGATTACTAAGCCAAACTGGTCGAAGTTGAGTCTAGAATTGCTTTAGTTATATATAAGGGAATTGTTTGTGGAAGGGAACGTAAGACTCTTGTTCTCTTCTCAAGTTATTCTATTCTGGTCATCCTCCTCTTTTCTGCGGGAATTAAGGACTAGGTTACTCATCTTCTTCTAGGCTCGTGTTTCTGATCGGTAGATTATAGGACTACGGGTCAAGAGATATTGGGTTTCTGTCATTCCTAGGAAAAATGAAGTAAGTTTGATGATCAGAGAGTTGAACTTGATAGTTGAGTGGTTACGCTATTCCATTTTGGGTTGTCTCAAAATTTGTTTTTTTGAGCACTTACAGCTGTTATGCTGCCCAATTTTTGCATTCGGAGCTCTAATGCTTTTGCATTACTCTCTTTTTACATATGCCTGGCCGTCCTTCTCGTCAGGTGGTACGTCTGACCAGGTGCATTGATGTGCCGGGTCATACGGCCATGCTGGTCAGGGTGATGTCGGTGTGCGGTTACCGCTGGTACCCCGAGTATACAGTGGAGGAACAGTACCGAGACTTCAACTAGAGCCAGTACATCTGCACTGTTAGGGTATTTCCAGACTACCCTGGAGCTGAGAAGCCAATCCATTGGTCCTATGGGTTGGGAGTCACGGTTGACATGGCAGTACAAGATGCTACCTATTCAATGCTGACCATTATGAGAGCGAGACATGCACTGCTGGAGAATTCAGAGTTCTGCTATGTTTCGGCCTCTCAGCCTGGTGAAGAGGGATACCTCAGTGGAGTCTATTTTGATTCTTCTATAGAGGATCCACTACTGCAGTCCACTGTTGAGATGCTAGAGAACAGAGACAGGGATGCTCGTGCTCTCCGCATGAAGCTTTATGCTACCCGTGCCCGTCTATGGACGGCTTTGACGTAGCTGGCACCGGTAGTCCAGACAGGGTATGGAGAGATGGAGATGTTGAACCCTGTTAGGACCCATCTTCCGGCCCACGTTGACTGGCCAGCTATAGGAGGAGTCACACCTCTTCGGGGACCCCTCTTACCACCCGTCAGGGGACCAAGGCCACATCCGTGTCCTTATGGATCCTAGGGATCTCAGGCTAGAGTGTTTCCTGATCCGCAGGTTGAGCTGCCAGGTCATGGAGGTAATCTCTATGAGATGTTCTATGCAGATGCCTGAGCTGTGAGCGGAAGGATAGTATGGTAGTAGCCGTACGTTCACAGTCCTGCGTGAATTGTGAAGTATGCCTGTAATGTGAAATGAATTCCGGAGGCCTAGATAGATAATGTATAGGAAGCTTGTAAGCCTCTGATGAGTAGTTTCATAATTTCAGTAGTTTACTCTTCGAGTAAGTTTGTACTGAACTATGTAAGGGTGTGTATGAACCATGGTGTATATATAGCAGTTGCTTGTTACCATGCTGTTCGGATATTCATTTCCGCATTCCGTGTGTTGAGTACATTCTTAATCCATAGCTAGTATTGATATGATATTGGTCTAAGCTATGAGTTTGTTTGTCAGGATGGTGTTCACCAGGTTGAACCGTGCCCCTGGTCATGAGCAAGGCGAGGGTAGTCAAGCGTCGCAGGAAGACCTGCCTCATCCGCCCTCTCTGGCGGAAGTGATGCTTGAGGCAGAGAGAAACAAAAGGGAGACCAATCGACTGTTAGAGCGTATTGAGCAGAATACGGCTCGACAGCCTAGGAATGCCGCAGTGTCCCTCAATGACTTTGTGAAGCTGAATCCTCCAAAGTTTCATCATTCCGTCGATCCCCTCGACGCTGATGACTGGCTGTGCAGCATCTCACGCAAGATTCGCTCTGCGAATGTGTCTGAGGCCGACAAGGTGACATTTGCGGCGTATTTCCTGGAAGGACCCGCCAATCTGTGGTGGGAGAATTTTGAAGCAATGCGTCCCGCTGAACCAGCAGCCACATGGGCAGACTTCAGTGCAGCCTTTCGTCTGCACCATATTCCAGAGGGCCTGATGGACAGAAAGACAGAAGAGTTCTGTGCCTTCACTCAGGGCAAGTTGTCTGTGGATGCCTATAGCCGCGAGTTCGGTAACCTCGCCCGCTATGCAACAGAGGAGGTGTCTACTGACGCCAAGAAGCAAGCAAGATTCCGTAAGGGTCTGAGCCCTGAGCTTCGTCGTGATCTGCGCCTCCATGAGTGTGCAAGCTTTCGAGCCCTGGTCAACAAAGCGATGAGTGCTGAGACTGTTCATACTGACTTCGAGGCCACAAGGAAGCACCCCCGTGACTTTGGCTCATCTTCTGGTTCCGCGTTTCCAAAACGCAGGCTGTGGGTTCCAAACAGTTCCCTGCCGCCAAGATACACTCCGAGGCCATCCTACGTGGCGCCTCAGACGAATCAGGCCAACCCTCCAGCAAAAGCTTATGGTGGTCCAGCTAGCAATGCTGCACCACGTGCCAACCAAGTGATATGCTACAAGTGTGGAGAACCAGGGCACTATCCCGTGAGTGTCCTCAGAATGTGGGTGCCAAGCAACCCGGAAATTCCGTCGGGCAAGCCAAGTCGGGCAAAGCTTACTATGTGAAGCCAACTCCTGCACGTGGCCGTGTGAACTATGTGTCAGCAGAAGAAGCTGCAGAGGATCCCGACGTCATGCTGGGTACGCTTCTTGTTAATCATCACCCAGCGTCCGTTCTCTTTGACACTGGGTCTTCTCATTCCTTCATTTCAGAAAGTTATGCACAGTTGCATAACATGTGTTTTTGTGATATGCCAATCCCATTGGTTGTCCAAACCCCTGGTAGTAAATTGCAAACCTCTAGGATAACCTATGACAATGAAATTCTAGTAGACAGGCTAGTTTTCCTAGCCTCATTGATAGCCTTGAAATCTTCGGATATTAATATCATCTTGGGCATGGACTGGATGTGAGCTCACTATGCCAAGATTGATACTCATTCTAGAAATGTCCAGCTTACCCATCCCTCGGGTGAGATAGTAAATGTCTCTACTCGAGTTGCCAACTGCCAACTCTATTCCTTAAATGCCAACGCTCTTCCGGAACTTGAAGACATTCCGGTAGTCCGTGACTTCCCGGATGTTTTTCCAGAGGAACTGCCAGGAATTCCACCTGACAGAGATGTGGAGTTTGTGATAGATCTTGTTCCGGGAACTGTCCCAATAGCCAGAAGACCATATAAGATGGCACCCCTGGAGCTAGCCGAACTTAAGAAGCAACTAGATGAGGCCTTGAACAAAGGTTTCATTCGTCCTAGCTCTTCTCCTTGGGCTTGCCCCGTCCTCTTCGTCAAGAAGAAAGACGGAACAGATCGGATGGTTGTAGATTACCGACCAGTTAATCTGGTCACCATAAAGAACAAGTATCCGCTCCCCAGGATCAACGACCTGTACGATCAGCTCGCTGGATCCTCAGTATTCTCCAAAATGGATTTGAGGTTGGGATACCATCAAATCAAGATCAAGAACGGGGACATTCCAAAAACGGCTTTTGTTACTCGTTATGGCCAATACGAGTACACTGTCATGTCCTTCGGTTTGACCAATGCCCCAGCCACCTTCTCTCGACTGATGAATTCAATCTTCATGGAGTATTTGGATAAATTCGTCGTGGTATACCTCGATGATATTCTCATCTACTCGAAGAATGAACAAGAACATGTCGAGCATCTAAGGCTGGTATTGATGAAACTTCGAGAGCATCACCTTTATGCCAAGTTTTCAAAATGCGAATTTTGGTTACCAGAAGTGACCTATTTGGGTCACGTAATCTCTGGTATGGGTATTGCTGTCAATCCTGAGAGAGTTCAAGCTGTCCTTGATTGGACTCAACCTGAATCGGTTAAGCAAGTTAGGAGTTTTCTTGGTCTAGCGAGCTATTGTCGCCGCTTCGTCGAGAATTTCTCCAAGGTTGCAAAGCCTCTAACTGAACTCCTCAAGAGAGATAAAAGGTTCGAGTGGACACCATAGTGTGAGCATAGTTTTCAGGAACTGAAAAGACGCCTGACTTCCGCACCTGTGTTGCTACCACCAGATTTTTCTAAGGACTTTGTTATCTACTGCGACACCTCGCGACAAGGATTAGGTTGCATTCTCATGCAAGATCGTCATGTGATCGCATACGCATCTCGACAGTTGCGTCCACATGAGGATAATTATCCCACACATGACCTTGAGCTTGCAGCTGTGGTCCATGCACTAAAAACCTGGCGACATTACCTTCTGGGTAATCGTTGCGAAATATTCACTGATCACCAAAGTCTGAAATATATCTTCACCCAGCCGGATTTGAATCTCAGGCAAAGACGGTGGGTTGAGTTGATCTCGGATTACGACTTAGGGATAACTTACACCCCGGGGAAGGCCAATGTTATGGCCGACGCACTAAGTCGTAAATCTTATTGTAACAATTTGATGCTACAACAAGGTCAACCACATCTCCATGAGGACTTTCGGAAGTTGAATCTTCATATTGTTCCTCAAGGATTCCTTTCTACCCTGGTGGCGAAGCCTACTCCTAAGGATCAAATTATAGCTGGCCAAAAGCGTGACAAGGGTATATATCGGATCAAGGAGAATATTTTTAGCGGAAATGCTAAAGAATTTTCCATGAACGATCAAGGTGTCGTGTTCTTCCAGAATCGTCTAGTGGTTCCTAAGAACCCACATCTAAGGCAGTTAATCCTTAAGGAGGCTCACGATTCTCCTCTCACCATTCATCCCGGTAGTACTAAGATGTATCAGGACCTACGCCAGAGGTTCTGGTGGACTAGGATGAAGAGATAAATTGCTGAGTTTGTTGGTAACTGCGATGTTTGTCGTCGAGTTAAGGCAGAACATCAAAGGCCTGCTGGCACCCTTCAACCTCTAGCTATTCCTGAATGGAAATGGGATAAAGATAGCATGGATTTCATTACCGGATTTCCCAAGAACAAGAAAGGGAATAATGCTATCTTTGTGGTCATTCACCGTCTTTCCAAAGTGGCTCATTTTCTTCCTGTTCGTGAGTGTATAACAGCTAGCCAGCTAGCAGAGTTATATATCTCCCGAATAGTGTCTCTTCATGGTGTTCCACTGGAGATTAACTCGGACCGTGGGAGTATCTTTACTTCTCGCTTCTGGGAATGTTTTCAGAATGCCATGGGGACTCACCTATCTTTTAGCACTGCTTTCCATCCCCAATCAAGTGGTCAAGTAGAAAGAGTGAATCAAATCCTAGAAGATATGCTCCGAGCTTGTGTTATATCGTTCGGTATGAATTGGGAAAAGTGCCTTCCATTCGCCGAATTCGCTTATAACAATAGTTATCAATCGAGCTTGGGCAAAGCTACTTTTGAAGTTCTCTATGGACGAAGATGTCGGACACCTCTTAATTGGTCAGAAACCGGAGAGAGGCAACTCTTTGGCCTGGATATGATCCAGGATACAGAAGAGCAGGTTCGCATTATTCGTGAAAAGTTGAAAACAGCCCAGTCTCGTCAAAAGAGCCAATATGATCGTCATCATAAGGCTGTGACCTTTGAAGTTGACGAGAAGGCTTACCTTCGGGTTACACCTTTGAAGGGTACCCATTGTTTCGGTATCAAGGGCAAGTTGGCTCCTCGTTACATTGGTCCTTTTCGCATTCTTGCCAAATGAGGAGAAGTTGCCTACCAGTTGGAGCTTCCCCCGCATCTTTCCAAGGTTCATGATGTCTTCCACGTCTCGCAACTCAGGCGATGCTTTTCGGATCCTATCCGTGAAATGGACCACGAAACGCTTGATCTCCAAGATAACCTTTCATACCGAGAATACCCCGTGCGTATTCTTGATCAAGCTGAGCATACAACTCGACGTCGAAACCTCAAGTTTCTTAAAGTTCAATGGTCAAATCATTCTGAAAAGGAGGCAACTTGGGAAAGAGAGGATCGTCTCCGACTTGAGTATCCTGCGTTATTCCCGACGACTTCTAAATCTCGGGACGAGATTCTTTTGAGTGGGGGTGAGTTGTCACATCCTTGACACCTTAAGCAAGTTAGACTTGTGCTCATGTCTTCCTTGCATTTGCATCTAAGAATTTTCAACAAGAACAAGAAAGTGGCAAAGGAAAAACTCAAAACCCTAGCCACTACTTTAAATAAAGGAAATCTCAAATTAGTTAAAATCAATGAACCCAAAATGGCCTCAAGAAATGTTCAAACTTTCTGATAAATCATGAAAGTAAATGAGCATTGGATAAAACTATTTTCTTGACACTTTAAGCATTTTAAATAAGTGCAAAAGCTACTGGTTTCAAGTTTTAAATTTGAAATCAGAAACTTTAAATTTTCAAAAATGTTGAAAACTTTCGAAATAGTTGGGAATATTCCAACAAATATTCTAGGGTGCTTAACATAGCTTTTAAAATTTATTTGGGAGTTGAAATAAATAGAAAATCAGTGAAATAGCAAAACAGAAACAAAAACAGAAAAAAAGGGAAAAGAAGTTACGTGTCGCTCACCTGGCCCGGCCCATCTCAACTCCTGTCGTCTTCCTCCCCCGCTAGTGGGCAGCAGGAGGTGGCCGCCGCGTTCTCCGGCGCGACCACGCACCTGCGCCTGCCTGGCCGCCGCCTCGCGCTAGCAAGGCCGGGGATAAGCTCCCCGAGCCCGTGGCTATCCATTCCCAGCGCCAGTTCTCCCCCTCCTCTCGGATCTCTCCTCCCTCCTTCTGCCGCCATTGGAGCCCGAGCAGAGCTCGAGCTCGTCGTCGTTCTAGCCGACCTCCCTTCCTTCCGAGCCACGCATTAGCTCCGCCACAACCCCCTGAAGCTTCCTAGCCACGAGCCTGACGCCCAGATGCAGTGAATCGACGCGCAACAGTCGTCTTCTTCCTCGGGTCACCGAAGATCGCCGCCGACGTTCTCCCTCTCCAGGCCGTCCCCGAGCAAGCTAGCGCCACCACTGCACTCCCCGTGAGCATGCGGTCATTTCCCCTAAGATCTCCCCGTCGATCCCCTCCTCTAGGCCTAGTTTCGCCGGAGCCCGACAAGATCCGCCGCTGCAGCTCGTCGCCGGTAGCCCTCCGGTGATCAGCTCGTCCTTCCGAGGGCACCAGCAGCTTCAGGCCGTCGCGTAGATGCTGTAGGAACTAAGAACCGTGCGTAGTTCCCTCTGTATCGATGACCTCGATGATGCCCGAACCTTGGCCGCCGCCAAGCTCGTCGCCGGCGTCATCTCCGGCCAGTTCAGCCCCATCTAACTTGGTAAAGGTACCGGTGAAGGGATGTGTAGGAGTACATGGCGGGTTCTTTCATTGGAACCGTCCATAGGAACTGAGTTCCGTGTATGTAATCCAAGACTAGATACTACCACATGCTGGGCCGTGAAATATGACCCCGCTCGGCCTATTAATCGCTTAGTACTCGGTCCAGGAGTTGCAAGTAGTTTCTGGTGTTTATAGTAATTGTCGGGACCCCGATCCTAAGCCATAGGAATCCAGCCTGTAACACATCGCATCCCTTTGTGGTCTCACGCACGGTTAACTCCACGGCTGCAGCCTTACCTTAGCCGGGACCGTTTGCGTCTTTTGACTCACGTATGTGATAGTGTCGCTAGAAATCCAATGTCAAAGAACCCGGATCGACATGTCTAGTCATAAACCAAAGTGGCAGTACCGCACAAGGACATGCATACATGACCCAACAAAGCAGGTGTCGGTCATCAACGAACGTAGAAGAGTCGTAGCAAGCTACAAGGACTCCATTACGTCGCGTGACATTTCCCCAAAGGGGACAGACACAGCAGCTAAGAAGGACACATGCCGGTCAACCAATGTGTCCGGAGCAGTAACGAACAACCAAGGCTCGTTGGATCACAAAGGGGCATTTCCTTGTAAGGAGTGCTACTAAAGTTCACGACTAGGTAAACGAACCCCATACATAGCAAGTACGACACACGTACGCATGGCATACCGACATGTATAGATACATCGATGGCATCACAACATAACCATAAACATACAACCTTTATTTAAGAGGCTCGAAAGAGCCACACACAAATATTACACATTAAGGGTCTCACGACCCATAATAACAGTCATACAAATACAAGCCAGCGGAAGAGTTATAAACTGTCTGGGTACAGACAGGGCAACTAGTAGGCACATGGCCTGACTATACTACAGAGCCGACGTAGGGCCAGATCGTAGCTGGGACACCAGCTACTCGTCGTCATCGATGTCTACGAAGAACCCTCCATTAGGGTCATTAGCAACCTCTGCAACATTTATTAAGCAAACATGAGTACGAGGGTACTCAGCAAGACTTTAGGAGAACTACCTACTCATGCAAGGTATCAAAAGGTATTGTGGGGTTTCATGCGGGAAGCCAGCATTTGACTCGTGGCTAGACAACTTGCATTATGAAATTAGTTTTGACAACTTGATTTCTCGCACACGAGTCCACTAACACCACAACAATACACTATCGTGGAATCATTCCGTCTCCATACGGAAATGCCGTCCACGACACTCACGCTTATCTTGTCAATTTTATGAGTAGCCATTGAATTTATCTATGAACAACATATGTCTCCAAGTATTCCATATCCGCGGACGCGGCTATTCGAATAGATCATAACCCTGCAGGGGTGTACTTCGTCACACACGCTCTCGCCACTTATCGCTATGTGCACGTCATGCACCTCGGCAACCTTCAAGCGGAAGCCCAGCGAGGGAGTCGGCCACGACCGTTAACCACACTAGTACCTAGTCCAGGTTTATCGCCTATCTGAGAGTAACCCGTACGGAAGTCCGGCCGAGGTTTCCGCCACGGCCTCAAACGATGTGCACAGGGTTCCCAAGCCCACCATCCGGGTGCCACTTGGTACACCGTGCCACTGCCTACCGCATCACGGCCCACCTCTCAGGTCAGCACCATGCACGGCCTCCAGCATTACTATAAACACCAGAAACTACTTGCAACTCCTGGACCGGGTACTATGCGATTAATAGGCCGAGTGGGGTCATATTTCAGGGCTCAGCATGTGGTAGTATCTAGTCTTGGAATACATACACGGAACTCAGTTCCTAAGGACGGTTCCAATGAAACAACCCGCCATGTACTCCTACACAGCCTTTCACCGGTACCTTTACCAACTCAAGTTCAACACACAACCTTTGCCTACCGAACACATTCCACATTTCTGTTCATCTCCCAGATGACAGACCATACACAACTCTAAGCATAGCATGCATAGCAGGATAAGACACATCATAGCTCAAGCAACCAGCAGGTATGCTAGGTTGCAAGGTTCGGCTATTTACTGTGACAAGGTTAAGTCATGCAAAGGAAGTGGGTTCAACTATCGTGGCAAAAGCAGTTGAAGCATTTGATCTTAAATGCAATAAATAGGTGCAGGAGCAAGAACATGGGAGTTATCGGAATGATGAAAGGAGTTGCTCGCCTTGTTGCTCAGAGGAGGAACGATATCCGTCAGACGGATATTCGGTTGAATCCGGGGGTGCGGAGCCTACCGAAATGAATGGCAACATTCAATAACAATCATATGCACGCAAAATGATGCATGAGCATGGCATGAGAATGCAAGGTGATAAGTTATTATTTTCAACATGTATTAGGTTTAGAGTTGATTTGAATCACATTCGAATAGCAATTCAAACGGGGTATTCTCGGATACCGGTTTAATTGATTCAATCTGATGCTCAGATCAACTTGATGTTAACATGCATGAAATGTCATGTTATGGTACTGAATTGTAATTAGGACAATGGTGAACATTGTATATATAATGAAATTTGAATATTTTTGCAAATTCCATTTAAAAGGTGATTATAAGAATTGAATTATTCCTTATTCCACAATTTAGTGTTCTGGAACTTTTTTAAACATGGTTGAAAATAGTATTATCAGAATCCTTGAATTTTTCTGATACTTTTTCATATATAAATTATCTTCATTGGAGTTACAGATTAATTTCTATGATTTTTACAATTTTTAGCAATTTCCTGAATTAGTTTTATACTGGAAATTCTATTTATTGCATCAGACTGACGTCAGCAGGTCAGCCGAGCTGTTCAGGTCAAACCTGACAGGGGGGCCCCACTGGTCAGCCTCTCTGGGACTAATCCGCGCTGACCAGCCCTAACTGAGGTTTGACTTGGCCTTGGGCCCACTTGTCAGCGAGTGATTAGGTGCTGAGCTGCTGGGTTAGCTTTGCCACGTCGGCATCCACCGGCGGCGAGGTCGTCCTTGCCGGTGGGGAGCCTCCGGCGACCACCAGCACGGCGGAGGGGCTCGGAAACGGCGCACAGGGGGCCAAATGTTGCGCGGAGAGCACCAGAGGAACGACACGTGTCCCGCAGCTTCATTTCTGCACCTAGCCGGGGCAGATCTGGCCGGAGATGACGTCGGCGACGAGCTTGGCGGCGGCCAAGGCTCGAGCGTCATCGGGGTCTTTGAATCAGAGGGATCTACGCTCGGTTCTTAGCTGCTATAGCGTCTACGCGTCGACCTGGAGCTGCTGGTGCCCTCGGAAGGACGAGCTGATCATTGGAGGGCTAGCGGCGACGAGCGGCAGCGGCGGTCCTCGTCGGGCTCCGGTGAAACTAGAGCTAGAGGAAGGGATCGACGGGGGAAACTTAGGGGAAACGACCGCATGCTCACGGGGAGTGCAGAGCAGAGCTTAGACGGCTCGGGGAAGGCCTGGGGGCGACGAATCGACGGGAGAGGTCCGGTTGCCGGAGGTGGAAGACGACGGCGTTGCGGGCGTTGCAGGGCTCGAGAAAGCTTCGGCTTCTGCAGAGATGACCAGGGCAACGAGGCGGAGCTAATGGCGTGCTCTGGGAGGGAATCCTATGGCCAGGGGCACGGGCAGCTCGAGCTCGAGCTCGGCTCTAATGGCGGCAGCAAGGAGGAGGAGGAGATCCGGGAGGAGGAAGAGAACCGAGGCGGGGAATGGATAGGGGAGGCCCTGGGGAGCTTATCCCCGTCGTCGCCAGCGCAAGGCGGCGGCCAGGCAGGCACGCAGGTGCATGGCCGCGCCGGAGGGGGCGGCGGCCACCTCCTGCTGCCTACTGGCGCGAGGGAGGGGACGAGCCAGGGATGGGCCGGACCAGGCTTAGGCGACAGGTAAGGGTTTTCCATTTTTTTTCTGTTTTTGTTTTTCTGTTTTGCTAATTATTGTCTTGCTAATTAATTCAGCTCCAAAACAATAAGTAAAAACTATTTTAGACCTCTTGAAATATTTGTTATAATATCCCCAACCATTTCCAAGGTTTTCAACATTTTTGGAAATTTATAGTTTCTGATTTCAAATATAAAACTTGAAACCAGTAGCCTTTTTCATTTATTCAAAAAGCTTAACGTGTCAAAAAAAATTTCTTTCTCCAATGCTCATTTACTTTGATGATTTATCAGAAAGTTTGAACATTTCTTGAGGCCATTTTGGGTTCATTGATTTTGAACTAGTTTGAGATTTCCTTTAATTGAAATGGTGGCTAGGGTTTTGAGTTTTTCCTTTGCCACTTTGTTGTTTTTGTTGAAACTTCTTAGATGCAAATGCAAAGAAGACATGAGCACAATGCTATCTTGCTTAAGGGTTAGGGATGTGACAACTCACCCCCACTCAAAAGAATCTCGTCCCGAGATTTAGAAGTCGTCGGGAATAACGCAGGATACTCAAGTCGGAGACGATCCTCTCTTTCCCAAGTTGCCTCCTTTTCAGAATGATTTGACCATTGAACTTTAAGAAACTTGAGGTTCCGACGTCGAGTGGTACGCTCAGCTTGATCAAGAATACGCACGGGGTATTCTCGGTATGAAAGGTTATCTTGTAGATCAAGCGTTTCGTGGTCCACTTCACGGATAGGATCCGAAAAGCAACGCCTGAGTTGCGAGACGTGGAAAACATCATGAACCTTGGAAAGATGCGGAGGAAGTTCCAACTGGTAGGCAACTTCTCCTCGTTTGGCAAGAATGCGAAAAGGACCAATGTAACAAGGAGCCAACTTGCCCTTGATACCGAAACGATGGGTACCCTTCAAAGGTGTAAACCGAAGGTAAGCCTTCTCGTCAACTTCAAAGGTCACAGCCTTATGATGACGATCATATTGGCTCTTTTGACGAGATTGGGCTGTTTTCAACTTTTCACGAATAATGCGAACCTGCTCTTCTGCATCCTGGATCATATCCGGGCCAAAGAGTTGCCTCTCTCCGGTTTCTGACCAATTAAGAGGGGTTCGACATCTTCGTCCATAGAGAACTTCAAAAGGGGCTTTGCCCAAGCTTGACTGATAACTATTGTTATAAGCGAATTCGGAGAATGGAAGGCACTTCTCCCAATTCACACCGAACGAAATAACACAAGCTCGGAGCATATCTTCTAGAATTTGATTCACTCTTTCTACTTGACCACTTGATTGAGGATGGAAAGCAGTGCTAAAAGATAAGTGAGTCCCCATGGCATTCTGAAAACTTTCCCAGAAGCGAGAGGTAAAGATACTTCCACGGTCCGAGTTAATTTCCAAGGGAACACCATGAAGAGACACTATTCGGGAGATATATAATTCTGCTAGCTGGCTAGGTGTTATACTCTCACGAACAGGAAGAAAATGAGCCACTTTGGAAAGACAGTCAATGACCACAAAGATAGCATTATTTCCTTTCTTGGTCTTGGGAAATCCGGTAATGAAATCCATGCTAACTTTATCCCATTTCCATTCAGGAATAGCTAGAGGCTGAAGGGTGCCAGCAGGCCTTTGATGCTCTGCCTTAACTCGACGACAAACGTCGCAGTTAGCAACGAACTCAGCAATTTCTCTCTTCATCCTAGTCCACCAGAACCTCTGGCGTAGGTCCTGATACATCTTAGTACTACCGGGATGAATGGTGAGAGGAGAATCATGAGCCTCCTTAAGGATTAACTGCCTTAGATGTGGGTTCTTAGGAACCACTAAACGATTCTGGAAGAACACAACACCTTGATCATTCATGGAAAATTCTTTAGCGTTTCCGCTAAAAATATTCCCCTTGATCCGTGATATACCCTTGTCACGCTTTTGGCCAGCTATAATTTGATCCTTAAGAGTAGGCTTCGCCACCAGGGTAGAAAGGAATCCTTGAGGAACAATATGAAGATTCAACTTCTGAAAGTCCTCATGGAGATGTGGTTGACCTTGTTGTAGCATCAAATTGTTACAATAAGATTTACGACTTAGCGCATCGGCCATAACATTGGCCTTCCCCGGGGTGTAAGTTATCCCTAAGTCGTAATCCGAGATCAACTCAACCCACCGTCTTTGCCTGAGATTCAAATTCGGCTGGGTGAAGATATATTTCAGACTTTGGTGATCAGTGAATATTTCGCAACGATTACGCAGAAGGTAATGTCGCCAGGTTTTTAGTGCATGGACCACAGCTGCAAGCTCAAGGTCATGTGTGGGATAATTATCCTCATGTGGACGCAACTGTCGAGATGCGTATGCGATCACATGACGATCTTGCATGAGAATGCAACCTAATCCTTGTCGCGAGGCCTCGCAATAGATAACAAAGTCCTTAGAAAAATCTGGTGGTAGCAACACAGGTGCGAAAGTCAGGCGTCTTTTCAGTTCCTGAAAACTATGCTCACACTGTGGTGTCCACTCGAACTTTTTGTCCTTCTTGAGGAGTTCAGTTAGAGGCTTTGCAACCTTGGAGAAATTCTCGACGAAGCGGCGACAATAGCTCGCTAGACCAAGAAAACTCCTAACTTGCTTAACCGATTCAGGTTGAGTCCAATCAAGGACAGCTTGAACTCTCTCGGGATTGACAGCAATACCCTTACCAGAGATTACGTGGCCTAGATAGGTCACTTCTGGTAACCAGAATTCACATTTTGAAAATTTGGCATAAAGGCGATGCTCTTGAAGTTTCATCAATACCAGCCTTAGATGCTCGGCATGTTCTTGTTCATTCTTTGAGTAGATGAGAATATCATCGAGGTATACTACGACGAATTTATCCAAATACTCCATAAAGATTGAATTCATCAGTCGAGAGAAGGTTGCTGGGGCATTGGTTAAACCGAAGGACATAACGGTGTACTCATATTGGCCATAACGAGTAACAAAAGCCGTTTTTGGAATGTCCCCGTTCTTAATCTTTATTTGATGGTATCCCAACCTCAAATCCATTTTAGAGAAGACTGAGGATCCAGCGAGCTGATCGTACAGATCGTTGATCCTGGGGAGCGGATACTTGTTCTTTATAGTGACCAGGTTAACTGGTCGGTAATCAACAACCATCCGATCCGTTCCGTCTTTCTTCTTGACAAAGAGGACGGGACAAGCCCAAGGAGAAGAGCTAGGACGAATGAAACCTTTGTTCAAGGCCTCATCTAATTGCTTCTTAAGTTCGGCTAGCTCTAGGGGTGCCATCTTATAAGGTCTTCTGGCTATTGGGACAGTTCCCGGAACAAGATCTATCACAAACTCTACATCTCTGTCAGGTGGAATTCCTGGCAGTTCCTCTGGAAAAACATCCGGGAAGTCACGGACTACCGGAATGTCTTCAAGTTCCGGAAGAGGGTTGGCATTTAGGGAATAGAGTTGGCATTTGTCAACTCGAGTAGAGACATTTACTATCTCACCCGAGGGATGGGTAAGTTGGACATTTCTAGAATGAGTATCAATCTTGGCATAGTGAGCTGACATCCAGTCCATGCCCAAGATGATATTAATATCCGAAGATTTCAATGCTATCAATGAGGCTAGAAAAACTAGCCTGTCTACTAGAATTTCATTGTCATAGGTTATCCTAGAGGTTTGCCATTTACTACCAGGGGTTTGGACAACCAATGGGATTGGCATATCACAAAATGACATGTTATGCAACTGTGCATAACTTTCCGAAATGAAGGAATGAGAAGACCCAGTGTCAAAGAGAACGGACGCTGGGTGATGATTAACAAGAAGCGTACCCAGCATGACGTCGGGATCCTCTGCAGCTTCTTCTGCTGACACATAGTTCACACGGCCACATGCAGGAGTTGGCTTCACATAATAAGCTTTGCCCAACTTGGCTTGCCCGACGGACTTTCTGGGTTGCTTGGCACCCACATTATGAGGACACTCACGGGAATAATGCCCTGGTTCTCCACACTTGTAGCATATCACCTGGTTGGCACGTGGTGCAGCATTGCTAGCTGGACCACCATAAGCTTTTGCTGGAGGGTTGGCCTGATACGTCTGAGGCGCCACGTAGGATGGCCTCGGAGTGTATCTTGGCGGCAAAGAACTGTTTGGAACCCACAGCCTGCGTTTTGGAAACGCGGAACCAGAAGATGAGCCAAAGTCATGGGAGTGCTTCCTTGTGGCTTCGAAGTCAGTATGACCAGTCTCCGCACTGATCGCTTTGTTGACCAAGGCTTGAAAACTTGCACACTCATGGAGGCGCAGGTCCCGACGGAGCTCAGGGCTCAGACCCTTACGGAATCTTGCTTGCTTCTTGGCGTCAGTAGACACCTCCTCTGTTGCATAGCGGGCGAGGTTACCGAACTCGCGGCTATAGGCATCCACAGACAACTTGCCCTGAGTGAAGGCACAGAACTCCTCTCTCTTTCTGTCCATCAGGCCCTCTGGAATATGGTGCAGACGAAAAGCTGCACTGAAGTCTGCCCACGTGGCCACTGGTTCAGTGGGACGCATAGCTTCAAAATTCTCCCACCACAGATTGGCGGGTCCCTCCAGGAAATACGCCGCAAAGGTCACCTTGTCGGCCTCAAACACATTCGCCGAGCGAATCATGCGTGAGATGCTGCACAGCCAGTCATCAGCGTCGAGGGGATCGACGGAAGGATGAAACTTTGGAGGATTCAGCTTCACAAATTCATTGAGGGACACTGCAGCATTCCTAGGCTGTCGAGCCGTATTCTGCTCAATATGCTCTAGCAGTCGGTTGGTCTCCCTTTTGTTTCTTTCTGCCTCAAGCATCACTTCTACCAGAGAAGGTGGGTGAGGCAGGTCTTCCTGCGATGCTTGACTACCCTCACCTTGCTCATGAGAAGGGGCACGGTTCAACCTGGTGAACACCATCCTGACAAACAAACTCATATCTTAGACCAATATCATATCAATACTAACTATGGATTAAGAATGTACTGAACACACAGAATGCGGAAATGAATATCCGAACAACATGGTAACAAGCAACTGCTATATATACACCATGGTTCATACACACCCTTACATAGTTCAGTACAAACTTAACCGAAGAGCAAACTACTGGCATTATGAAACTACTCATCAGAGGCTTACAAGCTTCCTATACATTATTAATCTAGGCCTCCGGAATTCATTTCACATTACATGCATACTTCACAAGTCATGCAGTACTGTGAACGTACGGCTACTACCATACTATCCTTCCGCTCACAGCTTAGGCATCTGCATAGAACATCTCATAGAGATTACCTCCATGACCTGGAAGCTCAACCTGCGGATCAGGAAACACTCTAGCCTGAGATCCCTGGGATCCATAAGGACACGAATGTGGCCTTGGTCCCCTGACTGGTGGTAAGAGGGGTCCCCGAAGAGGTGTGACTCCTCCTATAGCTGGCCAGTCCACGTGGGCCGGAAGATGGGTCCTAACAGGGTTCAGCATCTCCATCTCTCCATACCCTGTCTGGACTACCGGTGCCATCTGCGTCAAAGCTGTCCACAGACGGGCACGGGTAGCATAAAGCTCCATGCGGAGAGCACGAGCATCCCTGTCTCTGTTCCCTAGCATCTCAACAGTGGACTGCAGAAGTGGATCCTCCATAGAAGAATCAAAATAGACTCCACTAAGGTATCCCTCTTCACCAGACTGAGAGGCCGGAACATAGCAGAACTCTGAATTCTGCAGCAGTGCATGTCTCTCTCTCATAATAGTCAGCATTGAATAGGCAGCATCATGTGCTGCCATGTCAATGGTGACCCCCAACCGATATGACCAATGGATTGGCTTCTCAGCTCCAGGGTAGTCTGGAAATATCCTAACAGTGCAGATGTACTAGCTCTGGTTGAAGTCTCGGTACCGTTCCTCCACTGTGTACTCGGGGTACCAGCGGTAACCGCACACCGACATCACCCTGACCAGCATGGCCGTATGACCCGGTACATCAATGCACCTGGTCAGACGTACCACCTGACGAGAAGGACGGCCAGGCATCTGTAAATAGAGAGTAATGCAAAAGCATTAGAGCTCTGAATGCAAAATTGGGCAGCATAACGGCTGTAAATGCTCAAAACAAATTTGAGACAACCCAACATGGAATAGCGTAACCACTCAACTATCAAGTTCAACTCTGTGATCATCAAACTTACTTCCTGCTTCCTAGGAATAAAAGAAACCCAATATCTCTCGACCCGTAGTCCTATAATCTACCGATCAGAAACACAAGCCTAGGAGAAGATGAGTAACCTAGTCCTTAATTCCCGCAGAAAGGACGAGGATGACCAGAATAGAATATCTTGAGAAGAGAACAAGAGTGTTACGTTCCCTTCCACAAACAATTACCTTATATATAACTAAGAAATTCTAGACTCAACTTCGACCAGTTTGGCTTAGTAATCCTACAGTCAGTCAGGCTCTGATACCAACGCTGTCGGGACCCCGATCCTAAGCCATAGGAATCCAGCCTGTAACACATCGCATCCCTTTGTGGTCTCACGCATGGTTAACTCCACGGCTACAGCCTTACCTTAGCCGGGACCGTTTGTGTCTTTTGACTCACGTATGTGATAGTGTCGCTAGCAATCCAATGTCAAAGAACCCGGATCGACATGTCTAGTCATAAACCAAAGTGGCAGTACCGCACAAGGACAGGCATACATGACCCAACAAAGCAGGTGTCGGTCATCAACGAATGTAGACGAGTCGTAGCAAGCTACAAGGACTCCATTACGTCGCGTGACATTTCCCCAAAGGGGACAGACACAGCAGCTAAGAAGGACACATGCCGGTCAACCAATGTGTCCGGAGCAGTAGCGAACTACCAAGGCTCGTTGGATCACAAAGGGGCATTTCCTTGTAAGGAGTGCTACTAAAGTTCACGACTAGGTAACCAAACCCCATACATATCAAGGACGACACACATACGCATGGCATACCGATATATATAGATACATCGATGGCATCACAACATAACCATAAACATACAACCTTTATTTAAGAGGCTCGGAAGAGCCACACACATAATATTACACATTAAGGGTCCCACGACCCATAATAACAGTCATACAAATACAAGCCAGCGGAAGAGTTATAAACTGTCTAGGTACAGACAGGGCAACTAATAGGCACATGGCCTGACTATACTACAGAGCCGACGTAGGGCCAGATCGTAGCTGGGACACCAGCTACTCGTCGTCGTCGATGTCTACGAAGAACCCTCCATTAGGGTCATTAGCAACCTCTGCAACATTTATTAAGCAAACATGAGTACGAGGGTACTCAGCAAGACTTTAGGAGAACTAACTACTCATGCAAGGTATCAAAAGGTATTGTGGGGTTTCATGCAGGAAGCCAGCATTTGACTACTGGCTAGACAACTTGCATTTTGAAATTAGTTTTGACAACTTGATTTCTCGCACACGAGTCCACTAACACCACAACAATACACTATCGCGGAATCATTCCGTCTCCATACGGAAATGCCGTCCACGACACTCACGCTTATCTTGTCAATTTTATGAGTAGCCATTTAAGTTATCTATGAACAACATATGTCTCCAAGTAGTCCATATCCGCGGACGCGGCTATTCGAATAGATCATAACCCTGCAAGGGTGTACTTCGTCACACACGCTCTCGCCACTTATCGCTATGTGCACGTCATGCACCTTGGCAACCTTCAAGCGGAAGCCCAGCGAGGGAGTCGGCCACGACCGTTAACCACACTAGTACCTAGTCCAGGTTTATCACATATCTGAGAGTAACCCGTACGGAAGTCCGGCCGACGTTTCCGCCACGGCCTCAAACGATGTGCGCAGGGTTCCCAAGCCCACCATCCGGGTGCCACTTGGTACACCGTGCCACTGCCTACCGCATCACGGCCCACCTCTCAGGTCAGCACCATGCACGGCCTCCAGCATTACTATAAACACAAGAAACTACTTGCAACTCCTGGACCGGGTTCTACGCGATTAATAGGCCGAGCGGGGTCATATTTCAGGGCCCAAAATGTGGTAGTATCTAGTCTTGGAATACATACACGGAACTCAGTTCCTAAGGACGGTTCCAATGAAACAACCCGCCATGTACTCCTACACAGCCTTTCACCGGTACCTTTACCAACTCAAGTTCAACACACAACCTTTGCCTACCGAACACATTCCACATTTCTGTTCATCTCCCAGATGACAGACCATACACAACTCTAAGCATAGCATGCATAGCAGGATAAGGCACATCATAGCTCAAGCAACTACCAGGTATGCTAGGTTGCAAGGTTCGGCTATTTACTGTGACAAGGTTAATTCATGCAAAGGAAGTGGGTTCAACTATCGTGGCAAAAGCAGTTAAAGCATTCGATCTTAAATGCAATAAATAGGTGCAGGAGCAAGAACATGGGAGTTATCGGAATGATCAAAGGGGTTGCTTGCCTTGTTGCTCAGAGGAGGAACGATATCCGTCAGACGGATATTCGGTGGAATCCGGGGGTGCGGAGCCTACCGAAATGAATGGCAACATTCAATAACAATCATATGCACTCAAAATGATCCATGAGCATGGCATGAGAATGCAAGGTGATAAGTTATTATTTTCAACATGTATTAGGTTTAGAGTTGATTTGAATCACATTCGAATAGCAATTCAAACGGGGTATTCTCGGATACCGGTTTAATTGATTCGATATGATGCTCAGATCAACTTGATGTTAACATGCATGAAATGTCATGTTATGGTACTGAATTGTAATTAGGACAGTGGTGAACATTGTATATATAATGAAATTTGAATATTTTTGCAAATTCCATTTAAAAGGTGATTATAAGAATTGAATTATTCCTTATTCCATAATTTAGGGTTCTGTAACTTTTTTAAACATGGTTGAAAGTAGCATAATCAGAATCCTTGAATTTTTCTGATACTCTTTCATATATAAATTATTTTCATTGGAGTTACAGATTAATTTCTATGATTTTTACAATTTTTAGCAATTTCCAGAATTAGTTTTATACTGGAAATTCTATTCATTGCATCAGACTGACGTCAGCAGGTCAGCCGACCTGTTCAGGTCAAACCTGATAGGGGGGCTCCACTGGTCAGCCTCTCTGGGACTAATCCCACGCTCACCAGCCCTAACTGAGGTTTGACTTGGCCTTGGGCCCACTTGTCAGCGAGTGATTAGGTGATGAGTTGCTGGGTTAGCTTTGCCACGTCGGCATCCACCGGCGGCGATGTCGTCCTTGCCGGCGGGGAGCCTCCAGCGACCACCAGCACGGCGGAGGGGCTCGGAAACGGCGCACAGGGGGCCAAATGCTGCGCAGAGAGCACCAGAGGAACGACACGTCTCCCGCAGCTTCATTTCTGCACCTAGCCGGGGCTGATCTGGCTGGAGATGACCCCGGCGACGAGCTTGGCGGCAGCCAAGGCTCGGGCGTCATCGGGGTCTTTGAATCAGAGGGATCTATGCTCGGTTCTTAGCTGCTACAGCGTCTACGCGTCGACCTGGAGCTGCTGGTGCCCTCGGAAGGACGAGCTGATCATCGGAGGGCTACCGGCGATGAGCGGCAGCGGCGGTCCTCGTCTGGCTCCGGTGAAACTAGAGCTAGAGGAGGGGATCGACGGGGGAAACTTAGGGGAAACGACCGCATGCTCACGGGGAGTGCAGAGCAGAGCTTAGACGGCTCGGGGAAGGCCTCGGGGCGACGAATCGACGGGAGAGGTCCAGCGGCCGGAGGTGGAAGACGACGGCGTTGCGGGCGTTGCAGGGCTCGAGGAAGCTTCGGCTTCTGCAGAGATGACCAGGGCGACGAGGCGGAGCTAATGGCGTGCTCTGGGATGGAATCCTATGGCCAGGGGCACGGGCAGCTCGAGCTCGAGCTCGGCTCTAATGGCGGCAGCAAGGAGGAGGAGGAGATCCGGGAGGAGGAAGAGAACCGAGGCGAGGAATGGATAGGGGAGGCCCTGGGGAGCTTATCCCCGTCGTCGCCAGCGCGAGGCGGCGGCCAGGCAGGCACGCAGGTGCGTGGCCGCACCGGAGGGGGCGGCGGCCACCTCCTGCTGCCTACTGGCGCGAGGGAGGGGACGAGCGAGGGAAGGGCCGGGCCATGCTTAGGCGACAGCTTGCTACGACTCGTCTACATTCGCTGATGACCGACACCTGCTTTGTTGGGTCATGTATGCCTGTCCTTGTGCGGTACTTCCACTTTGGTTTATGACTAGACATGTCGATCCGGGTTCTTTGACATTGGAGTGCTAGTGACACTATTGCATACATGAGTCAAAAGACGCAAACGGTCCCGGCTAAGGTAAGGCTGCAGCCGTGGAGTTAACCGTGCGTGAGACCGCAAAGGGATGCGATGTGTTACAGGCTGGATTCCTATGGCTTAGGATCGGGGTCCCGACAATATGGACTTTGTTTGGTACCGTAAACATGAAAAACCAAAAACATACAGAAAACAACAAGTCGCACTCGACAATGGTTTAATAGGTTAGTGCTCAAAAATACTATAAAACAAAAAGTAAGTGCCTAAAAAGCATCTTAGAATGATAATATAATAGCATGGGACCATAAAAAATATATACATTGGACATCTATCACACACAAAAATTCTCAATTATTTGTTCATCCTCAAGGTACTAGGTTTTTGCCTGCTTTGTGGATAATCTATATATGTGAATATGATCTATTTTGAGCTTGCATAAAATAATTATGTAACTTTGTCGATGATGAGGTACAATTTATCGGGGCATGAATAAAAAGTTTTCTAATCATTTAGTCCATGTTCTCGATTGATGAGAAGTATTATTTATTTTTATTTAATATTTTTGTACTAATTTGTTGATATCTAATAAGTATGTAATTCAAATATCACAGATCAGCTCCTTATACTAATGTATTTTTTTCTCACTTGGAAGAATTTTTCTTAGGCAAGTGAATTGGAATGATTATTCTTGGCGATAACATTCACCCACTAATCGGACGAGGTTAATACCTTGGCCCCTAAACTGTGATATAGGCGGTTCTTGGTTTTGCTCGCTCGATCTGATTGAAGCTTGGGAGCATATTCGCTCGACAAAATAGGGGATCTAAATATTATCCTCCAGTCCCCAAATTATTGCATATTTGTCATGTAGAGTGCCCGTGGATATATAATACCTAGATATATTTGTTGCTTTCTTCTTATGGATGGATATGCGAGTTGCATATTTGCTGCACAAAATAAGGGTCTAAAAATGACCCTCATTCCCCAAACTATTGCATACTTACCATCAGTTGTTATACTCTTGGACAATGTCGCTTGCAGGACATGGTCTGGATGCTTTTTTTCTTGTGGAAGGAGATCTTCTATGCTGATTTGTTTTTCCAAACTATGGATAATATTTTCATATAACTGATCTGGTTCTTTCAATTGGTGCATAGCATGTTTGTTTGAAGTTCAAGCAAGCAGAGTATGAAGCTATGAGATAGTTCACATGCTCACTAAATATCATGGTTAGTCATTGCAAGTTTAGGATCTCATAATGTGATGCCCAATTACCTTTACCTAATATAATTCATATATGGTTATTTTTTGTAAGGCGCAAAACATTTTTCAGGGACCGTATTTCTAATGTTTCCTTACCATTTTATTAACACCAGATTTCGACACCATTTGTCATAATTTATTAGGTGATTTCCTCGAAAATTACATTCCCATACTTCTGGAAATAATAACAACACCAGTGAATTAATACATCACTGATATTTTTGGTAGTTTTGTTGGGGACAAGTCTTCTTATGAATATTAAATAGCATTGCACAACAAATTAGTTACTCTTGTTTTGGAATATATAATACAAGAGTCATATTTACTAATTATGTTTCACATGGATTTACTGATATTGTTGAAACGCAAAAATGTAATTGATCGAATCTCAGTTGGATCATATATAAGAAATTATAATTATGAGCAGTTCGATGCCTTTTGATTATAATAGTGGAGTAGGTTTAAGTTGGTGTATTGGTGTTGTCAAGGGAGTAAAGAGTGAATTGATATGCCTAGGTTTCATTAGTAAATCAGCAAGTTGCATTTGGTGATTTTTCTCTCCATAGAAATTCAACTACATAACATGCATATATACCTTTATTTTAAAAAATACATATGTGTGCATATAATGATGTTGTAACGAAAGGAAGGTAAACAATGATGTTTTTTTTGTTATTGTTGATTCTTGATAGAATAATTTCAATATATCACTCATGCATACATGAGTCTTGTCCCATTGCACCACATGGGACTTCTGATCATTCCGACATCTTGGCAAATTCAACAATGAAACCAAGTGTTCCAAGTTGCTCTCATGTGACGATAGATTTCCACGTGAACTACATCTGTAATAGGTCAATGTTTATCTTCACCTTATCAACTAGATGATCTTTGTAAAATATTGGATTTACATATTCCCCAGTGAGATTACAACCAAAAGATATTCTATTTACTTTAGACTTAACTCACCCATAGTTGTTTTATTTGGTAGGATGAATAACTGATGCAGGAGGAAGTTTTTGTACAAGAGAGCTTCAATCCACCAATTGTAGTACGTGTATTAAGTCCATATCAAGGACTGTCAGCAGCCTATGCAAGAGGAAAGTTTCATAAATTCTTGCAGTGGCATTTCTTTCAAAAAAAGAACTTTTGTCTATTAGTTACATATCAAATGGGATCATCCACCAGCATACTCTAGCAGAAGCTGTAGTACAAGACACATACACATATATGCGATGTGCTGAAGAGAATGACATCTCTAAAACCTACATGTTTTCCAGATAGTACAAATCATAGCAGCAGGACAATCATGGATTAGGTGTCCCTTTCATGTCAAGAAAGAAGGAGGGAGGGAGGGAGGGAGACGCAACTTGTTGATTTTCCAATGAAATAAACCATTTTAGCAATATAGTTGAATTACTTTATTCAAATTATGTATATTGATTGTGCAAGTTAATTTTATGGAATGCATTAGATGGATTAATGTCAAAGAAAAAAATTAATGTATTCTATCTTGATTATTTTCCACATGATATCTTTATGCTAATTATATATATATTGATTGCGCATGATGTTCATGAGTTAAGAAAGAATATCTTTATTATACTTGTTGAAGTACCATGCAAACAAAGCTAAAAACAACATTACTAACCATTTACGGGAATATCTTAAGTGCGTCAAACAGATCTTAGTTTGTAACGTATAATTATTGGGATCATTTATGTTTGTGTATGCATCGTTGAGTTAAATTGTGAGTGAATTAGATTTCCATTATTTTTCTGTTGTTGTTGGCTACCTTTTCTATACATATGAATTTTATATGTATTACTCCCTCCATTCCTTTATGTAAGGTGTATTATTTTTGATACAATGATCAAGGCACATAATTGTACACATGTTAAGACAAATTAACCTTGATTAAATCATTGATTAACAACAACTAAAATATTTAGGCTAGGAAAGTACTTCCTCTGTACCAAAAAAATTGTAGTTCGGGAGAACTAGACTACTTCTCCCCAACTACAATTATTTAGGAACGGATGGAGTAACAGATACACACAATTAGGAGAGAGATACTTTCCATATTTCCAATTACAAGAAGAGATGGATGGAATGTGGGTAGAGATAGTTTCCTATTTTTTGTTGAAGGGTTAGCGAGAGAATTATGAGGAATTAGAAAATATGCTCCTTAAATTGTGGAATTTTCTGAAAAAAAGAAATACACCTTATATAAAGGAACGGATGGAATATATTAATAGGGCCAACTAGAAAAAACCAATACCTGCAAAATTTAATACACATTATACTAATAGGTGCACTTTAAATGAAATAAACTAAAAGGCTCGTGGCAACGCACGAGCATTCTACTAGTTTACCATAAAGTGGCTCTTCCCCCCAGTACAAGACGAGACTAGTTTCTTCACATCTCCGTAAAACTCTATCATCATTACTCAAACAGTCATCAAAAGAAGTTCCATAAACGGGAATATAATCCATGAAGACCTTAACAATTGTTTCACAAAAATCTGAGAATATAGCTGCCATACATATTGGAAAAGTAGCAGGTGGATTGCTAAACCAAAAGGCATATGTCTATAAGAATAAGTTCCAAAAGGACAACTAAATGTACTTTTTTCTTGATCTTCTATTGATCCAGGTATTTGAGAGAAATTGAAATAACTTTCTAGGAAACATAAATGCCTATACTTAGAAAATCATTCTAACATTTGATGAAAGAAGGGTAGAGGTTAATAATCCTTCCTAGTAGCCATGTTTAATTTTCTTAAGTCAATTACCATCTTATAACTAGTTACAACTCTTTGTGGGATAAGTTCATTTTTATCATTAGGAACAATGGTAATACCCCCTTTCTTAGGGACACAATAAAACAAAACTTACCCATCTACTATATCATCTATAGGATATATTATATATGCCTCTAGGAGCTTTAATATATCGGTTCTTAGCACATTGAAAGCACATATGCTCCCTTGGTTGTTTTGATAATTCAAGACAACATACATTATCTCCTGGACTAATGGTTTTGTCAAGTTTATTTATGATGAAGTCCATAGAGAGAATTGGTTGGAATGTGAGGAGAAGCCCCAAGAAAGGAGAAGAATAGCATTGGCCAAGATAAAAGCTTCAAGACTCTACATTTTGCATGTTGTGAGAAATAACTTTTGAGTCCATAGGAAAGCCAATACTATTAGAAGGGGACAAGGTATCCATGATAATCTGGTTGATCAAGTTCTTAGAGTTAGCCACCAAAAACCCTCATGAAATTCTCCCACCTAAACATTCTATCGAAACCCCGAAGTCCAAATTCAGTGCCACCAACTATTCCAAATTGGCTCTACCGAGTTTTATGCTAGACAGAATCCAGAGCCAACCTAACCTTCGTGGTGACACCAAGTTTGATTTTGGTGCAATCGAAAAAGAGTGACCAACTCCCTCGTATCCATTTGCTAATCTCCGAGTTCTATGAATTGGTGCCACCAAGTCTGTGTAACTGCCTAGGCCAGAAAAACCAGACTCACCGAGAATTATATATAGACTCACCAAAACGCCGAAAGTTGCTACATTTTGCACTAGTGGATGCAACCGAGTTTGTGCTTAGTTTCACCAAGTTGGGCAATAATGTTGTAACAGTTGGATTTTTGGAGATGCCTATAAATACCCCTCCACCTCCCTCTCATTTGTAGAGAGAGCACTCAGAACAAACCAACACTTGCCCCATCTATTTACTGAAAGAGAACCACCTACTCATGTGTTGAGATCAAGATATTCCACTCCAACCATATGATTCTTCTACCAAGCCAAATTTGTGAGAGAGTGACTGAGTGTTGATGAGACCATCTTGTGAAGCACAAGAGCAAGGAGTTCATCATCCATACCACATTTATTACCTTTTGGAGAGTGGTGTATCCTAGATTGGTTAGGTGTTGCTTGGGAGCCTCCGACTTCGTCTGGAGTTGAACCAAGAAGTTTCTAAGGGCAAGGATATAACCTACTTCATGAAGATCTACATCGAGTGAGGCTAGTCCTTCGTGGATGCAAGCCATGGTGGAATATACAAGGTTGACTCTTCATGGACCACTTGTGGGTGGATCCGTCCGTGGGTTGAAGTCTCCATCAACATGGACCTACGATAGCACCACCTATGTGAACCATGGGACAATTCTTCGTGTCCCCATTGCATTTGATCTTCTTATGTCTACTCCTTACTTACCTATGCATGTCTTTACTTTCCGCTAAAATACTTGTTGGCTTGCATGTGTATGGTGTGCTAGACTTGCTAAAATTTGCCAACCAATAAAACTGGGAAAAGGTTAGGTGTCTATATTGCCAAGTAGTCAATTCTCCCCCCTCTAGACATCCATTCTTTATCCCATAATTGTTATCAGAGTTTTGGTCTCCATAGCTTTGGTTTAATCACCATTGGAAGTATATGGATGTGTATAGTTTGGGGATTCATAGTTGTAGAGTGCCTAGTCTCAATCGGGAGTACTATAGTCAATGGAAAAACAAAATGTTTGATCTATTTGCTGAACTCCATTTTAGCAAGTATGTTGAAAATATCTATGTGCCTCCCATTGACCCCTTACATACTTCTCATGAATAAGAAATTAACATTCTTCCTAATCTTAGAACTGTTAATCTTATCATCAGAGGATTGCCAAAAAAATTGTTTAATCAAATGAAAAACTTTGAGTGTGCTTATACTTTGTGGAAAGATTTGGAGAAAAGATAAAACTATTGTCTTTCACAAAATGAAGCCTAGTGATCCCAACTTTGACAAATACTTGTTTGAGATTCGTGACCTTATGCATGCTAAAGGAGATGTCATGACCATTAATAACATCATTGTTGAAGCCACTTGCATTCATAAAATTTAACATTGTCATGGTAAAAATTCTAATGAATCTATTAATTTTTGTGACGAGATTATTCCACTTGACGATGACAATGTGGAACATGGCTGCCACGATGAAGATGAGAGGTTTGACATTGAAGATTATGAAGAATCTAAGTCTCATGGAGAACTTCAAATAATGCATGTACGGAGGAAAAGCGTGGATTCTCGCTAGTGGATGCACCAATCACATGACCAGAGATGGAGGCATGTTTCAAGAGATAACACAAAACCATGGACGACAAAGGTATGTGACTTTTGGTGACAACTCCAATGGTACGGTACTAGGTCTTGGTAAGGTGGCCATATCTCATGATAGTTCCATTCAAAATGACATGCTTGTTGAGTACCTTGGCTACAATTTTGTTTCCATATCTAGACTAGCCGAATTTGGTTTAATGTGCTATTTACTAAATTAGATTGTGAAGTGTTTCATCAAGCCAATCATAACATGCTATTTACCTGTTTTCATAGAGTGATATATACATTGTCGATTTCACTAAAAGAGGCCAACCTCGTACTTGTTATATTGTAAAATCTTTTAAAGGTTGGCTAAGGCATAGAAGGCTAAGAAAGGTTGGTATGCATAATCTAGACAACTCGTCAAAGCTGATCATATAATTGATGTTAAAGATGTTATCTTTCACAAATATAGACGTTGTAGTGCTTGTCAGGTAGGAAAACAAGTGATTGGAGGTCATCCCATAAAGAATATCATGACTACTAGGAGACCACTCGAGTTGCTTCATATGGATCTCTTTGGCACCTAAGCTCACAAGAGCCTCAGTGGAAATTCCTTTGGTCTAGTAATAGTTGATGATTTTTACAGATATACCTAGGTATTTTTTGTTGATGACAAGTCACAGGTACAAAAGATCTTCCAGAACTTCGCTCAGAAAGCCCAAAATCAATTTGAAGTGAAGATCAAGAAAGTTTAGAGCGACAATGGATCAGAGTTCAAGAACACTAATGTGGATACCTTTCTTGACGAAGAAGGTCTCTCATATGAGTTTTCGGCTACGTACACACCTCAACAAAATGGAGTTCTTGAGAGGAAGAACCGAACTCTCATAGAGATGGCTAGAATGATGTTCGTCAAATACAAGACGACAAGACACTTTTGAACAGAAGCCATGGAAACATCTTGTCATGCAACAATACGACTATACCTACACAACCGTCTATGTAAAACGGCGTACGAACTACTCATCGATAACAATCCCCAAGTTGGATACTTTTGGGTATTCAGCTCAAAGTGATATATTCTTGATAAGGACCGTCGTTCTAAATTTGCTCCTAAATCTCATGAAGAGATGGTAGATGTGAAGTTCACTCGAAAAGTTGAAGAGATGGTAGATGTGAAGTTTGATGAGTCTAATGGTTCGCAAGTCAAACAATTGCCAAATGATGTAGGAGATAAGGAACCTCCGGAGGTCATTCAAGACTTGTATATCGAGAAGATACGTCCCAAGGAGGTGAAGGAAAGTACTTCATAAACACAACTGTAAGCTCCTACCTCGCGCCAAGGCGAACCAAAAAATGACATGGAGGCATCCACAAGAGGTACACGATAAGATGAAGAGGAGAAAGAAGTACATCGTGATGATCCACCCCAACCTCTTTCACCACCACCTCAAGTAGATGGCACCTTTGTAATAGCTCCAGTTTTAACCTTTGTTGCAAAGCATTCATGCATGCCTTTTATCTTCTTTTGAACTTGAAATGAGGAAGTGATCAAGCTCGGCAATTCAAATTTTTGTGAAAAGGTAATATAAAAATTGTTTCAAAATGATCCAAGAAAATGTTATAAATATTCTATGAAAGTATTGGGATGAGGCAAAATTGCCAACCAATATTTTGAAAACGCAGAAAGATTTTATAATGGACTTTTGAATTAATTAAACAATTATTTGAAATAGATATATATTACTATATATAAGATAGTTCCATATATAGCATTGGATAACTCCAATTAGACCACATAATTAATTTTAGGTTTCTATAAAATGATTTGATTTATTTTTTTCAAATCCAAACAAATGTCACAAAACAAAAAGAAAACAAAACAAAAACAAAAGAGAAGAGAGCCTACGTGGCCACTTACCTAGCCCAGGAGGGAAGTAGCCCAACCCTAGGGCAATGTTGTCTTCCACGTGTGCTAGTAGGCAGAGGGGAAGATGAGCACGGCGACCGCCCATGCATCTCTAGCTGCCCCTGGACACCACGTGGAGCCCGTGTCTTCCCCGAGCCATCCATTCCCCCCTGCTGCCCTCTTCTCTCTGCTCTCTCTCCTCTCTCCCACTCGCAGCCGACGCCGCCGTTCGTCACCACCGTGGTCACCGGCTACCTGAAGCCCTGCTGTCATGTCTATCATAACCGCCATCGCACGTAGTCTCTCCTCACCAATGGAATCGAGATCGGAGGCCTCCAGCAGCGCCATCACCGTCTCTTCTCCACCTCTGTCCGCCAGATGCCATCATCGATTCGCCACATGCATCTCGTCCCCGAGCCCGTTGTTAAACTCTGCAGCCTCTCCATGAGCGATCGAGCGGAAGCAAGAGGAGTTTTGCAATCTGACTCAAGGCAAGAGGGATGTGGATGCTTACAGTTGTGAGTTTGGACACCTCACGCGTTATGCACCAGAAAAAGAATCCATAGATGCCAAGAAGCAAGCTAGATTCAATAAAGGTCTTAACCCAAGGCTTCTTCATGATCTCAGTCTACCTGAGTTCATCAATTTTGAGGTTCTTGTGAACAAAGTCATCCAAGCAGAAACAAGCAGAATGACCTACGAGGAATCTTGCAAGCACAACCGTGATATTGGATCATCTTCAATTTCTGTGTCCCAAAAGCGTAGGATATGGATCCCGAATGCAGATCTTCCTCCGAGATATGTACTGAGGCCATCCTATGTGGCGCCTCGTTTTCCGATGCCAAGTGTTCCCCAGAAGAACCTCATCAACCAAGTGTTCAACCGAGATCCACGTCCTATTTATGGAGCATGCTTCAAGTGTAGCCAGCCATGACACTATTAAAGGGATTGTCCTCTGCGTGGTCATGTTCCACCCCTTTCAGGAATGGATGTTGGTTGTTGCAAGCCACCAACTAAGAAGCTTAATGAAAGGTTATTTTCTCTACCTCATTGATGTGTGCACCATGTATATACAGAAGAAGCTCAAGATGATGCTGATGTCGTGCTTAAGACCCTTCTTGTCAATTCTCATCCAGCTTCAGTTCTATTTGACTCTGGAGCATCCCACTCCCTCATTTCTGAAGGTTATGCTTCTTTGCATAACATTGCTTTCGAAGATATGCCCACTCCATTAGTAATTGAGGCTCCAGGTTCCAAATGGCAAACTAACGAAGTAAGCCATGGGAACGAGATCCTTGTCGATTCTTTCATATTCCTTGCTTCCTTGATAGCCCCCAAGACTACAAACATCAATATCATTTTGGGGATGGACTGGATGACAGCTCATCGTGCCAAAATTGATTGTTTATCTAGGTCTGTTTAGCTGACTCTTCCTTCTGGCCAGATAGTCGATGTCTTGTCTAGTATTTCAAAACGTTAGATTTATGCTCTCAATGACAATCCTCTTTCAGACCTTGAAAACATCCCGGTAGTCCGTGACTTTCCGAATGTCTTTCGAGCAGAGCTATCACGTGTTCCACCTGACAAAGAAGTAGAGTTTGTCATAGAAATTATTCCACTAACCGCTCCAATTGCTATAAGACCGTATGAGATGTCTCCTCAAGAATTAGCAGAGCTTAAAATCCAACTCGATGAATCTTTGAAGAAAGGTTTCATCCGTCCTAGTTCTTCTCCTTGGGCTTGTCATGTCGTCTTTGTCAAGAAGAAGGACGATATGGATCGGATGGTTGTAGATTATCGACCGGTTAATCTGGTCACGATAAAGAACAAATATCCCCTCCCCAGGATCAACGATCTGTATGATCAAGTCACCGGATCTGCAGTCTTTTCCAAGATGGATTTGAGATCAGGTTATTGATGTATACTACACAACCTTTTTCTTGTAGACACGTGTTGCGCCTCCAAGCACAGAGTTTTGTAGGACAATAGGAAGTTTCCCTCAAGTGAATGACCTAAGGTTTATCAATCCGTGGGAGGCATAGGATGGAGATGGTCTCTCTCAAGCAACCCTGCAATCAGTTAACAAAGAGTCTCCTGTGTCCCCAAGACACCCAATACAATGGTAAATTGTATAGGTGCACTAGTTCGGCGAAGAGATGATGATACAAGTGTAACACGAATGGTAGATATAGGTTTTTCTAATCTAAAAATATAAAAACAGCAAGGTAAAAATAGTAAATAACGAGCAAAACATTGTATAAATGCTTGGAAACAAGGCGTAGGGTACATACTTTCACTAGTGCGAGTTCTCCCAACAATACTAACATATCTGAAACATATATAAATCCCTCACGTACGACAAAGAGTTCACTCCAAAGTCACAAATAGTGGAGAACAAAGGAAGAAATTATTGTAGGGTACGAAACCACCACAAAGTTATCTTTTCCGATCAATCTTCTGAGCTATCCCTATAATTGTCACGAACAACCCTAGAGTTCGTACTAAAATAACACCTTAAGATACAAATCAACCAAAACCCTAATGTGACCTAGATACTCCAATGTCACCACAAGTACCCATGGGCTTGATTATACGATATGCATCACACAATTTCAGATTCATCATGTTCAATCCAACACAAAGAACTTCAAAGAGTGCCCTAAAGTTTCTACCCGAGAGTCAAGACGATAACATGTACCAAACCCTATGCATAGATTCACAAGGTCATGGAACCCACAAGTTGACCACCAAAACATACATCAAGTGGATTAATAGAACACCCCATTGTCACCATGGATATCCCATCGCAAGACATACATCAAGTGTTCTCAAATCCTTAAAGACTCAATCGGATAAGAAAACTTCAAGGGGAAAAGTCAATTCATCACAAGAAGATACAGAGGGGAAAACTCCATATGATTCATCTATATTAATAAAGCTCGTGATACGTCAAAACCATGCCATCTCAAGAACACGAGAGAGAGAGAGAGAGAGAGAGAGAGATCACATAGCTACTGGTACATACCCTCAGCCCCGAGGGTGAACTACTCCCTCCTCATCATGGAGGTCGTTGGGATGATGAAGATGGCCTCTGGTGATGGTTTCCCCCCTCCGGCAGGGTGTCGGAACGGGCTCCCTATTCGTTTTTCGTGGCTTTGGAGGCTTGTGGCGGTGGAACTCCCGATGTAGGTTTGTTTCTGCGGCTTTTGGGATTTATAGGAATTTTTGGCATTTGTGTCATGTCAAGGGGACTCCCGAGGGACCCACAAGCCACGGGGCACGCCCTAGGGGGGCCCCTAGGCTTGTGACTGCCTCGGGACTCCTCTCCGGTATCTTTTTGCTCCAGTATTTTTTATATTTTTCAAAAATATTCTCCGTAAATTTTCAGCCCATTCCGCGAACTTTTATTTGTGCACAAAAACAACACCACGGTAGTTCTGCTGAAAACAACGTCAATCTGGGTTAGTTCTAATAAAATCATACCAAAATCATATAAAACTGTTGTAAACATGGCATGAATATTACATAAATTATAGATACGTTGGAGACGTATCAGCATCCCCAAGCTTAATTCCTGCTCGTCCTCGAGTAGGTAAATGATAATAGAAATAATTTATGAAGTGTGAATGCTAGCAAGTGCACAAGTTTGATCAATGAAAATTTCACTCACTTTTTTCTAGCATCATTATATATCATAAAAAGTAGGTCATCTCATAAAACTTCTCATGATGAAGTAATAAGCTATTCACCCTAAACCGTAATCCTAGTCATCGAAAAATTGCAATTCATATTATTTTCAGGAAGGGTCTATGTAAAAGCTTTGATTTAGCAAATTCCACATACTCAACTATCATATAGTCTTCCATGATTGCTAACACTCAAAGCATATTTTTAGAACAAATGGCATCCGTCGAACACAAAGAAAGATAGGGGCTTAAAGTTTTACCTCCCAACTTATTTATCATGTAGATAATTGCCACCAATAATAATTCATGATCAAATATATGTGAACGGCCATATATGCTTCGATCTTTCCCCACCACATCATGCTTGCCAACAGAAAAAGGCGAAATATAGGAAGTCGTGAAGATCACCATGAGTCTTGTATAAAGGTAAGTACTAGAAAGTAAAATATAGGCCCTTTGCAGAGGGAAGCATTGATTTTGAGAGGTGCGAGAGCTCAAGCTTTTAAACCAAAGAAAAATAATAATTTTGAGCGTATGCTTTCATTGTCAAAATAACAACCAAGAAATCTCGATATCTTCCATGCTAGATACATTATAGGCGGTTCCCAAACAAACTCGTAAAGTTTTTACTCCCCCTCCACCAATCAATCACACGCTACGGCGAGCCGAATCCACGCGTACCGTCCATACAAACTACAATCCTAGGGGAGTTTTGTTTCATTGTATGTTGATTTGATTTGTTTTGAGCATGGGACTGGGCATCCCAAAAACCAACCACTTTCTCATGAATGATAGTGAATCAACACATATTGTGAAAATAACTCACCTAGCATGGAAGATATCGACAGCCCCTATTCACTATATTGAGCGATTCGGGCATACAAAACAGAATATTATTTGAAGGTTTAGAGTTTGGCACATGCAAATTTACTAGGAACGGTAGGTAAATACCGCATATAGGTAGGTATGGTGGACTCATATGGAACAACTTTGGGTTTAAGGGTGTTTGGATGCACAAGTAGTATTTCTACTTGGTGCGGATATTTTGGCTAGTATGAGGTGGAAGCAAGCACCACATGTTGGAGGATCCATAACAATATAACTTCTATACAAATATACCCAAGCATTTCTTGTCCAACTTCAACTAATTTGCTCAAGTTTGAAAACCATTAATGGGTATTCACAATCATAGAAGATTTCCAAGATACTATATTTAGTGAAATCTCTCTTCCTTCAATATTCTTTCATGAATTGTTCAATGACCAATGCGGTGTTTGCTAACTTTGAATAAATTTTACGACCTATACTTCTTATATGTGAAGTCATTGATCCCCATGGGATAAGCATATAAAACATATATAATCTGAGATTTGTGATATTCAATTGATTCAACCATTTACTCATAGGATATAAGTGAAGTGCGAGAGTAAATGACAAATCTACTCAAAAACATATAAGTGAAGATCAATGAGTAGTCAAACAATCCAGTAGCTATGTGAGGAATATCTATCTCTCTCTGAATAAATATTTTCAGATATAAGTATTTAATTTAAACATCAAGCAAAATGAAAATATCACTCCAAGAATAGGACGCATCATGTGAACGAATAAAAAATTTGGGCTCAACATAGCCTAACCAATAATTGTTGATGAAGCGAGGTGGGATCCGTAGCATCCCCAAGCTTAGAAGCTTGAGACTTCTTGAAATATTTACTTGGGGTGCCTTGGGCATACCCAAGCTTGAGCTTTTGTATCTCGTTCAATCCTCTCATATCATGGTTTCACCTATTCTCAAAAACTTCATCCACACAAAACTTGAAAAGAACTCGTGAGACAGGTTAGTGCACATAATAATAAATCAACTCTTTATGTACTGTCAAGATAAGTTGCATACTAATTGAAAACATCATCTTATGTTTACTATCATTTCCACAATTTACATCTATCAATATAGGCTATGGAAACTATAGGATAAGTAGATAACAAAACTATGACAGCAATCTGTCCAAACAGAACAGTCTATAGCAATTTATGAAAACGGTGTACTTATGTAAATAAAACAATTATTAAAATTTAGGACATGCTATAAAATTTATATGACAACACTGTTTCAAAAAATCAGAAATTTTCACGTTCCAGTAAAATATGAAAATTCAAACACTACATCACTAGTTTCTGTTTTTACACAGCACCAACCAAAGCATGCAATGCAAGCATCCTAATGCAACTTTTGGAACTTTTTATTGAAAAACAAGATTATAAATAACACTTAACAGAGAACAACAAAATAAAATGACGCTCGAAGCAAAACTCATATTATGCGATGAATAAAAATATAGCTCCAAGTAAGATATATCGATAATGTTTAAGACGAAAGATGGGATGCCTTCCGGGGCATCCCCAAGCTTAGGTGCTAGAGTTTTCCTTGGATATTACCTTGGGAGTGCCTTGGGCATCACCAATCTTAGGTTCCTGTCACTCCTTATTCTCCTCATATCGGTGTCTCACCCAAAACTTGAAAACTTCAATCACACAAAACTTAACGAAACTTCGTGAGATGGGTTAGTATAATAAATAATGATCAATCACTTAGGTACTGTCAAGACAAGATTCATAATTGTTCCCACATGATACCTAATGTATTCTACTATTCCCACAATTTATATCACTGAATATAAGTTATGGGAACACTAAAACAAGCAAACTATGCATGCAAAACAGAATCTGTCGAAAACATATCAGTCTCTGAAGATCTGTAGTGTAACCATACTTCGCTGTCTCTAAACATTCTTAAAAATTGGGACAATCCAGAAAATTTGTATATAAATCATGTGTAAAAAATTCAGATCAAAATCATGTTCCACTGTATTTACAAAATTCCTGGGCTGAGAGTAAATGTTTCTGTTTTTGCACAGAATCAAGTCAATTATCATCCACACTATCCCAAAGGCTTTAGTTGGAACTTTATTGAAATAAAAGGCATAAAACATAATTAATACAGTAGCTTAATCATGTGAACACCAAAAAACTTAAATTAAAAGTGTTGGGTTGTCTCCCAACAAGCGATTTTCTTTAAAGCCTTTTAGCTAGGCATGATGATTTGAATGATGCCCACATAGGAATAATAATGATAACATGCAAAAGAGCATCATGAATCTCATGACAAGCACATTTAAGTCTAACACAATTCCTATGCATAGGTATTTTGTAAACAAACAATTTATGGGAGCTACAATAAACTAGAATAGGAAGGCAAAACAAGCATAACTTCAAAACTTTGAACACATAGAGAGGAAACTTGATATTGTTGCAATTCCTACAAGCATATGTTCCTCCCGCATAATAATTTTCAGTAGCATCATGAAGGATTCAACAATATAACTATCGCATACAACATTCTTTTCATGATCTACATGCATAGAAAAATTATCACTCTCCACATAAGAAAACTTCTTCTCATTCATAATAGTGGGAACAAACTCAACCAAATAACTATCATGAGGTACTTGATTGACATAACCATTTTCAACATTAAAATCATCATAACAAGTTTCATTATTACTATCACTATTTATAGCATACATGTCATCACAATAATCATCATACACAGGAGGCATGCTATCATCATAATAGTTTTGCTCATCAAAACTTGGGTGACTAAAAATATCATATTCATCACGCATAGCATTCCCAACATTGTGAGTTTGCATATCATTAGCATCATGAGTATTTAGAGAATTCATAGTAACAAGATTGCTATCATGCTCATCACTCAAATATTTAGTGCTAAGCATTTTAATAACTTCTTCTTCTAACACTTGATAAATTTTTTCCCTTCCATCATTTTCACAAAAGATATTAAAAAGATGAAGCATATGAGGCAACCAAAATTCCATTTTTTGTAGTTTCCTTTTATAAAACCAAACTAGTGAAAAACAAGAAACTAAAAGATTTAATTGCAAGATCTAAAGATATACCTTCTAGCACTCACCTCCCCGGCAACGTTGCGAGAAAAGAGCTTCATTGACGGGATCTAAGTGCCGCTTACCTAACACCCCCCCCCCCCCCACCCCCGGCAACAATGATAGAAAAGAGCTTGATGTCTACTACACAACCTTGTTCATGTACACTCGTGTTGGGCCTCCAAGGGCAGAGTTTTGTAGGACAATAGCAAGTTTCCCTCAAGTTGATGATCTAAGGTTTATCAATTCGTGGGTGGCGTAGGATGAAGATGGTCTCTCTCAAGCAACCCACCAATCAAATAACAAATAGTCTCTTGTGTTCCCAACACACCCAATACAATGGTAAATTGTATAGGTGCACTAGTTCAGCGAAGAGATGGTGATACAAGTGTAATATGGATGGTAGCTATATATTTTTGTAATCTGAAAATTTAAAAACAGCAAGGTAACAAATAGTAAACAGCGAGCAAAACGTTGTATAAATGCTTGGAAACAAGGCCTAGAGTCCATACTTTCATAAGTGCACATTCTCCCAA
The DNA here is from genome assembly GCF_904849725.1 of Hordeum vulgare subsp. vulgare. NCBI lineage: Eukaryota > Viridiplantae > Streptophyta > Magnoliopsida > Poales > Poaceae > Hordeum > Hordeum vulgare. The sequence continues at coordinate 394,819,702 of NC_058521.1, read as the reverse complement.
CAATACTAACATAGTTGAATCATATATAAATCCCTCACATGCGGAAAAGAGTTCAATCCAAAGTCACAAATAGCGGAGAACAAAGGAAGAAATTATTGCAGGGTACGAAACCACCTCAAAGTTATCTTTTTCGATCAGTCTTATGAGCTATCCTTATAAGTGTCACGAACAACCCTATAGTTCGTACTAAAATAACACCTTAAGATGCACACCAACGAAAACGCTAATGTCACCTAGTTAATCCAATGTCACCACAAGTACCCATGGGCTTGATTATACGATATCCATCACACAATTTCAGATTCATCATGTTCAATCCAACACAAAGAACTTCAAAGAGTGCCCCAAAGTTTCTACCGGAGAGTCAAGACGACAACATGTGCCAACCCCTATGCATAGATTCCCAAGGTCACGGAACCCACAATTTGACCACCAAAACATACATCAAGTGGCTCAATAGAACACCCCATTGTCACCACGGATTTCCCATCGCAAGACATACATCAAGTGTTCTCAAATCCTTATAGACTCAATCTGATAAGAAAAATTCAAAGGGAAAACTCAATTCATCACAACAAGATAGAGATGGGAAAACTCCATATGATGCACCTATATTAATAAAGCTCGTGATACATCAAGATCATATAATCTCAACAACACGAGAGAGAGATAGAGATCAAACACATAGCTACTAGTACATACCCTCAGCCCCGAGGGTGAACTACCCCCTCCTAGTCATGGAGACCGTCGGGATGATGAAGATGGCTCCAATGATGGTTTCCCCCTCCGGCAGGGTGCCGAAACACGCTCTCGATTGGTTTTTCGTGGCTCTGGAGGCTTGCAGCGGCAGAACTCCTGATCTAGGTTTCTTTCTGGGGGTTTTGGGATTTATAGGAATTTTTGGTCTCGGTCTCACGTCAAGGGGACTCCCGAGGGACCCACAAGTCAGGGGGCGCGCCCTTGGGGGGGCGCCCCCTAGGGTTGTGACTGCCTCGGGACTCCTCTTCGGTATCTTTTTGCTCCAGTATGTGATATATTTTCCAAAAACATTCTCTGTAAATTTTCTGCCCATTCCGAGAAATTTTATTTCTGCACAAAAATAACACCATGGTAGTTCAGCTGAAAACTACGCCAGTCTTGGTTAGTTATAATAAAATCACACCAAAATCATACAAAATTATTGTAAACATGCTATGAATACTTCGTAAATTACATATACATTGGAGACATATCTGTTATCATCAAATCAAAAGCTAGAACCGGGACATTCCTAAGACAGTCTTTGTCACGCGTTGATACGGCCCAAACGTATCTATAATTTCTGCTTGTTCCATGATCTTTTGGGTGACATTGTTATATGTTTTGCTACACTTCTATATCATTTTAGACAAATTTGGACTAACCTACTAACTAAGTGCACCCAGTGCCAGTTTCTGTCTGCCGATGTCTATTTTGCAGGGGCTTTTACCCATTTTTCCGAAGCCCGAAAAAATCCAGAAAAATTTATAAAAAAATCAGCGAAACAGAAGCTTCAGTATCACCATAGGACGTCCAGAGGGGGTCCAGTGGCCTCCGAGGCGGCGTGCTGGCGCGGCAGGCCCTAGGCCGCGCCAGGAGGTCGCCTGGGTGGGTCCCTGGCCGCGCCTGGAGGTCGCCTGGGTGGGTCCCACCTCCTCCGGTGCCCTCTTTTGGCCTATATTTAGAGATCCGTGAGAAAACCCTCTCAGACTTTCTGGAATCGTGAATTTCTCCATCGTTCCGCCTCCGCAATGGTTTTGAGATCGGGAGCATCATGAGACCTCTTCCCGGCACCCTGCCGGAGGGAGGATTGACCTCCGGGAGCTTCTCCACCGCCATGGTCGCTTCCCGGACGTGCCGTGAGTAGTCCTCCTTGCACCATGAGTCCATGACCAGTAGCTATGTGATGTCTTCTCTCCAATCTTGTGCTTCAATGGTTAGTCCTTGTGAGCTGCCCTACATGATCAAGGCATCTATGTAATTCTCTTGCTTTTGCTATGCTCGGTTTGTTGGGATCCGATGGATTATGAGATTATGTTCAGATTGTTATGAGTTATATATTTGATTATCCTTTTATATTATGTTCCTTAGTGATTCTTGCATGTTCTCCGTTGGTTCGTTATTGCTTTGGCCAAGTAGTAGATCGTAACTCCAAGAGGGAGCATGACTGTGGGTTCGGGCCCCTCGATGTCTAGCTTGAGTGACAAAAACATGAGACTAGGGGATGTGCTTCTTGCCACCAGGGAGAAATCAATGGTTCTTGTGACGACAATTGCAAAGGATTGTTTACCTTACGCATAGTTCGTTAATGCAGTTGCCCGTTGCTTTGAATTTACACTTTGGGTGGGGCCCACACTTAATACCGGAGAGATGTTATGGATAGATATCTCAAGGTGGATGATTAGTAAGTAGATGCTGATGAATAAACGGTCTACTTGTCTTGGCGTACTGCCCATTACTATTGAACCTCGAACTATCAAGGAGCATAATTAGTATTGCGGTGCGATCATAATTCTGTCAATTGCCCAACTGTGATTTTTTTACCCTAGCATAGTTGTTTATTGTCTTTTGGCAGAGAGACATCACTAGGGAACATCATGTGACTCCGGTCCATATCACCATCATCATTTACAGCTCCATCTTTTACCGCTTTCATTTACTTTTCCCTTGCAACCACTATTACCTTCCCGCTTGTGTTTTGATCCTTTGCAAATTACAAGGCCGGAGAGATTGACAACCTCTCTGTACTTGTTGGGAGCAAAGTTATTTGTGGTGTGTGCAGGTCCACGTCTTATGCTTGCGCCACGGTGGGAGACACCTACTTGGTGAGCCTAGGAGTCCTATTGGTTCGATAAACCTTACACTCTCTGTGTGAGGGAAACTTGCTGCTAACTACATCTCCACCTTCCACTTGGGGTATCCAACATGGGGCGAGAAGTATATACATCATCTCTTCATCAAGCGAATTTCTGTTGCCGTTGCCGGGAACTCGACTCTTCAAGATAGGGTAGTTTCACACTATCTTTTACCTTTGCTTTTTAGTCTTGTTAGTTTGCTTTCTAGTTTTTGCTTTAGAGTCCTATACCAAAAACCACAAAGAAAATTAGTTGATTTGCTCTTGCTTGTTGCCGCTGCTATGGTTTCCACTGAGAACACCAACTTGTGTGATTTCACTAGTCACAACAACAATGACTTTATCTGCACTCATATTGCTGCTCCCGCCACTGGAGCAACATCCTATAAGATAAAACATGCTTTGCTGAACCTAGTTATGAAAGATCAATTCTACGGTGCCGGAGATGATGCTGCTTTGCACTTGAACGATTTTGTTGAGCTGTGTGACATGCAAAAATATAAAGAATTAGATGGTCATATTGTTAAACTTAAGATTTTTTCCTTTCTCCTTGAGAGGAGGAGCTAAAGTGTGGCTTCAATCTTGGCCTAGGAATAGCATAGATTCTTGCGATAAGTGCAAAGATACTTTTATTGGGAAGTATTACCACTTGCTAAGATTATCCAGTTGAGGAGTAACATTATGGATTTTAGACAATTGAATAATTAACATGTTTCTCAAGCTTGGGAACGTATGAAATCTCTTGTTAAGAATTGCCCTACTCATGGTTTGACTACTTGGATGGTTACCCAAACTTTTTACGCAGGATTGAACTTTACCTCACGGAATCTGTTAGACTCGGCCGCGGGAGGAACCTTTATGTCAACTACACTTGGTGATGCCACAAAGCTATTGGACGAGATGATGACAAATTATTCTCAATGGCACACCGAGAGAGCTCCAATAGGTAGGAAGGTAAACTGTGTTGAGGAGATTTCCTCCCTTAATGATAAGGTTGACATGATCATGACTCTACTTACTAAGCAAGCTCCTATTGATCCTCATGATGTTCCTTTAAATTCTTTGGTTGCTCAAGAAAGAGAGCAAGTGGATGTTAATTTTGGTAGCAATCCTAGACCGTTCCCATCCAACAACTATGGGAACAACAACAATTATCCTAGCACCAAAAACTCTACTTCTGAATTCGAGAGCATGCTGAAGGATTTTATCACTTCACAAAAAGCCTTCAACAAGAGTGTAGAAGAGAAATTATAGAAATTATATAGTCTCTCTTTGAAGGTGGACAACATAGCTCATGATGTAGAGATGCTTAAGATTAGAACTTCCCCACTTGAGGAAAGGAACACCACACCCATGAATACTATCCAAGTCCAAATTAATGAGAACATAAGATTGCTAGCCGAACTTAAAGAGAGATGGGCTAGAGAAAAGGAAGAGGAAGAGAGAATTATGAGCCTTCCTACACACACTACCATTGTTACTACACAAGTTGTTGAGGACCTCAAAACTTTTAGCACCCATCACACTCCTAGTCCCAATGGACCCATTAATGGTGATGCTAATACCTCAACTATAGGACAAGAATGTCCTATGAATTTAGAGACTACCAAAAGAACGAGCTTAGATGACATTACTACCATTTTAATTAATGGTAGTAACCTTGATTTTGACAATTGTAGTCTCTCCGAAGTCATCACTTTTTTGCAAAGAATGGCTAAAGACCCCCACACTAGTACACTCAAGATTGCCTTCACCGAGCATATTACCAATGCTCTTATCAAATCTAGGGAGGAAGCTCAAGCTAGATACTTCTATTCCTAGGAAACTAGAAGATGGTTGGGATCTTATGGTCAAAATAAAATTGAATAATATCTCTTTCTTTGCTTTGTGTGATGTTGGAGCTAGTGCCTCCGTTATGCCCAAAAGAATGTATGATATGCTTGATTGGAAACCGTATGATCCGTGTTCTTTTGGTGTTCGTCTTGTTGATTCTTCCAAAAAGAAACCTTTTGGAAGAATAGATGATGTTCTTATTATTGTGAATGATAATTATGTGCCCGTTGATTTTCTTATTATGGACATTGAATGTGATCCTTCATGTCCAATTATTTTGGGACATCCTTTTCTCCGTGCCGTTGGTGATATCATTGACATGACAGAGGGAATTATTAAATTCCAATTTCCTCTTAAAAAGGGAATGGAACAATTCCCTAGAAAGGAGATTAAGTTACCTGATGAGTCTGTTACACGGGCAAGTTATTCTTTTGGAGTTGATAATACTTGATCTTCTTGCATTGTGCCTAGCTAAAAGGCATAAAAGAAAGCGCTTGTTAGGAGGCAACCCAATTTGTTTTTACTTTCTGTTTTAGTTGTCTTGACGTGTGTTACTACTATAGCAACATCATTGTATCTTTATTTTTGTGCTTTGTGCCAAGTTATAGCCTCCGATTGCAAGAAAGTTCAAAAGTTGTGACATGTTGTCCAGAAACAGATTATGTGTGCTTGACGGAAAAATTTGCCAAAAATCACTAGTTCATCTTTTTTATCTGAATTTTTTACAGCATGCTCTATATAACTGTATTTCTGGCATCTGTTCTGATTTTTTTGATTTGAGTTGTAGAAGTGCCCCGAATAAATTATTTACTACATGTTGTTCTCTTTTTCACAAATTCTGCCATGTTTTGTGTTTTCGTTGTTTTGCGAATCCTAAGCTTGCTTTTTATTTACAAAAACCTTTTGCAAATAATGAGAAGCAGTAGCTTTTCATGAAAATATTTATTTCGAGCAGGTATTGAATTATTTTATTAAGGGAACTAACCACTCTAATTAGCTAATGATGTGTTTTGTATGAAGGGAATTTTCAAGTATGCGATGGGAGAGATGATGAAAGAAGATAAAGGAATGTCAAATGCTCAAGCTTGGGGATGCCCCCATGCATCCCAAGAAATATTCAAGGAGACTCAAGCATCTAAGCTTGGGGATGCCCCCGTGCATCCCCTTCTCTATCAACAGTCATCAGTTTGTCCATCTCCATGCTATATTTTTATCACTTCATATGATATGTGCTATACTTGGAGCGTCCCGCTATTTGGTTTTTAGTTTGTTTTAGTATTGTTTGCTGGTCATAACAAGTCCGATCCTAGCCTACCTTGTTTGGGAGAGACACACGCTCCATTCCACTCTAGAAACAACATAGCTTTTCATGCTTATCCTTTTTGTGTGTTCTTCATCTTCTCGTAGCTACTGTCATGCTTCGCTCTTAGTTTTCATGCTTATATTTTTAAGAGCTATTATTTAGGTTGATTTTCGAACTCTCTTGAGTTATCATGCTTATCTTGTTTAGAGAGTTGGCTCATTGCACTCAGTTGTGTGTCTTGCATGAGTAGGTAATTGAGGTGCTATTTAAGTATAGTAGTAACTTGCAATAGTTTTGAGATATTTATTTGAGTAATGTTTAGACTATTGGTGACAAGATATTGAGCCTATTAGTGATAGGTGTCGTATTTTGTGAAATCCATGTGTTTTTCAAAAACTAAAAATTAGTTGAGAACTCTAGCTACTAAATTGATCACTAACCTCTGGAGGGGTTGGAATATATAGAGTACCATCACGTTACCATGAGTCGAGGATGCGAAAGGATAACCAAACCACAAAACATTCCTGCTCGGGGTACTTGTCAGGACCCCGATCCTAAGCCATAGGAATCCAGCCTGTAAGACATCGCATCTCTTTGCGGTCTCACGCACGGTTAACCCCACGACTGCAGCCTTACCTTAGCCGGGACCATTTGCGCCTTTTGACTCGCGTATGCAATTGTGTCGCTAGCAATCCAATGACAAAGAACCCGGATCGACATGTCTAGTCATAAACCAAAGTGGCAGTTCCGCACAGCGACAGGCATACATGACCCAGCAAAGCAGGTGTCGGTCACCAGCGAATGTAGACGAGTCGTAGCAAGCTAGAAGGACTCCACTACATCGTGTGACATTTCAACAAAGGGGACAAACACAGCAGCTAAGAAGGACACACGTCGGTCCACCAATGTGTCCGGAGCAGTAGCGAGCAAACAAGGCTCGTTGGATCACAAAGGGGCATCTCCTTGTAAGGAATCCTACTAAAGTCTACGGCTAGGTAATCGAACCCCATACATATCAAGTACGGCACACGTACGCATGGCATACCGATATGTATAGATACATCGATGGCATCAAAACATAACCATAAACGTACAAGCTTTATTTAAAAGGCTCAGAAGAGCCACACACATAATATTACACAGTAGGGGTCGCACGACCCATCATAACAGTCATTCAAGTTACAAGCCAGCGGAAGTCGATAAGCTGTCTGAGTACAAACAGATGAAACTAGAAGGCACATGGCCTGACTATACTATAGACCCACCCTAGGGCCAGATCGTAGCTGGGATACCAGCTACTCGTCGTCGTTGATGTCTAGGAAGAACCCTCCATTAGGGTCATTAACAACCTCTGCAACAAATATTAAGCAAACATGAGTACGGAGGTACTCAGCAAGACTTTAGGATAACTATCTACTCATGCAATGTATCAATAAGGAATTGTGGGGTTTCATGCGGAAAGCCAGCATTTCACTCGTGGCTAGACAACTTGAAATTTTAAATAATTTTGACAACTTGATTTCTCGCACACGAGTCAACTAACACCACAAGAATACTCCATCGTCGAATCATTCCGTCTCCATACATAAATGCCGTCCACGACACTCACGCTTATCTTGACAATTTTATGAGTAGCCATTGAAGTTATCTATCAACAACATATGTCTCCAAGTAGTCCATATCCGCGAACGCGCCTATTCGAATAGATCATAACCCTGCAGGGGTGTACTTGTTCACACACGCTCTCGCCACTTATCGCCATGTGCACGTCATGCACCTCGGCAACCTTCAAGCGGAAGCCCAGCGAGGGATTCGTCCACGACCGTTAACCACACTAATACTTAGTCCAGGTCTATCGCCTATCTGAGGGTAACCCACACGGAAGTCAGGCCGAGGTTTCCACCACGGCCCCAAACGATGTGTGCAGGGTTCCCAAGCCCACCATCCGGGTGCCACTTGGTACACCGTGCCACTGCCTACCGCATCACAGCCCACCTCTCAGGTCAGCGCTATGCACGGCCTCCAGCATGAATATAAACACCAGAAACTACTTGCAACTCCTGGACCGAGTACTAAGCGATTAATAAGTCGAGAGGGTCAATTAAGTATCCCAACGTGTGGTAGTATCTAGTCTTGGATTACATACACGGAACTCAATTCCTAAGGACGGTTCCAATGAAACAACCCGCCATGTACCTCTACATGGCCTTTCACCGATACCTTTACCAAATCAGGTTCAACACACAACCTTTACTTACTAAACACATTCACAACTCTAAGCATAGCAGGATAAGGCACATCATGGCTCAAGCAACTACCAGGTATGCTAGGTTGCAAGGTTCAGCTATTTACTGTGACAAAGATAGGTCATGCAAAGGAAGTGGGTTCAACTAACGTGGCAAAAGCATTTGAAGCATCTGATCCTAATGCAATAAGTAAGTGCAGGAGCGAGAACATGGGATGTATCGGGATGATCAAAATGGTTGCTTGCCTTGTTGCTCAGAGGAGGGACAATATCCCTCAGTCCGATATTCGGTGGAATCCGGAGGAGCGGAGCCTACCGATAGAAATGACATCAATCAATAACAATCATATGCAACAAAATGATGCATGAGCATGGCATGAAGATGCATGGTGGTATGCTAATGTAGCTATCATTTATCTAGTTTGAAGTTGATTTGAACCAGGTTCAAATATCACTTCAAACGAGGTATTCTCGAATACTATTTTAATTGATTCGACCTGATGCTCGGATCAACTTGTTTTAACATGCATGGGAATGGCAAGTTAAGTTGCTGGTTGGGATTGAACAATGTTTGGTCATAGCATTTGAAGTGGAATTCAAATGATTTTTCAAATTCCAACTCGAAAGCATTTATTAAATTTAAGCTATTCATTATTCTACATGTTTGGTCCAGTAACATTTTCAAACATGTTTGAAAATGACATATTCAGATTCCTTGGATTGTTATGATACTTTTTCATATATAAATTATTTTCATTGGAGTTATAGATTAATTTCTATGATTTTTAGAAGTTTTGGATAGAAAATCCACTTATTGCGTCAGCATGGCATGAGCAGGTCCAACTGGCCGTTGAGAGTCAAACTGACCAGTGGGACCCACTTGTCAGTGACTCTGGTCAGTTTTAGATTAGTTTTAAACTTAATTAGCTAATTAACAGTACTGGACCCACATGTTTGTGACTTATTAGATTAATTTATTTTATTTTTTGTTAACCAAAATCGTCCAGAGGCTGGCCCCACGCGTCAGTGGCTCAGGCTAGCTGAGATCCACCGGCGGCGAGGTCGTCCTCGCCGGCGGTGAGCCTCCGCAACCACCAGTACGGCGGAGGGGCTCGGAAACGGCGCACAGGCGGCCAAACTCTGCGTGGAGTGCACCAGAGGAATGACACGTCTCCCGCAGGTTCATTTTTGCACTTAGCCGTGGCTGATCTGGCCGGAGATGATGCCGGCGACGAGCTTGGCGGCGGCCAAAGCTCGAGCGTCATCGGGGTCATCGAAACAGAGGGAGCTACGCACGGGACTGAGCCCCTACGCCATCTACTCGACGGCCTGAAGCTGTTGGTGGCCTCAGAAGGACGAGCTGTTCACCAGAGGGCTACCGGCACGACCTCCCACGGCGGATCTCGTCGGGCTCCGGTGAAATCAAGGCTAGAGGAGGGGATCGAAGGGGGAAACTTGGGGGAAAGCTGCACAAGCTCACGGGGAGTGCAGTGGTGGTGCTAGCTTGCTCGGGGATGGTTGGAGAGGGACAACGCCGGCGATGAACTTCGGTGAACCGAGGAAGAAGACGACTGCGTCTCGTCGTTTCACTGCGTCTCGGCGTCGGGCTCGTGGCTAGGAAGCTTCAGGGAGCTGCGGCGGTTCAATTGCACGGCTCAGGAGGGAAAAAGGTAGGCTAGCACGACAGCGAGCTCGAGCTCTGCTCGGGCTCCAATGGCGGAAGTGGGGAACGAAGCAGAGGGGGAGAATGAGGAGAGGATGAGCTCGGGCACGCCTCGGGAGGGTTATCCCCTGGCGTGCCAGCACAAAGCGGCGGCCAGGCAGGCGCACAGGTGCGTGGCCGCGCCGGAGTACGCGGCGGCCACCTGCTGCTGCCCACTGGCGGGGAGGAAGACGACAGGAAGAAGCTGGGCCGGGCCAGGTGAGCGACACGTAAGTCTTTCCTCATTTTTTTCTGTTTTGTTTCTGTTTTGCTAACTATTTCGATTTGCTATTTATTTCAGCTCCAAAATAGTTTACCAAAAATATTTTGAACACACCAGAATATTTATTGGAATATATCCAACCATTCCTGAAGTTTTCAGCATTTTTGAAAACTTAAAGTTTTTGAATTCAAATTTATACTTGAAACCAGTAGCTTTTTGCATTTAAATAAAATGCCAAATGTGTTATGAAAATAGGTTTCTTCACTGCTTATTTGCTTCCATGAATTATCAGAAAAGTTGAACTTTTCTTGAGGCCATTTTGGGTTCATTGATTTGAACAAGTTTAGAATTTCTTTGAATTTGAGAAGTGGCTAGGATTTTTGAGTTTTTCTTCACCACTTTCTTTGATCTTGTTGAAATTTTCTTGGATGCAATGCAAAGAATAAATGAGCACAATGCTATACTTGATTAGGGCTTCAGGGATGTGACAATAATTGTCTCTTTTTGAATTTCCTAACTAGATAGAGAGTTACCGATAATAAGTGTATGAGTTCTTAGGACTAATGTGAGTATTCGATTGTTGGCACTTCCACCATCCATATTTTGCTAGCCTCTTCGATACCGTGCATTGCCCTTTCTCACATTGAGAGTTGGTGCAAACTCCGCATGTGCATCCAAACCCATGACATGATACGCTTTGTCATACATAAGCCTCATTATATCTTTCCTCAAAACAGCCACCATGCATTCCTATTAAGGCATTTCCATAGCCTTTCCGACATACATTGCCATCCAACATCCATCATCTCATGACTTGATCTTCATGTCATACATGCCTTTTCTTGATCATAGAGCCACATGATAGTTGGGCCTTGCCCTCATTACTGCTACATGACGCGCTAGTATCATTGCATATCCTGCTACACTGGCAGAGGCATACATTTGCATACATCATGATAGTTTTCACTTGTCTTTATGTTGAGTACTTCTTATAAAGTGTGATGATTTTTCTTTCTGTTGATGAAAAACCTAGAGTGTTGACCTTAAGAGAGGAAATGATCCCAAAGTGGACAAAACAAAAGATCCCAAAGAGGACAAATGAGAGATCTAAAGAAAGAGCCAAAGAGGCCACAAAATAAAAATTAAAAAGAGAAAAATAAAAAAAATAAAAAAAAGAGAGAAGGGGTCAACACTACTATTCCTTTGAAAGATCCACACTCGTACTCCATTAGAATATTGGTACTACATAGAGATTATCATTCATGCATAACTATGTGGGGACCCTTACACTATAGAACTTGGTTTGCATATTCCAATGATGAGCCTCCTCAAATGAGCTCTAGGTGTTCATGAGCAAACAAGTTGGATGCACCCCTACTAGTTCCATTGGAGAGCTTACCTTAGCTCATATGTGCATCCATTACATGGCAATCCCTACTCCTCACATCATATCTATCATTTGGCTTTCTCTCGCCTATGGTTGTTCACATTGATGTGAGCCTTTCACACCTTTTTGTCTTCCTTCCCCATCATTATTCTATTTGCCATCCTAAGTGCCAACATATATTTCTTATGCTCATTCATTGGATGAGTGCTCGAAATCAAAAGGTAGAGGATCATTTTGACTTGTGCCTGAGAAGTGGTCTGGGATGAGTCAAAATAAGATTCTGAAGGAGACTAAGTGTGAGGTTTAGTAGATTGAGTTCTCAATTAAAAAAATATATTTTATCTCTAAACCCATCTCCCACTTCTTGCACACAAACACCATTTGGAGACATTCGAGTCACGGACAGCGAGAGCTCTTGCACCTTTATGCTCTTACTTTGCTAAATTCAATACTAGAAATAGACTCTTGCTTGTTATTTTCTTGACTTGAATTGCATATCTCACTTGCTTTACTTTGAAGTGCTTATATTTGTGTTAGCATGTCACCACATAAATTATCGTGTTATCATTTATCTACTCGAGGACGAGCAGAAATTAAGATTGGGGATGTTGATACGTCCCAAACGTATCTATAATTTCTGCTTCTTCCATGTTCTTTTGGGTGACACTGTTATATGATTTGCTACACTTTTATATCATTTTCCTAATATTTTGACTAACCTACTAACTCAGTGCACCCAGTGCCAGTTTCTATTCGCCGATGTCTATTTTGCAGGGGCCTTTACCCAATTTTTTGAAGCCCGAAAAATCCAGAAATATATATAAACAAATCAGCGAAACAGAAGCTCTGGGATCACCGAAGGAGGGCCACAGGGGGGCCACGGGCCTTCCACGCTGCCAGCTCACGGGGCCAGGCCCTAGGCCGCGCCAGGAGGTCGCCTGGGCGGATCCCACCTCCCGCGGTGCCCTCCTTTGTCATATATTCAGAGATCCGTGAGGAAACCCTCATAGACTTTCCGGAATCGCGAATTTCTTCATGGTTCCGCGACCGCAGCGCTTCCGAGATCGGGAGTGTCAGGAGACATCTTCCCGACACCCTGCCGGAGGGAGGATTGACCTCAGGGAGCTTCTCCAACGCCATGGACGCTTGTTGGACGTGCTGTGAGTAGTCCTCCTTGTACCATGGGTCCATGACCAGTAGCTATGTGATGTCTTCTCTCCAATATTGTGCTTCAATGGTTAGTCCTTGTGAGCTGCCCTACATGATCAAGGCATCTATGTAATTCTCTTGCTTTTGTTATGCTCGGTTTGTTCGGATCCGATGGAATATGAGATTATGTTCAGATTTTTATGAGTTATATATTTGATTATACTTTTATATTAGGTTCCTTAGTGATTCTTGCATGTTCTCCGTTGCTTTTTATTGCTTTGGCCAGGTAGTAGATCTTAACTTCATGAGGGAGCGTTATGCATGATTGTGGTTCGGGCCCCTCGATGTTTATCTTGAGTGATAGAAACATGATACTATGGGATGTGCTTGTTGCCACCAGGGAGAAAACAACGGTGCTTGTGACCACGGTTGCAAGGATTGTTTACCTTACGCATAGTTCGTTAATGAAGTTGTCCGTTGCTTTGAGTTTAGACTTTGGGTGGGGCTCGCAACTTAATACCGGAGAGATGTTGTCGGGGCCCCGATCCTAAGCCATAGGAATGCAGCCTGTAACACATCGCATCTCTTTGCGGTCTCACGCACGGTTATCCCCACCGGTGCAACCTTACCTTAGCCGGGACCGTTTGCGCCTTTTGACTCGCGTATGCAACTGTGTTGCTAGCAATCCAATGACAAAGAACCCGGATCGACATGTCTAGTCATAAACCAAAATGGCAGTTCTGCACACGGACAGGCATACATGACCCAGCAAAGCAGGTGTCGGTCACCAGCGAATGTAGACGAGTCGTAGCAACCTACAAGGACTCCATTACATCGCGTGACATTTCCCCAACGGGGACAGACACATCAGCTAAGAAGGACACATGCCGGTCAACCAATGTGTCCGGAGCAGTAGCGAACTACCATGGCTCGTTGGATCACAAAGGGGCATTTCCCTGTAAGGAATGCTACTAAAGCCTACGACCAGGCAATCGAACCCCATACATATCAGTACAACACATGTACGCATGGCATACCGATATGTATAGATACATCCATGGCATCACAACATAACCATAAACATACAAGCTTTATTTAAAAGGCTCGGAAGAGCCACACACATAATATTAGACAGTAGGGGTCTCACGACCCATCATAGCAGTCATTCAAGTTACAAGCCAGCGGAAGTAAAAAAAACTGTCTGAGTACAAACAGATGAAACTAGAAGGCACATGGCCTGACTATACTACAGACCCACCCTAGGGCCAGATCGTAGCTGGGATACCAGCTACTCGTCGTCGTCGATGTCTAGGAAGAACCCTCCATTAGGGTCATTAACAACCTCTGCAACAAATTATTAAGCAAACATGAGTACCGAGGTACTCACCAAGACTTTAGGATTACTATCTACTCATGCAATGTATCAATAAGGAATTATGGGGTTTCATGCGGAAAGCCAACATTTGACTCACATTTTTAAATAATGCACTTGCATTTTTAAATAATTTTGACAACTTGATTTCTTGCACACGAGTCCACTAACACCACAACAATACTCCATCGTGGAATCATTCCGTCTCCATACGGAAATGCCGTCCATGACACTCATGCTTATCTTTACAATTTTATGAGTAGCCATTAAAGTTATCTATGAACAACATATGTCTCCAAGTAGTCCATATCCGCGGACGCGGCTATTCAAATAGATCATAACCCTGCAGGGGTGTACTTCTTCACACACGCTCTCGCCACTTATCGCCATGTGCACGTCATGCACCTCGGCAACCTTCAAGCGGAAGCCCAGCGAGGGAGTTGGCCACGACCGTTAACCACGCTAATACTTAGTCCAGGTCTATCGCCTATCTGAGGGTAACCTGCACGGAAGTCAGGCCGAGGTTTCCGCCACGGCCCCAAATGATGTGCGCAGGGTTCCCAAGCCCACCATCCGGGTGCCACTTGGTACACCGTGCCACTGCCTACCGCATCGCAGCCCACCTCTCAGGTCAGCGCTATGCACGGCCTCCAGCATGACTATAAACACCAGAAACTACTTGCAACTCCTGGACCGAGTACTAAGCGATTAATAAGTCGAGAGGGTCAATTAAGTATCCCAACGTGTGGTAGTATCTAGTCTTGGATTACATACACGGAACTCAGCTTCTAAGGACGGTTCCAATGAAACAACCCGCCATGTACTCCTACATAGCAATTCACTAGTACCTTTACCAAATCAGGTTCAACAGACAACCTTTACTTATTGAACACATTATCACAATTCTGTTCATCTCCCGGATGACAGACCATACACAACTCTAAGCATAGCATGCATAGCAGGATAAGGCACATCATGGCTCAAGCATCTACCAGGTATGCTAGGTTGCAAGGTTCAGCTATTTACTGTGACAAAGACATGTCATGCAAAAGAAGTGGGTTCAACTAACGTGGCAAAAGCATTTGAAGCATTTGATCCTAATGCATTAAGTAAGTGCAGGAGCGAGAACATGGGATTTATCGGGATGATCAAAATGGTTGCTTGCCTTGTTGCTCAGAGGAAGGACAATATCCGTCAGTCGGATATTCGGTGGAATCCGGAGGAGCGGAGCCTACCGAAAGAAATGACATCAATCAATAAAAATCATATGCAACAAAATGATGTATGAGCATGGCATGAGGATGCAAGGTGGTATGCTAATGTAGCTATCATTTATTAAGTTCGAAGTTGATTTGAATCAGATTCAAATATCACTTCAAACGAGGTATTCTCGAATACCATTTTAATTGATCCGACCTGATGCTGAGATCAACTTGTTTTTAACATGCATGGGAATGATATGTTAAGTTGCTGGTTGTGATTGAACAATGTTTGATCATACTATTTGAAGTGGAATTCAAATGATTTTCAAATTCCAACCCAAAGCATTTATTAAATTTAACCTATTCATTATTCTACATGTTTGGTCGAGTAACATTTTCAATCATGTTTGGAAATGCCATATTCAGATTCCTTGTATTTTTCTGATACTTTTTCATATATAAATTATTTTCATTCGAGTTACAGATTAATTTCTATTATTTTTAGAAGTTTTTCCCATTTTCTAGAATTCTTTTTAAACAGAAAAGCTACTTATTGTGTCACCATGGCATCAGCAGGTCCAACTGGCCGTTGAAAGTCAAACCTGACGAGTGGGACCCACTAGTCAGTGACTCTGGTCAGTTTTGGATTAGTTTTAAACTTAATTAGCTAATTAACTACACTGGACCCACATGTTAGTGACTTATTAGTTTAATTAATTTTATTTTTATTAACTATAATCATCCAGAGTCTGGCCCCACGCGTCAGTGGCTCAGGCCAGCTGAGATCCACCGGCGGCGAGGTCGTCCTCGCCGGCGGTGAGCCTCCGGCGACCACCAGAACGGCGGAGGGGCTCAGAAACGGCGCACAGGCGGCCAAACTCTGCGCGGAGTGCACTAGAGGATCGACACGTTTCCCACGGTTTCATTTTTGCACCTAGCCGGGGCTGATCTGGCCAGACGATGACGCCGGCGACGAGCTTGGCGGCGGCCGAAGCTTGGGCATCGTCGGGCTAGTCGAATCGGAAGGAGATAGGCACGGGGCTGAGCACCTACGATATCTACTCGATGGCCTGAAGCTACTGGTGGCCCCAGAAGGACGAGCCGTTCACCGGAGGGCTACCGGCGACGAGCTCCCGCCGCGGATCTCATCGGGCTCCGGTGAAATCAGGGCTAGAGGAAGAGATCGAAGGGGGAAACTTGGGGGAAAGCTTGCTAGGCTCACGGGGAGTGCAGTGGAAGGCTTAGACGGCTCGGAGAGGCGCTGTGGGCGACGAATCGAACGAAGCTCGCCGACGGTCGAAGCTTGAAGACGACGGTGCCGTGGGCATTGCAGGGCTCGGGGGGTCTTCTTCTTCTGCAGGAAAGACCAGCTCGTCGAGGCGGAGCGAATGGAGAACTCGGGGGGGAAGATCCTGCGGCTAGAGGGCTCGGGCAGCTCGAGCTTGAGCTCCTTTCGGTGGCGGCAGTGGGGAACGAAGAAACCGAGAGGAGAGGGGAGGAATGGATCGCGGGAATGGATAGGGCCGTGCTCGGGGAGGTTATCCCCGCGCGTGCCAGCACGAAGCGGCGGCCAGGCAGGCAGGGAGCTGCGTGGAGGCACCGGGCGTCGCGGCGGCCACCTCCTGCTGCCTACTGGCGAGGAGGAAGACGACAGGGGAGCTGGGTCTGGGCCAGGTAAGCGACAGGTAAGTGTTTTGCATTTTTTTTCTTGTTTGCTTTTCTGATTTGCTAACTATTTTGATTTGTTATTTATTTCAGCTCCAAAATAGTTTATAAAAATATTTTGAACCCACCAGAACAATAGTTGGAATATTTCCAACCATTCCTGAAGTTTTCAACATTTTTTAAAACTTAAAGTTTTTGAATTCAAATTTAAACTTGAATTCAGTAGCTTTTTGAATTTAAATAAAATGCCAAATGTGTTATGAAAATAGTTTTCTTCACTGATTATTTGTTTTCAAGAATTACCAGAAAAGTTGAACTTTTCTTGAGGCCATTTTGGGTTCATTGATTTTAACATGTTTGAAATTTCTTTGAATTTGAGAAGTGGCTAGGGTTTTTGAGTTTTTCTTCACTACTTGCTTTGATCTTGTTGCAAATTTCTTGGATGCAATGCAAAGAAGACATGAGCACAATGCTATAATTTGGTTAGGGTTCCAGGGATGTGACAACTCACCCCCACTCAAAAGAATCTCGTCCCGAGATTTAGAAATCATCGGGAATAACGCGGGATACTCAAGTCGGAGACGATCCTCTCTTTCCCATGTTGCCTCTTTTTCAGAATGATTTGACCATTGAACTTTAAGAAACTTGAGGTTTCGATGTCGAGTGGTACGCTCAGCTTGATCAAGAATACGCACAGGGTATTCTTGGTATGAAAGGTTATCTTGGAGATCAAGCATTTCGTGGTCCACTTCACGGATAGGATCCGAAAAGCAACGCGTGAGTTGCGAGACGTGGAAGACATCATGAACCTTGGAAAGATGCGGAGGAAGTTCCAACTGGTAGGCAACTTCTCCTCGTTTAACAAGAATGCGAAAAGGACCAATGTAACGAGGAGCCAACTTGCCCTTGATACCGAATCGATGGGTACCCTTCAAAGGTGTTACCCGAAGGTAAGCCTTCTCGTGAACTTGAAAGGTCACAGCCTTATGATGACGATCATATTGGCTCTTTTGACGAGACTGGGCTGTTTTCAACTTTTCACGAATAATGCGAACCTGCTCTTTTGCATCCAGGATCATATCCGGGCCAAAGAGTTGCCTCTCTCCGGTTTCTGACCAATTAAGAGGTGTTCGACATCTTCGTCCATAGAGAACTTCAAAAGGAGCTTTGCCCAAGCTTGATTGATAACTATTGTTGTAAGCAAATTTGGCAAATGGAAGGCACTTCTCCCAATTCATACCGAACGATATAACACAAGCTCGGAGCATATCTTCTAGGACTTGATTCACTCTTTCTACTTGACCACTTGATTGAGGATGGAAAGCAGTGCTAAAAGATAAGTGAGTCCCCATAGCATTCTGAAAACTTTCCCAGAAGCGAGTGGTAAAGATACTCCCACGGTCTGAGTTAATCTCTAGGGGGACACCATGAAGAGACACTATTCGAGAGATATATAACTCTGCTAGCTGGCTAGCTGTTATAGTCTCACGAACTGGAAGAAAATGAGATACTTTGGAGAGACGGTCAATGACCACAAAGATAGCATTATTTCCTTTCTTGGTCTTGGGAAATCCGGTAATGAAATCCATACTGACTTTATCCCATTTCCATTCAGGAATAGCTAAAGGTTGAAGGGTGCCAGCAGGCCTTTGATGTTCTGCCTTAACTCGATGACAAACGTCACAGTTAGCAACGAACGCAGCAATTTCTCTCTTCATCCTAGTCCACCAAAACCTCTGGCATAGGTCCTGATACATCTTAGTACTACCGGGATGAATGGAGAGAGGAGAATCATGAGCCTCCTTAAGGATCAATTGCCGCAGGCGTTTGCTCTTAGGAACCACTAAACGGTTTTGAAAGAACACAACACCTTTCTCATTGATGGAGAAATCCCTAGCGTTTCCGCTAGAAATATTCTCCTTGATCCGGGATATACCCTTATCATAAGCCTGCACGGCTATGATTTGATCCCTAAGAGTAGGCTTCTCCACCAGGGTAGGAAGGTATCCTTGAGGAACAATATGGAGATTTAACTTCCGAAATTCCTCATAGAGATGTGGTTGACCTTGTTGTAGCATCAAGTTGTTACAATAAGACTTACGACTTAGTGCATCAGCCATAACATTGGCCTTCCCCGGGGTGTAAGTTAGCCCTAAGTCGTAATCCGAGATCAACTCAACCCACCGTCTTTGCCTGAGATTCAAATCCGGCTAGGTGAAGATATATTTCATACTTCGGTGATCAGTGAATATTTCGCAACGATTACCGAGAAGGTAATGTCGCCAGGTTTTAAGTGCATGGACTATAGCTGCAAGCTCAAGATCATGTGTGGGATAATTATCCTCATGTGGACGCAACTGTCGAGACGCGTATGCAATCACATGATGATCTTGCATGAGAATGCAACCTAATCCTTGTCGTGAGGCGTCACAATAGATAACAAAGTCCTTAGAAAAATCTGGAGGTACAACACAGGTGCGGAAGTGAGGCGTCTTTCCAGCTCCTGAAAACTATGCTCACACTATGGTGTCCACTCAAAATTTTTATCTTTCTTGAGGAGTTCAGTTAGAGGCTTTGCAACCTTGGAGAAATTCTCGACAAAACGGAGACAATAGATCGCTAGACCAAGAAAACTCCTCACTTTCTTAAACGATTCAGGTTGAGTCCAATCGAGGACAACTTGAACTCTCTCGGGATTGACAGCAATACCCTTACCAGAGATTACGTGACCCAGATAGGTCACTTCTGGTAACCAAAATTCACATTTTGAAAACTTGGCATAAAGGCGATGCTCTCGAAGTTTCATCAATACCAGCCTTAGATGCTCGGCATGTTCTTGTTCGTTCTTCGAGTAGATGAGAATATCCTCGAGGTATACCACGATGAATTTATCCAAATACTCCATGAAGATTGAATTCATCAGGCGAGAGAAGGTGGCTGGGGCATTGGTTAAACCGAAGGACATGATGGTGTACTCGTATTGGCCATAACGAGTAACAAAAGCCGTGTTTGGAATGTCCCCATTCTTGATCTTGATTTGATGGTATCCCAACCTCAAATCCATATTGGAGAAGACTGAGGATCCAGCGAGCTGATCATACAGGTCGTTGATCCTGGGAGCGGATACTTGTTCTTTATAGTGACCAGATTAACTGGTCGGTAATCTACAACCATCCGATCCATTCCGTCTTTCTTCTTGACGAAGAGGACGTGACAAGCCCAAGGAGAAGAGCTAGGACGAATGAAACCTTTATTCAAGGCCTCATCTAGTTGCTTCTTAAGTTCGGCTAGGTCCAGGGGTGCCATCTTATATGGTCTTCTGGCTATTGGAACAGTTCCCGGAACAAGATCTATTACGAACTCTACATCTATGTCAGGTGGAATTCCTGGCAGTTCCTCTGGAAAAACATCCGAGAAGTCACGGACTACCGAAATGTCTTCAAGTTCCAAAAGAGGGTTGGCATTGAGGGAAAAGAGTTGGCATTTGGCAACTCGAGTCGAGACATTGACTATCTCACCCGAGGGATGGGTAAGCTGAACATTTCTGGAATGAGTATCAATCTTGGCATAGTGAGCTGACATCCAGTCCATACCCAAGATGATATTAATATCCGAAGATTTCAGGGCTATCAATGAGGCTAGAAAAACTAGCATGTCTACTAGAATTTCATTGTCATAGGTTATCCTAGAGGTTTGCCACTTACTACCAGGAGTTTGGACAACCATTGGAATTGGCATATCATAGAAAGACATGTTATGCAACTGTGCATAACTTTCTGAAATGAAGGAATGAGAAGACCCAGTGTCAAAAAGAACAAACGTTGGGTGATGATTAACAAGAAGCGTACCCAGTAGTACGTCGGGATCCTCTGCAACTTCTTCTGCTGAAACATAGTTCACACGGCCACGTGCAGGAGTTGGCTTCACATAGTAAGCTTTGCCTGACTTGCCTTGCCCGACGGACTTTCCGGGTTGCTTGGCACCCACATTATGAGGACACTCATGGGAATAGTGCCCTCGTTCTCCACACTTGTAACATATCACTTGGTTGGCACGTGGTGCATCATTGCTAGCTGGACCACCATAGGTTTTTGCTGGAGGGTTGGTCTGATTCGTCTGAGGTGCCACATAGGATGGCCTCGGAGTGTATCTTGGCGGAAGAGAACTGTTTGGAACCCATAGCCTGCATTTTGGAAACGCGGAACCAGATGACGAGCCAAAGTCACAGGAGTGCTTCTTTGTGGCTTCATGGTCGGTATGACCAGTCTCGGCACTGATCGCCTTGTTGACCAGGGCTTGGAAGCTTGTACACCCGTGGAGGCGCAAATCACGACAAAGCTCAGGGCTAAGACCCTTACGGAATCTTGCTTGCTTCTTGGCATCAGTAGACACCTCCTCTGTTGCATAGCGGGCGAGGTTACCAAATTCGCGGTTATAGGCATCCACGGTCAACTTTCCCTGGGTGAATGCCCAGAACTCTTCTCTCTTTCTGTCCATCAGGCCCTCTAGAATATGGTGCAGACGGAAGGCTGCACTAAAGTCTGCCCATGTGGCTGCTGGTTCAGCAGGACGCATAGATTCAAAGTTCTCCCACCACAGATTGGCGTGTCCTTCTAGAAAATACACCGCAAAGGTAACCTTGTCGGCCTTAGAAACATTCGCAGAGTGGATCTTACGTGAAATAGTGCACAGCCAATCATCAGCGTTGAGGGGATCGACGGAGTGATGGAACTTTGGAGGATTCAGCTTCACAAAGTCATTGAGGGACACTACAACATTCCTAGGCTGACGAGCTGTATTTAGATCAATATGCTCTAACAGTCGGTTGGTCTCCCTTTTGTTTCTCTCTGCCTCAAGCATAACTTCCGCCAGAGAGGGCGGGTGAGGCAGGTCTTCCTCCGACGCTTGACTACCCTCGCCTTTCTCATGAGCAGGGGCACGGTTCAACCTGGTGAACACCATCCTGACAAACAAACTCACAGCTTAGACCAATATCATCATCAATACTAGCTATGGATTAAGAATGCACTGAACACATGGAATGCGGAAATGAATATTCGAACAACATGGTAACAAGCAACTGCTATATATACACCATGGTTCATACACACCATTACATAGTTCGGTACAACCTTAACCGAAGAGCAAACTACTGAAATTATGAAACTACTCATCACAGGCTTACAAGCTTCCTATACATTATTTATCTATGCCTCCGGAATTCATTTCACATGACAATCATACTTCACAAGCCACACAGGACTGTCAAAGTACAGCTACTACCATACTATCCTTCCACTCACGGTTCAGGCATCCGCATAGAACATCTCATAAAGATTGCCTCCATGGCCTGGAAGCTCAACCTACGGAACAGGAAATACTCTGGCCTGAGATCCCTGGGATCTATAAGGACACGGATGTGGCCTTAGTCCCCTGACTGGTGGTAGTAGGGGTCTTCGAAGAGGGGTGCCTCCTCCTATAGCGGGCCAATCAACATGGGTCGAAAGATGGGTTCTAACAGGGTTCAACATCTCCGTATCTCTGTACCCTGTCTGGACTACCGGTGCCATCTGCGGCAAGGCCGTCCACAGACGGGCACGTGTAGCATAAAGCTCCATGTGGAGGGCACAAGCATCCCTGTCTCTATTCTCTAGCATCACTACTGAAATTCAGAAATTTGCCGTCTGCCAAGGCGGACGGCAAAGGGGGCAACCACGGACGGCAAAGGCTTTGCCGTCTGCCCCGTCTTGGCAAAGTAGACGGTAAAAAAAATCCGGTGAAGAGGCTCTTTGCCGTCTGCTTGCACAAAGCGGACGGCAAAGAATCTTTGCCATGAGGGGGCAGACGGCAAAATAAATGGGACGGCATATATTGCAACGTCCCCGTTAAGTGTTAACGGCAGACCTCCTTTCTTTACCGTCTGCCTCCCCCCCTTTGCCATGTGGGGGCAGACGGCAAAGAGGGGAGAGAGAGGGGGCAGATTCCCTCTTTGCCGTCTGCCTCCCCCCCTTTGCCATGTGGGGGCAGACAGCAAAGAGGGGAGAGAGAGGGGGCAGATTCCCTCTTTGTCGTCTGCCTCCCCCCCTTTGCCATGTGGGGGCAGACGGCAAAGAGGGGAGAGAGAGGGGGCAGATTCCCTCTTTGCCGTCTGCCTCCCCCCCTTTGCCATGTGGGGGCAGACGGCAAAGAGGGGAGAGAGAGGGGGCAGATTCCCCCTTTGACGTCTGCCTTCCCCCCTTTGCCATGTGTTGGCAGACGGCAAAGAGAAGAGAGAGAGGGGGCAGATTCCCCCTTTGCCATGTGCCTTCCCCCCTTTGCCATGTGTTGGCTGACGGCAAAGAGGGGAGAGAGAGGGGGCAGATTCCCCCTTTGCCATGTGCCTTCCCCCCTTTGCCATGTGTTGGCCGATGGCAAAGAGGGGAACCAGCCCCTTTTTTATTTATTTTTTGTTATATCCAACATTTTTAACAATAATCAGGATATATATATATTGACATAAATAAATTTCTTTCCGTACTCATAACCATATTAAAATAACTCTCATCCATAGTGCATACATATTATGCAAGTTACATCCGTACCAAATCATATATTACACCAGTTTCATCCACGTGCATACAAAGTTTCATATATTCATATACTACAATAGTTTCAATACAACCCATGGTACAAGAAATCATCTTCAAGCATTCCATCAACCAAGCTTCCCGTGAAGTGAAGGTAATCTGCAAAATGACAAATAAGAAAGTTAGAAAAATAATACTAGATGAAGTAGTGTATATATAGGTTATTTCGGAGAGAAATTAACTAAGTATAGACCATTTAGGAGCTAACTAAGCTAATTATGTCATTTAGGTGGAACCCTAGCTAACTATAGGAGAAGAGAAAGAGAAGAAGAAGTAAAAGAAGGAGGAGGAGGAGGAGAAGGAGAAGGAAGAGGAGAAGAAGAAGAAAAAGGAGGAGGAGGAGGAGGAGAAGGAGAAGGAAGAGGAGAAGAAGAAGAAGGAGAAGAAGGAGAAGAAGAAGGAGAAGAAGAAGGAGAAGGAGCGGGAGCTCCTTCTCCTTCTTCTTCTCCTTCTTCTCCTTCTTCTTCTTATCCTTTTGTCCCCTTCTTCTCATTTTTCCTCTTTCTTCTCCTTTTTCCTCTTCCTTCCTTTCATTTTCCTCTTTTTCTCTTCTTGTCCCCTTCTTCGGGCTAAATTGGCTAAGAATGCCTTTTTGGAGCTAATTATGTCATTTCGAGGATAATTAGCTAAGTATAGGTCATTTCTTATTAAATAGGCCATTTTGGAGCTAACTAAGCTAATTATGTCATTTCGTAGGATAATTAGCCAATTTAGCCTTTCTTGGATGAGTCTAAGCTACGTAGAAGAAGAGATAGAGAAGAAGAAGTAAAATAAGGAGGAGGAGGAGGAGGAGATGAAGAACGAAGAGGAGAAGAAGAAGAAAAGAAGAAGGAGAAGAAGAAGGAGAAGGAGAAGGAGGAAGAAGGAGGAAGAAGAATGAGAAGGAGGAGCTCCTTCTCCTTCTCCTCCTTCTTCTCCTTCTCCTTCTCCTCCTTCTTCTCCTTCTTCTCCTTCTTCTTCTCCTCCTCCCTCTCCTCCTTCTTCTTCTCCTCATTTTTCCTCTTCCTTCCTTTCATTTTCCTCTTTTTCTCTTCTTGTCCCCTTCTTCGGGCTAAATTGGCTAAGAATGCCTTTTTGGAGCTAATTATGTCATTTCGAGGATAATTAGCTAAGTATAGGTCATTTTTTATTAAATAGGCCATTTTGGAGCTAACTAAGCTAATTATGTCATTTCGTAGGATAATTAGCCAATTTAGCCGTTCTTCGATAAGTCTAAGCTACGTAGAAGAAGAGATAGAGAAGAAGAAGTAAAATAAGGAGGAGGAGGAGGAGGAGAAGAAGAAGGAAGAGGAGAAGAAGAAGAAAAGAAGAAGGAGAAGGAGAAGAAGAATGAGAAGGAGAAGGAGGAAGATGGAGGAAGAAGAAGGAGAAGGAGGAGCTCCTTCTACTTCTTCTCCTTCTTCTTCTCCTCCTCCCTCTCCTCCTTCTTCTTCTCCACATTTTTCCTCTTCCTTCCTTTCATTTTTCCTCTTTTTCTCTTCTTGTCCCCTTCTTCGGGCTAAATTGGCTAAGAATGCCTTTTTGGAGCTAATTATGTCATTTCGAGGATAATTAGCTAAGTATAGGTCATTTTTTATTAAATAGGCCATTTTGGAGCTAACTAAGCTAATTATGTCATTTCGTAGGATAATTAGCCAATTTAGCCTTTCTTGGATGAGTCTAAGCTACGTAGAAGAAGAGATAGAGAAGAAGAAGTAAAATAAGGAGGAGGAGGAGGAGAAGAAGAAGGAAGAGGAGAAGAAGAAGAAAAGAAGAAGGAGAAGGAGAAGAAGGAGAAGGAGAAGGAGCTCCTTCTCCTTCTCCTTCTTCTTCTCCTCCTCCCTCTCCTCCTTCTTCTTCTCCTCTTTTTTCCTCTTCCTTCCTTTCATTTTCCTCTTTTTCTCTTCTTGTCCCCTTCTTTGGGCTAAATTGGCTAAGAATGCCTTTTTGGAGCTAATTATGTCATTTCGAGGATAATTAGCTAAGTATAGGTCATTTTTTATTAAATAGGCCATTTTGGAGCTAACTAAGCTAATTATGTCATTCCGTAGGATAATTAGCCAATTTAGCCTTTCTTGGATAAGTCTAAGCTATGTAGAAGAAGAGATAGACAAGAAGAAGTAAAATAAGGAGGAGGAGGAGGAGGAGGAGGAGAAGAAGAAGGAAGAGGAGAAGAAGAAGAAAAGAAGAAGGAGAAGGAGAAGAAGAAGGAGAAGGAGAAGGAGGAAGAAGGAGGAAGAAGAAGGAGAAGGAGGAGCTCCTTCTCCTTCTCCTCCTTCTTCTCCTTCTTCTCCTTCTTCTTCTCCTCCTCCCTCTCCTCCTTCTTCTTCTCCTCATTTTTCCTCTTCCTTCCTTTCATTTTTCCTCTTTTTCTCTTCTTGTCCCCTTCTTGTCCCCATTTGGCCTAATCGACCACCTCTGCTCGGGGCTCGCTGGCACGGGCGGGAGCCCCGAACTACCACGCTGGTAGACGGTATCCCCCTCACCCAGCTCCTCGTCGCTACCAGCATGGCCAGTTGGCTCAGGCCAGGTATCCCACTGGGTCTCTTGGGACGTACCCTCATCCCTGCTGTGCTCCGCAGTCGTCTGGAAGGAAGCCTCTGGGACATGAGTCTCGTGGGTCGAAGGCTTGTCGACATGAGGCTCGTGAACCGGAGACCGTGTAGCCTCCACCTCAAACGAATCCACCCTAAAAGTCCTCCTGTGCTCAGGTGAATCAGCTTGGGGTGGTGGCGGAGACCGTGTAGCCCTACCTCTCCCGCGGCCACGTGTACCTTTAGTACAACATAAATACCAACATGAGTAATAAAATGTATATAAATACCAATATGCATACAACGTGAGTACAACATAAATACCAACATGAATACGACGTGTACCTTTAGTGCCTCTCTGCTTCGCGGGTGGTCGACCTCCTCTCACGGGGGGCGCTCCTTGCATAGTAGAGAGCAACACTCTCCGAAGAGGCGAGGCAGGAATGGAAGTACCCATCCCATCACCCGCCGACGAAGAAGCAGCCGCGGCGTGCTTTCGACCCTTTCCCACCATCTTTCAACACCTGTCATGACAAAGAGTAAATGAAATTAGTACAACATAGAATACCAACATGACTAATAAAAATTGAATACCTAACATGAACTCAAAATTTATATATAGTATAATAGTTGAATACCTAACATGAACTAATAACAATCGTCCTCGTCTATATATGCTTCGGGGTCAATAAATGCATCATGATCATCACTATCATCAATAAATGCATCATCATCATCACTATCTAGAAGAACATGTGGAAGGCCACCATTATGTAATCGGTCAAGAAGTGACAGGTCATCCGCAGTAGTAACCTCTTCTTCTTCCAGCTCATCCTGTTCGGGCTCAGGGGTTAAGACGGATTCACTGTCGCTGTCTACTTCAATGTTCTGGGGTGAAGTAGAGCGGTTCTTGAAACGTTTCTTGGACATACGTGTTTCTTGGAAGAATTCTCCTTCATATGTGTCTGGGTTAATGTGAGGTTCGTAATCCTCTTCATTGAGGGTAGGTGGTCTAAAATGTGGTGGCACTTCATAAACGACATCCCAACCATTGTATAGGCTGAGGTTGGATCGAACTTTTTCTCGATCGCCATCATTGTACCGAGGCTTCGGGTTATGCAAATGATGATTTTTGGCTTCGTAGTGTGCAGTCACGAAGTTTGCCGCCTCCTCAGTAATGAATGCCTCGGCCATCGATGCTTCAATTCTACGTTTATTTTTACACTTAGCTCGAAGCGTCTTCTGCATCCTCTCAGTTGAGTAGTACCATCGATTTTGAACGGGCCCCCCCATTCTTGCCTCGGTCGGGAGATGCAAAAACAAATGTTGCATTGGATTAAAGAAGCCCGGTGGAAAGATCTTTTCTAATTTGCAAACCAACTCCGGCGCCAACTCTTCCATTTCATCTAGAACGCCAGGCGATAGTTCTTTCGCACAAAGAGAACGGAAGAAATAGCTCAGCTCTCCCAGTACTAGCCATTCATCCTCAGTGATAAAGCCACGCAACATCACCGGCATTACCCGCTCAATCCATATGTGCCAATCATGACTCTTGATCCCAAATATTTTCAATTTCTCAAGACTCGCTCCCCTCTTTAGATTCGCAGCATACCCATCGGGGAACATCAACCGCATTTTCACCCACAATAGCATTCCCTCATAGCTGGCCTTTCAAGATTGAACCATGCTTTTGGCTTCGCTATGCTTTGCTTTCCTTTCCGTTGTCGCAAGTTTTGCAACGGTCTATCACATAGAGCCTCCAGGTCGATTCTAGGCTTAGGATTATCTTTTGACTTCCCCTCTATGCCGAACAATGTACCAAAAATGGTCTTCGCAATATTCTTTTCAGTGTGCATCACGTCAATGTTGTGTGGGCAAAGGAGGTCTTTGAAGTAAGTGAGATCCCATAAGCATGACTTGTGAGTCCAGGCGTGTTCCGTATTATACCCTTTGAAGTATCCTGGACGCAAAGGATCAGGCTCAAGAGCGTTTAACTGATCAAGGGTCTGTTGGCCTGTCAACGCCGCTGGTGCAGTGTTTTTGACAACTCTACCTTTGATGAAATTCTTCTTGTCTTTTCTGAACTTATGGTCAGGATCCAGGAATTGTCTATGCATGTCGAAGCAAGAATACTTGCGACCAGCCTGCAGCCAACGGAACTGAAGAGCTGCCTTGCATGTGGTGCACGGGAACCTTCCATGCACACACCAGCCAGCGAATAGCGCAAACGCCGGATAATCATGGGTCGAGTACATGTACCACACATGCATTTTGAAATTTGTTTTGGTAGCCGCGTCGTAGGTCTTGATCCCATTATCCCAGGCTTCTTGCAACTCATCCTTAAGCGGCTGCATGTACACATTCATATTCTTCCCCGGATAGTTGGGCCCTGGAATTATCAATGTCAGGAAAATGTTCTTTCTTTTCATAATCTCTCCGGGTGGCAAATTTAGTGGAATGACAAATACAGGCCAACAACTGTATTGTGCTGCCGTCATACCATACACATTGAACCCATCCGTGCTGATGGCAACTCTAGGTTACCTTGGATCTTCCGATTTATCCTTATGTAATGCATCGAAGTGCCTCCACGCAAAACCATCTGAATTGTGTACCAGCATCTTGTTCCCATCCACATCTAGTTCGGTTCTTTTGCCCAATTTGTGCCATGTCATCTGTTTGGCCGTCTCTTCGACCATGAAAAGACGTTGAAGTCTTGGTACGATTGGCAGATATCGAAGAACACTAATGGGGATTTTGGTCTGATTCTTCTCACCCATGCCGTTGTCTACCACAATATACCTGGAAGAATTGCAAATGGGGCAATAGTTCAAGGCCGCATACTCAAGCCTAAATAAGGCACATCCATTCTCACAGGCATGTATCTTCTCATAGGGCATCTTAAGTACACGGAGGATTTTCTCTGACTGGTACAGGTTTGCAGGCAGTACATGGCCTTTGGGTAGAAAGCGTCCAAATATCGTCATCATCGCGTCGTAGCATTCTCTGCCTAGGTTGAATTGAGCCTTCAGAGCCATTACTTGCGCGATGGCATCCAGCTGACAAAGCTCAGTCTCCTCGTGGAGAGGACGTTTTGAAGACTCCAGCATTTCATAGAAGGCCTTTGCAGATTCCTCCATCTCATCGTCCGAATCACGAGCATCATCAAAGTCTTGCACCGTGTCTTCAATCCCGGTACCATGCTCGTCGGTGCGACGACGAATCACCTCAGCTCTGGCACGTTGGTCAGACTCTCCATGAATAGTCCACACCGTATAATTAGGCGTAAAACCCCACTTCTACAGGTGTTTACCCATTTCAAACTCTGTCTGCTTTTTCCAGTTGTCGCAGTTGGGACAGGGGCACCATGTTTTATGCTGGCCATTTGCAAATGCGGCTCTCACAAACCCCCTGGTTTTTGTTAACCATTCATGGGTCATGTCTTTCTGACTAGGGTGACCAGTGTACATCCAAGCATGACCACTCATGTTGCCTAGCTACCTATGGGGGCACAAGAAATAATTATATAATTCATCATCTATATTCATACGCTAATCAAGTTTGTCAGTTTTATTACGTCCATTCAACCTACACGCTAATAGGTAAAGATAGGTCCTAATCCCACCCGAGTATGTGTAGACTGGGTTCGTTTTCCCATGCTCCGCTCCAGATGCGACGCAGAATTTCGACAGCACCTCCCCGCTGTTCTCCTGATACACGTCTCGGCAATAAGCAGAGAGGATGTGTACCCGGAGAACAACAGGGGAGGCACTGACGAAATTCCGCATCGGATCCGGAGCACAGCATACGCGAAAACAAACCCAATCTACACATACTCGGGCTGTCCATGGATAATGTTGGACAATTCGAAAGGATGGCGGTTATAAATATGCAAAGAAATGCATATTTATAGATGTCGCCCTTTCGAATGGGAGACACATACTGGTCACGCATACTCTTGATTGAAGAAACCTATAGCTAGCAAGTTTCATCGGCACGAAGACCGGGACAGAGCAAATTAAGGGGGTAGGAGGAGAAGTCATTTGTGCTAACCAACAACGCAAGGGCGGAGCTCGTCCAACGCACGTGGAGGTTGTCGAACAACTGCACATCGAAATTCACCCGATCAACACAAATATGATGTTTTTATAATTAACATAACTATATGACCTAACTCATAACTATGTGGGTCAGTGTCATCGGGGGTCGAAGGTCACTAGCGTCGGGGATTGGGGTCTTTTCGGTCAACAAGAGGCTGAAGAGGTGTCAGGGCTCGGGGGTTGGGGGTCAATGGCGTCGGGGGTCGGGGTAGGGGGTCGGGGGTCGAGGGTGAGTGTTGTCGGGGGTCGGGGGTCAGGGGTCGAGGGTCAGTGGCGTCGGGCGTCGGGGGTCAGCGGTCAGGGGCGTCGGGGGTCGGCGTAGCGGGTCGGGGGTCGAGGGTGAGTGTTGTCGGGGGTCGAGGGTCGGGGGTCGAGGGTCAGTGGCGTCGGGCGTCGGGGGTCGGGGGTCAGTGGCGTCGGGGGTCGGGGTAGGGGGTCGGGGGTCGAGGGTGAGTGTTGTCGGGGGTCGGGGGTCGGGGGTCGAGGGTCAGTGGCGTCGGGCGTCGGGGGTCGGGGATCAGTGGCGTCGGGGGTCGGGGTAGGGGGTCGGGGGTCGAGGGTGAGTGTTGTCGGGGGTCGAGGGTCAGTGGCGTCGGGCGTCGGGGTTCGGGGGTCAGTGGCGTCGGGGGTCGGGGTCGGGGGTCGGGGGTCGAGGGTGAGTGTTGTCGGGGGTTGAGGGTCACTAGCGTCGGTGGTTGGGGTCTTTTCGGTCAACAAGAGGCCAAAGAGGTGTCCGGGCTCGGGAGTTGGGGGTCAGTGGCGTCACGGTCGGGGTAGGGGGTCGGGGCTCGAGGGTGAGTGGCATCGGGGGTCAGGGGTCAGTGGCGTCGGGGCTCGGGGGGTCGGGGGTTCGCGTACTACGGCATCTCCTCCAACTTCATCAGCTACCTGACCGGCCCGCTCGGGGAGAGCACGGCCGCCGCCTCCGCCGTCAACGCCTGGTCCGGCGCCGCATCCATGTTTCAAAATTTCATTGCTTTGTCCGGTGGAAGCACACACACCACAACATAGTGCTTCCCACGTCGCTGTGCTCATGAATCAGCTGGACCGGGTCGATCTTTTTTTTTGGGAGGGTACCGGGTCGATCTTCGAAGATAGAATAATGTGCTCAACCCTAAACCTTTTTCGTTTCAAATGACACCACTTTTTTCTTGAAACACATCATCAGTACTCCCGAGTCAAAAAAATATATTGTTTTTTAGCCATTCCGATGAAGAGGTACTATGAGAAAAAAATATTTTTTGTACATAATAAGTATCACATGTGTGACACAGGACACATCGGCGTTTTCAAACTACAAATACCATTAAATAGAAACAAAACCAAAAAAACACATCATGCTTGACAACTAATGTTATCATCCTCGTGTCATTAATTTTACCATAAACAATTAGCTTATATAGTATAACCTAACAAACTAATTACCACAAACTAATTACCATGAACCTAAAAATGACAAAAGAGAAAAAAACAAAAAAAACAGAAATAAATTTACCTAGGGAGGAAGGGCGGTGCAGGGAGGAGGGGCGGCGCAGGGAGGAGGCGCAGGGAGGAGGGGTGCCGCAGGGAGGAGGGGCGGCGCAGGAGGGGCGGGGTAGGAGGGGCGGCGCCGGGAGGGGCGGCGCGGGGCAGGGAGGAGGAGCGGCGCGGGGCAGAAGGCGGCAGGCGGCGGCGCGGGGCAGGCGGCAGCGCGGGGCAGGGAGGAGGAGCGGCGCGGGGCAGGCGGCGGCAGGCGGCGGCGCGGGGTAGGCGGCGGCGCGGGGCAGGGAGTAGGAGCGGCGCGGGGCAGGCGGCTGCGCGGGGCGGCGGCGGTGCGGGGCAGGCGGCGGCGCGGGGCAGCGGCGGTGCAGACAGCAGGCGCATGGCAGGCGACGGTGCGGGACGTCGACAGGCGGCGGCGCGGGACGTCGGCAGGCGGCGGCGCGGGGCAGGGATTCGAGCAACGGGCTACGTGGGAAGGGTTGGAGGGGGCGGGGTGCGCGTGGACGTGGCAAGGTTGCCGGGCCTTTGCCGTCCGCCGTGCTCCTAGGCTGACGGCAAAGGCCCCCAAGGCCGACGGCAAAGGTCCCGGGGGGGGCACCGGGTGGGGGGTTGGGTTGGTGGGCCGCCGTCACCTTTGCCGTCCGCCGCGCTCCCAGGCGGACGGCAAAGGGCCCCAAGCAGACGGCAAAGGGGAGGGGTGTGTGGGGTGGCGTTTCGGCTGTTGGGGGGGGCTTTGCCGTCCGCCCTCTCTTTGCCGTCCGCGTAGGGCTTCTTTGCCGTCGGCCAGCGGACGACAAAGAAGTGGCCGACGGCAAAATAATCTTTTTCCATCTGCCACCTCTTTGCCGTCAGCACTGTGACAGCTGACGGCAAAGAATACCTTTGCCATGTGTCAGCTGACGGCAAAGGCCAAGCAGACGGCAAATTTATGAATTCCAGTAGTGCATCTCAACAGTGGACTGCAGCAGCAGATCCTCCATAGAGGAATCAAAGTAGACCCCGCTGAGGTATCCTTCTTCACCTGGCTGAGAGGGAGGAATATAGCAGAACTCTGAATTCTGCAGCAGTGCATGTCTCGCCCTCATAATGGTGAGCATTGAATAGGCAGCATCTTGTACTGCCATGTCAATAGTGACTCCCAATCCATAAGACCAATGGATTGGCTCCTCAGCTCCAGGGTAGTCTGGAAATACCCTAACAGTGCAGATGTACTGGCTCTGGTTGAAGTCTCGGTACTGTTCCTCCACTGTATACTCTGGGTACCAGCGGTAACCACACACCGACATCACCCTGACCAGCATGGCCGTATAACCCGGCACATCAATGCACCTGGTCAGACGAACCACCTGACGAGAAGGACGGCCAGGCATCTGAAAATAGAGAGTAATGCAAAAGCATTAGAGCTCTGAATGCAAAATTGGGCAGCATAACGGCTGTAAATGCTCAAAAATAATTTTGAGACAACCCAAAAAATAGAATAGCGTAACCACTCAACTATCAAGTTCAATTCTCTGATCATCAAACTTACTTCCTTTTCCTAGGGATAAAAGAAACCCAAAATAACTCTCGACCCGTAGTCCTATAATCTACCGATTAGAAACACGAGCCTAGAAGAAGATGAGTAACCTAGTCCTTAATTACCATAGAAAAGACGAGGATGACCAGAATAGAATATCTTGAGAAGAGAACAAGAGTCTTACGTTCCCTTCCACAAACAATTCCCTTATATATAACTAAAGCAATTCTAGACTCAACTTCGACCAGTTTGGCTTAGTAGTCCTACAGTGAGTCAGGCTCTGATACCAACGCTTTCGGGTACCCGATCCTAAGCCATAGGAATCCAGCCTGTAACACATCGCATCTCTTTGTGGTCTCACGCACGGTTATCCCCACGGCTGCAGCCTTACCTTAGCCGGGACTATTTGCGCCTTTTGACTCGCGTATGCAATTGTGTTGCTAGCAATCCAATGACAAAGAACCCGGATCGACATGTCTAGTCATAAACGAAAGTGGCAGTTCCGCACAGGGACAGCCATACATCACCCAGCAAAGCAGGTGTCGGTCACCAACGAATGTGGACGAGTCGTAGCAAGCTACAAGGACTCCATTACATCGCGTGACATTTACCCAACGAGGACAGACACAACAGCTAAGAAGGACACATGCCGGTCAACCAATGTGTCCGTAGCAGTAGCGAACTACCATGGCTCGTTAGATCACAAAGGGGCATTTCCCTGTAAGGAATGCTACTAAAGCCTACGACCAGGTAATCGAACCCCATACATATGAGTACGACACATGTACGCATGGCATACCGAGATGTATAGATACATCGACGGCATCACAACATAACCATAAATATACAAGCTTTATTTAAAAGGCTCGGAAGAGACACACACATAATATTACATGGTAGGGGTCTCACGACCCATCATAGCAGTCATTCAAGTTACAAGCCAGCGGAAGTAAAAAAACTGTCTGAGTACAGACAGATGAAACTAGAAGGCACATGGCCTGACTATACTACATTCCCACCCTAGGGACAGATCGTAGCTGGGATACCAGCTACTCGTCGTCGTTGATGTCTAGGAAGAACCCTCCATTAGGGTCATTAACAACCTCTGCAACAAATTATTAAGCAAACATGAGTACTGAGGTACTCACCAAAACTTTAGGATAACTATCTACTCGTGCAATGTATCAATAAGGAATTGTGGGATTTCATGCGGAAAGCCAGCATTTGACACGTGGCTAGACAACTTGCATTTTTAAATAATTTTGACAACTTGATTTCTCGCACATGAGTCCACTAACACCACAACAATACTCCATCGTGGAATCATTCCGTCTCCATACGGAAATGTCGTCCACGACACTCACACTTATCTTGACAATTTTATGAGTAGCCATTAAAGTTATCTATGAACAACATATGTCTCCAAGTAGTCCATATCCGCGGACGCGGCTATTCGAATAGACCATAACCCTGCAGGGGTGTACTTCTTCACACACGCTCTCGCCACTTATCGCCATGTGCACGTCATGCACCTCGGCAACCTTCAAGCGGAAGCCCAGCGAGGGAGTCGGCCACGACCGTTAACCACGCTAATACTTAGTCCAGGTCTATCGCCTATTTGAGGGTAGCCCGCACAGAAGTCCGGCCGAGGTTTCCCCCATGGCCCCAAACGATGTGCGCAGGGTTCCCAAGCCCACCATCCGGGTGCCACTCGGTACACCGTGCCACTGCCTACTGCATCACAGCCCACCTCTCAGGTCAGCGCTATGCACGGCCTCCAGCATGACTATAAACACCAGAAACTACTTGCAACTCCTGGACCGAGTACTAAGCTATTAATATGTCGAGAGGGTCAATTAAGTATCCCAATGTGTGGTAGTATCTTGTCTTGGATTACATACGCAGAACTCAGTTCCTAAGGACGGTTCCAATGAAACAACCCGCCATGTACTCCTACCGGTACCTTAACCAAATCAGGTTCAACACACAACCTTTACTTACTAAACACATTCTCACAATTCTATTCATCTCCCAGATTGCAGACCATACACAACTCTAAGCATAGCATGCATAGCGGGATAAGGCACATCATGGCTCAAGCATCTACCAAGTATGCTAGGTTGCAAGGTTCAGCTATTTACTGTGACAAAGACAGGTCATGCAAAGGAAGTGGGTTCAACTAACCTGGCAAAAGCATTTGAAGCATTTGATCTTAATGCATTAAGTAAGTGCAGGAACGAGAACATGGGATTTATCGGGATGATCAAAATAGTTGCTTGCCTTGTTGCTCAGATGAAGGACAATATCCGTCAGTCGGATATTCCGTGGAATCCAGAGGAGCGGAGCCTACCGAAAGAAATGGCATCAATCAATAACAATCATATGCAACAAAATGATGCATGAGCATGGCATGAGGATGCAAGGTGGTATGCTATTGTAGCTATCATTTATTAAGTTTGAAGTTGATTTGAATCAGATTCAAATATCACTTCAAATGAGGTATTCTCGAATACCATTTTAATTGATCCGACCTGATGCTCAGATCAACTTGTTTTTAACATGCATGGGAATGATATGTTAAGTTGCTGGTTGTGATTGAACAATGTTTGATCATAGTATTTGAAGTGGAATTCAAATGATTTTCAAATTCCAACCCCAAAGCATTTATTAAATTTAACCTATGCATTATTCTACATGATTGGTCCAGTAACATTTTAAAACATGTTTGGAAATGACATATTCACATTCCTCGGATTTTTCTGATACTTTTTCATATATAAATTATTTTCATTGGAGTTACAGATTAATTTCTATGATTTTTAGAAGTGTTGGGTATTTTTTGGAATTCTTTTTAAACAGAAAAGCTACTTATTGCGTCAGCATGGCATCAGCAGTTGAAAGTCAAACCTGACCAGTGGGACCCACTGGTGAGTGACTTTGGTCAGTTTTGGATTAGTTTTAAACTTAATTAGCTAATTAACCGCACTGGACCCACATGTTAGTGACTTATTAGTTTAATTAATTTTATTTTTATTAACTATAATCATCCAGAGGCTGGCCCCCCGCGTCAGTGGCTCATGCCAGCTGAGATCCACCGACGGCGAGCCTCCGACGACCACCAGAACGGCAGAGCGGCACAGAAACGGCGCACAGGCGGCCAAACTCTACGCGGAGTGCACCAGAGGATCGACACGTCTCCTGCAGGTTAATTTTTGCACCTTGTCGGGGCTGATCTGGCCGGAGATGACGCCGACGACGAGCTTGCCGGCGGCCGAAGCTCGGGCTTCGTCGGGCTAGACAAATCCGAAGGATATAGGCACGGGGCTGAGCACCTACGGCATCTACTCGACGGCCTGAAGCTACTGGTGGCCCCAAAAGGACGAGCCATTCACCGGAGAGCTACCGGCGACGAGCTCCCGCGGCGGATCTCGTCGGGCTCCGGTGAAATCAGGGCTAGAGGAAGAGATCGGAGGGGAAACTTGGGGGAAAGCTTGCTAGGCTCACGGGGAGTGCAGTGGAAGGCTTAGACGGCTCGGGGAGGCGTTGTGGGTGACGAATCGAACGAAGCTCGCCGGCGACCGAAGCTTGAAGACCACGGTGTCGTGGGCATTGTAGGGTTCGGGGGGTTCTTCTTCTACAGGAAAGACCAGCTCGTCGAGGCGGAGCGAATGGAGTACTCACGGGGGGGAGATCCTGCGGCTAGAGGGCTCGGGCAGCTCGAGCTCGAGCTCCTGTCAATAGTGGCAGTGGGGAACGAAGTAACCGGGAGGAGAGCGGAGGAATGCATCGCAGGAATGGATAGGGCCGTGCTCGGGGAGGTTATCCCCGTGCGTGCTAGCGCCAAGCGGCGGCCAGGTAGGAGGGAGCTGCGTGGAGGCGCGCGGGCATCGCGGCGGCCACCTCCTGCTGCCTACTGGCGAGGAGGAAGACGACAGGGGAGCTGGGCCTGGGCCAGGTAAGCGACAGGTAAGTGTTTTGCATTTTTTTCTTGTTTTGTTTTCTGATTTGCTAACTATTTTGATTTGCTATTTATTTCAGATCCAAAATAGTTTATAAAAATATTTGAACCCACCAGAATAATAGTTGGAATATTTCCAACCATTCCTGAAGTTTTCAACATTTTTGAAAACTTAAAGTTTTTGAATTCAAATTTAAACTTGAATTCATTAGCTTTTTGAATTTAAATAAAATGCCAAATGTGTTATGAAAATATTTTTCTTCACTGATTATTTGTTTTCAAGAATTAACAGAAAAGTTGAAGTTTTCTTTAGGCCATTTTGGGTTCATTGATTTTAACAAGATTGGAATTTATTCGAATTTGAGAAGTGACTAGGGTTTTTGAGTTTTGCTTCACCACCTGCTTTGATCTTGTTGCAAATTTCTTGGATGCAATGCAAAGAAGATATGAGCACAATGCTATACTTTGGTTAGGGTTCCAGGGATGTGACAGATGTTCTGCATAGATATCTCGAAGTGGATGATTAGTAAGTTGATACAAATGAATAAACGGTCTACTTGTCTTGGCGTACTGCCCATTACTATTGAACCTCTAACTATCAAGGAGCATAATTAGTATTGTGGTGCGATCATAATTTTGTCAATTGCCCAACTATGATTTGTTTACCCTAGCATAGTTGTTTATCGTATTTTGGGAGAGAGACATCACTAGTGAACATCATGTGACTCCGGTCCATATCACCATCATTACTTACACCTCCATCTTTTACCGCTTTCATTTACTTGTCCGTTGCAATCAGTATTACCTTCCCGCTTGTGTTTTGATCCTTTGCAAACTACAAGGCCGAAGAGATTTACAACCTCTCTATACTCGTTGGGAGAAAATTTATTTGTTGTGTGTGCAGGTCCACGGCTTCTGCTAGCGCCAAGGTGGGAGACACCTACTTGTTGAGCCTAGGAGTCCTACTGGTTCGATAAACCTTACAGTCTCTGAGTGAGGAAAATTTGTTGGTGACTACATCTCCACCTTCCACTTGGGGTATCCAACGAGGGGTGAGAAGTATATACATCATCTCGTCATCAAGCGAATTTTTGGCGCAGCAAGTGTTCACTTGGATGTCTATATCCTGCATATCAATTAGCCAAAACACAATCAATAATACCAGTTGTTATTTTAAAAGGCACAATTTTAGTAGGTGGGGAACGATTCTCCACCACAATAGCATTGGTTCGGTTCCCCACAAGCAACAAACCAAGAGCAGAGTGGTCCATAGGGACAAAAAGCGGGAACACTAAAACAAAAACAACACGTACAGTGTAAAGATTTCCTTACCAATTTCACTTACCAATAGCGCTACACTCCCCGGCAACGGCGCCAGAAAATGGTCTTGATGGCCCACAAGTGTAGGGGATCTATCGTAGCCTTTTCGATAAGTAAGACTGTCAAACCCAACAAGGAGCAGAAGGTATTGACAAGAGATCTTGAGCAAGGAATAACTGCAAGTACTGAAAGGTAACTTTTCATGGGTTTTCTAGTATAAGCAACAAGGAAATAAATGCAAGTAAAGTAAATTGTGCTGAGGTGCAGCAAGTGGCCTAATCCTTTTGAACAGAAAGGATAAGCCGATGGACTAAACTTATAAAGACTAAGGCGTTCCTGAGGACACAAGGGAAAGATAGTCGAGTGCTTTCGCCATACTCTGTCTAGTACTATGTTTTGTATTGATAAGTGTTATGTGGGTGGATCTTAACTAGTGCACCGTCTAGGCAAAGACAAGTACACTCTTGTGATTAATCCCCCTTGCAAGCATCCGCAAATAAAAGAGAGAAATTAAGGCAAAACCTAACCATAGCAATGACCTTTAGGATCCAATACTCCCTCATGCAAAAATTTCTTTCACTCCAGCAACCCACCATAAGCATTCTTTATACACGATGCATTCCCCAAGCTCCTTAAAAAGGCGAAGTGTTATGTAGTCGACGTTCACAAACACCACTAGAATAATAACACCATAACTTAAATATCAATCAACACATATTACTTCAACATCATATGACTACGAACATCTAGACTTTTCCCATGTCCTCAAGAACTAATGGAACTACACACAAGACATAAAAGAGATCATGATCATAGGTGATGAAAATATGATTAACAATCTTTTCATAACAATAATACTCCAACAAAACTAAATAGCATTCACCACAAAAGAGTAATCAACACCGGTAGAGTAGAGGGGATGAATAATGCAAGGTACAACTCCGATTGCAATGGTGAAGTAGATGGGATGAAGGTGGAGATGGTGCTGGTGTTGGCGATGATGGTGATGTTGATCTCGATGATGCCCGTGACGATGGTGATGACGATGAGGATGATCTCCCCTTCCGGGAGGAGTTCTCCCCGGTGGAATCTGCCCGCCGGAAAGGTCTTTTCTTCTGTGTAGGTTTCCACCGCGGAGCGGCAGCGCAATCGCGAAAACTCTTCTATTCTGAGAAGTTTTCGGTCAAGAGGGACATATAGGTCAAAGGAGAGCACCGGGGGCTGGGCCATCACCCAGGCGGCCTCCCGGCGCGACCTAGGGGGCGCCAGCAGGTCGCCTGGATGACCTATGGCCCCGCTCCGGCTCTTCTTTGGCCTATCTTCGGGACCTAGTCAGAAACTTCTTCCCTCAAAATTTCAGCGCAATTGGAGATTTTCTGATAATTGCAACTCTTCGTCCTATTTTCTCCCCTGAATCCTGCGTGTGCTGTTTCGGCACCGGAAAGTTGTAAACTGGGTAAAATAAGCCAAAACACGATAAGTACATCATCAAAAAGTGAAATATATCGATGAGTAGAGATAAATTATGATAAAAAATAGTGATGCATTTTGGACATATCAACTCCCTCAAGCTTAGACTTCGCTTGTCCCCAAGCGAATACTGAGCTCGGTAAACCCATCCACAAGTTTAGCGAGTGAAGTGTCGATAAATATGAATACGGACAAGAAGCATCATAATTTCTCTACTAAACTCAACCATCCTCAACAGCAATCTCAATTCATAAGGACCTTATGAAAGAGTAATATTAATTGCAATCAAAAGTAGAGCTAAGAAAACTAATCAAACCATGGCAAACATGTCCTTGGTCAAAGAACAACTAATAACTTTTAACTTTTGCTCTTCCTCTTATATTTTGAAGAGATCAATTGAAGCTTTTTGAAAGAATATGTTATTAGTCACGAAGTGAAAACGCTAAGACAAAGGAAGATGTTTGATTTAGCTAGGCTTAACAAACAACTCACTTATCTTAATGATAATGTCAACAAAGGTGTGATATGACAACTCTCAATGAAACAATATAAATGCATACATCTTTGTCAACAT
Source organism: Hordeum vulgare subsp. vulgare (assembly GCF_904849725.1). Taxonomy (NCBI): domain Eukaryota; kingdom Viridiplantae; phylum Streptophyta; class Magnoliopsida; order Poales; family Poaceae; genus Hordeum; species Hordeum vulgare. Next base: position 394,779,190 of record NC_058521.1, on the reverse strand, counting down.
AAGGTGTCCGCTCTTTTCAGGATAGAAAGAAGTGGGTTTACTGACTCAACATAAAAGTAAAAGATGGGCCCTTCGCAGAGGGAAGTAGGGAAAACTAATTTGCTAGAGATTTTAGAGAACAACAAGATTGTAAAACAAGCTTTGGAGAGGTGCATGATTTGTCAAAGAATGCTAGTAAATAGCCCAATACTTCTCATGCTGGACAAGTTTTGAGGAACGGCTCCCAAAGTGGGGACGATCACATCCCCTTAGTCTCCTTTGTTTATCACTACCAAAGTTTTCTGATTTTTCATCAACAAGGCGTGAAGGAGGTTTTGTTCATTGTTATTATCTTTTACAAGCTGGGCGCGCTCATGCCAGTCCCTCCTTGTATTAGGGGTTCGCAGATAACATGCAAATCCAAGATAAAACTTGTCCAGTATGATAAGATCATGAATTATCTACTACTTCCTCATGAGCTAAAACAGAGGCACAGAACAGTGAGTAATATTTGAAGGTTTAAAGATAGCACATGAGTAATATACTTTAGGAGTTGTGGTGAAATACCACGTATAGGGAAGGTATAGTGGACTCTCTTCAAGGTTTGAGGTTTTAGGTATGGATGCACAAGCAGTATTCCCGCTTAGTGCAAGGGTTGACTAGCAAAAGCTTTTAAGAGCAGACAAATAATGTTGACTTGGATGCTAAATAATATAAAGTTTAACATAAAAAATTGACATAAAACATCAAGTTGTCTTCCTTGTCAGCATAACACGTCAAGCATAAGAACAAAAAGGTTTTGGCTATGTCGCTACTAGAAAAACTCATGCTTGTTGTTATGACCAATGCTATGTTTGCCAAGATTAAATAAAGTTTTCAAAGCCATACCTGATGTGAAGATCAATACTCCCATAATTATCAGCATATGAGATCGATTGCATGAAGAGAATAGCAAGTGCAGCAAAGAAACTAATAGACTTCTCATTAATATTCCATCATAGACACTACACGCTCACGGATCAAACTCTCCACAAAGGATTGATAGACCTCAATGCAAAACACCTATTTCATAACATAACTTCCCTAGACATGATATGACACTAAACTTAACCAAAAGAGGTAAAAGATAAAAATAAAGATACCGGGCACTCCCCCAAGCTTGGAACAAGCTAAGGGAATGCCATTACCCATGAAAATTTCACTCTTCATCCTTGTTCTTGTTCCTCAGGTAATCCTTAGTGAAACGCTTCCATGGCTGAGGTTCTCCTTCCCGATATGATTCTTCAATCTCCAGGATCGTGCTTTCAGAAGCTAAGCCCATGCGCAAAAAGTTAAGTTCATACTCACAATTCTGGTTTTGAAGGTCATAGATGTGCCCTTGAAGCTCAAACACTTTGGTCTCTAGTGCAGATATGATGGACCACACTTTCTTCATCTCCTCCTCATGTTCCCTCTTCAGCTCAGCGATGATATCATAGTTGGCCTCAACACCACGCTCGGTCATCAACCTGTACTTGAAGACTCCTTGCTACACTTCATCCAGCCTGGCCCTGGTGCTCCCCTCCTTGACAGGTCCCTTCAAATCCTCTTTGTGGAGGACACCATCCTCCACCCAAAGGGTTTGAGGGTGTCTTGTTACCTCTGTGAGATAAGGGTTGATGACGTTGACGAGGAACTTGTCCTTGGGAGACTATGGGGAAGCCATGGCACCTAAGTTTGCTGAAAGTTCTCCTGGCACAAATAGATCGAAAAGAAAACGCACGGAATTGCAAGATACAAAGCCGGGACGATCCAGCAAAATATATAGGAAAACATTTTGCACCAAAAGGAAGGTAAGAAGCCAAAGTGGAGTCGGAGACGGGCTCCGGGAAGTCCAGGCGGCCTCCTGGTGCGGCTAGGGCCTAGCCCACGCCAACAGGCCGCTTAGGTGACCTAGAGATCCTCTCCGGCTTCGCTTCGGCTCGAAATTTTTCTAATTTTGCAAAAACACATAAAACGGAATTTTATTGATGTTCGTGAAGTTTCCTTACTATATTTCATACCTTTTCTTATTCTGCTTCTGCCGGTGTCTGATACAGTGTATCAATATGTTCTTCATGAGTGGCTACCTGTATCACATCCACCTCTACATTGATTGGGTCTCCAGCCATGTAATGCTTGAGACTTTGCCCATTCACAACATGTGGTTTTGTGCCTTCAAAATTATTAATCTTGATTGCGCCGGAACGGTAGAATTCTTCGATAGGGTACTATCCTTCCCACTTGGAAAGTAGTTTACCTGGAGAAAACCCGAAACAAGATCTATACAACAAAACTTTGTCACCAACATTAAATTCATGTTTCAAAATTCTCTTGTCATGCCACTTTTTTACCTTATCTTTGAACATTTTTGCGCTCTCATAAGCTTCACTTCTCCACTAATCTAGAGAAGTCAAGTTCAAGAGACGCTTTTCACCAGCAAGCTTTGGATCAACATTAAGCTCTCTAACAACCCAGAAAGATTTGTGTGCTAACTCTAGAGGTAGATGGCATGCCTTGCCATAAACCATCTTGTGTGGAGACATGCCCATAGGAATTTTGTAAGCAGTTATATATGCCCACAAGGCATCTCCTAGATTATTGGACCAGTCCTTTCTAGAACTATACACTGCCTTTTGCAAGATCAACTTGATCTCTCTATTTGTGAGCTCAACTTGCCCACTTGTTTGCGGGTGGTAGGGTGAAGCAATTCTATGATTAACATCATATTTGTCTAGAGCTTTTCTAAACGCACCGTGTGTAAAATGTGATCCTCCGTCGGTCATGAGGTACCTAGGTACACCAAACCTGAGGAAGATTACATCCTTGAGCATTTTCAAAGATGTCTTATGATCAACACTTTCAGTGGGGATTGCTTCAACCCACTTGGTCACATAATCTACAGCTACTAAGATGTGAGTATATTTATGTGAAGGAGGGAAATGACCCATAAAATCAAAACCCCAGCAATCAAAAGGCTCAATGACTAGCGAATAATTCATAGGGATCTCATTCCTCCTACTAATATTACTAACTCTCTGGCACTTATCACAGGATAAAATGTATTTTCTAGCATCTTTAAGGAGAGTAGGCCAATAAAAACCTAATTGGAGAACCTTGTGTGCGGTCCTCTCACCGGCATGATGTCCTCCATAAGGACTGCTATGACATTGTCTCAAGATATCCTTCTGCTCATGCTCCGGTATTGTCGGGACCCCGATCCTAAGCCATAGGAATCCAGCCTGTAACACATCGCATCGCTTTGTGGTCTCACGCACGGTTAACTCCACGGCTGCAGCCTTACCTTAGCCGGGACCGTTTGCGTCTTTTGACTCACGTATGCGATAGTGTCGCTAGCAATCCAATGTCAAAGAACCCGGATCGACATGTCTAGTCATAAACCAAAGTGGCAGTACCGCACAAGGACATGCATACATGACCCAACAAAGCAGGTGTCAGTCATCAGCGAATGCAGACGAGTCGTAGCAAGCTACAAGGACTCCATTACATCGCGTGACATTTCCCCAAAGGGGACAGACACAGCAGCTAAGAAGGACACATGCCGGTCAACCAATGCGTCCGGAGCAGTAGCGAACTACCAAGGCTCGTTGGATCACAAAGGGGCATTTCCTTGTAAGGAGTGCTACTAAAGATCACGACTAGGTAATCGAACCCCATACATATCAAGCATGACACACGTACGCATGGCATACCAATATGTATAGATACATCGATGGCATCACAACATAACCATAAACATACAAGCTTTATTTAAGAGGCTCGGAAGAGCCACACACATAATATTACACATTAAGGTCTCCCGACCCATAATAGCATTCATACAATACAAGCCAGCGGAAGAGTTATAAACTGTCTGGGAACAGGCAGTGCAACTAGAAGGCACATGGCCTGACTATACTACAGAGCCGACGTAGGGCCAGATCGTAGCTGGGACACCAGCTACTCGTCGTCGTCGATGTCTACGAAGAACCCTCCATTAGGGTCATTAGCAACCTGTGCAACATTTATTAAGCAAACATGAGTACGAAGGTACTCAGCAAGACTTTAGGAGAACTAACTACTCATGCAAGGTATCAAAAGGTATTGTGGGGTTTCATGCGGGAAGCCAGCATTTGACTCGTGGCTAGACAACTTGCATTTTGAAATTAGTTTTGACAACTTGATTTCTCGCACACGAGTCCACTAACACCACAACAATACACTATCGTGGAATCATTCCGTCTCCGTACGAAAATGACGTCCACGACACTCACGCTTATCTTGGCAATTTTATGAGTAGCCATTGAAGTTATCTATGAACAACATATGTCTCCAAGTAGTCCATATCCGCGGATGCGGCTATTCGAATAGATCATAACCCTGCAGGGGTGTACTTCGTCACACACGCTCTCGCCACTTATCGCTATGTGCACGTCATGCACCTCGGCAACCTTCAAGCGGAAGCCCAGTGAGGGAGTCGGCCACGACCGTTAACCACACTAGTACCTAGTCCAGGTTTATCGCCTATCTGAGAGTAACCCGTACGGAAGTCCGGCCGAGGTTTCCGCCACGGCCTCAAACGATGTGCGCAGGGTTCCCAAGCCCACCATTCGGGTGCCACTTGGTACACCGTGCCACTGCCTACCGCATCACGGCCCACCTCTTAGGTCAGCACCATGCACGGCCTCCAGCATTACTATAAACACCAGAAACTACTTGCAACTCCTGGACCGGGTACTACGCGATTAATAGGCCGAGCGGGGTCATATTTTAGGGCCCAGCATGTGGTAGTATCTAGTCTTGGAATACATACACGGAACTCAGTTCCTAAGGACGGTTCCAATGAAACAACCCGCCATGTACTCCTACACAGCCTTTCACCGGTACCTTTACCAAATCAAGTTCAACACACAAACTTTGCTCACCGAACACATTCCACATTTCTGTTCATCTCCCAGATGACAGACCATACACAACTCTAAGCATAGCATGCATAGCAGGATAAGGCACATCATAGTTCAAGCAACTACCAGGTAAGCTAGGTTGCAAGGTTCGGCTATTTACTCTGACAAGGTTAAGTCATGCAAAGGAAGTGGGTTCAACTATCGTGGCAAAAGCAGTTGAAGCATTTGATCTTAAATGCAATAAATAGGTGCAGGAGCGAGAATATGGGATCTATCGGGATGATCAAAAGGGTTGCTTGCCTTGTTGCTTAGAGGAGGAACGATATCCGTCAGACGGATATTCGGTGGAATCCGGGGGTGCGGAGCCTACCGAAATGAATGGCAACATTCAATAATAATCATATGCACCCAAAATGATGCATGAGCATGGCATGAGAATGCAAGGTGATAAGTTATTATTTTCAACATGTATTAGGTTTAGAGTTGATTTGAATCACATTCGGATAGCAATTCAAACGGGGTATTCTCGGATACCGGTTTAATTGATTCGACCTGATGCTCAGATCAAATTGATGTTAACATGCATGAAATGTCATGTTATAATACTGATTTGTAATTAGGACAGTGGTGATCATTGCAATCATAATGAAATTTGAATATTTTTCCAAATTCCATTTAAAAAGTAATTATGACAATTGAATTATTCCTTATTCCACATTTTAGGGTTCTGTAACTTTTTCAAACATAGTTGAAAATAGCATAATCAGAATCCTTGAATTTTTCTGATACTTTTTCACATATAAATTATTTTCATTGGAGTTACAGATTAATTTCTATGATTTTTACAAGTTTTAGCAATTTCTTGGAATTAGTTTTATACTGGAAATTCTAATTATTGCATCAGACTGACGTCAGCAGATCAGCCGACCTGTTCAGGTCAAACCTGACAGGGGGGGCCCACTGGTCAGCCTCTCTGGAACTAATCCCGCGCTGACCAGCCCTAACTGAGGTTTGACTTGGCCTTGGGCCCACTTGTCAGCGAGTGATTAGGTCACTAAGCTGCTGGGTTAGCTTGCCACGTCGACCCCCACCGGAGGGTGGTCGCCGGCGACCAGGCCCGCGGCGGAGGGCTCGCCGGAGGCGACCTAGACGGCGCTGCACAGCACCAAAACGCACGCGGTTTGCAGCTACAGCATGCTCGCGAAGTGGCCGATCTGGCAGGACCATCTGGGGAGGCTAGGGTCGCCGGAAGAGGCGTCGGCGACGAGCCGGAGCGGCGGCCGAAGCTCGGCCTTCTATGAGGGGCGGTTCTAGGGCACGGGGAGGGCAGCTGGAGGGCTCGACACGCTCCTGGAGGCTCGAGGAGCTCGAATCCTAGCTCGGGCGCGTGGATCGGTCATCACAGCGAAGGCAGCGACATGGCCGGCTGCGAGAAGCTCTCGGCCTTGGTGGGGAACTAGGATACGATGCACGGGAGAGCGTGGGGCGAGAGGGAAAACGACGACGAGCTCACGGCGGTTCCGATGGCGCTGAAGAGGGGCTCGGGGATGCGCCGGAGGGAGCGAATCGACGGGAGAGGTCCGGCGGCCGGAGGTGGAAGACGATGGCGTTGGGGGCGATGCAGAGCTCGAGGAAGCTTCGGCTTCTGCAGAGATGACCAGGGCGACGAGGCGGAGCTAATGGCGTGCTCTGGGAGGGAGTCCTATGGCCAGGGGCATGGGCAGCTCGAGCTCGAGCTCGGCTCTAATGGCGGCAGCAAGGAGGAGGAGGAGATCCAGGAGGAGGAAGAAAACCGAGGCGGGGAATGGATAGGGGAGGCTCTGGGGAGCTTATCCCCGTCGTCGCCAGCGCGAGGCGGCGGCCAGGCAGGCACGCAGGTGCGTGGCCGCGCCGGAGGGGGCGGCGGCCACCTCCTGCTGCCTACTGGCGTGAGGGAGGGGACGAGCCAGGGATGGGCCGGGCCAGGCTTAGGCGACAGGTAAGGTTTTTCCATTTTTTCTGTTTTTTGTTTTTCTGTTTTGCTAATTATTGTTTTGCTAATTAATTCAGCTCCAAAAAAAAAGTAAAAACTATTTTAGACCTCCTGAAATATTTGTTATAATATCCCCAACCATTTCCAAGCTTTTCAACATTTTTGGAAATTTATAGTTTTTGATTTCAAATTTAAAATTTGAAACCAGTAGCCTTTTTCATTTATTCAAAAAGATTAAGGTGTCAAGAAAATAGTTTTCTCCAATGCTCATTTACTTTCATGATTTATCAGAAAGTTTGAACATTTCTTGAGGCCATTTTGGGTTCATTGATTTTGAACTAGTTTGAGATTTCCTTTAATTGAAATGGTGGCTAGGGTTTTGAGTTTTTCCTTTGCCACTTTGTTGCTTTTGTTGAAACTTCTTAGATGCAAATGCAAAGAAGACATGAGCACAATGCTATCTTGCTTAAGGGTTAGGGATGTGACAGGTATGCATCACCTCACAATTCCATCAGCACCTTCTCAAAAAAGATGTGGGTCATCCCAAAAGTAATACGTGAAGTCGTGGAAGAACTTCTTCCGCTGTTGGAATGTTAAACCTGGAGGAAAAAACTTTGCAACAATAAAGTTACCATAATCTGCATACCATGGATCTGAATTAGATTTTACCTGTAAAACAGCTAACTGTTCATCAGGAAAACTATCGTTGCCCGAAAAAGGAACATGTGGTATGTCCTTCATCCTGGAAAGGTTGTCTGCTAAAGGGTTGTCTGCTCCTTTCCTATCAAAAATCTGCAAATCAAATTCTTGAAGAAGAAGGTCCCATTGGATAAGCCTTGGTTTGGCGTCCTTCTCTTCCATAAGATACTTAAATAGCAGCGTGATCAGTGTGAATGATAACTTTAGAATCAACAAGGTAAGGCAAAAACTTATCACAAGCAAACACTACCGCTAATAATTCTTTCTAGGTAGTAGCATAATTCTTTTGAGCAGTGTCAAGGGTTTTGCTATCATAATGGATAACATTCATTTCCATACCAACCCTTTGTCCTAACACAGCTCCAACAGCAAAATCACTAGCATCACACATGATTTCAAAAGGCAAATTCCAATCAGGTGGTTGGACTATAGGGGCGGTTATCAATGCTTTCTTAAGAACTTTGAAGGCTTCCTTACAATCTTCATCAAACACAAAAGGAATATCCTTATGGAGAATATTAGTTAGTGGTTTTGAAGTTTTAGAAAAGTCTTAAATCAATCTCCTATAGAAACCAACATGACCGAGGAATCTACGAATACCTCTGATGTCTTTTGGATAAGGCATTCTCTCGATTGCTTCAACCTTTGCCTTGTCCACCACGATTCCTCTTTCAGAAATCTTGTGGCCCAGAAAAATTCACTCATTGACCGTGAAGTGGAACTTCTCCCAGTTGAGTACCAAGTTCGTCTCCTCACATCTCTGCAAAACTTTATTAAGATTGTGGAGACAACGGTCAAGAGAGGTTCCATAGACTGAGAAATTTTCCATGAAGACCTCCACAATTTCCTCAGAAAAACCATGAAAGATAGCGGACATACACCTTTGAAAAGTAGCAGGAGCATTGCATAAACCAAAATGCATACATCTATAATAATAAGTACCAAAGGGACAAGTAAAAGTGGTCTTCTCTTGATCGACAGTGTTAACATGAATTTGAGAGAAGCCAGAGTACCCATCCAGATAGCAAAAGTGAGTGTTTGTAGATAACCTTTCAAGCATTTGGTCGATGAACGGCAGCGGGTAGTGGTCCTTCATGGTTGCCTTATTCAGCTTCCTTTAATCAATACACATTCTATATCCAATAATAATTCTTTGACGTATTAGTTCATTCTTATCATTAGGAACCACAGTCGTACGTCCTTTCTTGGGAACACAATGTACTGGACTTACGCACTTACTATCAGCTATAGGGTAGATAATACGTGCGGCTAGAAGCTTGAGTATTTCGGTCCTCAGAACATCCTTCATCTTCGGTTTTAACCATCGTTGATGATCAACACCCGGTTTAGCATCAGGCTGAAGATTGATCATATGCTGACAAATAGATGGACTAATCCCCTTAAGATCATCAAGGGTATAGCCAATAGCACCTGGTGTTTATGAAGGACTTCCAATAATCACTCTTCCTCATATCCTGAAAGGTTAGAATGTTGGAAATATGCCCTAGAGGCAATAATAAATTAGCTATTATTATATTTCTTTATTCATGATAATCGTTTATTATCCATGCTATAATTGTATTGATTGGAAACACAATACTTGTGTGGATACATAGACAAAACACTGTCCCTAGTAAGCCTCTAGTTGACTAGCTCGTTGATCAAAGATGGTCAAGGTTTCCTGGCCAAAGGCAAGTGTTGTTACTTGATAACGGGATCACATCATTAGGAGAATCATGTGATGGACTAGACCCAAACTAATAAATGTAGCATGTTGATCGTGTCATTTTGTTCCTACTGTTTTCTGCGTGTCAAGTATTTATTCCTATGACCATGAGATCATATAACTCACTGGCACCGGAGGAATGCCTTGTGTGTATCAAACGTCACTACCTAACTGAGTGACTATAAAGATGATCTACAGGTATCTCCGAAGGTGCCCGTTGAGTTAGGATTGATCAAGACTGGGATTTATCACTCCGTGTGACGGTGAGATATCTCGGGGCCCACTCAGTAATACAACATCACACACAAACCTTGCAAGCAATGTGACTTAGTGTAAGTCATGGGATCTTGTATTACGGAACGAGTAAAGAGACTTGCCGGTAAACGAGATTGAAATAGGTATGCGGATACCGAGGATCGAATCTCAGGCAAGTAACATACCGAAGGACAAAGGGAATGACATACGGGATTATATGAATCCTTGACGAAGAGATTCAACCAATAAGATATTCCGAGAATATGTAGGATCCAATATGGTATCCAGGTCCCGCTATTGGATATTGACCGAGGAGTCTCTCGGGTCATGTCTACATAGTTCTCGAACCCGCAGGGTGTGCACACTTAAGGTTCGACGATGTTTTATGCGTATTTGAGTTATATGGTTGGTAACCGAAAGTTGTTCGGAGTCCCGGATGAGATCCAGGACGTCACGAGGAGCTCTGGAATGGTCCGTAGGTAAATATTGATATATTGGAAGTCCTGTTTTGGTCAGCAGAAAAGTTTCGTGCTCATCGGTAGTGTACCAGGAGTGCCGGGAGGGGTGCCGGGGACCATCGGGAGGGGTGTCACGCCCCAAGGGGTCTCATGGGCTATGGGAAGAGATAAACCAGCCCCTAGTGGGCTGGAATAAGTTCCCACTAAGTCCCATAAGGTTTGAGAAGGAAAAAACACAAGGTGGAAAGAGTTTCCAAGTGGGAAGGTGGAATCCTACTCCAAGTAGTATTGGAGTAGGACTCCTCCGCCTCCAATTTCGGCCAAACCATGAGGGTTTGAGGCTGCCTCTTCCCTCCCCCCTCCCTCCTATATATACTTAGGTATTAGGGCTGATTTGAGACAACTTTTGCCACGGCAGCCCGACCACATACCTCCACTGTTTTTCCTCTAGATTGTATTTCTGCGGAGCTCGGGCGGAGCCCTGCTGAGATAGATCATCACCAACCTCCGGAGCGCCTCACGCTGCCGGAGAACTCATCTACCTCTCCGTATCTCTTGCTGGATCAAGAAGGCCGAGATCATCATCGAGTTGTACGTGTGCTGAACGCGGAGGTGCCGTCTGTTCGGCACTAGATCGGAACGGATCGTGAGATGGATCGCAAGACGGTTCGTGCAACGGATCGTGAGATGGTTCGTGGGATGGATCGCGGAACGGTTCGTAGGATGGTTCATGGGGCGGATCGAGGGATGTGAGGATGTTCCACTACATCAACCGCGTTTCTTAACGCTTCTGCTGTGCGATCTACAAGGGTACGTAGATCGGAAATCTCCTCTCGTAGATGAACATCACCATGATAGATATTGCGTGTGCATAGGAATTTTTTCCCATGCGACGTTCCCCAACAGTGGTATCAGAGCTAGGTTCATGCGTAGATGTTATCTCGAGTAGAACACAAAAGTTTTTGTGGGCGGTTATGTGCGATTTGCTGCCCTCCTTAGTCTTTTCTTGATTCACGGTATTGTTGGATCGAAGCGGCTCGGATCGACATTACTCGTACACTTACGAGAGACAGGTTTCATCGCTACGAGCAACCCCGTTGCTCAAAGATGACTGGCGAGTGTCGGTTCTCCAACTTTAGTTGAATCTGATTTGACCGAGGAGGTCCTTGGAGAGAGGTTAAATAGCAATTCATACATCTCCGTTGTGGTGTTTGCGTAAGTAAGATGCGATCCTACTAGATACCCATGGCAACCACGTAAAATGTGCAACAACAATTAGAGGACGTCTAACTTGTTTTTGCAGGGTATGCTTGTGATGTCATATGGCCAACAACGTGATGTGATATATTGGATGTATGAGATGATCATGTTGTAATAGTTAATATCGACTTGCACGTCGATGGTACGGCAACCGGCAGGAGCCATAGGGTTGTCTTCAAACTAACGCTTGTGCTTGCAGATGCGTTTACAATATTGCTAGGACATAGCTTTAGTAGTAATAGCATGAGTAGCACGACAACCCCGATGGCGACACGTTGATGGAGATCATGGTGTGACGCCGGTGACAAGAAGGTCGTGCCGGTGCTTTGGTGATGGAGACCAAGAAGCACATGATGATGGCCATATCATGTCACTTATGAATTTCATGTGATGTTAATCCTTTATGCACCTTATCTTGCTTAGAACGACGAACATTCTGAGGTGATCTCGCACTAAAATTTCAAGACGAAATTGTGTTCTCCCCGACTGCGCACCGTTGCGACAGTTCGTCGTTTCGAGACACCACGTGATGATCGGGTGTGATAGACTCAACGTTCACATACAACGGGTGCAAAACAGTTGCACACGCAGAACACTCGGGTTAAACTTGACGAGCCTAGCATGTGCAGACATGGCCTCAGAACACAAGAGACCGAAAGGTCGAGCATGAATTGTATAGTTGATATGATTAGCATAGAGATGCTTACCACTTAAACTATTCTCGACTCACGTGATGATCGGACTTGAGATAGTGGATTTGGATCGTGTACCACTCAAATGACTAGAGCGATGTACTTTTTGAGTGGGAGTTCTTAAGTAATATGATTAATTGAACTAATTGTCCTGAACAAAGTCTAATGGTCATTGCGAATTATGATGTAGCTTGCGCTATAGCTCTACTGTTTTATATGTACCTAGAGAAAATTTAGTTGAAAGTTGATAGTAGCAAAGTTTGCAAACTGAGTCTGTAAAAATGAGGATTGTGCTCATTGCTGCGCAGAAGGCTTATGTCCTCAATGCACCACTTGGTGTGCTGCACCTCGAGCGTCGTTTGTGGATGTTGTGAACATCCGGCATACACGTTTCTGATGACTACGCGATAGTTCAGTGCAAAATACTCAATGGCTTAGAAGCAAGGCGCCGAAGACGTTTTGAGACGTCACGGAACATAAGAGATGTTCTAAAGAGATGAAACTGTGATTTCATGCTTGTGCCCTTGTTGAGAGGTATGAGACCTCCGACAAGATTCTTTTTCCACGAAGTAAAGGAGAAAAACTCAATCGTTGAGTGTGTTCTGAAATTGTCTGAGTAGGACAATCGATTGAATCAAGTGGTTGTTAATCTTCCACAAGAGATAGTGATGGTTCTCCAAAGTCACTGCCACCAAGCTGTGAGAGCTTCGTGATGAACTATAACATATCAAGGATAGATACAATGATCCTTGAGCGATTCGCAATTTTTGACACTGCGAAAGTACAAATCAAGAAGGACCATCAATAGTTGATGGTTAGTAAAACCACTAAGTTTCAAGAAAGGCGAGGGCTAGAAGGGATACTTCGTGAAACGACAAAACATTTGTTGCACTAATGAAGAGACCCAAGATTAAACCCAAACCCGAGACTAAGTGCTTCTGTTATGAGGGGAAACGGTCACTGAGGCGGAGCTACCCTAGATGCTTGGTAAATAAGAAGGCTGGCAAAGTCGAAAGAAGTATAATGGATATACATGATGTTGATGTGTACTTTACTATTACTCCTAGTAGCGCGAGGGTATTGGATACCGGTTCGATTGCTAAGTGATTAGTAACACGAAATGAAAGCTACGGAATAAACGGAGACTAGCTAAAGGCGAGGTGACGATACATGTTGGAAGTGTTTCCAAGGTTGATATGATCAAACGTCGCACGCTCCCTCTACCATCGGGATTTGTGTTAAACCTAAATAATTGTTATTTGGTGCTTACGTTAAGCATGAAAATGATTGTATCATGTTTATTGCAATACGATTATTCATTTAAAAAGAATAATGGTTACTCTATTTGCTTGAATAATCACCTTCAATGGTTTATTGAATCTCGATCGTAGTGTTACACATGTTCATGATATTGGTGCCAAAAGATACAAGGTAATGATGATAGTACCACTTACTTGTGGCACTGTCGCTTGAGTCGTGTTGGTATAAATTGCATGAAGAGGCTCTATACTGATGGATCTTTATACTCACTTGATTTTGAATCACTTGTGACATGCAAATCATACCACATGAGCAAGGCCGTTTTTTCATTGAGATGAGACAAGATAGTAACGTGTTGGGAGTAATACATTTTTGATGTGTACAGTCCAATGAGTGATGAGGCACGCAATGGATATCGTTATGTTCTTACTTCACTGACGATTTGAGTAGATACAGGAGTATTTACTTGATGAATCACAAGTATGAAATGTTGAATAGTTCAAAGCTATTTTAGAGTGATGATTGTCATGACAAGAGGATAAACAGTCTACGATATGATCATAGAGATGAATATCTGAGTTACATGTTTTGGTACGCAGTTAAGACAATGTGGAAATTGTTTCGCAGTTCATGCCACCTGGAACACCATAGTGTGATGATGTGTGTGAACATCATAGCCACGCCCTATTTGATATGGTGCATACTATGATGTTTCTTATCAAATTACCACTATCATTTATGGGTTATGCATTAGAGATAACCGCATTCACTTTAAATAGGGCACCGCGTATTTCCATTGAGATGACACAGTATAGACTGAGGTTTAGAGAAATCTAAGCTGTCGTTTCTTGAAAGTTTGGGTCTGCGATGCTTATCTGAAAAATGTTTCAGTCTGATAAGCTTGAACCCAAAGCGGATGAAAGCATCTTCATAGGATATCCAAAACAGTTGGATACATGTCCTATCTCAGATCCGGAAGCAAGGTGTTTGTTTCTAGAAACGGATCCTTTCTCGAGGAAAGGTTTCTCTCGAAAGAATTGAGTGGGAGAGTGGTGGAACTTGATGAGGTTATTGAACCGTCACTTCAACCAATGTGTAGCAGGGCGCAGGAAGTTGTTCCTGTGGCGCCTACACCAATTGAAGTGGAAGCTGATGATAGTGATCATTGGAGCTTCGGATCAAGCTACTACAAACCTCGTAGGTCGACAAAGGTCGCATACTACTACTGAGTGGTAACCCTGTCTTGGAGGTCATGTTGTTGAGCAACAATGAACCTGCGAGTTATGGAGAAAGCAATGGTGGGCCCGGATTCCGACAAATGGCTGGAGGCCATGAAATTCGAGAGAGGATCCATGTATGAAACAAAGTGTAGACTTTGGAAGAACTGCTTGATGGTAGTAAGACTATTAAGTAAAGATGGATCTTTAAAAGGAAGACAAACGATGATGGTGATAAGTCACTATTATGAAAAGCTCGACTTGTCGCAAAGATGTTTTCGACAAGATCAAAGAGTTGACTATGATGTGACTTTCTCACTCGTAGCGATGCTAAAAGTCTGTTAGAATTATGTTAGTAGTTTTTGCATTATTTGTGAAATATTGCACATAGGAAGTCAAAACATCGTTTCCTCGACGGTTTCCTTGAGGAAAGATTGTATGTGATACAATCAGAATGTTTTGTCGATCCTAAGGATACTAACAAGTATGCAAGCTCCAGTGATCCTTCAATGGACTGGTGCAAGCATCTCGGAGTTGGAATATACACTTTGATGAGATGATCAAAGATTTTGGGTTTGTACAAGGTTTATGAGAAACTTGTATTTCCAAAGAAGTGAGTGGGAGCACTACATAATGTATATGTGGTTGACATATTGTGGATCAGAAGTAATGTAGAATTTCTGTAAATCATAAAGGGTTGTTTGAAAGGAGTTTTTCAAAGGAATACCTGGATTGCGCTACTTGAACGTTGAGTATCAAGATCTATGGAGATAGATCAAAACGCTTAATAGAAGTTTCAACAAGATGCATGCCTTAACAAGTTTTTGAAGGAGTTCAAAATAGGTCAGCAAAGAAGGAGTTCTTGGTTGTGTTATAAGGTGTAAATTTGAGTAAGACTCAAAACCCGACCCTGACGGAGTAAAGAGAATAGACGAAGGTCGTCTTCTATGCCTTGGCCGTAGAATCTGAAGTATGCCATGCTGAGTACCGCACCTGATGTGTGCCTTGCCTCAAAGTCTGTTGAGAGGTAAAGAGAGTGATCCATGATTGAATCACTAGCAGCGGTCAAAATTTATCCTTAGTAACTAATGGACTAAGGATTTTTTCTCGATTATGGAGGTGGTTAAAGAGTTCGTCGTAAAGGGTTACGTCGATGCAAGCTTTGACACTAATCCGAATAACTATGAGTAGTGAAACGGATTCGGATAGTAGAGTAGATATTTGGAGTATTTCCGACTACCACGTAGTAGCAGCATCTATAAGATGACATAAAGTTTTTTAAATAACACACGGATCTGAAAGTTTCAGAACCGTTGACTAAAACCTCTCTCACGAGCAAGACGTGATCAGACCCCAGAACTATATGGGTGTTGGATTCGTTAGAATCACATGGTGATTTGAACTAGATTATTGACTCTAGTGCAAGTGGGCGACTGTTGGAAATATGCCCTAGAGGCAATAATAAATTAGTTATTATTATATTTCTTTGTTCATGATAATAGTTTATTATCCATGCTAAAATTGTATTGATTGGAAACACAATACTTGTGTGGATACATAGACAAAACATTGTCCCTAGTAAGCCTCTAGTTGACTAGCTCGTTGATCAAAGATGGTCAAGGTTTCCTGGCCATAGGCAAGTGTTGTTACTTGATAACGGGATCACATCATTAGGAGAATCATGTGAACGACTAGACCCAAACTAGTAAAGGTAGCATGTTGATCGTGTCATTTCGTTGCTACTGTTTTCTGCGTGTCAAGTATTTATTCCTATGACCATGAGATCATATAACTCACTGGCACCGGAGGAATGCCTTGTGTGTATCAAACGTCACAACATAACTGGGTGACTATAAAGATGCTCTACGGGTATCTCCGAAGGTGCCCGTTGAGTTAGGATAGATCAATACTCGGATTTGTCACTCCGTGTGACGAAGAGGTATCTCGGGGCCCACTCGGTAATACAACATCACACACAAGCCTTGCAAGCAATGTGACTTAGTGTAAGTCACGGGACCTTGTATTACGGAACAAGTAAAGAGACTTGCCAGTAAACGAGATTGAAATAGGTATGCGGATACCGATGATCGAATCTCGGGCAAGTAACATACCGAAGGACAAAGGGAATGACATACGGGATTATATGAATCCTTGACACTGAGGTTCAACCGATAAGATCTTCGGAGAATATGTAGGATCCAATATGGGCATCCAGGTCCCGCTATTGGATATTGACCGAGGAGTCTCTCGGGTCATGTCTATATAGTTCTCGAACCCGCAGGGTCTGCACACTTAATGTTCGACGATGTTTTATGCGTATTTGAGTTATATGGTGGTAACCGAAATTTGTTCGGAGTCCCGTATGAGATCCAGGACGTCACGAGGAGCTCCGGAATGGTCTGGAGGTAAAGATTGATATATAGGAAGTCCTGTTTTGATCGCCGGAAAAGTTTCGGGCTCACCGGTAGTGTACCGGGAGTGCGGGAGGGGTGCCGGGGACCATCGGGAGGGGTGTGATGCCCCAAGGGGTCTCATGGGCTATGGGAAGAGATAAACCAGCCCCTAGTGGGCTGGAATAAGTTCCCACTAAGGCCCATAAGGTTTGAGAAGGAAAAAACACAAGGTGGAAAGAGTTTCCAAGTGGGAAGGTGGAATCCTACTCCAAGTAGGATTGGAGTAGGACTACTCCACCTCAAATTTCGGCCAAACCTTGAGGGTTTGAGGCTGCCTCTTCCCTCCCCCTCCCTCCTATATATACTGAGGTATTAGGGCTGATTTGAGACAACTTTTGCCACGACAGCCCGACCACATACCTCCACGGTTTTTCCTCTAGATCGTATTTATGCGGAGCTCGGGCGGAGCCCTGCTGAGATAGATCATCACCAACCTCCGGAGCAACGTCACACTGCCGGAGAACTCATCTACCTCTCCGTCTCTCTTGCTGGATCAAGAAGGCCGAGATCATTGTCGAGTTGTACGTGTGCTGAACGCGGAGTTGTCGTCTGTTCGGCACTAGTCGGAACGGCTCGTGAGATGGATAGCAAGACAGTTCGTGCAACAGATCGCGAGATGGTTCGTGGGACGGATCGCGGGACGGTTTGTAGGATGGTTCGCGGGGCGGATGGAGGAACGTGAGGACGTTCCACTACATCAACCGCGTTTCTTAACGCTTCTGCTGTGCGATCTACAAGGGTACATAGATCGGAAATCTCCTCTCGTAGATGAACATCACCATGATAGGTATTGCGTGTCCGTAGGAAATTTTTTATTTCCCATGTGACGTTCCCCAACATAGAATTGATAATAACAGGATATACTTTCTTTTCATCTAAATAAGCATACTTAAGCGTACTGGGAAGAGGTTTAAGATCAAACACCGGGTCTTCTTTTGGTTTCGATAAAAGTCCTAAAGCCTCAACCGGAAGGTTGTGCTTCGGAATAGCAGGTTGTCTCAAGAATATGTCATCTAGCTCATTCCTTTCCTGCATATGCATATCATTCTCGTGGTTTTCCATAAATTGTTGCAAAGGATCATTAGGAGGAATAGAAATGGAAGCAACCTCTTCAATAATTTTATCATTACTAGGTAGATCAGTTCCATGAGTTTGCTTTGAAAATTTAGAAAAGTTAAATTCATATGGCTCACCATTAAATTCAACAAATATTTTGCCTTTCCTGCAATCTATAATAGCTCCACAAGTTTTCAGAAAAGTCCTACCAAAGATAATAGGGAAAAACCTATCTTGTACTGAACCAAGTACTAGAAAATCGGTAGGGTATTTTACCTTAGAACTTCAACATCTCGCACAATTGCAATACGAGAGATAGTTTCTTTATTTGCAAGATGAATAGTAACATCAACTTCTTCAATTTCACATGGTAGAATCTCATTCATGATCTCTTGATAAAGTGAAAAAGGAATAGCACTCTATCCCAAATCACATAGCCCATAATAATTATGATCTCCTATTTTAACAGATACAACTGGCATGCCTGAAATTGGGCCTTTATTCTTGGTTCTAACAAGGTTAGTGGAAACAACACAAAAACTTATATTGGAATCCTCAATATTACTAGTAACAAGATCCTTGACTAATGCAACTTGAGGATCTACTTTAATCAGGTCCTCATGCTCATTAGTCGTTCTTTCACTTTTATTCAGGATGCGTGTAACGAAATAATGCTCCCTCATCCTTGCGGGAAAAGGGGTTTTTTCATATTCAACTTCAAGCAAGATAGGGTCAACAACATTAATATCAACAGGTAAATCCTTAGAAGGTTTATGGAGTTGATCCTCCTTCTTCTCAGAAGAGTCAATATGAGAGGCAAAGTCTTTGCAAAAATCAATTAGAAGTTGGGAATCAAGACCAATCTTAGCACAAAAGGTATTGAAGTAATAAGTTTTCACATAGCTCTCAATATAATCACACTCATAATTTATAACGGGTTCAATACCTTTATCAATTTCCAGTCTTTAGTGTTCTTCTGGATCCTTTCGATAAGATCCCTCTTTGCTTCACTGCTTTTGTTGGAGAATGCCCCACTAGAGGAAGCATCAAGCATCAGTTTATCTTGACGAGAAAGCCTTGCATAAAAATTCATGGGAATAATTTTATTGGGGAGCTCATGATTGGGACAGTTGAGCATTAAGGATTTCAAACTCCCCAAGCTTGAGCGGTCCTTTCTCCGTCACGAGACCAAAATTTATAAATATAATTCATATCCCGATGTATTTCATGAAGAGGATAAAACTTTGCATAGAAGAGAGGCATAAAATCTTGCCAATTTAGTAAATGAGAGTCATCAAGAAGCCTATACCAATCCAAAGCCTTATGTTTTAATGATAGAGAGAATAACTTTCTCATAACAAAATCCATCGATATGCCTGCAAGCTTAAACAAGGAGCATAGTTGTGAAAGATATAGCAAGTGTTCACCTGGATGTCTATCTCCTGCATATCGATTAGCCAAAACACAATCAATAATACCAATTGGTATTTTAAAAGGCACAATTTCAGTAGGTGGGGAAGGCTTCTCCACCACAATAGCGTTGGGGCAGTTCCCCACAAGCAACAAACCAAGAGCAGAGTCGTCCATAGGGACAAAAGGCGGGAACTGTAAAACAAAAACAACACGTACAATGTAAAGATTTCGTTACCAATTTCACTTACCAATAGCGCTACACTCCCCGACAATGGTGCCAGAAAATGGTCTTGATGACCCACAAGTGTAGGGGATCTATCATAAACTTTTCTATAAGTAAGACTGTCGAACCCAACGAGGAGGAGAAGGTATTGACAAGAGATCTTGAGCAAGGAATAAATGCAAGTACTGAAAGGTAACTTTTTATGGGTTTTCTAGTATAAGCAACAAGGAAATAAATGCAAGTAAAGTAAATTGTGCCAAGGTGCAGCAAGTGGCCCAATCCTTTTGAACACAAAGGATAAGCCGAGGGGCTAAACTTATAAAGACTAAGGCGTTCCTGAGGACACACGGGAAAGATAGTCAAGTGCTTTCGCCATACTCTGTCTAGTAGTATGCTTTGTATTGATAAGTGTTATGCGGGTGGATCTTAACTAGTGCACCGTTTAGGCTAAGACAAGTGTACTCTTATGATATTCTTCTTTAGTGGGGGTGAGTTGTCACAGACCTAGTTTTAACCTTTGTTGCAAAGCATTCATGCATGCATTTTATTTTCTTTTGAACTTGAAATGAGGAAGTGATCAAGCCTCACAATTCAAATCTTTGAAAAAAGATAATATAAAAATTGTTTCAAAATGATCCAAGAAAATGTTCTAAATATTCTGTGAAAGTATTGGGATGAGATAAAATTGACAACCAATATTTTGAAAACACATAAAAAATTTATAATGTACTTTTCAATTAATTAAACAATTATTTCAAATGGAATTATATTTACTATATATATAATATAGTTCCATATATTCTGAAATTTCATATGTGGCACTGGATAACTCCAATTAGACCACATAATTAATTTCAGGTTTCTATAAAATGATTTGATTTTTTTCAAATCCAAACAAATGTTAGAAAACAAAATAAAAACAAAAGAGAAGAGATCCTACCTGGATACTTACCTGGCCCAGGAGGGAAGTGGTGCAGCCTAGGGTATGCTCGTCTTCCACCTATGCGAGTAGGCAGAGGAGAAGATGAGCACGACGAGCCACCTTGCTAGCTCCTGCTTTGTGTTGGCGGCCGCTCGTGCATCTGTAGCTTCCCCAAGACACCACATGGAGCCCCTATCTACCCCGAGCCATCCATTCCCCCCTGCTGCCCTCGTCTCTCTTCTCTCTACTCTATCTTGCACGCATCCGATCCCGCCGTTCATCACCACCATGGTCACCGGCCAACTGAAGGCCTCTATCGAGTCCATCAGAACCGCCATCGCTCGTAGTCTCTCCTCACCGAAGGAATCAAGATCGGAGGCCTCCAGCAGCGCCATCGCCGTCTTCTCCACTAATACGTCTCCAACTTATGTATAATTTATGAAGCATTCATGCCATGTTTACAATAATTCTATATGATTTTACTATGATTTTATTCGAACTAACCCGGGCTGACGCTGTTTTCAACAGAATTACCATGGTGTCGTTTTTTTTGCAGAAATAGAAGTTCTCGGAATGGGCTGAAAATTTACGGTGATTATTTATGGACCAAAAGATACCCCCGAAGCACCAGAGTTGGGCTAGGAAGTGGATGAGGAAGCCACAAGCCTGCTGGGCGCGACTACCCCCCGAGGCCGCGCCCCCTGGCTTGTGACTTCCTCAGGAACCTTCCGGACGTGAGACCGACGCGAAAAAATTCCTATAAATACCAAAACCCCCAGAAATAAACCTAGATTGGGAGTTCCGCTGCCGCAAGCCTCCAGAGCCACGAAAGATCAATCTTAGCCTGCTCCGGCACCCTACCGAAGGGATTCATCTTCACCAGAGGCCATCTTCATCATCCCGGCGGTCTCCATAATCGCCATGGAGGCCAAAGACCAAAGGGAGAACCTCTACACACTTAGGGGGAGGCCATTGAGGAGGAAGCACAAAGGGGATAACCTCTCCCTCTCTCTCTCTGTGGCGCCGGAGTGCCATTGGAGGAACCATCACCGCAGTGATCGCCTTCATCAACATCACCATCTTCATCACCATTCTCATCTTCATTTAGCAGTCCACCCTACTTACCTCACTATAATCCCCTACTTGAACATGGCGCTTTATTCCACATATTATCATCCAATGATGTGTTGCCATCCTACCATGTTTTGGGTAGATTACTTTTGTCCTTTGGGTTGATTGATGATCTAGATTGGTGTGAGTTGTACATTTATATTGATCTAGATTCCCGCTATAGAGTGTTGATATACATTCATGATTCACTTATAGTGGGTTGCTTTAGTGAGAGAAGCATAAACCCGAGTAAGGGGGTTGTTGCATATCAGATAAAGGGGACTTGATGCTTTAATGCTATGGTTTGGTTTTACCTTAATGATACTTAGTAGTTGAGGATTCTTGCTATAGTTCCAATGATAAGTGCATATGATCCAAGTAGAGAAATTATGTTAGCTTATGTCGCTCCCTCATATAAAATTGCAATAATGATTACGGATCTTGTTAACAATTGCCTAGGACAATTTCGCAGACCGACCCATCATTATTCCACACTAGTTGTTTGTAATATATTGTAATATATTCTAAATTTATGATAACAACACCTATTTTTATATTCTAGTTCTCTGTTATCATGCAAAGCTATTCTCTTCATACCCACAACATAGTTTTATTTCTCGTTTCTAGTTGGAAGCAAACGTTCGTGGTACGTAGAGTCGTATCATTGGCAGATAGGACTTGAGAGAATATTGATCTTACCGTGACCTCCTTGTGGGTTGAACATTCCATACCTATCACTTCCACCTTTGGATATTTCTACGATGATTCCTTGCACTCGGGGATTATGGAGCTCTTTTCTGGCGCCGTTGCCGGGGAGCAATAGGGTGGGGTTGGTATTGTCGTGTGTGCTTGTTTGCTTTCTTCACTAAGTAGATTTTGTTTTCCCTTTTTGATTTATTTAGTTTTGGGTGAAACAAACACAAAAATAATAATGGAAATTCAAAAAGAATTGCTTGCCCCTTATGCCTAAGAGGTTTTTCAAAAAGAGAAGTGATTGGAAAGTTGTGCATTCGAGAAGTGAGGGTCGACCTTGAACACTTGTGTTCATGCTCATGGAAACAATGTAGAATTTTTCATGGAAGTTTCTCAAAAGTAATTACCCCCTGTATATATCAATTGTATTACAAAAATAATGTGCCAAGATTTGTTTTTAGGATGATTAGATAGCTTGTTTGCTTTGTGCGGTGCAAAAATAGAAACTATGATTGTAGTGCATGAATTTTCATTTTTTACTGGAATGTCAAAAGTTTCTAAAATTTTTACACAGTACTTATATACAAATTGTTTAGGTTTTCCTAAATTTTAAGAAGTTCTTGAGTTACAAAAGTATGCAAGGTTTCTAGAATGCTACAGACTGTCCTGTTTTTGACAGATTCTATTTTCTATGCATTGTTCTCTTATTTTGATGAATCTATGGGTAATACCGGGGGGGGGGGGTGGTATGAACCATGGTAAAGTTGAAATACACTAGATATATTGCTAATATGAATTTGGATTGAGTTCATAATAGTACTTAAAGTAGTATTTTGCATTATTATACTAAAGGATCTCACGAGGGTTTTGTTAAGTTTTGTGTGAATGAAGTGTTTGAAGATCGAGGAGGTATCGATAAAAGAAGAAGACAGAGATACAATAGTTCAAGCTTGTAGATGCCGAAGGCACCCCAAGTAAATATTTCAAGGAGTCTCAAGCATCTAAGTTGGGGATGCCCTGGAAGGCATCCCATCTTTATTCTTCAATAATTATCGGTATACCTCAGTTTTTGTTTTGTTCACATGATATGTGTCTTTAGTGTTTTTATTCTCCTTTTATGCACCTTTCTAGTATGAGGTGGTCCTTCATTGATTTATATAATATTTTGAGTATGGCTTTATAGAATGCTCTTTGTGCTTCACTTAAATCTTTTGAGTATGGCTTTGTAGAATCCTCTTTATGCTTCACTTAAATCTTTTGAGTATGCCCTTATAGAATGCTTCGTGTGCTTCACTTATATATTTTGAGCTTGGATATTGGTTGATCTATATTAATTGTAGAATGATCTATGAACTGCACTTATATCTTTTAGAGTATGAATAAAATTTCCATCGGAATTGGGCTTGGAGGTGTATCAATGTCATGCGTATCTAGAAAGGCTTTAAAGAAAAGCGCTTGTTGGGAGACAACCCAACACTTTTATTTTCTGTTTTTGCGGTGTTCACATGATTAAGCTACTGTATCATGTTTTATGCTTTTTATTTCAATAAAGTGCCAAGTAAAGCCTTTGGGATAGTGTATATGATAGTTGACTTGATTCCGTGCGAAAACAGAAACATTTGCTCTCAGTCCAGGAATTTTGTAAATTCACTGGAATGTGATTTTGATTTGAATTTTTTTAGACATGATTGATATACGAATTTGCTGGATTTTCCTAATTTTTCAAAAAAATATAGACAGGGAAGTATGGTTACATTAGAGATCTTCACAGACTATTTTGTTTTTGACAGATGTTGTTTTGCACGCAGAGTTTGCTTATTTTAGTGTTTCCATAGCTTAAATTCAGTGATATAAATTATGGGAATGGTAGAATACAGTAGCTATCATGTGAGAACAATTATGTAACTTTTCTTGACAGTACCTAAGTGAATGATCATTATTTATTATACTAACCCATCTCATGAAGTTCCGTTAAGTTTTGTGTGATTGAAGTTTTCAAGTTTTGGGAGAGACACCGATATGAGGAGAATAAGGAATGAAAAGAACCTAAGCTTGGGGATGCCCAAGGAACTCCCAAGGTAATGTCTAAGGAAGACTCAAGCGCTGAAGTTTGGGGATTCCCCGAAAGCCATCCCCTCTTTCGTCTTAAACATTATCGGTATATCTTACGTGGAGCTATATTTTTATTCGTCACATAATATGTGCTTTGCCTGGATCATCATTATGTTTTGTTATTTTCTCTTAGGTGTTACTCATAATCTTGTTTTTCGATAGAAAGTTCCAAGAATTGCCTTTAGGATGCTTGCATTGCATATGTATGTTATGTAAAAGCACAGAGTTTTGTTATATAAATGTTATAGCATGTACTAAATTTTCATATTTTACTAGAACAAGGAAAGTTTCTGAAAATTTTACACAGTGTTGTCATATAAATGTTATAGCATGTACTAAATTTTCATAATTGTTTGAGTTACGAAAGTACACTGTTTTTATAAATTTCTACAGACTATTCTGTTTGGACAGATTGTTGTCATAGTTTTGTTATCTACTTATCCTATAGTTTCCATAACCTATATTTGTAGTTATAAATTGTGGAAATAGTAGTATATAATACCTAATGTTTGTAAATTATTGTGCAACTTGTCTTGGTAGTACACGAAGTGTTGATTTGTTCATATGTGTACTAACCTATCTCACGAGTTCTTTTTGAGTTTTGTGTGGATGAAGTTTTTGAGAATAGGTGAAACCGGGATATGAGAGGAATGAACAGGATACAAAAGCTCAAGCTTGGGGATGCCTAAGGTACCCCAAGTAAATACTTGAAGAACTCTCAAGCATCTAAACTTGGGGATGCTACGCATCCCACCTCTCTTCGTCAACTATCGGTTAGCCTATGTTGAGCCTAAATTTTTATTCGTTCACATGTTGCATCCTATTCTTGGAGTGTTATTTTTATTTTGCTTGTTGTTTAAATAAAATACTCAGATCTTAAAATCTTTATTAAGAGAGAGATAGAAACTCCTCACATAGCTACTTAATTGTTTGACTTCTCACTGATCTTCACTTATATGTTTGGAATAGTTTTGTCATTTACTTTCGTGCTTCACTTATATCCTATGAGTAAATGGTTGAATGAATTGCATATCATAAATCTGAAATTATATATGTTTTATATGCTTATCCCATGGGGAGTAATGACTTCACTTATAATAAGTATATGTGGTAAATGTTATTGAAAGATAGAAAACACCGCATTTTTCACTTGAACAATTCGTGAAAGAATATTGAAGGAAGAGAGATTTCACATATAAATATACTATCTTGGAAATCTTCTATGACTGTGAATACCCATAATTTAAAACTTGAGCAAATTAGTTGAAGATTGGACAAGGAAGACAATGTAATGACTTATGCTTGGGTATATTTGTATAGAAGTTATATTGTTATGGATCCTCCAACATGTGGTGCTTGCTTCCACCTCATACTAGCCAAATCTTCCACACCAAGTAGAAATACTACTTGTGCATCCAAACACCCTTAAACCCAAAGTTTCTCCATATGAGTCCACCATACCTACCTATATGCGGTATTTACCTGCCGTCCCAAGTAAATTTTCATGTGCCAAACTCTAAACCTTAAAATAATATTCTGTTTTGTATGCCCGAATCACTCATATAGTGACTAGGGGTTGTCAGTATCTTCCATGCTAGGTGGGTTGTTCTCATGATATGTGTTGATTCCCTATCATTCACGAGAAAGTGGCTGGTATTTGGGATGCCCATTTCCTTGCTCAAAATTCAAATTAAAATATAATGAAACAAAACTCCCCCAGGATTGTTGTTTGTATCGACGGTACCCGTGGATTCATCTCGTCGTGGACTGTGATTGATTGGTGGAGGGGGAGTAAAAAAAATTACCATTCTGTTTGGGAACCGCCTATAGTGAATCAAGCATGGAAGATACCGAGATATCTCAGTTGTTAGGTTGACAATGAAAGCATACCGCTCAAAATTATTATTCATCTCTGTTTTAAAACCTTGAGCTCTTGCACATTTGCAATCAATGCTTCCCTCTGCGAAGGGCCTATCTTTTACTTTCTAATAATTACCTTTTACAAGAGTCATGGTGATCTTCACCACTTCCTATATTTCTCCTTTTTCTCTTGGCAAGCATCATGTGGTGGGGAAATATCCAAGCATATATGGCCATTAAAATATATTTGACCATGAATTATTATTGTTGACAATTATCTATATGATAAATAAGTTGGGAGGCGGAAATTTAAGCCCCTATCTTCCTGTGTGTCCGACGGATGCCATTTGCTCTTAAAATATGCTTTGAGTGTTAGCAATCATGGAAGACTATATGATAGTTGAGTTCGTGGAATTTGCTAAATCAAAGCTCTTACATAGACCCTTCCTGAATATAAGATGAATTGCAATTGTTCGATGACTAGGATTATGGTTTGTTAGTTTTCAAGAAACTTTTTGGTCTATACTTTAACATGTGAATAGCTTGTTACTTGATCATGAGAAGTTTTATGAGATGAGTTTATGTTTATGGTTTATATTAATGCTAGAAAAAGTGATTGGAAGTTTCATTTGTAAAACTTGTGCACTTGCTAGCATTCACACTTCATAAATTGTTTCTTTTATCATTTGCCTACTCGAGGACGAGCAGGAATTAAGCTTGGGGATGCTGATATGTCTCCAACGTATCTATAATTTATGAAGTATTCATGCCATGTTTAAAATAATTCTATATGGTTTTGGTATGATTTTATTAGAACTAACCCGAACTTTCGTTGTTTTCAGTAGAAGTACCATGGTGTCGTTTTTTGTGCAGAAATAAAAGTTCTCCGAATGGGACGAAAATTCACAGTGATTTTTTATGGACCAAAAGAGACCCCCAAAGCACCAGAGTTGGGCCAGGAAGCGGATGAGGAAGCCACAAGCCTGCTGGGCGCGACCATCCCCTAGGTCGCGCCCCCTGGCTTGTGACTTCCTCGGGAACCTTCCGGACGTGAGACAGACATAAAAAATTCCTATAAATACCAAGACACCTAGAAAGAAACCTAGATCGGGTGTTTCACCGCCGCAAGCCTCCAGAGCTACGAAAGATCAATCTTGGCCCTCTCCGGCACCATGGCTGAGGGAGGTCATCTTCATTGGAGGCCATCTTCATCATCCCAACGATCTCGATAATCGCCATGGAGGTGAAGGACCAGAGGGAGAACCTCTCCGCACTCAGGGGGGAGACCATGGAGGAGGAAGCACAAAGGGGAGAACCTCTCCCTCTCTCTTGGTGGCGCCGGAGTGCCATCGGTGGAACCATCGCCGCGGTAATCGTCTTCATCAGCATCACCATCTTCATCACCATACTATCTTGTTTCAGTGGTCCACTCTCCCGCACCTCGCTGTAATCCCCTACTTGAACATGGTGCTTTATGCCACATATTATCATCCAATGATGTGTTGCCATTCTATGATGTTTTCAGTTGATTACTTTTGTCCTTTGGGTTGATTGATGATCTAGATTGGTGTGAGTTGTATATTTATTATTCGTTCTGTCCTATGGTGCCTTCCATGTCTGGCACACGTGAATGATTCCCGCTATAGGGTGTTGCAATACGTTCATGATTTGCTTATAGTGGGTTGCTTGAGGGACATAAGAATTAACCCGACTAAGGGGGTTGTTGCATATGGGATAAAGGGGACTTGATGCTTTAATGCTATGGTTGGGTTTTACCTTAATGATCTTTAGTAGTTGCAGATGCTTGCTAGAGTCCCAATCATAAGTGCATATGATCCACGTAGAGAAAGTTGTTGGCTTATGCCTCTCCCTCATATAAAATTGCAATAATGATTACAGATCTTGTTAACAATTTCCTAGGACAATTTTGCACACCGACGCATCATTATTCCACACTCGTTCTTTGTAATATATTCTAACTTTATGAACATCACCTATTTTTTTATTCTGTTTCTCCGTTATCATGCAAAG
This sequence comes from Hordeum vulgare subsp. vulgare, assembly GCF_904849725.1. Lineage (NCBI taxonomy): Eukaryota > Viridiplantae > Streptophyta > Magnoliopsida > Poales > Poaceae > Hordeum > Hordeum vulgare. Next base: position 394,750,877 of record NC_058521.1, on the reverse strand, counting down.
CTATTCTCTTCATACCCAGAACGTAGTTATATTTCTCGTTTCTAGTTGGAAGCAAACGTTCGGCATACGTAGAGTAATATCATTGGCAGATAGGACTTGACCAAATATTTATCTTACCTTTAGCTCCTTGTGGATTCGACAGTCCATATCTATCACATCCACCTTTGGAAATCAATATGATGATTCCTTGCACTTGGGGATTATCATCCACCTCCGGCCGCCGGATACCATCGTCAATTCGCCGCATGCAGGTCGTCCCCGAGCCCGCTGTTCAGCTCTGCAGTCTCTCCATGAGATATCCTCCTCTCCCTTCTCTTCTCACCGTACGCGCTAGCCCTAGCACCCCTCCTCGCCAGAACTGAAGCTCTCTGCCGTTGAGCTTCTCACCGCCGTTGTTGTAGTCCTCCACCGGTGCGTCCAAGTTCGGAAATGAGCTCTTGGAGCTCCGTAGATGCCGTAGAGCCCCTTTCCCAGCTCGCTTGTGCCCGCAACCCCGCGCCTGACCAAGTTCGAGCCGCTGTTGCCGCTGACCTCATCGCCGGTGTGCATTCCGACGACAATTTGGTCCAGCTCCTCCACCTCTTGATGCGGCTGAGCCTCACCTACCCGTAGCACCAACCTGCGTGCCAATTGATGGTCGGAGGAGCAACTCCGGCGAAAAGCCACCATCAGTCTGGTCGCCCCCGACCCAGCTCCGGTGGGTGCCGACGTGGCCGACCATTAGGGCTCAATTAACCCACTAAACCCCGCCATTAGCCGCTGATAGAGGGCCCCAGCATGGGTCAAACCCCTGGTCAACGCGGGTTTAGCCCCTGGGTCAGTCACGAGTAGATCCCACTCGTCGGTTTGGATCTGTCCCAGGGGCCGTTGACTGGATGACATTAGCATGATGCAATTATTAATTTCTGGAATAAAAATATTTCAGGAAAATCTAGAAAATAGTAAAATCTTTGAAAATTCATAGGAAATAAAATATATCTCCGATGAATATAAATTATATATGAAAATTTATCAGACAAATGCAAGGAATCTGATGATGGCATTTTCACGTGTGTTTGAATAACTTAAACTTGCTGGATAGGACAATTTCAATAAAGCTAATAAACGGGCTTGGAATTCATCTATATTGATCAAACAACTCCCATTTAACTTGTGACTACTTTCTTTAGCTTTAACGAGCAACATGTTAACATGCCATGCTCATGCATCATTGTGAAGCATTTGTCATGCTTAATTTGTTCTTGTTTGATGTTGTTGATAGACTTGCGAGATATAGTTATCACCAACATCAAAGAATAACTGAGTTCTTCTTATCAACACTCAAGCAAAAACCCCTTGAGCATTCCAATACAATCCCACTCTCTCGCTCTTGCTCTCTTTAAAATGCTTTAAGACAAGATGATGCAACTTTTACTTTTGTTACGGTAGATGAATCCATTCCTTTGCATGACCTATCATTGTCACAGTAAATAGCTAAACCAAGCAACCTAACATACCTGGTAGATGCTTGAGCCATGTTGTGACATTAACCTGTTATTCTTTCTATGCTTAGAGTTGAGCTGGTCTAATCATCTAGATGACGAATTGGAATGATCATGTCCTACTGATGAAAGTTAAGTATGTGAAACTGTTTTGGTAAAGGTAGCGATGAGCGGCCATGTAGGAGTACATGTTGGGTTATCTCATTGACGCCGCACTTAGGACCTAAGATCTTGTGTTGGTGTTCCAAGACTAGATACTACCGCACATTGGGTTCCGGTAAATCGACCCCTCTCGGCCTATTAACTACTCTATTCTCATTCCAGGAGTCACAGTAGTTCAAAACGTTCATAGGTTGTGGCACGTCCTGCTAAGTGGATGAACGACCCAATCAGGACCGGCTTGGGGCCCTACTCACATCGTTTGAGGCCATGTTGGAAACCTCGGCCGGAATTCCATTATAGGTTCCAACTCAGATAGGCGACTGCCCAGGACGTGAGTCATTGTAGGTTAAAATTCGTGGCCGACTCCCCGCTGGGCTTCCGCTTGAAGGTTGCCAAGGTGCTTGTTTTATGCGCACATGGCGATAACTGCCGAAAGCATGTGTGACGAAGTACACCCCTGCAGGGTTTCTATTCGAATAGCCCCATCCTCGGATATGGACTACTTGGATACTTGCATGGTTCATAGATAACTTTAATGGATACTCTAAAATGGTCCAGATAAGTGCGAGTGCTATGGATGGCTGATATGTCTCCAACGTATCTATAATTTTGACGGTTTCATGCTATTATCTTGTCAAACTTTGGATGTTTTGTATGCCTTCTATATATGTTTTGGGACTAACTTATTAACTCATTGCCAAGTGCCAGTTCCTGTTTTTTCCATGTTTTTGACCCCTTTCAGAGGAGATTTTGAAACGGAGTCCAAACGGAATAAAATCCCCGAAAAGAATTTTCCTGTAACGGAAGAAGATCACGAGACTTGAGAGCCAAGGCTGGGGGGCCCCAGGGGCCCCACAAGCCCTCACCCCATGGTCAGGTGGAGGCCGCGGCCCATAGGCTTTTGGGACCCTTGGAAGCCCTCTGCCCTAGGGGTTGCGCCTATATATTCCCTAAAAATCCCAAAAAAATCAGGAGATCATCAAAAGTACTTTTCCTCAACGGCAAGCTTCTGTCTCCGCAAGATCCCATCTAGGGCACGTTCTGGTGCCCTGCCAGAGGGGGATTCGAACACGGAGGGCTTCTTCATCAACACCATGACGTCTCCGATGATGCGTAAGTAGTTCACCATAGACCTACGGGTTCATAGCTAGTAACTAGATGGCTTCTTCTCTCTCTTGGATCTTCAATACAAAGTTCTCCATGATTTTCATGGAGATCTATCTGATGTAATATTCTTTTGTGGTGTGTTTGTCGAGATATGATGAATTGTGGATTTATGATCAGATTATCTATGAATCTTATTTGAGTTTCTTCTGATCTCTCTTATGCATGATTTCATATCCTTGTAATTCACTTTGAATTTTGGGTTTTGTTTGGCCAACTAGATCTATGATTCTTGCAATGGGAGAACTGCTTGGTTTTGGGTTCATACCGTGCGGTGACCTCACCCAGTGACAGAAGGGGTAGCGAGGCACGTATCGTGTTGTTTCCATCAAGGGTAAAAAAATGGGGTTTTCATCATTGGTTTGAGTTTATCCCTCTAGATCATGTCATCTTGCTTAAGGAGTTACTCTGTTTGTCATGAACTTAATACACTAGATGCATGCTGGATAGCGGTCGATGTGTGGAGTAATAGTAGTAGATGCAGAAAGTATCGGTCTACTTGTGTCGGACGTGATGCCTATATGTATGATCATTACCTTAGATATCGTCATGACTTTGCGCGGTTCTATCAATTCCTGACAATAATTTGTTCACCCACCGTAATACTTGTTATTTTGAGAGAAGCCTCTAGTGAACACTATGGCCCCCAGGGTCTACTCCACACCATATTTTCAGCCTTACAATTTTTTACTTTGTTGCACTTTCCGCCTTTAGATTTCACTTTGCAAACAATCTTGAAGGGATTGACAACCCCTTTGAAGCGTGGGGTGCAAGCTTGTTTGTGTTTGCGCAGGTACTCTGGACTTGACGAGACCCTCCTTCTAGATCGATACGTTGGTTCTCAAACTGAGGGAAATACTTACTGCTCCTGTGCTGCATCACCCTTTCCTCTTCAAGGGAAAAACCGACGCACAACAAGAGAAGTAGCAAGAAGAATTCCTAGCGTTGCTAGGGAAGGACTTTTGTTGCCGTAGCAATGGCCATCTCGTAGGATGACGAGAGAGAACGCATGGTGGTGTATTCATGTAGCAGATATGTGGACTCGTGTGCGCTCTCTCGTAGGTAGACAAGATAGGTATGAAACATTGTTGTTGTATAGGTTAGACAAAGCTTAAAGCTAGCATTTCTGCAGTAAACCCCACAATCTCGTTCATCGATACATGATGCATATGTAGTTAGTTCTGATGTAAGTCTTATTGAGTACCTTCGTACTCACTATTGCTTATTTACATTTTTGCAGAGAGAGACGTTGTTCTCTCTGCGTTTTCCTGTTGACATTAACAACGATGGAATAGCTTGGGAACCCAGATAGGGGTCTGGCTCCTATGGTAGGGTCGATGTAGCTTTTCAGGCTCTTCTAGCCGCTTCTAATAGATGTCTTTACCCATACATGTAACTTCCGCTTGATGTTTGTATGCTCTGAATGTTGCGTCATGAGACCCCTTCTGTTTGTAATATTATACTATGTTGGCTCTTTGGAGTCTATTAAATAAATGATGTGTTGTAGAGTTATGTTGTGATGCCTTATTGTATCTACACATATCGTGCATATTGTGTGTATGTTCGAAATGCATTGCTATGTGTGGAATTCGACACCTAGTTGTGTGCCTTTATTAGTACTCTTGACGGGGAAATGACCCTGTGTGCTTCCACCGAGCCTTGATAGCTTGCTACTACTCTGGACACATTGATTAACCGACATGTATCTTTCTTTGTTGCTATGTCTGTCCCCTGAGGGAAATGTCACGCGGTGTAATGGAGTCTGTGTAGCTTGCTACGACTCGTCTACACACGATGTTGGCCAACACTAGCTTTGTTGGGTTATGTATGCATGTCCCTGTACGGATGTTCCACTTGGGTTTATAACTAGCCATGTTGACCCAGTTCTCCGACATATGATTGCTGGTGACATACTCATATACATGAACCAAAAGGCGCAAACGGTCCCGGCCAAGGTAAGGTGGCCGCCGTGGTGATTACCGTGCGTGAGGCAACAAAGTGATATGATGTGTTACAAGCTGGAATCATATGGCTTAGGATCGGGGTCCCGACAAGCTTCAACAACAATGAAGAAGAATATAATGATGAGGAAGCTCCACCATCCAATAAGAAAAAGCTACCACGAGTTCGACAAAGAGTGAACAAGAACCATCCCATAGAACAAAATTCTCGGCAACATGCAAACCAGGAGAATCATTCGCTCTAAAGCTTGTTTAGCTAACGTTTGAGAGTACTACTCGTTAATTTCTAGTATTGAGCCTATGAAGGTAGAAGAATAACCTTAAGACCCAGACTGGGTGAATGTCATGCACGAAGAACTACACAACTTCGAGAGAAATGAAGTGTGGACACTAGTGGGGAATCCCAAGGATGAGCACAACATCATTGGGACAAAATGGGTGTTTCAAAAAAAGCAGGACGAAGATAGTAAAGTTGTACACAACAAGGCATGTCTTGTAGCTCAAGGTTACAGTCAAGTAGAAGGTATGGACTACGGTGAGACTTATTCCCCCATTTCTAGACTTGAGTCCATTCGTATACTTTTTGCTTATGCCAATCACCATGATATTACTCTTTAACAAATTAAGATCAAAAGTGATTTTCTAAATGGTGAAATTGAGGGAGAAGTTTATGTTAAACAACCTCCAAACTTTGTGAACCCCAATAAACCTAATCATGTTTATAATCCTTGTAAAGCTCTACATGGTCTTAAACAAGCTCCTCAAGGTTTGTACAAATGCTTAACGAAATTTCTCATTGAAAAGGTTTTGAGATTGGTAAAAATGATGCAAACCTATTCACTAAAAGAGTTAATGGTGAATTAGTTGTGTGCCAAATTTATGTGGATTATATTATATTTGGATCTAATAAGTGTAACATCCCAATTTTCCTAATTGGGAATGTTTTACATTGTAGCTAAGCATCTATGCATATTGATTGAAATAAATTTAGCACTTGAATCCTTTCGTCTTTTGATTTGCATTTCCATTTTTCCTCGCACGAGAAATGCCCGGAGAAATACTCTCTTGCATGCAAGAGAGAGAGCGGAGGAAAATGACCCTCCAAAGTGCGGGCAATTTCTGAAATATTGGAGCCAAGAAATCCAAGGATCATTTGCAAAAATAATTGCAAAAAGAAAATAAAGCATTTTGAGGAATTTCTGAAAAAACATTTTTTTAAAGTTTTTATTTTTGCTTTGGAAAAATGTTATTCGGGTAGAGGATATTTTTCTGATTTTTTTGGTATATAATACCCTATACTAAATATTTTTATTTATTTCCTTTTATTCGCTTTTATTTTCTGTTTTGGAATAGGTTTAAAAAAAATAGGAAAGTTTTAGCCGCCGCCCCGAGCGCATTATAAGGCCATGGGCCGAATCTCCACCGCCAGGGAATGAATCCCTTAATTGCCGGCCGACCGACCCTGCCCCACCCGCCTCTCTCCCACTGCCGCTGGGCCCCACTGGCCGAGCCACTCCACCCCGTCGGCCATCTCCTTCCTCCTTCCAAAAATCTATGCCGAGACCGAGCCAGTCCCAGGAACTCGGGATTCCTTCCCCGATCCTCTCTCCCCCTTCCTTTCCTTCACCCCTCCCTGGCCTATAAGTACCCCGCCCCCGGCCGCCCCGTTCCCACCCCGTCCTCGACGAGCCGCCGCCCGAGCCGCCCCCTGCCGCAGCCACCGGAGCCGAAGCTCCTGCACCTTCGGGTGCCCCCCTGGGAGCAGCACCCGAGCCGCCCCCACTCCGCCCGACGCCTCCCCGAGGTGGAGGAATGCCGCCGCCGCCGCCCCATCCCCTCCACCGCCCCCCGGAGCCCTCCCCTCGCCGGCGACCACCTCTCCCTGTCGGAGTGCCAGCCCAGCCACGGTAGACTCTCTCTTCCTTCTGTTGTTTTTCTTTTTTCTTTTGTAGCCCTTAGATCCTTATTAGATGGTGTAGATTAGATTCTAGTATACCTCTTCGATTTTGATTATAAAACCGGCGGTTTTTAATTCACTTATTCATTTAGCCAGCAAGTTTTACTAGCCCTCGGCCGTTTGCTCCTAACGTGGCAACAAACGCCCCCGCAGCCTATCACAACATGCCACGTATACCCCCCTGTTAGTTACTAGTTAGCTTCACTTTTTCTGTCTAATTGCAAAAACAGGAAAGTTTCTGTTTTGTTTTGGCCACAACTTTTGATCCTGAAGTCCAATAATATTAATTCTTGTTCCAGTAGACTCCAATTTTTCGGTAGTTTTTAAAAACATATAATTTGTCTATGTTCCAAACTTTCAAATATAAGTTAGATCAGATTTAGTTTAAACCTTGTTTTGCCTATTCCAGGAGTTTAAAAATTGATTTTGAGTTGATTCTTTTTGCTACTGCTTCCTAGTGACTAAATCTTACTGTGGTAGAAGTTTAAAAATTTTTAAAGTATTTTTACTGGTGTTTTAAACAGAAACAAGTTTCTGCCTTAGTAACGCGTGTTGAACTCTTTTACTTAGGCTTTAGCAAATCCTTACTTGTGATGTATTTTTTTACTTGTTGCTTGATTGAAGTGCTTATGGTGTGTTTTGTGTTTGTATCGGTAGATCATCCGGACTGCGAAGCGTGTTACTTAGAAGCGCTCGAGCAAGACAACTATCATCAAGGCAAGTCATTTTGATCATGTTATTTACCTATGTTTTCGATGCATGGTAGATCACCTTTCTTTGCCCAATTGCATGCTGCCTAGGTACTTGGAAACTTTAGTATAAGTTGTAGTATCATGTGGTAGGCACACAACAACCCCGATACTTGGCCCCGGGACGACAATTTCTTAATGCTATGCTTGAGTAGACGGGTTTTCGGTTGAGTGCATAACACGAGTGTTGCGAGGTTGATTAAATAATCAAGACCGGTTAAGACAAGATTTTCAAGACCTCGGACGCAATGCAACTCTGGGTGAAGGACGGTTGATCGGCTCCCTAGAGAACCCAGTGGATGCGCGGGATGCTGGAGAGGCCATGACATCCTGCGGAAAGCTTCACCCAAGCTCGAAGGGACGGACGGAGACTTCAAGACTCAAGGCTTACCTGCACAGCCACAAGTCATTATGGGCTCTGGCTTGGTTGGACAATGCGGCGACTCTAGACAGGCGGTGCTAGCAGATGTAGAAGAACGGTAGGAATGCATGGGCACCGACAGGGATTCAGAGGGACCCGTTGAAACACCATGTTTTGATCATCCGGTCTTCAAACACCCTGAAGTGCGAGGACATACACGGAGGCGATCAAATCTTGTGGGGGAACGTGTGCAAAACTCTGCAGAGTGCCCAACCTAATCGATTAGCCGTGTCCACGATGATGGACCACTTGAGCCGAAGGCATTGAATTTCCCCTGAACTCTCGACACAACTTAATAATGATGTGGGTATTAACAACTATTCGGGTACGAGAATTGGTTGGCGGAACCATCTCGTTAACAACAAACAATGTAGTAATATTTTGCTTCCAACCCCTCTTGTTGTAGGATAAAACTGGCTTTATGCAAAACTTAGCCCCACCGGCCAAATATGCATGTAGAGAAAGTTGATTATTATTTTTACTCCTCTCTTTGATCACTTGTCGGCATATTCAATATGCTGACCTACACGGCTGCAACGTATCATGTTGCAGAGTACTTTTCCGACCAGGAGTGAGGCTACGATCTACGCTCAGCGACATGCCCTTGGAGTCGGATGGACTCGTCTACCTGATGCTTCCGCTAGTCTTCGTTAGATATCTCATGAGATGGCCTTCAACCACTTTATTGTAATCCTTTATTGTAATAAAGTACTCTTTATGAGATTTCGATTAATAAAGCTGTGTGATTGAACTGTTGAATATATACATGATGTACTGAGTGTGTACCAGCATGATCTTGGGATGGTACGGAAACACCAGAGGCTTGACTCGTCTTGAGTCGGGTCGCTACAGAAATGGTATTCAGAGCACACGCTGACCTTAGGACGTAACCTCTAGGAATGGAAAAGCCTTAGGAAGAAAACTATTTTCTCTTTTGTCTATAAATCTTCTATTTCCTCTTCTGATCATTTCTGACTTCTCTCCGATTTTCCAATGTTTAGATGGCCACCTTCATCCCTGTTAAGTTCACGTAGTTTTGCCAGCCCGACGCCACTATGCCGTTCAGAAAGGAGCTGGTGCAGATCACCAAGGACATGAGGATTGCTCTGCCGACTATCACAGGGATGCCAACTTCGTCTTACCTAGAGGATTCACGCTACAGGATCGAGGTGCACGTTCCCGGAAGGACATTCCAGCCGCGCACTGAGCCGATGGATTTCAAGTTCATCGCACCCAACTGGATTCTCGGAAGGGACATGGCCATCCATTGTGCAGTTGGACGTATCAAGGAAGAATACAAAGGCTGCCCTATTTCTCCAGACCTATTCACCGTATCCCAGAGAAACGAAGACGGAGAAATCATCTCAAGCAAGACCAAGGACGCTCTCTTGTCTTATGCCCAGACCTTGGAGAAACACAGCGGGACTCTGGAGCATCGTGTGATCAAGGACGCCAGGAAGATCAAGCAACTGTCACTCCGCGAGCTTGAACTTGAAGAAGCAGCCCGGGAAGCCCACTATGAGCACGAACTGGAGGCGAAGGACTTTCTGGAGCGGATCGAGAAGCTGAAGACTCGAGTTGCATATCTGGAGGAGGAACTGGACATGGGCGAGAACCTTCATCCCGAAGGAGACGTAGCCCCCTTGATCAGCAACGACGAGGACTATGAAGAAAGCTCCACCGAAGGACCCACCACCATGCTTTTCTTACGAGGACACTTAGACTAGACCACCAAATTTATTTTATCGTTATACGTTTTAGGCCGATGTTTAGGATTATCGAATTTTGTATCCCTGTGTGAACCTTTGTGATGGTATTGAATAAAATGTTTGGTGTGATACTTGTTTGTTGCATTTCATATGGGTAGTGTAATTACTCTTAGACCATTGTTCTATGCTAATCTCACCCCTCCACAAACATCAGATGCCTTCGAGACGCGCCCCTGAGTCCAACTTTCCACCGGAACTCACCCAGTTGATCCAACAACAAAACACCCTGATGCAGCTGATCATCCAGAACCAGAACAATAACAACAACCGTCACCCACCCCAGGCCGACAATCTCACCCGTTTTCTGAGGTTGAACCCTCCAACTTTCTCCAGCAGCATTAAGCCCATTGTGGCAGATGATTGGCTCCGCAAGATGGAGCGTGAACTTATCACTGCTGGTTGTACTGAAGCTGAGAAGGTGCGTTTTATCGCGCATCAACATGAAGGCCCTACAGCTGCTTGGTGGGAGAACTACACCACCACTTACCCCATTGCTGGAGTCACTTGGGAGAAATTCAAGCAAGCCTTCCACACCTCACATGTCTCAGCTGGTGCAATGAGTCTGAAGAAGCGTGAGTTTCGCAACTTACGCCAGGGGAATCGCTCTGTGGCCCAGTACGTTGATGAATTCAGCATGCTCGCCCGTTATGCACCTGGAGATGTGGCCGATGATGCGGCCAAGCAGGAAAAGTTCTTGGAAGGACTAAATGATGAGCTGAGCATTCAGTTGACTGTAGCCACCTTCAACAACTACCAGGAGCTGGTTGATAAGGCCCTCATCTTGGAGGGGAAACACCAGCAGATGGAGAACCGCAAGCGAAAGTATGGGGTTGGAAAGATCAACTCCGGCACTCAGCAGAAGCCTCGCTACACCCCCTATTCAGGGAATACCGGCACTGGATCCGGTAAGTTTGGAGGACACGTTCAGCATAACCACCCGGTGCACAACCATGGAGGCCACAACCATGGAGGAAATGGAAACCACCGCAACAACAGCAATTTCAAGAATGGCGGTACTGGCACTCAGCAGCATTCAGCTCCAGCTCAGAAGGATCTGACTCACATCACTTGCTTCAAGTGTCAGAAGACGGGACACTATGCCACTGAATGTCCCCAGAACAAGCAGGGAAATGGAAATGGCAACGGCAACTCTGCAGCAAAGAAGCCCAATCCTTTTCCTCGAGCTCAGGTGAACCACATTGATGTTGAAGAGGTCTATGATCACCCCGATACTGTGGTTGGTAAGTTTTTGCTAAATTCACATCCAGTATTGGTACTTTTTGATTCTGGTGCAACACATTCATTCATATCAAGGGTAGTTGTGGAAAAGTATAGTTTACCAACTAGAACCCTCAGCCAGCCTATTAAGGTCAGTTCCCCAGGAGGCATGATGACAGCCTGGATAGGATGCCATGCTTTGAGTCTCAACATCGGGAACCATAATTTTCCCACCGACCTCATCGTATTAGAGTCCCAAGGATTGGATGTAATCCTAGGCATGGATTGGTTGGCCAAGTATGAAGGGAATATTGATTGTGCCCTTAAGTCTATTTTGCTCACCACCCCCGAGCAGAAACGGATTAAGTACGTGTCTCAGCACCCGACACAGAGTAAGCGAGTAAACTCTCTCACAGGAGTAGTCCAGGAGGAAGTACCGATTGTTCAGGAGTACCCAGATGTATTTCCGGAGGAATTGCCGGGCATGCCAACCGATAGAGAGATTGAGTTCTTGATTGAGCTATTACCCGGAACAGCCCCGATATCCAAGAGACCCTATCGGATGCCCGCGAATGACTTGATAGAAATCAAGAAGCAAATTAAGGAGTTATTGGACAAAGGGTATATTCACCCAAGTTCTTCACCTTGGGGAGCCCCAATGCTCTTGGTTGAAAAGAAGGACAAGTCCTTGAGAATGGTTGTCGATTATCGTGCATTGAACGATGTGACCATCAAGAACAAGTACCCTTTGCCGATGATCAATGATCTGTTTGATCAGTTAGTTGGAGCTCGCGTATTCTCAAAGATCGATCTTCGATCCGGATATCATCAGTTGAAGATTCATGAACAGGATATACCCAAGACAGCCTTCACCACTCGGTACGGTTTGTATGAGTACACGGTCATGTCATTTGGACTGACTAATGCTCCGGCATATTTTATGAATCTGATGAACAAAGTATTTATGGAATACTTGGACAAGTTTGTCGTGGTGTTCATCGATGACATACTGATATTCTCCAAGAACGAAGAGGAACACAAGGAACATCTGCGTCTAGTTCTGGAGAAACTTCGAGAGCATAAGCTATACGCAAAGTTTAGCAAATGTGAGTTTTGGTTGAAGGAAGTCGGATTTCTCGGACACGTCATCTCAGGAGAAGGAATCGCAGTGGACCCTGCCAAGGTCGCAGCAGTCACCGAATGGGTAGCACCCACTTCAGTCAAGGAGATCCGCAGTTTCCTCGGACTTGCCGGATATTACCGGAGGTTCATTGAGAATTTCTCAAAGATTGCCAAGCCCATGACAGAGTTATTGAAGAAGGAATCCAAGTATATTTGGACTGAGGAATGTGAAACCAGTTTTCAAGAACTGAAGAAACGTCTTGTTACAGCCCGAGTGTTAATATTGCCGAACATTTGGAAGGATTTCCAGGTTTACTGTGACGCTTCCCGTCAAGGACTCGGAGGAGTGCTCATGCAAGAAGGCAAAGTTGTAGCCTATGCATCCAGACAGCTCATACCTCATGAGTTGAATTATGCCACACATGACTTGGAACTAGCAGCCGTAGTGCACGCTCTCAAGACCTGGAGACATTTCCTGATCGGAAATAGTTGTGATGTTTACACTGATCACAAGAGCCTAAAATATATCTTCACGCAGAAGGAGTTGAACCTCAGACAGAGGTGATGGCTAGAGTTGATCAAGGACTATGACATGAGATTGCATTATCACCCAGGCAAGGCAAATGTTGTAGCCGATGTGTTGAGCCGCAAGAGTTATGTGAACACACTCACAGCTAGAGGATTACCCCAGGAGTTAGTCGATGACCTCCGAGAGCTCAAATTGGAAATAGTTCCAAGAGGATTTGTTGCCACTCTGGAAATTCAGTCCACTTTGACAGAAAAGATCCGCGAAGCACAGAAATCAGATAAGGAGATAGCTGAGATTAAGCAGAAAATGGAAGACGGGAAGGCTAAAGGTTTTCGTGAGGATGAACACGGAACTTTATGGTTTGAGGATCGCATCTATGTGCCCAATGATCCCGAACTCAGGAAGTTGATACTTCAGGAGGCCCATGACTCCCCTTACTCGATACACCCCGGCAACACCAAGATGTATCTGGATCTGAAAGAAAGTTTCTGGTGGACAGGATTGAAGAAAGACATTGTCGAGTTCGTAGCGATATGCGATGTTTGTCAGCGAGTAAAAGCCGAGCATCAGAAGCCAGCAGGGCTGCTCCAACCTCTGCCGATACCCGAGTGGAAATGGGAAAAGCTTGGTATGGACTTCATCACAGGATTACCCAGGACCCGTTCTGGCTATGATTCTATTTGGGTTGTGGTCGATCGTTTGACCAAGGTAGCTCACTTCATTCCGGTGAAGACTACTTACACGAGTGCCAAGCTGGCCAAGATATATATGACGAGGATCGTATGTCTGCTAGGAGTACCGAAGAGCATTGTGTCCGATAGAGGAACTCAGTTCACATAATTTTTTTGGCACCAACTGCATGAAACCTTGTGAACGAGATTGGAGTTCAGTACAGCTTTTCACCCACAGACAGATGGACAGACCGAGAGAGTTAATCATATTCTGGAGGACATGTTGAGAGCTTGCGCACTAGACTATGGGTCTAGTTGGGATGACAATTTACCTTATGCCGAGTTCTCATACAACAACAGCTACCAGACCAGTCCGAAGATGGCCCCTTTCGAAGCTCTATACGGAAGGAGGTGCAGAACACCGTTGATGTGGGATGAAGTTGGAGACCGACAAATTTTTGGTCCCGACCTTATCCGAGATTCTGAAGAGAAGGTCAAGCTAATTCGTGACCGACTCAAGATAGCTCAGTCCAGGCACAAGAGTTATGCTGACAGCAAATGCAAGGAAGTAACGTACGAAGTAGGAGACCGAGCATATCTTCGGGTGTCTCCACTTCGAGGAATCAAGAGATTTGGTGTGAAAGGAAAATTAGCACCTCGTTTCATTGGCCCCTAAAAAATTCTTGAACGTAGAGGCGAAGTTGCATACAAACTGGAACTGCCGGAAGGATTGTCCGGAGTTCATGATGTCTTTCATGTTTCCCAGATGAAGAAATGCCACACTCAGATGGCCGATGTTCCGTTGAGAGATACAGTGCCCCTAGAGGCCATACAGCTTGACAGTGATCTGACGTATGAGGAGAAACCCGTCAGGATTCTCGAGACTGCCAACAGAGTTACCCGCAGCAAGATCATCAAGTTCTGCAAGGTGTTGTGGAGCAACCACACCGAGGAAGAAGCCACCTGGGAACGAGAAGAGGATCTTCGTCGAGACCACCCACACCTATTTTCTAGCCAACCCGAATCTCGAGGGCGAGATTCATCTTAAGGTGGGTAGGTTTGTAACATCCCAATTTTCCTAATTGGGAATGTTTTACATTGTAGCTAAGCATCTATGCATACTGATTGAAATAGATTTAGCACTTGAATCCTTTCGTCTTTTGATTTGCATTTCCATTTTTCCTCGCACGAGAAATGCCCGGAGAAATACTCTCTTGCACGCAAGAGAGAGAGCGGAGGAAAATGACCCTCCAAAGTGCGGGCAATTTATGAAATATTGGAGCCAAGAAATCCAAGGATCATTTGCAAAAATAATTGCAAAAAGAAAATAAAGCATTTTGAGGAATTTCTGAAAAAACATTTTTTTTAAGTTTTTATTTTTGCTTTGGAAAAATGTTATTCGGGTAGAGGATATTTTTCTGATTTATTTGGTATATAATACCCTATACTAAATATTTTTATTTATTTCCTTTTATTCGCTTTTATTTTCTGTTTCGGAATAGGTTTAAAAAAAATAGGAAAGTTTTAGCCGCCGCCCCGAGCGCATTATAAGGCCATGGGACGAATCTCCACCGCCAGGGAATGAATCCCTTAATTGCCGGCCGACCGACACTGCCCCACCCGCCTCTCTCCCACGGCCGCTGGGCCCCACTGGCCGAGCCACTCCACCCCGTCGGCCATCTCCTTCCTCCTTCCAAAAATCCATGCCGAGACCGAGCCAGTCCCAGGAACTCGGGATTCCTTCCCCGATCCTCTCTCCCCCTTCCTTTCCTTCACCCCTCCCTGGCCTATAAGTACCGCGCCCCCGGCCGCCCCCGTTCCCACCCCGTCCTCGACGAGCCGCCGCCCGAGCCGCCCCCTGCCGCAGCCACCGGAGCCGAAGCTCCTGCACCTTCGGCTGCCCCCTGGGAGCAGCACCCGAGCCGCCCCCACTCCGCCCGACGCCTCCCCTCGGTGGAGGACTGCCGCCGCCGCCGCCACGTCCCCTCCACCGCCCCCCGGAGCCCTCCCCTCGCCGGCGACCACCTCTCCCCGCCGGAGTGCCAGCCCAGCCACGGTAGACTCTCTCTTCCTTCTGTTGTTTTTCTTTTTTCTTTTGTAGCCCTTAGATCCTTCTTAGATTGTGTAGATTAGATCCTAGTATACCTCTTCGGTTTAGATTAGAAAACCGGCGGTTTTTAATTCACTTATTCATTTAGCCAGCAAGTTTTACTAGCCCTCGGCCATTTGCTCCTAACGTGGCAACAAACGCCCCCGCAGCCTATCACAACATGCCACGTATACCCCCCTGTTAGTTACTAGTTAGCTTCACTTTTTCTGTCTAATTGCAAAAACAGAAAAGTTTCTGCTTTGTTTTGGCCACAACTTTTGATCCCGAAGTCCAATGATATTGATTCTTGTTCCAGTAGACTCCAATTTTTCTGTAGTTTGTAAAAACATATAATTTGTCTATGTTCCAAATTTTCAAATATAAGTTAGATCAGATTTAGTTTAAACCTTGTTTTGCCTATTCCAGGAGTTTAAAAATTGATTTTGAGTTGATTCTTTTTGCTACTGGTTCCTAGTGACTAAATCTTACTGTGGTAGAAGTTTAAGAATTTTTAAAGTACTTTTACTGGTGTTTTAAACAGAAACAAGTTTCTGCCTTAGTAACGTGTGTTGAACTCTTTTACTTAGCTTTAGCAAATCCTTACTTGTGATGTATTTTTTTACTTGTTGCTTGATTGAAGTGCTTATGGTGTGTTTTGTGTTTGTATCGGTAGATCATCTGGAGTGCGAAGCGTGTTACTTAGAAGCGCTCGAGAAAGACAACTATCATCAAGGCAAGTCATTTTGATCATGTTATTTACCTATGTTTTCGATGCATGGTAGATCACCTTTCTTTGCCCAATTGCATGCTGCCTAGGTACTTGGAAACTTTAGTATAAGTTGTAGTATCATGTGGTAGGCACACAACAACCCCGATACTTGGCCCCGGGACGACAATTTCTTAATGCTATGCTTGAGTAGACGGGTTTTCGGTTGAGTGCATAACACGAGTGATGCGAGGTTGATTAAATAATCAAGACCGGTTAAGACAAGATTTTCAAGACCTCGGACGCAATGTAACTCTGGGTGAAGGACGGTTGATCGGCTCCCTGGAGAACCCAGTGGATGCCCGGGATGCTGGACAGGCCATGACATCCTGTGGAAAGCTTCACCCAGGCACGAAGGGACGGACGGAGACTTCAAGACTCAAGGCTTACCTGCACAGCCACAAGTCATTATGGGCTCTGGCTTGGTTGGACAACGCGGCGACTCTGGACAGGCGGTGCTAGCAGATGTAGAAGAACGGTAGGAATGGATGGGCACCGACAGGGATTCAGAGGGACCCGTTGAAAGACCATGTTTTGATCATCCGGTCTTCAAACACCCTGAAGTGCTACGACATACACGGAGGCGATCAAATCTTGTGGGGAACGTGTGCAAAACTCTGCAGAGTGCCCAACCTAATCGATTAGCCGTGTCCACGGTGATGGACGACTTGAGCCGAAGGCATTGAATTTCCCGTGAACTCTCGACACAACTTAATAATGATGTGGGTATTAACAACTATTCGGGTACGAGAATTGGTTGGCAGAACCATCTCGTTAACAACAAACAATGTAGTAATATTTTGCTTCCAACCCCTCTTGTTGTAGGATAAAACTGGCTTTATGCAAAACTTAGCCCCACCGGCCAAATATGCATGTAGAGATAGTTGATTATTATTTTTACTCCTCTCTTTGATGACTTGCCGGCATATTCAATATGCTGACCTACACGGCTGCAACGTATCATGTTGCAGAGTACTTTTCCGACCAGGAGTGAGGCTATGATCTACGCTCAGCGACATGCCCTTGGAGTCGGAGGGACTCGTCTACCTGATGCTTCCGCTAGTCTTCGTTAGATATCTCATGAGATGGCCTTCAGCCACTTTATTGTAATCCTTTATTGTAATAAAGTACTCTTTATGAGATTTCGATTAATAAAGCTGTGTGATTGAACTCTTGAATATATACATTATGTACTGAGTGTGTACCAGCATGATCTTGGGATGGTACGGAAACACCAGAGGCTTGACTCGTCTTGAGTCGGGTCGCTACACTAACCCACATTTTAGTGAGAAATTTGGAAGGTTGATGTACGAGAAATGTGAGATGTCCATGATGTGTGAGCTTAATTTTTTCCTTGGGGTACAAATCAAGCAAATGAGAGAAGGAACATTCATTTTTCAAACCAAGTATACCAAGGACTTGATCAACAAGTTTACCATGCAAGAGTGTAAAGGTATGCAAACTCCTATGCCTACTAGTGGACATGTTGACCTCACCAAGGAGGACCACCCGGTTGATCAAAAGGTTTATCGATCAATGATCGGTTCATTGTTATACCTTTGTGCCTCCCGCCCCGATATCATTCTTAGTGTGTGGATTTGTGCCAGATATCAAGATGCACCCCAAAGAGTGTCATCTTAAGGTCATGCCAAGAATTGTGAAATACTTGATACATACACCTAACATTGACATTTGGTATCCCAAGGGGTCTTCTTTTAATCGTGTTGCCTATTCCTACTAGGACTATGCGGAGATAAGGTTGATATAAAATCCACCTTAGGTACTTGTTAATTTCTTTGGAGATATCATGTGTCTTGGTCATCCAAGAAACAAAACTTGGTATATCTATCCACCCCCGAAGAGGAATACATCGCTGTCGGATCATGTTGTGCACAATTAATATGGATCACTCAAACTCTTAAGGATTATGTCATCCATGCGAAACATGTTCCTTTGTTATGTGACAATGAGACTGATATTAAGATTGCTCATAATCCCATGAAAACCTCTCAAATTAAATATATTCATGTTCGTCACCATTTCATTCGTGATCATGTTGCCAAAGGAGATATTAATCTCAAGCATGTTCATACTAACAAACAATTGGAAGATATCTTTAATAAGCCACTTGATGAGAAAGTTTTTTGTCACTTGAGGAGCGAGCTGAATATCATTCATGCTTCAAACTTGAGCAAGACTCACTCGGATGCATGCAAGGGCATGAGCTTACTTGACAATTCCATGATGCCATTGATAGGCCACTACTTTATGCCTTGGAAATATATGATCCTTTGTATTACATCCAACCTTTTGTAGGTACTTGGAAGAACTACACTCCACAAGATTGTCATCAACTCACACCACAAACAATCTTGTCATAGCCAAGTATCAACAATCCTTCTTTGATGATGGAGGAAGAAGACATCACAAATCATATCCTTGGCAACTATTTGATGAGCAATTTTACTCTTGTCATTTGGATATATCATGTTCTTCCTTGCATGACTAACCCATGTAGGTGAGAAGTATACCAAAACAACCAGGGATTGCTCCCAACTCAAGATGATCTTCATCAGCCTTGAGCGTCCACAACAAGTCCACCTACATGCTACGTCATCTACATATTTCAAATGTATGTACTCATATCCTTGAAAAGCTTTACTCCAAGTCATGAGATAAATAAACTCAAGTGATATGAAGACATTAAAATTCTTAAACAAAAAATAATAATCCCATTTTGAGCTTAACGATGAGTACAACCTATGATCATGTATTCTTGCTTGGCTCCTTAAGTCAATATATGCTAATATAGGTGACATAGTCGCCGACCATCATCTAGATGAAGTTTCTTGTATGGTTCATGTTTTAGTTGCATGCTTTCTTGGAACCATTCAATCTCCATCTAGTCGAGAAAATTCCTTGCATACTTATAGATAATTTTATGAGTACATTGGTCAAATTTTTCTGAAAAGTCTTCTTTGACAATATGGCCAAGAATGCGGTTGCCAAAATTTCTATTTGCAATTCGGATCCTCCGAATCATGGAGATCGGATTCACCGTCATAGAAGATATGCTACCAAGAACCTATTCGGTACTACCGATAAGGAACAGTTCAGCATCATCGATTTCACCCTCAACCCTAAGATCATTTTTGGTTCTACGGACAAGTTCTGCCTCGGAGACTCCGACTTTTGATATTACTTGAGATCTTTGGTATACTCCTATGTTTTTTGACAAATTTCACAATAGCCATTACTATCAATGATCCCTCACCCTCTGACCCTTTTCATAAACTAATGTGAAAGGGGGAGAAATATTAAAGCTTATGCTTACCCAGAGGGGGAGAAATATTCAAGGGGAGAAATAATAAGCTCACCCAAAGGGGAAGTAACACTACATTAAGGGGAGAGAGAGAGAGAGATCAAATCAATACTAACTTTCTTTAAAGGAGAGA
Source organism: Hordeum vulgare subsp. vulgare (assembly GCF_904849725.1). Classification (NCBI taxonomy): domain Eukaryota; kingdom Viridiplantae; phylum Streptophyta; class Magnoliopsida; order Poales; family Poaceae; genus Hordeum; species Hordeum vulgare. The sequence goes on along the minus strand of NC_058521.1, from coordinate 394,731,363 downwards.
GAAAGTGTATTTTAGATTATCTAAGTGTTAGAATTATCTCACCCTATATACTCCTAATATCTACATGCTAAGATTCAGGGGGAGAGGAAGACTTACACATTCATACTCACGGGAGAAAGTTCTAAATTTTCTTGGAGACATACCAATCTTAGGAAATACTATTTACTACTCCCTCCGTCCCAAAATTATTGTCTTAGATTTGTGTAGATATGAATGTATGTAGTCATATTATAGTATTTAGATACATCCATTTGTAGAAAAATTCAAGACAAGAATTTTGGGACGGAGGGAGTATATGGCTTCCATACCATTGGTACATTTGGATTCTTTTTCATTTGGATGAGAAGAATACTCTTGTGTTATCTAACATTTTTTTCTCAAGTGTGTTCCTACTGTTAAAATGCTCAAGAACTTCAAGGTAAGTATATGCATCATATCCTTGGTCACGATGATCTCTTGTTTTATGCACATTTTGTTTGCAAGAGTGAAGTCTTGAATACGTAGACATCTTAGTCACATATATTTGATGCATATAGCGGAGGTACACATGACTCATCATGTCCTCTCTACAATGTGTGTGCCCATGCATTCCAAATCAATTGTCCTTTAAAAAAGATTGTGCACATTTAGGGGGACTTTTCTTAGTCATGTGCCCTTCGAAGCTATCACTTACTTATGCATATCTTAAATTGAAGCTTTGATTGTAAGCACATGTGCCCCCTTTCTGGTTTTGATAATTCAAGTCAACATACATTATCTCTTGGACTAATAGTTTTGTCCAGTTTATTTCAGATGAAGTCCATAGAGAGAGAGAATTGGATGGAATGTGAGGAGAAGCCCCAAGAAAGGAGAAGAACAGGATTGGCCAAGCTATAAGCTTCAAGTCTCTACATTTTGCATTTTTGTGAGAAAGAACTTTTAAGTCCATAGGAAAGCCAATACTATTAAAAGGGGACGAGGTATCCATGATAATCTGGTTGCTCAAGTGCCACCAACTTTTCCAAATCGTACCTACCGAGTTTTACCCTAGACAGAATCCATAGCCAACCCAACCTTCTTGGTGACACCAAACTTGATTTTGGTGCAACCGAAAAACAGTGACCAACTCCCTGGTATCCATTTGCTAAAAAATGGAATCTCCGAGTTCTATGAATCTGTGCCACCGAGTGTATGTAACTTCCTACCCCAAACAAATTAGACTCACCGAGAATTATATATCGGTCTCACCGAAACGCCAAAATTTGCTACATTTTGCACTAGTCGGTGCAACAGAGTTTGTGCTTCGTTTTCACCGAGTTGGGCAAAAATGTTGTAACGGTTGGATTTTTTGAGATACCTATATATACCCGCCCACCTCCCTCTCATTCTAGAGAGAGCACTCAGAACAAGCCAACACATTCCCCGTCTATTATTCTGAGAGATAACCACCTACTCATGTATTGAGATCAAGATATTCCACTCCAACCATATGGATCTTGATTTCCAGCCCTCCCAAGTTGCTTTCCACCGACTCAATCTCTTATACCAAGCCAAATCCATGAGAGAGTGAATGAGTGTGGAGGAGACCATCTTTTTAACCACAAGAGCAAGGAGTTCATCATCCATACCACATTGATTACCTTTTGGAGACTGGTGTCTCCTAGATTGCTTAGGGGTTGCTTAGGAATTCAACCAAGAAGTTTGTAAGGGCAAGAAGATCACCTACTTCATGAAGATCTACCCCAAGTGAGGCTAGTCCTTCGTGGACATAAGCCATGGTGGAATAGACAATGTTGCTTCTTTGTGAACCCCTTGTGGGTGGATCCCTTCGTGGAATCTCGCAGTCGTTACCCTCCGTGGGTTGAAGTCTCCATCAGTGTGGACGTATGATAGCACCACCTATCGATACCATGGGAAAAATCTTCATGTCCCCGTTGTGTTTGATCTTCCTATCGATACTCCTTACTTATATGTGCATGTCTTCACTTTCCGCTGCCATACTAGTTGACTTGCATGTGTAGGGTGTGGTGGACTTGCAAGAATTACTTAAACTTGCCAACCAATAAAATTGGGAAATGGTTATATTTTTAGATTGCCAAGTAGTCTATTCACCCCTCTATATGCCCCTTCTCGATCCCACACACATCCAATTCATTTTAGGATTTAAGCTATAGAAGATTAATGGCTGGCTTAACATCAGGTCGCAAATTAGTTTTGTATTGGCACATAGAAGGATTGATGCCTTTGAGCTCATACAACATATATCCAATTGCACCACGACATTTCTTCAAAGTTTTCAGTAATTTATTTTCTTCATGCACTAAAAGTTTAGCATTGATAATAACCACTAGTGTAGAAATGGATAGCCACAACTCTTGTTGGTGGCGGGCCATGCCAGCATATTTTTTTCAAGTAGTGCTCGCTCGGCTAAATAGGTATGCGAGTTGTACACGATTAGTGCTGGCATGGCTATTTTTGGACATGTCACAAACCTATGAGTCCACCTCTACTCACCGTTTGGAAAATAATGGTGGCGTTGAACTTTCATGCACGCCATAGTTTATTAATTAGTGCTTGTGTGCCAAGTTATGTTAAGGCAGAAATATTTTTTCCACTTAAACTTGTATTTTATGTATTTAAAGATTATACTAGTCAAAAAGTAAAAAATATTTTATATTATATTTTTGACATAATTATTTCTACCATTCCTTATTTTGAGTATTTAATTATGCTAAATATTTCATTAAGCTTAACTAGTCTTTTTGTCTCCATGAAATGTTCGTGGCGTGCAATGTACATTGCATGGTGCTACGTGAGCAATTATTGTGGTGGCGTTGTTCATGCGGCACGCCATCAACACGTATAATACCGCTGATGTGGGACCCAATGCCACATTATTTTTTAACAATGGCATCATATTGGTGGCATCGGGCTATCACGCCAGCAAAGCCATTTTTGCCACGCCATAGCTAGGATTTTCTGCACTAGTGAACACGGTATATCTTATTTTCATCTAGATAAGCATATTTCAAAGTGTTTGAGACTTTCCTAATTTTCGAACACAGGATCACCCTTAGGTGGAGGAGGATCTCCCAAAACTCAACATGAAATTTTTTTTGGATAGGTATTTCTAAAGAAGATTTCATCTACTTCCTTTCTTTCTCTCCTATGCATCTCATTGTCATGATCAAGCAAATATTATTCTAATGTGTTAGTAGGAGGCATAGAAATAGAAGCAATCTCAATAATATCGTATTAATTTGGTTGATCTTTGTCATGAGGTTGTGTAGTGAACTTAGAGGCATTAAATACATGAAATATGTCAAAAAAACTTAACCTTTACCTTTTCTTTACTGCATTCAATTTAAGTATTAACATTGTTCACGAAGAGTATACCAAATATAATGGGACAAAAATTACCTTGTTGTTATCCAAGTACTACAAAATCGATAGGATATTTAATCTCACCACATAATACTTCAACATCTCCAACAATCCCAAGCAGTGAAATGGTATCCGTACTAGCAATCTTAATAGTAACATCGATTCCTCTATCTCAGCTAGTGCAGCATCATGCATGACTTATTAAGAAATAGGAAATGGAATAACACTTATACCAGAAACCATGTCACCTAAATCATGATATCAATGATCTCCAATCTTAATAGAAACAACGGGTATGCCAATGATCCCTTTATTCTTATTTAGCATATCTCTACCAGCCCTAACAGGCTTAGATAATCTAGCAGCTTCATCACATAAATATATAACATGCCTATCAATATTATCAACCAAGAGATCTTTAACCATTACAATTTAAGGTTCTACCTTAATTTGTTGAGAGGGTTTAGGTGATTTAATATTACTCTTATGAATCATAGTTCTAGCCTTAGCATGTTCTTTAATCCTAACAGGAAAAGGTGGCTTATCAATATAAGTAGTAGGTACACCATAATTAGTAGTGCAAGTAAGTAGTTGAGTATTGGCAATAATAGATTCTTCACAAATATCTTTAGTAGGTGGATAAAATTTGAGCCACTTCATTTTAGGAAGATCAACATGAGCAAAAAGAGATTCACAAATCATAGCTAGTATCTCACAATCAAGTCCATATTTTGTACTAAGTTAATTAAAACATATGTTTCTATAAAATAATTAACACAAGCATATTCAAGATCTATACCTAACTCATTAACTTTGTTAATCTCCCAATCCTTACAGTCGCGCTTTTAATTCTTTCAATATAACCCCACTTAACTTCAATACTTTTCTTCATGATATAACCAACATAAGAAGTATCAATCATTGTTTTTTTATCACGAGAAAGCCAAGCGTAAAAGTTTTGAATAATCATTTCTCTCGAGGGCTCGTGATTGGGGCATTGGACCATCATATCCTTAATCCTCCACCAAGATTGAGTGATACTTTCTCCTTCACATGACCAAAAGTTATATATATAATTCTGATTACCATGAACAAAACTGCATAGGATAAAACTTCTAGTAAAATTCCAGCTTCGTCCAGTTCCATTCCCATGAATCGGTATCATCCAATAGACCATACCACAACAATGTTCTTCCCTTCAAATAGAAAGGTAATAATCTCTTCTGAACATCATCCCTTGATAGACCTACAAGCTTAAACAATCCACAAAGTTCATCCATACAGATTAAGTGCATATCAAGATGTACTGTTCCATCTCCTACATAGGGATTAGCATGCAACATGTCCATAATATAATAAGGGATATTATAAAAATCTGTAGGTTGAGGCGTGGCTCTTATCGCATCGTTTCTAGATGAAGATATATACCCCGAACAAACCTCTCAGAGGATTATTTTCTACAATAGCAAGTAGAAATAAAGATCAACATGTAATATAAATGTTTCCTTACCGAATTCTGCTTACCAAAAGCACTTCATTCCTGACAACGGCGCCAGAGAAGAGTCTTGATGACCCACAAGTATAGGGGATCAATCGTAGTCCTTTAGATAAGTAAGTCTGTCAAACCCAATGAGGAGGAAAAGGACTTAATCAGCGGTTTTTAGCATGGTATTCTCTACAAGTGATGTGAAGTAGTTGTGATAGATAGTTTGATAGCAAGACGATTTGTAACAAGTAAGAAGTAATGAAAGTGACAAGGTGCGGTAAGGTGGCCCGATCCTTTTTATAGAAAAGGAGAAGTCGTAAGTACTTGTGATGCCCTCGGTTTAATCATACACTACTCATACACGCAAATGCGTACGATCAAACCCAAGGACTCACGGGAAGATATCACAACACAACTCTAGACACAAATAAAATAATACAAGCTTCATATTACAAGCCAAGGGCCTCGAGTGCTAGAATACAGAGGCTCGATAAGCACACGAGTCAGCGGAAGCAACAATATCTGAGTACAGACATAAAACAAGCGGTGCCTTAGAGAAGGCTAGCACAAAAGAAACACGATCCAACGAGGCGAGGCATCGTGCCTGGGAACCTCCTAACTACTCCTATCTTCAACGGCCTCCAAGAAGAAAACACCATCAGGATGACAAACATTGGCAGGAAACTCCACTTCTGGGCTTCATCATCTGGTCGCAACAACGGATCAAGGGAACAAGGGGGAGCAAAGCAACGGTGAGTACTCACCCAAAGTACTCGCAAGTCTTACATCAGAACTATGCTAAATATGCACCAGTATCAAAGAAGGGGTTTTATATGTGGACTGACTGCAGCAATGTGAGAATAGAGAGAGAAGGCCTAGTCCTGTCGAAGACTAGCATCTTCAGGGTCTTGCAGCAATAGACGAGAGTAGAACAGGGGTAACACATTAATAGTCATATTGTTGCAGCAATATTAAAGTGAGGTCACGCCTACAGATCCTCCCTCGACTCCCTGCGAGGAAGCAATCCCGAGGCAAACTAAATCCAGTTAAGTAACAGTTGTAGTTGTAAAATATTGGGGCACAACTCCAAGTCGTCCTGTAACCGTGGACACAGCTATCCGAATAGTTAATTTTCATCCCTGCACGGGTGGACCACATGTCCCGTCATGCTCGATAATACTCTGGCCGGACATACTTTTCTGGGTCCTGCCCGGCCTCGGAATATCGACACGTCGCAGCCGCACCTAAGACTAATCAGAGAGGCCAGCCCGCCGATCTAACTCCTAAGCACAAAGGGTTCGTGGGCCCAGTTCCCCTTCGCGGTCCTGCACGTGGCGTCGGCGCCCGACGTCAGTCCTAGCATCCCTTAATCACAAGAGCGATGCATCTCGGGACCACTCGGGCGCACGCCGCTACATTGCTGACATCTGAGAAGCTTCGGCTGATACCGCGACGCCGAGTACCCATAATTCTTCCCGCGTAACCGGTTAGTGCAAAAAGGTCTCCGACCAACCCAGATCAAATACCCAAATCAATTAACATTTTAATTAGGCCAACAATACAGTCTCACGGGAATCCACCTGTCTTACAACTAATCACCAAAGATCCCAGTAACATGGTCGAGTAACTGTGTGGTTGTAACATCGGGGGGATCCGAGGTATCACCCTCGTTGGATTCCGAACGATGTACCCGTCAAGGTGGGCTTAGAGGAATCACCCTCGGGGGTCCCACACTTGAGGGGTTGCACGACAGAGGCGTCATCGGGAATGGTGAAAGAGGAATCACCCTCGATAACCACGACCGACTAGCTATACTACAGACATATCATTAGGAGTACTTAGCGAGGTGTCACCCTCGGTACCCGATAGTACTTTGTAGCATCGTACAACGAAGGGGGTGTATGTGTTGTGTCAGGTCTGGCTCGTTGATCAGGGATCGAGATTTGAAAACAAGCGGGGCAACTGAACTACGGGGTCAGAGGGGATGACTGGTCCACCTATACTAAGCATATTTAAAGTACAGGACTGAAAGTAGCAGTTCATCAAAAATAGGCTATGCATCAGATATAGGAGCTAACTACAATAGTAGCAAAATTCTAATGCAAGCATGAGGAAGAAAGAATAGGCGATATAGGAATGATCAAGGGGGTTTGCTTGCCTTGCTGCTCTGCGGCAAAGGACTGATCGCCAGGGTCGTAGATGTACCCGGCAGCAGCGTCAGTCTCGGGGTGTATCGGTAAGAAGAGGGGGAAGAAACAATAAATAATAGCAACGGTGCAACACAAAGCATGACATGGCAAGATGCAGGCTAGACATGAGCTAACGCAGCAACATATGTCATAGACGGGTCACAAGAATATCTCACGATATTTTCCCAGTCTCGGGCTACTACCGGTCATACTGGAAACGATGGAAATGTTCAATGTTTGCTATGCTAGGGACGCATGACAGACGAATGGACCGTGTATTCGGGTTCGTCTCGTTTTGCTGATCAACTTTCATGTTGAAAATATTTTGATCTGACTTACGAATTATTTAATATTAATTTTTAAAGCTTTATTCAATAATTAGGAATTAAAAACAGATTTAAATAATTTAATAAAAAGCTATTATGACATCAGCGTGATGTCATGCTAACATCAACAGTTGACTGATCAAGTGACTAGTGGGTCCCGAACGTCATAGGCACAAGTTTTAATTAAGATTAAATATTAATTAATCTGATTAATTTAGTGGGGGACCCATGTGTCATACTCTAATTATTCTAATTATTCGATTAATTAATTAAATAATATATCTATTTAACTAATTCATTAACTAATTAATTAATTATTATATGTAATTATTTATTTATTTGATAAAAAATATATCTTTATTATTATTATTATTATTATTTTCTTAACAACGGGTGTGGGGCCTCCCTGGCAGTGGAAGTGGGGGGTTTGGCCCCACATGGCAGTGGCCTAATGGCCACACACACACAACTCTTGTACACATATTTTATACACACACGTATACCATATACATACATAATATATTTCCTTACGTACATGCATTCATACATAATAATACATACATACGTACAGGCTTTATACATATATCATTTTTTTGTTGCCTCTCTAACCTCTCTCCTAACACACAACCTCTCACCGAACCTTCTCATCTCAACAGAAAGAGGGAGGAGAACACCTCCACCTCCACCTATACGAACCTAACGGTACCGGAACGCGGCGTTGTTCGCCGGAACGGATCCAGAGCGGAAAAAGGGAGGGAAGGGTGTTCTCACCGAGCCCTTTAGATGTGCAAAAACGGGCTCGGGGAGGCTTGATGGAGATCGGAGTCGGCGTAGGGGAAGCTCCGGGACGGGGCGGATCCGGCGTGATGGAGCGGTTTGGGTGAGCTTGTTGACGAGGAGGCCAGTGGTGCGGTGCCGGCGACGGCGCGGGGGTCGCGGTGGATCGGAGGAGAACCGGCGGGGAGGGGCCCGATGACGATGCCGCCGTGGTCGGTGGGGACCCCGGCCGAGGCACCGGCGGGGAGGGGCGGCCACCAGAGAGGTGAGGGCTACCAGAGATGGGGCCGATGAGGGGGGATCCGGGAGCTGCGGGAGATGGGAGCCTCGATCTGGGACAGCGATGGGAGGCTCTCGGGGCGAAGGTGGAAGGGATCTAGGGTGGTGGTGAGTTTAGCACCGAGAGAGGCTCGGCCTCGGTGGGGGGGAAGGATCGGGAGGGGTGGAGAGGCAGGGCGAGGAAAGCACTGGGATGGATCGATAGGGGCCTCGGTGGGATCGGCAAGGGGATCGCTGGAGGGAGCCGAGCTGTGTGGTTGGTGGGGCTCCCAGCGGTAGCGGGGGGAGGAGGTGAGGGCTCGAGGGAGTTGGTTGGGGTTGAGATCGAGAGGCAGGGGGCCTGTCGTGGAGAGAGAGCGGGGATCAAGACGAGCAGGAGGGTGAGCTCGCGGCGGCGGCCACGGAGCAAGGGGAGGGAACCAGATCGCTAGGGTTCCCGTGTGGCGCCTGGAGGCTTGGCCGGCTGGGTCACTAGGCCCAGTTGGGCCAGGGGTGGGGGGGTTTGGTCTTTTTTTCTGTTGTTTCTTTTTTCTTTATTTGTATTTCATTTTTAGTTTTATTTTACCCTTATGCTTATTTCCTTATATACATATTTTTCTGCACGCTAGTTTCAAAAATATATTAACCATTATTATCTGCTACAACTCAAACATTTTTATTTCTTTACATCTGATAATTTAATTCGTTTGTCTTTAAACTAAATATGATTACTGCTTTGATTCTTATTAGGTGACAACCTAGCTCAGTTAAACATGATGACCTAGCATCATTATGGTGTGTTACTGTAGGTTAACTACCGGGGTGTCATAGTACTTCTTATATTGATTAAAGCATTCTCGAGGACACATGGGGATGTTGTCTAGTTACTTTCCCCATGATTCATTGACTGATGTTATTGCTTTGATAAGTTCTCAAGTGGGTGTCGGTGCTAATGTGTTGTTCTTACTTGAACGAAGAACCTAATTATGATTAACCCCTCTCACAAGCATCCACAAATACAAAATAAGAATTAAGATAATTGTAACCATAGCATGAAACATATAGACCCAAAACAGCCCCATGTGAAATAACACATAAACTAAGGTGTAGGTTTCTGTAACTCCCGCAACCCATCATCTACTTTCTAATCCCATAATGCCTTCCCCTCAGTCGAACATGGTAATTTTTCATGGAATTAACCTTCACATGACACCACTAGAAGAAGAACAATAAAACATATCATCAAACATTTAACTAACTCAACTTCACATGATTACTTATAACAAGACCTCTCCCATGTCCTCAAGAACAAATGGAATCACTCAAAATCATATTGATGGCCATATCAGAGAGGATAAATATAGGATTCACGATCTGAACATATAATCTTCCACCAATTAAACCAACTAGCATCAACTAAAAGATGTAATCGACTACTAGTAACCCATATGTACCAATCTAATGTTTGAGACAAATATTGAATACAAGACATGAAATTGGGTTTGTAGCTGAGATGGTGCTGGTGAAGATGTTGATGGACATGAGTTGTTCAACGATGAAAGGAGCATTGGTGATGACGATGGCTTCGATTTCCCCCTCTCGGAGGGAAGTTTCCTAACAAGGGAAATTTTTCTCTTGTCCAGGTTCCGCCTCGAGATGATGGCACTTCATCCAAATAGTATTTTTCTGATTTTTAGGGGAAATGACATCATATAAGAGAAGATGGACGTTGGCGGACCTTCATGAGCTCGACAAGCTCACACGATGCACCCTAGGTGTTTGGCGCGCCCCTGAGCTTGTGGATCCATGATGGATCCTCTTAGGAATTTTCTTCTTCCAATACTTATATATATATTCCAAAATAAATCTCCATAACTTTACACGTCATTTGGATCTCCGTAGAATAGTTATCTTTGTTGTGGCTCATTTCAGGTCCAGAACTCGAGCTACCGACGATCTCCCTCTTGTGATAGAACTTGCAAATTAAGAGAGAAAAGGCACTAGAATTGCATAAGAAAGTGAAATATGGCTATAACCATAATAAATAGTAGTAGAAAAACAAGATGGAAAATGGACATATCAACTCCCTAAAACTTAGACTCACTTGTTGATATGTCCATTTTGCATCATGATTCCTTATTGGTATTTGCGTTATTCTTGTCCATTATTACTGCTATCTTACAACTCTTATGCCCTTTCTCTCTAAATATGTCAGGTAAACACAAAGAGGGAAATATCTGGAAACATGAATTCTGGACTGAGAACCCAAGAAAATGGTAGAAAAATCACCACACTCCAAATGACGTGGCCACAAGCCAATATGGTGCACCAACCCCCTGGGCGCACCTTGATGGCTTGTGGGCCCCGTGCAGGCCTCTCGATGCCCTTCTTCTCCTATATGATGTGTTTTACCCAAGAAAAAATCATAAGAAACCTTTCGGGACGAAGCGCCGCCATCTCGAGGCGGAAACCGGAGCCGAGCCCCTTTTGCTCTCGGCAGAGAGATCCTTACGGGGAAACTTCCCTCCGTGAGAGGGAAATTGAAGCCATCAGCCGCAACAAGGGTTCCTCCTTTGTGGGAGGACCAATATTCATCACCATCTTCACCAACACCATCTCATATCCAGCCCTAGTTCATCTCATGTATTCAATCTTTGTCTCAAAACCTCATATTGGTACATGTGGATTACTAGTTGTGTTGTTCACATCTTGTAGTTGGTGCTTGTTGGATTACTTGGTGGAACATATTATGTCAAGGTCCTTAATCATTATTATTGTACCTATGATTTTGAACATGTTGATGAGGAGTGAGTAGTTACCATTGTTCCTAAGGACATGGGAGAAGTCTTGTTATAACTAATCATGTAAAGTTCATATTCGTTGGATATTTTGATGATATATATGTTAAGTTCACATGACACCACTAAGAGAAGTAATAATTAAGAACAAAACCTTAGCACCGGTCCACCCACATATCAAATTATCAAAGTAGCAAATGCGAATCAACTCAATATGATGAACATGACTAGACAGAAATTATCATCTTTCCTCGGGAGCTCTTGCTTAATATAAGAGTACTTTCAAGCATGTCCTTTGCTAGAAAAAGGATTGTGCTACCTTGCTGAACCTTTTCTACTATTTTTACTTGTCACTTGTTATGAACTATCATGTTACTAAACTATCTATCATTGTTACTTACATCACTTGTAGTGAATACCTTGCTAAAAACCGCTTGTCATTTCCTACTGCTCCTCATTGGGTTCGACACTCTCCCTTATCGAAAGGACTACAATTGATTCCTATACTTGTGGTTCATCAAGAATCTTTTCTGGCTTTGTTGCCGGGGAGTGAAGTGCATTTGGTAACTGGAAATTGTTAAGGAAACATTTTCGGTACGTGCTGAAATTTACTGTTGCTTGTCACTATTTATGCTCACACTTTCAATGATTTGTTCGGGGCATCTTCACCTTGAATGGAAGATGAGAAAGTTGTTCCCAAACCTAACGAACCTACTGAAAATATTTATTATGAGATTCCTTCGGGTATGGTAGAGAAACTATTGGCTAACCCTTGTAAAGGTTAAACTCATCCAGATTAGCATTTTATATATGTCGATGAGATGTATGGATTGTTTAAGCTTTTAGGTCTACCCGGAGACAAAGTTAAGAATAAAGTTTTAGCTTTATCTTTGGAGGAAAATCATTAATGTGGTACATGCTATTGGATGATATTGGATCATGGGACTGGAATCTCATGAAGCTAGAATTTCATTAGAAGTTTTATCCTATGCATCTAGTTATCGTGATCGGAACTTTATTTACAATTGATGGCCTCATGAAGGAGAGAGTATCGCTCAAGCTTGGAGGAGTCTTAAATATATGATGCACACTTGCCCCAACCATGAGCACTTGAGAGAAATGATTATACAAAATTTTATGCTCGGTTTTCTCATGATGATCGGGCATAACTCAATCCTTGTGCTACTGCTTCCTATATGAAGGAGCCTATTGAATTCAAATGGGTTTTTATGGAAAGAATTAAATGCAACTCTGAAGATTGGGAACTCCAGGAAGGTAAAGAGTCAGGTATAAAGCTTAATTTTGATAGTGTTAAATATTTGATGGAAACTAAAGTTTTCATGAGTTTAGCCATAAATATGGTCTTGACTATGAGGTAGTAGCTGCTTTCTATGAATCTTTTGCTACCCATGTTGATCTCCTTAGGGAGAATTGGTTTAAACATCATCCTCCCATTGAAAAATTATCTGAGGAACCTATTAAAATTAAGAAGAAGAAATAAATGTTAGCCATGTTGATCCAATTGTTCCTACTTCTTACATTGACAAATCTCCTTTTCTCGTTAGGATTAGGGAACATGCTAAGGCTACAACTATGGTTAATAGAAGTCATCTTAGGACACTCAAACCTTATGGACAAATAAATGTTGAACCTAATGTTGCTATAGTTAAAGATATCCTAGTTGATAATATTGATCGGCAAGTTATTTACTTCTGTGATGAAGCTGCTAGAATTGCAAAACCTGTAAGAAACAAGCGGGACGAGTTCGATAAAAATAAACCATTGTAGGCATGCCTCTCATTTCAGTTAAAATTGGAGATCATTGTTATCATGTCTTGTTCGATATTGGTGATAGTGCTAGTGCTATACCTTTGACATTATATCAAGAAATTATGCATTATATAGCACCCTCTAAGATTATAAACATTGATGTCACTATTAAACTTGCAAACCGTGATACTATTTCACCACTTGGGATTGTTAGATATGTTGAAGTCTTGTGTGGAAAAGACAAGTACCCCACTGATTTCCTAGTGCTTGCTTCAGAACAAGATAAATTTTGTCCCATTATATTTGGTAGAACTTTCTTGAATACTGTGAATGCTGAAATTAATTGTGCTATTGAGAAGGTCAAAGTAAGTTTTAGTGATAACGCTCATGAATTTAATTTTTCCAAGTTTAGTAGACAACAACATGAAAAAGAATTGTCTAATAAGGATGAAATTTTTAGTCTTGCTTCTATTCTCGTACGTCCGACTGATTCACGAACAATATTTTCCAGACCATGAAAATAATACGCCTATGGATGAACAGAATGAAATAGATGATATATTTATTAGACAAACACCTATTCTGAAACAGAACTTACTAGTTGATTTTTTAGGGGACCCTCCTCTATCCATGGAAGATCCTGTGTTTGATCTAAAGACATTACGTGATAGTTTGAAATATGCTTATCTTGATGAAAAAAAGATATATCATTTTTATTATCAGTTCTAACCTTTCAGATGATGAAGAAAAGAGATTACTTAAAACTCTAAAGAAGCATGCGGCTGCTATTGGATATACTCTTGATGATCTTAAGGGCATATGCTCCAGCCTAGGTCAGCATAAGATTAATATAGAACCAGATGCTAAACCTACCACTGATCATCAACACCATCTCAATCCTAAGATGAAGGAAGTGGTAAGGACTAAGATACTAAAACTTGTGGAGGTAGGTATAATTTATCCTATTGCTTATAGTAGATGGGTAAGTCATGTTCGTCGTTTCCTAAGAAGGTGGTATAACTGTTTTTCCTAATGATAAAAATGAGCTTATTACACAAAGAATAGTAACTTGTTATATGATGGTATTTAAGTTCAGGAAACTGAATAAAAATGGTAGAAAATATCATTACCCCTTAAATTTTATTGACCAAAATTTAGAAAGATTATCCAAGCACACACACTTTTGCTTTCTTGATGGATATTCTGGGTTCTCTCAAATACGTGTGTCAAAAGAGGACCAAGCGAAAATTACGTTTACTTGTCCTTTTTGAACTTATGCTTATAGGTGTATGCCTTTTGGTCTATGAATCCACCTGCTACCTTTCAAATATGTATGGCCGCTATATCCTCTAACTTGTTTGAAAAGATTGTTCAGGTGTTCATGGATGTTTTTTTCCGTTTACGGGACTTCTTTTGATGATTGCTTGAGAAACTTTGATCAAGTTTATTGAGATGTCAAGTAACCAATCTTGCCTTGAATTGGAAGAAGTGCCACTTTATGGTGAATGAAGGTACAATACTTGGGCATAAAATTTCTGAACGAGGCATCGTGGTGGATAAAGCCAAAGTTGATGCAATAGAGAAAATGCCCTGCCCAAAAGATATCAAAGGTATAAGAAGTTTTCTAAGTCATGCTGGTTTCTATAGGCGTTTCATTAAAGATTCCTAGGATATTAACTAATCTCCTTCAAAAATATATTCTTTTTGTTTTTTATGATGATTGTGTAGAAGACCTTTAAATACTTAAGAAAGCCTTAATTTCTGCACCTATTGTTCAACCACCTGATTGGAACTTACCATTTGAAATCATCTGTAATGCTGGTGATTATGCTATTGGTATTGTTCTAGGGAAAATAGTAGACAATAAATTGATGTTATTCATTATGCTAGTAAGACCCTAGATAGTTCCCAAAGAAATTATGCTACTACTCAAGAAAAATAGTAGTTGTGTTTGCATGCAATAAGTTTAGACCCTACATCGTTGATTCTACAGTAACTATTCACACTAATGATGCTGCTATTAAATACCTTATGGAAAATAAAGATGCTAAACCTAGACTTATTAGGTGGGTGCTTTTACTCCAAGAATTTGACTTGCATACTGTTGACAAGAAGGGAGCTGAAAAACCTGTAGCAAATAACTTGTGTAATATGGAAAATGTTCTTGATGACCCACTTCCTATTGATGATAATTTTCCTCATGATAAACTTGTTGTTATTAATACTTCATGTAGTACTCATTGGTATGCGGATTATGCTAATTACATTGTTGCAAAATACATTTCTCCTAGCTTCACCTATCGATATAAGGAAAAAATTCTCTTATGATTTGCGGCATTACTTTTGGGCTGACACACATATTTATAAAGAAGGAGTAGATGCACTACAACATGAACCCCCCTATAGCAACGCCTTTTTCCGTATCTAAAAGTCCATATATGCATTGCTAGTGCTTTTACCATCGATTTGCGATCAGTTGCCTTATCCAGTCTTTCTAGGGCATAATGCAACGCTTATACTGCCGTTGGTAAAAGGACCATTGCAAGACTACAACAAATAAAATGGATTTTTACAACACTTTATATGTTGGTGCTTGGTAACCCACAAGTATAGGGGATCGCAACAGTTTTCGAGGGTAGAGTATTCAACCCAAATTTGTTGATTCGACAAAAGGGGAAGCCAAAGAATATTCTCGAGTATTAGTTGTTGAGTTGTCAATTCAACCAAACCTGAAAGACTTAGTATCTGCAGCAAAGTTTCAGTAGCAAAGTAGTGTGATACTAACAGTAGCAACGGTGACATCAGTAGCGGTAACAATAGCAACAGTGACAGTAGTAGCAGTAACAATTGCAACAGTGACAGCAGTAGTGGGAAAGTAACGTAGCAAGGACCAGTAGGAAAAGACTCGTAGGCATTGGATCAGTGATGGATAATTATGCCGCATGACATTCATCATGCAACAGTTATAACATGGGGAAATATGTAACTAGCTCCAGTTCGTCAATGTAATGTAGGCATGCATTCCTTATATAGTCATACGTGCTTATGAAAACAACTTGCATGACATCTATTATCCATCACTCCCGTGGCAGCGGGGTCCTAATGGAAACTACGGGATATTAAGGTTCTCCTTTTAATAGAGAACCGGAACAAAGCATTAGCACTTGGTGAATACATGAAGTCCTCATACTATGGTCATCTCCAGGAGTTGTCCCGGCTATTGTCACTCCGGGGTTGTCGTGTCATAACACATAGTAGGTGACTACAACTTGCAAGATAGGATCAAGAACATACATATATTGACGAGGACATAATAGGTTCAGATCTGAAATCATTGCACTCGGGCCCTAGTGAAAAGCATTAAGCATGGCAAAGTAGTATCAACATCAATCTCAGAACATAGTGGATACTAGGGATCAATCCCCGTCAAAACTAACTCGATTACATGATAGATTTCATCCAACCCATCACCGTCGAGCAAGCCTATGATGAGATTACTCACGAACGATGAAGAGCATCATGGAATTGGCGATGAAGGAAGGTTGGTGATGCTAACGGTGACGATCTCCCCTCTCCGGAGCCCAGAACGGACTCCAGATCTGCCCTCGAGAGGAAGAACAGGTAGTGGCGGTGCCTCCGTATCGTAAACCGCGATGAACTCTCCTCCTTCATTTTTTTCTGGGCGAAAGAGACTAAATAGAGCTGGGGTTGGAGGCGGCGAAGCCCCGAGGGCCCCAGAAGCCTGCTAGGCGTGGCCAGGGGGCGCGCCTCCTGGGCTTGTGGGCTCCTCGTTCCATGCCTCCGGTTGATTCTTGCACCAGTATTTTTTATATATCCACAAAAAATCCTCATAAATTTCCAGATCATTCCGAGAACTTTTATTTCTGTGCAAAAACAACACCATGGAAATTCTGCTGAAAACAGCGTTAGTCCGGGTTAGTTCCATTCAAATCATGCAAATTAGAGTCCAAAACAAGGGTAAAAGAGTTTGGAAAAGTAGATACGATGGAGCTGTATTAACTCCCCCAAGCTTAAAGCCTTGCTTGTCTTCAAGCAATTCAGTTGACAAACTGAAAGAGACAAAAGAAAAACTTTTACGAACTCTATTTGATCTTGTTGCTATAATTATGTCTAACTCATATTCAAATTTTCAGCAAGATCATAAGCTAACCACATAAGCAATGACATTTAGGTCTCAAGATGTACTCATATCAATGGCATAATCAACTAGCAAGAAATAATAATGAGTTTCTAACGTCAACACTTCAATCAAAACAATCATGAAGCAATATGAACAAGTGGTATCTCCCTAGCTCTTTCTAAGACCGCAAAACATAAATGCAGAGCACCTTCAAAGACCAGGGGCTGACTGAACATTGTAATTCATGGCAAAGAAGATCCAGTCACAGTCATACTCTATAACAATTAATAGCAAGGCATAAAGTTGATGGAGGTGCTCTCTAATTGGTGCTTTTTGAAAGATGAGGATGACTCAACCAGAACATAAATAGATAGGCCCTTCGCAGAGGGAAGCATTGATTTGCAGATGTGCCAGAGCTCAAGCTTTTAAAACAGAGATAAATAATTTTGGGTGGCATGCTTTCATTGTCAACATGATGACCAAGAGTTTTCACCATCTTCCATGTTACACATGCTATAGGCGGTTCCCAAACAGAAAAGTAAAGTTTTGACTCCCCCACCACTGATCCATCACACTCCTCGACTAGCCGAATCCTCAGGTGCCGTCCATACCAACAACAATCCAGGGGAGTTTTGTTTGCAATTATCTTTCCGATTTGAGCATGGAACTAGGCATTCCAATTACCGGCCCCTTTCTCGTGAGTGATAGTGAATAAACACGTATCGAGGATAACACGCCTAGCATGGAAGATACTGACCGCCCCTTGTCACCACATGAGCGGTTCGGGCATGCAAAACAGATTATTTCTTGAAGGTTTAGATAGTGTCACATGCAAATTTACTTGGAACGGCAGGTAGATACCGCATATAGGAAGGTATGGTGGACTCATATGGAATAACTGTGGGTTTATGGAAGTGGATGCACAAGCAGTATTCCCGCTTATTACAAGTGAAGGCTAGCAAAAGACTGGGAAGCGACCAACTAGAGAGCAACAATAGTCATAAATATGCATTGAAATTAACCAACATTGAGTGCAAGCATGAGTAGGACATAAATCACCATAAACATGAATATCATACAGCCTATGTTGATTTTCTTTCAACTACATGTGTGAACATGTGCCAAGTCAAGCCACTTGAATCATTCAAAGGAGGATACCATCCTATCATACTACATCATAATCATCTTGAAATTCATGTTGGCATCCAAGACAAACCATTATAAGCTCCTAGCTAATTAAGCATGGCATCAGAAACTATGATCTCTAAGTTGTCATTGCAAACATGTTTCTCTCACAACAAAGCTGAATTAGGAACAATGAGCTAGTCATATTTACAAAAACAAAATAGATCGAGTTCATACCAGCTTGTCGAGGCTCAGTCACTTCATCATATATCTTCATTATTGCCTTTCACTTGCACGACCGAATGATGTGAACAATAATAAGAGTGTTCGTGCATTGTACTACGCTGGAATCTGCAAGCAAACACAAAGGAGAAGACAAAGTAAAATGGCTCTTTGACAGATAAACAGATATGCACGCGAGAGCCACTAAACATTCTAACCATGGTCTTCTACCTTGACCCAAAGAAAAATAAAACTATTTACACGGGAAAGCTCCCAACAAGCAAAAGAAGAACGAGAAATATTTTTGGGTTTTCTCAAACTAGACAAACACACGAGAAGAAAGCGAGAAAAAGAAATAAACTAGCATGGATGATACAGTGGCAAGGTGTGAACACCGACTATCAAAGTGTAAGTGTGAGCATGAATATAAAGTCGGTGAGAAACACGTACTCCCCAAGCTTAGGCTTTTGGCCTAAGTTGGTCTACTCCCATGGCTGGTCCGGGCGATATCCAAAATCATAATGGGGGTTGTAGGGAGCGCGGCAACTACCGCCTGAATAGCTGCCTCACTGAGGCGAGCAGCCTTTGCCTTCCTCTCATACTCCTCTGCCTCTCCTCTGGTTATGTAATATCTTCGTTTTACCTGAAAGTCAAAGAAGGCAGGAGCAGGAAGGGTAATATGGAAAACACGCTGTCGGTTAAATATTAACCGGTATAGGAGGGATTCATTATCCCTCTCAAGGAACTGATAACGTGTCTTAGTGGCGCGATCAAGGAAAGCTATATGGAGCAGGGGATCTCCTCCGCAGATGGGTACTCCAAGAAAATTTGCTATGCGAGTGGCATAGATCCCACCAAAGAAATCCCCTTCATTAGCATTATTATTTAGCCTCCTCGCGATTATAGCTCCCATGTTGAAACTTCTATCACCCACTACTGCGCTCTGAAGAATACTAAGGTCAGGTGCGCAGAGGTGACAATGCTCAATCTTGCCATTAATGCATCTACCTATGAAGAGGGCACAGTAATGGAAGGCAGGAAAATGAATGCTCCCCATGGTAGCCTGCGTAATATCTCTAGTTTCTCCGACAGTTATACTAGAGATAAAATCTCTAACCGAAGACTTAGGAGGATCATTGAGACTACCCCAATCAGGTATCTTGGAAATTCTATTGAAATCCTCTAAATCCATGGTATACGATTTGTCATACAGATCAAACAGTATGGATGTGTCACGGCCAGCTGAAAATTTGAATCTACGAACAAAAGAGGCAGTGAGAGTAGTATACTGTTCATATTTATCGGAGATGAATTCTTCGAGCCCGGCATTGTGAACAAATGTATCAAACTCGTCTTTGAAACCTGCATCAATCATGAATTCATCAGAAGGCCATTCACATGGTTGTACTTGTGCGTTCCTCGGTTGGTAAGGATCGGGCTCCCGAATCGCGAGACGGGGACCCTTCTTGCTTGAGGAACCACCATGATAGTTTCTCCTGAACATCTTCCTTTTCTAAAAAAATTAGTGACTCAAAGGAAAAGTGAACAAGGCTCAACGAAACTCATAGCAACTACTCCTACAAGTGCCTAGAGGCCATATCATGCATCAAAACTACTTGGGACCAACTAAAATTAACATCCAAATCTCAAGAACAGGGTCACCAAGGCAGCAATAATACACAACGAATAAGGCACTAGAGCAAAAACTAATTGGACCAATGGATGAGTCACATACCAAGGAACAATTTCCCCAAAACAGTTTGGTGAATGGGGCTTTGCACAAGGAGATCGAAAATCGCAGCAACAAGAGCAAGAACACGGGTTTGAACTGTAGAATGAATTTTTCTGGAGGTAGGAGAAGGAGATGGGAGCTGGAGTAAGTGGAGGGGGCACGTGTGCCCCACAAGCCTGGTAGGCGCGGCCAGGGGGGTGCCCGCGCCTCCTGGGCTTGTGGCCCACTGGTGCATCCCCCTGACTAGCTCTTTGTCTCAGAATTTTTCAAAAATTCCGGAAAAAATCATACTTGATTTTCATGGCATTTGAATAAATTTTATTTTTGGGACACGTTTCTAAGGGACGCAAAAAGCAGAAAACAGGAAAAACTAAAGCTAAATCTATCATTTTTCTTCTAACAACGGAAAGTAAAAGTTTGGAACACAGGGTTGTGACTCCTAGATTCATCCATCTCTTGGTCATCAAAATAAATCCGTCAATAAGGTTGATCAAGTCTCCATAACAAACTTTTTTTGAATCGCATAAAACCGGAGATTTTTCGAATAGTCACTAGGTTACCTCAATGGGGATGTGCATATCCCCAACAAGCAAATCATACTTCATCTTAACAGTAGGTATAGGGCATTCGAAGCTCCCAATAAGAATCGATGAAGTTTTTTCAATAGCATTGATGCAATGTACTCGATATTGTTTCTTCGGAAAGTGCACCGTATGCTCATTACCATTGACATGGAAAGTGACATTGCCTTTGTTGCAATCAATAACAGCCCCTGCAGTGTTTAAAAAGGGTCTTCCAAGGATGACCGCCATGGCATCATCCTCGGGAATATCCAGAATAACAAAGTCTGTTAAGATACTAACGTTAGTAACCACAACAGGTACATCCTCGCAAATGCCGATAGGGAAAGCAATTGATTTGTCGGCCATTTGCAAAGAGATTTCAGTGGGTGTCAACTTATCCAATTCAAGTCAACGATAAAGAGAGAGAGGCATAACACTAACACCGGCTCCAAGATCGCATAAAGCGGTTCTAACATAGTTTCCTTTAATGGAGAAAGGTATAGTGGGCACTCCGGGATCACCTAGTTTCTTAAGAGTTCCACCCTTGAAGGTGTAATTAGCGAGCATGGTGGAAATCTCAACCTCAGGTATCCTCCTCTTATTAGTCACAATATCCTTCATGTACTTAGCATAAGGAGACATTTTGAGCATATCTGTCAAACGCATTTGCAGAAAGACAGGTCTAATCATTTCAACAAATTGCTCAAAATCCTCATCATCCTTTTTCTTGGATGGTTTGGGGGGAAAGGGCATGGGTTTCTGAACCCATGGTTCCCTTTCTTTACCATGCTTCCTCGCAATGAAGTCATTCTTATCATATCTGCTATTCTTAGGTTGTGGGTTATCAAGATCAAAAGGTTCAATCTCCACATCCTTATCATTGCTAGGTTGAGCATCATCATGAACACCACTATCGATATTATCACTAGGCTCATGTTCATCACCAGATTGTGTTTCGGCATCAGAAACACAGACACCGTTTGGATTCTCGGGTGTAACAGCAGCAGGGTTGCTAGCATGCAAGTTCCTATCATCTTTCTTTTTCTTCCTAGGATGACTAGGTGCCTCGATGGTGACTCCTTGAGAATCTTGCTCAATTCTCTTAGGATGACCCTCAGGATACAAATGTTCCTGGATCATTCTACCACCTCTAGTGATAACTCTAACAGAATTGTCATTCAACTCATTGAGCAAGTCATTTTGAGCCTTAAGTACTTGTTCTACCTGAGTAGTAACCATAGAGGCATGTTTACTCAAAAGCTTAAGATCATTGACATTTCTATCCACACAAACACTTAAATGACTAAGCATACAGCATTCTGTTCCAATTTTCTGCTAACATAATCATTGAAACTTTGTTGTTTGACAACAAAGTTATCAAATTCATCTAAGCATAAGCTAGCAGGTTTATCAAAAGGAATATCACTCTCATTGAATCTACAAAGAGAATTTACCTCTACTACCTGTATCGGGTTATCAAGACCATGGATCTCTTCGATAGGTGGTAGATTTTTGACATCTTCAGGTTTAATGCCTTTCTGTCGCATAGATTTCTTAGCTTCTTGCCTATCTTCAGGACTGAGGAATAGGATACCTCTTTTCGTCGGAGTTGGCTTCGGAGGTGGTTCGGGAACAGTCCAAGCATTCTCATTGCACAAGATATTATTCAATAGAATCTCAGCTTGTTCCACAGTTCGTTCCCTGAAAACACAACCAGCACAACTATCTAGGTGGTCCCTAGAAGCATCGGTTAGTCCATTATAGAAGATATCAAGTATTTCATTCTTCTCAAGAGGGTGATCAGGCAAAGAATTCAATAGCTGGACAAGCCTCCCCCAAGCTTGTGGGAGACTCTCTTCTTCAACTTGCACAAAGTTATATATATCCTGCAAGGGAGCTTGTTTCTTATGGGCAGGAAAATATTTCTCAGAGAAGTAGTAGATCATATCCTAGGGACTACGCACACAACCAGGAGCAAGAGAAGTGAACCAATTCTTAGCATCATCCTTTAGCGAGAAAGGAAACACCTTAAGGATATAGTAGTGGCGGATCTTTTCCTCACTCGTGAATAGGGTGGCTATATCGTGCCGCTTAGTAAGATGTGCTACAACCGTTTCAGACTCATAACCATGAAAAGGATCAGATTCGACCAAAGTGATTAACTCATGATCGATAGATAATTCATAATCCTTATCAGTCACAAAGATAGGCGAAGTAGCAAATTCGGGTCGTATTTCATCCTAGCGTTAAGAGATTTTTCTTTCCACTTGCGCAGTAATTTCTCAAGATCATAGCTATCCTTACAAGACAGAAATTCCTCGGCTACCTCTCCCTCCATAACATAACCCTCGGGTATATCAGGCAATTCATATCAAGGAGAGCTAGTTCTAACAGGTGAAATAGCAGGTTCTACTTCAATAATTCAGCAGTTTTAGAAGTATCATCACATTCAGCAGCAACTCTAGCAATTTGCACATCAAGGAATGCACCTAGTGGCAAAGAAGTATCAAGCAAAGCATCATCACATGCATCATGGATAGAAGAAGTAGCATCATCAAGCATAGGCGACATATCAGAATTTCTAGCAGGTGGTGGTGTCGCAAACTTACTCATAAATGAAGGTGAATCTAGTGCAGAGCTAGATGGCAGTTCCTTACCTGTCCTCGTAGTTGAGGGCAAGACTTTAGTTTTTGGATCTCTCGGATTCCTCATAGTGATAAACAGACGTAAATCCCAAGTGACCTAGAGAATAGAGCTAGGCCTCCCCGGCAACGGCGCCAGAAAATAGTCTTGATAACCCACAAGTATAGGGGATCGCAACAGTTTTCGAGGGTAGAGTATTCAACCCAAATTTGTTGATTCGACACAAGGGGAAGCCAAAGAATATTCTCGAGTATTAGCAGTTGAGTTGTCAATTCAACCACACCAGAAAGACTTAGTATCTGCAGCAAAGTTTCAGTAGCAAAGTAGTGTGATAGTAACAGTAGGAACGGTGACAACAGTTGCAGTAACAATAGCAGCAGTGACAGCAGTAGCGGTAACAATAGAAGCGGTGACAGCAGTAGCGGCAAAGTAACGTAGCAAGGACCAGTAGGAAAAGACTCGTAGGCATTGGATCGGTGATCGATAATTATGTCGCATGACATTCATCATGTAGCAGTTATAAGATGGGGAGATATGTAACTAGCTCTAGTTCGTCAATGTAATGTAGGCATGCATTACGTATATAGTCATACGTGCTTATGAAAAGAACTTGCATGACATCTATTGTCCATCCCTCCCGTGGAAGCAGGGTCCTAATGGAAACTACGGGACATTAAGGTTCTCCTTTAATAGAGAACCAGAACAAAACATTAGCACTTAGTGAATACATGAACTCCTCACTACTGGAAAACAGTTTTTTGCCATCTGCTGCCTCTTTGCCGTCTGCTGGCTTGCCATCAGCTACCAGAAACCAGACGGCAAAGAGCAGGTTGATGCCAAAGATACTATTTTCCATCAGCCAGCTCTTTGCCGTCTGCCAGGTCACGGCAAAGAGCATTCAGGCAGACGACAAAGAGCATGGGCGGCCCACCCCGGAGCCCCTCTCTCCTCCCTAACGGCCTCTCTCTTTGCCGTCCGCTTTTCTTCTCTGTGCCGTCAGGACGCGGATGGCAAAGAGGGTGCCCCCCTAACGGGCGTTAGCCCCACCCCCATGCGCCTCTCTCTCACCCCTAACGGCCAGCCCAACCCCTCTCTCTCACCCCCGACACCACCACCGCCGCCGCGCCCTCCTCCGACCTTTGTGCTGCCGCCCCTCCTCCTCCGGCCTCCCTACGCCCCCACCTCCTTCGGCCTCCCTGCGTCCCCTCCTCCTCCGGCAGCCCTGCGCCCCTCCTCCTCCGGCCTCCGGCCTCCCTACGCTGCCGCCCCCATCCTCCTCCGGCCTCCCTGCGCCCCATCCTCCTCCCTCCTCCGGCCTCCCTGAGCCCCCTCCTCCGTGCGCCCCCTCCTCCTCCCCGGGACCTCCTCCTCCACCACCGACATCGGCGCTCGCCCCTTCTCCACCACCACCCCCTCCGCCACCACCGTCGTATCCTCCACCGCCGCACCCTCCTCCTCCCCGGCCGCCCCCCTCTAGTGAGTCCTTTTTTCTTTTTTTGCTAATTTACAGATTTAGGCCCTGTTTGATAACAAAGAATTTTCGTAGTATTTTTAGAATACTGTAGCTTTGGAGATTATCATAGTTTTATTTACAATGAGGTGTTTGGTTGCCTCTAAGAATTGTGATTTTAAAACTGCAGTATTAGAAAAACTGTGGTTTTTTCTCTGCATAAAAAAAAGAACCCCAGACCTGTTTTAAAAAACAGAGAAGGCAAAAAGAAGGACTGCTAGCAACGGCTAGCTAGCTATCTACGAATGCATGCACCATCAATGGCTAGCTGGTAAATTTTACAGTAATATGTGGCGTAATCAAACAGTTTCCCTATATTGTCAATACTGCAAAAAATGTTGTTATATTAAAACCATGGTATTTTCTATCTACACGTAAAATTACTGTAGTTTTTAATACTTTAGTTTTGTTGCTAATTAGTGGTAGCTAGATTATTGTTAGTAGTTTTAGTGGTAGATTTAGTTAGGTTAGTAGTTTTAGTTAGGTTAGTTAGTTAGCTTGGTTAGTTAGGTGGAGGAGGAGAAGAGGAGAAGAGGCGGAGGAGGAGGACGAGAAGAGGAGTAGGAAGAGGAGGAGGAGGAGAAGAAGAAGAAGAAGAAGAAGAAGAAGAAGAAGAAGAAGAGGAGGAGAAGAAAAAAATAATAAGAGAAGAAGAAGAAGAAGAAGAAGATAAGAAAAAAATAAGAAGGAGAAGAAGTAAAGAAGAAGAGAAGAAGAGAATAAGAAAAACTAAGAAGGAGAAGAAGAGACAAAAGAAGAAGAAGTTGATTTTTTATTGTTTGGTATTTAGTGGTAGCTAGATTCTTTTTAGTTACTTAGTGGTAGATTCTATTTTTTTTTGCTGTTTAGTGCTATCTAGGTTTAGCGATAGGTTTAGTTAGCTTGGTTATTTAGGTTAGTTAGTTAGTTAGCTTAATAGAAAGAATAGGAAGAATAAGAAGAGGAGGAGGAGGAGAAGAGGAGAAGAGGAGGAGGAGGAGAAGAAGAAGAAGAAGAAGAAGAAGAAGAAGAGGAGGAGGAGAAGACAAAAATAAGAAGGAGAAGAAGAAAAGAAGAAGAAGAGAAGAAAAAGAGAAGAAGAGAAGAAGAATACCTTCTCCTCCTCCTTCTCCTTCTTCTTGATTTCTTATTCTTCTTCTCCTCCTCCTCTTTCTTCTCCTCTATCTTATTCTCCTGGCCTTATTTTCCCCCACAATGAGATAATTTGCCCATTTAGCTACAAAATGGCAAACCTTGGTTAGCTCATTAATATTATATTCTTAACTTCTTTTCCTCTAAAATGACATAACTAGAATATTTGTGTTGATCGGGTGGATTTACATGTGATAGTTGTCTCGTCGCTGTGAGGTCTGCTGTGCGAATACCTGCTCGTGCATTGTACGAGCTCCGCCCCTGCATTTGTGGGTCAGTACAAATTTCATCTCCTCCCCGCCTCTTCTTTTACTATGGCTCGGTTTCTGGATGAAACTTTCTAGATTTAGGTAATTAAATTAATTTATCAGTATGTGTGACCAGTATGCGTCTCCCGTTCGAAAGGGCGACATCTATAAATATGCATGTCTTTGCATATTTATAACCGCCATCCTTTCGAATTGTCCAACATTATCCATCGACAGCCCGAGTATGTGTAGATTGGGTTCGTTTTCCCGTATGCTGTGCTCTGGATCCGATGCAGAATTTCGTCAGTGCCTCCCTGTTGTTCTCCGGATGCACATCCTCTCTGTTTATTGCGGAGACGTGTATCAGGAGAACAGCGCGGAGGTGCTGCTGAAATTTTGCGTTGGATCCGGAGCAGAGCATGGGAAAACGAACCCAATCTACACATACTCGGGTGGGATTAGAACCTATCTTTACCTATTAGCGTGTAGGTTGCCTCGACGTGATAAAAATGGTGAACCTGATTAACTGATGAATATAAATGCTAAATTATATATAAATATATTTCTTCTGTCTTTAGTAGCTACGCAAGATGAGTGATCGTGCGTGGATGTATACCGGTCACCCTAGTCAGAAAGAGATGACCAAAGAATGGTTTGTAAAAACAAAGGAATTTGTGAAAGTCGCATTCGCCAATGGAGAGGAAAGAAACTATTGCCCCTGTCCTGGATGAGACAACTATAAAAAGACGACAGAGGCTGTAATGATTAAACACATGTAGAGGAGGGGTTTGAAGCCTAATTATACGGTGTGGACATTTCATGGTGAGTCTACACAACGCACAAGAGCTGAGGTGGTCCGTCGTCGCACGGACGAGCATGGTACCGGGATCGAAGACATGGTGCAAGACTTTGATGATGCTTGGGATTCGGAAGATGAGATGGAGGAATCTGCAAAGGCCTTTTATGAAATGTTGGAGTCTTCAAAACGTCCTCTCCATGAGCACACTGAGCTCTGTCAACTGGATGCAATTGCACAAGTAATGGCTCTGAAGGCTCAGTTCAACTTGGGAAGAGAATGCTATGACGCGATGATGACACTATTTGGACGCTTCCTACCCAAAGGCCATGTCATGCCTGCAAACCTGTACCAGTCGGACAAAATACTTCGTGTACTTAAGATGCCCTATGAGAAGGTAGATGCATGTGAGAAAGGATGTGTCTTATTTAGGAAGGAGTATGCGCACTTGGACTATTGTCCCAATTGCGGGTCTTGCAGGTATCTTGTGGTAAACAACGGTATGGGTGAGAAGAGGCAGACCAAAATTGCAGTTAGTGTTATTTGGTATATGACAACCGTACCAAGACTTCAACGTCTTTTCATGGTCGAAGAGACAGCCAGACAGATGACATGGCACAAATTGGGCAAAAGAACCAACTAGATGCAGATGGGAATAAGATGATGGTACACACATCGGATGGGGAAGCGTGGAAACATTTCGATGGATTGCATCAGTATAAAGTGGCAGATCCAAGGAATCCTCGAGTCTGCGCCGCCAGGGATGGTTTTAATCCCTTCGACATGACGGCAACCCAATACAGTTGTTGGCCTGTATTTGTCATTCCACTCAATCTCCCCCCCCCCCCCCGGGCAGATTATGCAAAGAAAGAACATATTTCTAACGTTGATAATTCCAGGGCCCAATTATTCGGGGAAGAATATGAATGTGTACCTGCAACTGCTTAAGGATGAATTGGAAGAAGATTGGGATAATGGGGTCAAGACATACGATGCCGCTAGAAAAGAAAACTTCAAAATGCATGTGTGGTACATGTACTCTATGCATGACTTGCCAGCGTATGCGCTATTCTCTGGATGGTGTGTGCATGGAAGGTTCCCGTGCCCCCAATGCAAGGCAGCTCTTCAGTTTCATTGGTTGGAGGAGGGTCGGAAGTATTCTTGCTTTGACTTGCATAGACAGTTCCTCGATCCTGACCATCAGTTCAGAAAAGACAAGAAGAACTTTACCAAAGGTAAAGTTGTCAAAAACTTGGCACCACCTGCGTTCACAGGCCAACAGATCCTGGATCAGTTAAACGCCCTCGAGCCTGATCCAGAGCGTCTAGGGTATTTCAAGGGGTATAATTCAAAACACGCCTGGACTCACAAGCCATGCTTCTGGGATCTGCCTTACTTCAAAGACCTCCTTCTTCCACACAATATTGACATGATGCACACTGAAAAGAATATCGGAGAGGCTATCTTTGGTACATTGTTCGACATAGATGGGAAGACAAAGGA
The DNA here is from genome assembly GCF_904849725.1 of Hordeum vulgare subsp. vulgare. Lineage (NCBI taxonomy): Eukaryota > Viridiplantae > Streptophyta > Magnoliopsida > Poales > Poaceae > Hordeum > Hordeum vulgare. Next base: position 394,702,782 of record NC_058521.1, on the reverse strand, counting down.
TAATATTAAGGCTAGAATCGATCGAGAGACACTATGTCATAGACCGTTACAAAACATGCGAGAAGGCAAAGGAAAGCAGAAGTGGTCGAAGCCAAAGGCCTGGTTCAATCTTGGAAGGCCAGCTATGAGGGAAATTATCTTGTGGGTCAAAATGCACTTGATGTTCCCCGATGGGTATGTAGCGAATCTAAAGAGGGGAGCGAGTCTTGAAAAATTAAAAATCTTTGGTCTGAAGAGTCATGATTGGCACATATGGCTAGAGCGGGTAATGCCGGTGATGTTACGTGGCTTTATTCCTGAGGATGAATGGCTAGTACTGGCGGAGCTGAGCTATTTCTTCCGTGTTCTTTGTGCGAAAGAATTGTCGCTTAGCGTGGTAGAAGACATGGAGGAGTTTGCACCGGAGTTGTTGTGCAAGTTAGAGAAGATCTTTCCACCGGGCTTCTTTAAGCCAATGCAGCATTTGATTTTACATCTACCGATCGAGGCAAGATTGGGTGGGCCCATGCAAGATCGTTGGTGCTATGCAACTGAGAGGATGCAGAAGACCCTTCGAGCTAAATTTAAAAATAAGCGTAGAATTGAAGCATCGATGGCTGAGGCATTCATTACTGAGGAGGTGGCAAACTTTGTGACAGCACACTACGAAGCCAAAAATCATCATTTGCATAATCCAAAGCCTCGGCACAATGATGCATACCCTAAAAAAGGTGGGTCCAACCTCAGCCTATTCAAAGGGAAGCTCGCACCAGCCGGTGCTTCGAAACCAATAACGTTGGATGTCGAAGAATGGCGGAACATTTCGTTGTATATCTTCAACAACCTAACAGAAGTGCGGCCATACATCGAGTGAGTCTCGGCACATTTTCCCGTAACTTCTAATTCATTTGAACAGCTCTTATTCCCGGATATTTCAAACAGCCGTTACGTCGCCAAATTCTCGGATGGAGCGGTGATCGAAAATGATTCCGTCGAAGAGTATGAGCTTCTGTCAAAGACAGGAGGCGGCTATCCCGGTTTCATCTCTTGCTTCAAACAAACGGTAATTATCAATAATGGACCATTTCATTTCTTTGTCTAACTTGCGGCTAATGCAACAGTCGTTTCGTATTAAACTTGTAGGCTAATTCAGAGTCTATGGATGCCGAATTGAGACAAGTCGCTAATGGTTTTGACTATAAGGTCCGTTCATTTGAGAAATACAACATCAACGGGTATCTCTTTCGTACCTTTGGCAAAGAGCTATCTATGCCCGACCGGAAATCTACAAATTGTGGTGTCTCTGCTATCGGCGAAGGTGTTATCGACTATTATGGAAGAGTTGAAGCAATTTATGAACTTCAATTCTATGGTGAAAACCCACTGAACGTCGTAGTCTTCAAATGTTATTGGTTCCAGCCGAAGAAGACTAGAAGGACTCATGAACATATAGGACTAATCGAAATCAATCCAAACACCCATTTAGATGTTCCCGATGTCTATATTACGGCTCAATAGGCAACCCAAGTTTTCTATCTACCGTGGGCATGCCAAATGGATAAGAATCTGGAAGGTTGGTATGTTGTTTATGAAGTGTCGCGACATGTCAGACCACCTCTCCCAAATGAACAAGATTATGAACCTCACATTAACCCAGACACATATGATGGAGAATTCTTCCAAGAAACACGTATTTCCAAGAAACATTTCAAGAACCGACGTGCTTCACCCAAGAACATGGAAGTAGACAGCGACAATGAATCCAACTCCAGCCCTGAGTCGGAACCAGAAGACCTGGAACTCGTAGAGGTTACTCATGCGGATGACCTATCAATGCTTCAAAGATTAAAGGAAGGCCTTTCACAACTTCACGCCGTTGAACCCGGCGAGCACGTCATTCATGAAGACATGCGTGATAGTGATGATGATGATGCATTTATTAATGATGATTATTAGTTTGTAAGATTCACAACTTAAATTATATATATTTTAATCGTTATTATTCATGTACATATTATTATTCATGTCAGTTATTCAATTTTTTTATGTTGTACTAATTTGTTTTAATCTTTATCATGGCAGGTCACCAGGTGTGGAAAGATGGTGGGCGCTGGTGCAGATCGCTCGACGGGTTCTTCCCAGGCGCCCCATACGAGGGGTGTACTTCCCTTCCACCCCTATCTCTCTGTAGAGCCTTGGCAGACGGTCTGTCGACACCACCCGTGGGTTCTTCTTCGTCGGCGGCATTGCCCACTGGGAGATGTGCTGGTCGGGTTGGGAAGAAGGGGAAGGGTACAGGGAGATGTGGTGGCCGCGGAAGATCCAGGAGGACTGTTGAGCCGTCCTCGCCACCACCACCAGCTCATTCACCCGAGCATAGGACTACTATGGTCGACCCGTTTGCGGAGGAGGCTACAGGGACTCCGTTCCAGGAGCCTTGTGTTGATGGGCATTCGTCCCATGAGACTCCGGTCCAGGAGCAGCCTCGAGTCGAGGTGCATTCGGCCCACGAGTCTACGGTTCCAGAGGCTTCACCCGATGTGGATAGGCCCGGATGGGAGACCTGGCCGGATCGTACCGAGCTGCCGGATTCGACCGAGGGTCTGGGTGGCTCAGGGGGCGGGGATGGCGAGGATGAGCTTACGGATAGTGAGGGCGATGTGCAGGTGGACGGGGCCACCGTGTACAAGCGTGGTAGTACACGTCTCCTGGTCGCGCAGGCTACCCGCGAGCAGAGGCCGGCGATTAAACCTGAAGGAGATATGTAAGTACATTTACTCTTTTTTTAGCTTTTGCCTTCAAGTTTGTTCAAATATCTAATGCGTTGACCTTATCATACTGCAGGGGATGGGTACACCCTCTTGGAGTCCGCAGGCCGAACTCCATCCTTGGTGTGCTTTGCTGGACAAATTTCCCGGGGTTTGTCACGTTGCCTGGTGAGGGTCAGGTTCCTAGACTAGGATTTTCCTAGGAGCACTACCAGGCAGCGCAGGCCCCGCCAGAGGACATTATAGCTGGTTTCTTGTGCCACACGAGGGCCGAGACGGTGATCAAGAGCTTTTGGGTAAATTATCCTTTTACAGAATCTAAAATTAACAATAGAGCTAATTATTGTACTAATCGGTGTTTTCACGTTTGATTCACTACTGGAATCCAGTTCTTTGTCGTCTGCTGGCTGACGGCAAAGAACCTCTTTGGCATCAGTTGACACAAGGCAGACGGCAAAGGACTGACACATGGCAAAAATACTATTTGCCATGTGTCGGCCCTTTGTCGTCTGCCAGCGGACGGCAAAGAGACCCAGGGCAGAGGGCAAAGAGGACGGGTGGGTCCCATGCCTGCCATGTCCGACATCCGGGGGCCTTTGCCATCCGCGGGCCTTTATCGTATGCCATGGGGCCCTTTTCCGTCGGGGGGCAGACGGCAAAGGGGCCGCCTTATAATGGCCGTTTACCCCCTCCTCACTCACTTTCTCTCTCTCCGCCCGGCCATTGTCTCGCTCCACGGCGACCCCCTCCCCGCAAGAGCCCCTCCCCGCGGCGAGCCCCCCCCCCCCCCCCGGGCGAGCCCCCCCCCCACGAGAGCCCCTCCCCGCGGCAACCCACACCCGCGGCGAGCCCCTCCCCGCGGCACGCCCCCTGCCGCGCGCCCCCTGTCCCCCCTCCCGTCGTCCACCGCCACCGCCGCCGCCCCCTGCCGTCGTCCACCGCGGTGAGTTCTTCTTCTTTTTCTTTTTAAAAAAGTTAATTACTTTAGTTAGTTTATTAGGTTAGTTTTTTATTATATATAGGGTAATTTAGTTAGTTTATTTGGTTAGATTATTAGGCTAGTTAGGTTAGTTAGTTAGGTTAGAAGAAAAAAAGAGGAAAAGCAGAAGGAAAAAAAATAAAAAGAAAAAAGGAAAAGAAGAAAATAATTAGAAGAAGAACGAAAAGAAGAAGGAGAAGAAGAAGAAGAAGAAGAAGACGAGGAGGAGGAGGAGGAGGAGGAGAAAAAAGAAGAAGAAGAAGAAGAAGAAGAAGAAGAAGAAGAAGAAGAAAAAGAAGAAGAAGAGGAGGAGGAGGAGGAGGAGGAGGAAGAGTAGGAGAAAGAAGAGGAAGAAGAAGAAGAAGAAGAAGAAGAAGAAAAAGAATAGGAGGAGAAAAAGAAGAAGAAGAAGAAGAAGAAGAAGAAGAAGAAGAAGAAGAAAAAGAGGAGAGAGGAGAAGAAGAAAGAAGAGGAAAAGGGAAACCCGGCACCCCGAAACTGACCCTCGACCCCCGACCCCTGACGCCCGACGCCACTGACCCCCGACCATCGACCCCTGACGCCACTGACCCCCGACCCCGGATGCCACTGACCCCTGACGCCACTAACCCTCGACCACCGACGCCACTGACCCCCGACCCAGACCCTCGGCCCACGACTCCCGACTCCCGACGCTCGACGCCACCAACCCCCGACCACCGATGCCACTAACACCCGACGTCACTGACCCTCGACCCCCGACGCCACTGACCCCCCACAACCGACGCCACTAACCCCCCGACCCCCGATGCCACCGACACCCGACACCACCGACCCTTGACGGCACTGACTCCCGATGCCACTAAGCCCCGACCCCCGACAGTGGAAGGTCCTTTTCGGCCTTCCAGAGGCCCACGAGGTCATAGTTTTGTAAATTATGAGTTAGGTCACATATTTTCCAATTATGTTAATTATAAAAACATCGTATTTGTGTTGATCGTGTGAATTTCAATGTGCGGTTGTTCGACGACCTCCATGTGCGTTGGACGAGCTCCGCCCTTGCGTTTGTTGGTGAGCACAAATGACTTCTCCTCCTACCCCCTTAATTTGCTCTATCCCGGTCTTCGTGTCGATGAAACTTGCTAGCTATAGGTTTCTTCAATCATGAGTATGCGTGACCAGTATGCGTCTCCTGTTCGAAAGGGCGACATCTATAAATATGCATTTCTTTGCATATTTATAACCGCCATCCTTTCGAATTGTCCAACATTATCCATGGATAGCCCGAGTATGTGTAGATTTGGTTTGTTTTCCCGTATGTTGTGCTCCGGATCTCATGCGGAATTTCGTCAGTGCCTCCCCTGTTGTTCTCCGGGTACACATCCTCTCTGCTTATTGCCGAGACGTGTATCAGGAGAACAGCGGGGAGGTGCTGCCGAAATTCTGCATCGCATCTGGAGCAGAGCATGGGAAAACGAACCCAGTCTACACATACTCGGGTGGGATTAGGACCTATCTTTACCTATTAGCGTGTATGTTGCACGGACGTAATAAAACTGACAAACTTGATTAGCATATGAATATAGATGATGAATTATATATTTATTTCTTGTGCCCCCATAGGTAGCTAGGCAACATGAGTGATCGTGCTTGGATGTACACTGGTCACCCTAGTCAGAAAGACATGACGCATGAATGGTTAGAAAAAACCAGGGGGTTTGTGAGAGCCGCATTTGCAAATGGCCAGCAAAAACATGGTGCCCCTGTCCCAACTGTGACAACTGGAAAAAGCAGACAGAGTCTGACCAACGTGCCGGAGCTGAGGTGATTCATCGTCGCACCGATGAGCATGGTACCGGGATTGAAGACATGGTGTAAGACTTTGATGATGCTCAGGATTCGGACGATGAGATGGAGGAATCTGCAAAGGCCTTCTATGAAATGTTGGAGTCTTCAAAACATCCTCTCGACGAGCAGACTGAGCTTTGTCAGCTGGATGCCATCGCGCAAGTAATGGCTCTGAAGGCTCAGTTCAACCTAGGCAGAGAATGCTATGACGCGATGATGGCGATATTTGGACGCTTTCTACCCAAAGGCCATGTACTGCCTGCAAACCTGTACCAGTCAGAGAAAATCCTCCATGTACTTAAGATGCCCTATCAGAAGATACATGCCTGTGAGAATGGATGTGCCTTATTTAGGCTTGAGTATGCGGCCTTGAACTATTGCCCCATTTGCAATTCTTCCAGGTATATTGTGGTAGACAACGGGATGGGTGAGAAGAATCAGACCAAAATCCCCATTATTGTTCTTCGGTATCTGCCAATCGTACCACGACTTCAACGTCTTTTCATGGTCGAAGAGACGGCCAGACAGATGACATGGCACAAATTGGGCAAAAGAACCAAACTAGATGCGAATGGGAACAAGATGCTGGTACACACTTCAGATGGTTTTGCGTGGAGGCACTTCGATGCATTACATAAGGATAAATTGGAAGATCCAAGGCAACCTAGAGTTGCCGTCAGCACGGATGGGTTCAATGTGTATGGTATGATGGCAGCACAATACAGTTGTTGGCCTGTATTTGTCATTCCCCTAAATTTGCCACCCGGAGAGATTATGAAAAGAAAGAACATTTTCCTGACGTTGATAATTCCAGGGCCCAACTATCCGGGGAAGAATATGAATGTGTACATGCAGCCGCTTAAGGATGAGTTGCAAGAAGCCTGGGATAATGGGATCAAGACCTACGACGCGGCTACCATAACAAATTTCAAAATGCATGTGTGGTACATGTACTCGACGCATGATTATCTGGCGTTTGCACTATTCGCTGGCTGGTGTGTGCATGAAAGGTTCCCGTGCACCACATGCAAGGCAGCTCTTCAGTTCCGTTGGCTGCAGGCTGGTCGCAAGTATTCTTGCTTCGACATGCATAGACAATTCCTAGATCCTGACCATAAGTTCAGAAAAGACAAGAAGAATTTCATCAAAGGTAGAGTTGTCAAAAACACTGCACCAGCTGCGTTGACAGGCCAACAGACCCTTGATCAGTTAAATGCTCTCGAGCCTGATCCTTTTCGTCCAGGATACTTCAAAGGGTATAATACGGAACACGCGTGGACTCACAAGTCATGCTTATGGGATCTGCCTTACTTCAAAGACCTCCTTTGCCCACACAACATTGACGTGATGCACACCGAAAATAATATTGTGGAGGCCATTTTTGGTACATCGTTCGGCATAGAGGGGAAGTCAAAAGATAATCCTAAGGCTAGAATCGACCTGGAGGCTCTATGTGATAGACCGTTGCAAAACTTGCGACAGCGGAAAGGAAAGCAAAGCATAGCGAAGCCAAAGGCATGGTTCAATCTTGAAAGTCCAGCTATGAGGGAAATGCTATTGTGGGTGAAAATGCGGTTGATGTTCCCCGATGGGTATGCTGCGAATCTATAGAGGGGAGCGAGTCTTGAGAAATTGAAAATATTTGGGCTCAAGAGTCATGATTGGCACATATGGATTGAGCGGGTAATGCCGGTGATGTTGTGTGGTTTTATCCCTGATGATGAATGGCTAGTACTGGCAGAGCTGAGCTATTTCTTCCGTTCTCTTTGTGCGAAAGAACTATCGCCTCGCGTGCTAGATGAAATGGAAGAGTTGGCGCCGGAGTTGATCTGCAAATTAGAGAAGATCTTTCCACCGGGCTTCTTTAATCCAATGCAACATTTGATTTTGCATCTCCCGACCGAGGCAAGAATGGGGGGGCCGTTCAAAATCGATGGTGCTACTAAACTGAGAGGATGTAGAAGATGCTTCGAGCTAAGTGTAAAAATAAACGTAGAATTGTAGCATCGATGGCCGAGGCATTCATTACCGAGGAGGCGGCAAACTTCTTGACCAATTACATAATGGTGGCCTTCCACATGTTCTTCGTGATAGTGATGATGCTGATCCATTTATTGATGATAGTGATGATCATGATGCATTTATTGACCCCGAAGCATATATAGACGAGCACGATTGTTATTAGTTCATGTCAGGTATTCAACTATTATACTATATAAAAATTTTGAGTTCATGTTAGGTATTCAATTTTTATTAGTCATGTTGGTATTTATGACGATGACACACTTAAATTATATACATTTTATTACTCATGTTGGTATTTATTTTGTACTAATTTCATTTACTCTTTGTCATGACAGGTGTTGAAAGATGGTGGGAAAGGGTCGAAAGCACTCCGTGGCTCCTTCTTCGTCGGCGGGAGATGGGATGGGTACTTCCATTCCTGCCTCGCCTCTTCGGAGAGCGTTGCTCTCTACTCTGCAAGGAGCGCCCCCCGTGAGAGGAGGTCGACCCCCCGCGAAGCCGAGAGGTACTAAAGGTACACGTTGTATTCATGTTGGTATTTATGTTGTACTCATGTTGTATGCATATTGGTATTTATATACATTTTATTACTCATGTTTGTATTTATGTTATACTAAAGGTACACGTGGCTGCGGGAGAGGTAGGGTGGTGGCTGCCACACCTTCTGAGGTGGCGGCTACACAGTCTCCGCCACAACCCCAAGCTGATTCACTTGAGCACAGGACTTCTAGGTTGGATTCGTCTGAGGTGGAGGCTACACGGTCTCCGGTTCACGAGCCTTGGGTCAACGAGCCTCAGGTCGACGAGCCTTCGACCCACGAGACTCGTGTCCCAGAGGCTTCATTACAGACGACTCTGGAGCAAAGTAGGGATGAGGGTACGTCCCAAGACACCCAGTGGGATGCTGGTAGCGACGAGGAGCTGGGAGAGGGGGCTACCATCTACCAGCGTGGTATTTCGAGGCTCCCGCTCGTGTCAGCGACCCCCGAGCAGAAGTGGTCGATTAGGCCAAATGGGGACAAGTAAGTTAATTTATTCTTATTTAACCTTTTGTCTTCGCGTTTTCTCAAATATCTAATGTTTTGGCTTTAATTTGTCATACTGTAGGGGTTGGATTGTTGCCAAGGGTGTCTGCAAGCCCAACAGCGTCCTTGGTGTGCTTTGCTGTAAAAAATTCCCAGGGTTTGTTACGTTGCCCGGTCGGGAGCGAGAGGTAGGAATGACCTGGGAGCACTACTTGGGTGCCCAGGCCCCGCCGGAGGTGGAAATCGACGGTGTTTTGTGCGACATGAGGGCGGACATGGTGATCCGAAAGTTCTGGGTAATTTCTCCTTCACACAATTATAAATCAACCATAGCTATTTATTGTACTAATCGGTGTTGTCTCGTTTGTAGACCTGCTACACGTGTGAGGAGGGATACGAGGAGGACGCGGCAAAGGCTATCGAAACCGAATGTCTCCGCCTACTTCAAGACTTTTGGCACGAGGCTCGGGTGCAGGCTGTTCGAGACTACTATGCCACGCGGCGTATTAGGATTGACAAGGCGAAGTGTCGTGATGCTAAGATGGAGAAGGAGCATTACATGAAGGTAATTACATATTATTAAGGCTTTGTAGTTAGTTTCCTTGATTTGGATCTTACGCACTCAAATTTCTATTTATTCACTTAGGTGCCCCCGAGATGGTGTGTGGATAAGATGGATTGTTGGGAGGCCTTGGTGGATCAGTGGTCCTCCGAAACGTGGGAGGCCAGCCACAACAATGCCAAGGAGAGGAGTGGCAAAATGGTTGACGTGCCACACCATCAAAGGGAGCGTCAACTTAATCCAATTTGGCGAGAACTGGGTATGTGGTTTGCTTCATGCCTCATGCAATTCATTCTTAATTCTATCTTGAGCCCTTTACTAATACAATTTCCTCTCTCTCTCTTTTAGGCGCGTCACAATAAGACGGAGGTGCCACAAATGTACGACCTGTATGCGATGGCCCATACTGCCTCGTACAAGAAGGTCAAGGCATTCTCTGAGTCTGACCTCGAGCATCCAGAAAACTTCACCAACATCTCCTCCCACCACAAGCTCATGAAGTACAGAGATCACGGGAAGGCGAGGAAACGGGAGGACTTTAACCCGAGCGAGGGGCCTATTGATCCAGAGCTCGTGATGATAGCTGGCAATGGGAAGCCCCATGGCTCGATCGCCATTGGAGACGGCCTTATACGTTGTCCTAGCACTCTCCGGCAGATAAAGGCACGCCAAACAAGCTCTTGTCCGGAGATAACACGTGTTGCAGGCTGCTATTCAGAAAGAGAGAGAGGCAATGCAGGCGGCTATGGCGGAAAAGGATAAGGAAATTAGGGAGCTGGAGGAGAGGACGACTGCATTGGTGGAGGCGGAGAGGGCACGGAATGATGCGTCTAACAGGGCCATATACGAGCTCTTCGTGGTAAGTTTCTTCTTCATGTTATTTCAAATCTTGCATTTGAATGTCCGTTTCATTAATAAATAAAAAGTTTGACTTGTCGAAACCAAATGTACAGTCTATGTGCGAGAAGAGCGGCCAAGTCCCTCTGCCGATGCCAGTCATTAACGTGGCGGGGACGGTGAGTTTCATTTCAGTGCAGTGATCTTAAGAGTGTCCTCATGCTAACTACACATTGCAAACGATGTTTGGTGCAGAATATCTCCGGAGACGCATCGCACGAGCCTTCTATAGTGGAGCCTTCTCCAGGGCAGCCTTCTCCACGTGAAACAAGCCAGAGCCACCGTGCTTCACCGCTGTGATGACGATAATGGTATGTTATTTCTAGTGTTTTAATAAAAAAATAGCTAGACATCCATCTAAATGACATAATTAGCTTAGTTAGCTCCAAAATGACCTATAACTTAGGTATTAAATGGCCTATAATTAGCCTAGCTAGATCCAAAATGGCTTAATAAGCATAGTTTGCTCCGGAATGACCTATTTTACCCAAGTTAGCTCCGAAACGACCTATAGTTAGCTAGGGTTCCACCTAAATGACATAATTAGCTTAGTTAGCTCCTAAATGGTCTATTTAATAAAACATGACCTATACTTAGCTAATTATCCTCGAAGTGACATAATTAGCTCCAAAAAGGCATTCTTAGCCAATTTAGCCCGAAGAAGGGGACAAGAGGAGAAGAAAGAGGTAAAATGAAAGGAAGGAAGATGACGAAGAAGAGAAGAAGAAGAAGAAGAAGAGAAGGAGGGAGGATAAGAAGAAGGAGAAGAAGGACGAGAAGAAGGAGAAGGAGCTCCTCCTTCTCCTTCTTCTTCCTCCTTCTTCCTCCTTCTCCTTCTCCTTCTTCTTTTCTTCTTCTTATCCTCTTCCTTCTCCTCCTCCTCCTCCTCCTCCTCCTTCTTTTACTTCTTCTTCTCTTTTCCTTCTTCTACGTAGCTTAGACTCATCCAAGAAAGGCTAAATTGGCTAATTATCCTACGAAATGACATAATTAGCTTAGTTAGCTCCAAAATGACCTATTTAATAAAAAATGACCTATAGTTAGCTAAGTTCTCTCCTAAATGACATAATAAGGCTTACGTAGCTGCAAGATGACCTATTCCCCCTAACTTAGGTATTAAATGGCCTATAATTAGCCTAGCTAGATCCAAAATGGCTTAATAAGCATAGTTTGCTCCGGAAAGACCTATTTTACCCAAGTTAGCTCCGAAACGACCTATAGTTAGCTAGGGTTCCACATAAATGACATAATTAGCTTAGTTAGCTCCTAAATGGTCTATTTAATAAAACATGACCTATACTTAGCTAATTATCCTCGAAGTGACATAATTAGCTCCAAAAAGGCATTCTTAGCCAATTTAGCCCGAAGAAGGGGACAAGAGGAGAAGAAAGAGGAAAAATGAAAGGAAGGAAGAAGAAGAAGAAGAAGAGAAGAAGAAGAAGGAGAACAAGGAGGATAATAAGAAGGAGAAGAAGGAGGAGAAGAAGGAGAAGGATCTCCTCCTTCTCCTTATTCTTCCTCCTTCTTCCTCCTTCTCCTTCCCCTTCTTCTTTTCTTCTTCTTCTCCTCTTCCTTCTCCTCCTCCTCCTCCTCCTCCTTCTTTTACTTCTTATTCTCTTTCTCTTCTCCTACGTAGCTTAGACTCATCCAAGAAAGGCTAAATTGGCTAATTATCCTAGGAAATGACATAAATAGCTTAGTTAGCTCCAAAATGACCTATTTCTCTTATAAAAGCTGCTAGACTCCTAGCCAGGAGGAAGCTATCCACGTCACCCTATAAACGCCATGAATAGTGCTTCGCCACCGCCTGTAAATTCTGTGCCTCACCAGGGGCATTTTTGTCATTTCGCGCTTAGGCATATAACAACCAGCCGCTCCCGTGGAGGAAACCTAGTGCCGCTCTCCTCTTCCTGCCGCCTCAGCTCTCTCCTCCCTCCAAACCCTAGCCCCGCACGCCGCCGGACGCACTGCTCTGGATCGCACGCCCCCTCCGCCACCGGCAGGAGGGGTCAGGCTGGGCAGGTGGCCGAGGTGTCCGTGGCGCAGTTGTGGAGGAGGCGGCGCCGTCGACGTCGTGCCTCGGTCAAGAGATGCTTGCGCTTCCGGAGCCAGATCCACGGCGCACGGCCTCTCGTGGCTAGGGTTTCGAGCTGGGCTTCGACTTCGTCGCTGGCGCGGCTCTGGTGGACTCCGGCGGCTCCACACCGTCTCCTCCCTCGTCCCACGCGCGATTCGGCTTTCCGCTGGCCATGGGAGTCTCTCTTTCAACTCCGGTGGTGCCTCCCCCCACGCATAGGTACTCCCCGCTCCCCTCCTCCTTCCCATGATCTATCCCCGCACCATATCTCCGTGCTGCATGAAGGATTGTATTCTTTCTTGATTATACCATTGAATTTATCTTGAGATACCTTTCTAAATGTAATTTAGTTTTATATTCTGACATATGTTATTGTAATGTTGTCTAGGTTTGACTTCAATGAAATATTAGACAGGAATCATAACAATTTAGACCTTGGAGGTTTCTTGTGAAAGGTAGTGCTTCATGTTATTATTTTGACTGGTTGTAGGTTGCTCCTGGGGCTGTGGATTCCTTTGATATGTTGATGCGGTCTGCTCGGTCTTATTTTCTGGCAGGGGAGAAAACAATTGGTGTCTTTTGACACACTTGGGATCGACGGATCATTGCCATGGTTGGATTAGAATGGGGCAGTGTCCATCCAAAAAAAATTGGTTGGCTGGCCTATTTTTTTGTTTGGCCGTCTTAATGCAACCCCATTTGCATAATTTTGCAAACATCAGCAAAGATTTCAATGGCAAGGAGTGTTTGCCGGAGTGGAAACCAAGCATTTGCTGGAAGGAGCTGAAGGTTTTGCTATTACCTTGCTAATAGTTTTATGAGGTAATTTAGCTGCATATTTGCGTGTTTCTTATCTGCTGTAGCAATGCCTATTTTAATTTAGGTAATATGGAGTGCGATTTAAGCGTCTAATGGAAGATGTTATTAGCATGAACAAGATGTGTACCATACCTACTAACTAATAGCAGTCTAATTCCTCTCAAGTAGTAGCTTTCAATGGTTTCTGTTACTTCATGAATCCATTTTCTGAATTTTCGGACGTTGGTTGCACACCATGGCAGAGAGAGAGGGAGGGACGGAGGGAGGGAGGGAGAGAGAGAGGTTTATTCACACACTATCAATCCAATTTTTATGTGCATGTATTTTATTTCCTCTTTGGTTTAGGAGAACATAGGGGAGCTTGTCACAGGTGGATTATGCTCCCCACTATGTCTATATGCTTAATTTGTTGTGATCCATGCCTAGGCTTCACACAAGAGGTTGAAAGAGAATGATGATGCAAGGAAATATTTCTAGCAGCTGATCAACACTGTCGACTACTGCCATAGTGCGCAGATGTGTCTATCACCACGATGTGAAGTTATTGTGGGGTGCTGGTTACTGGTGTGCTCTATGGAAAGAAAATTAGGTTGATAGCATTTATTTTCTTATATCATCCTGAAAATCCTCTGCTTGATGCTAATGACACTCAAGCGGAAAATTTTGGATTGAGCTCCCTATCACAGGCTCACGGCAGAGTACGTAAATTGTCCGAATCATGTTGCAAAATTTAGTGCTTTTCCCAGTGCTTTTGGCTTTGTTTTGTGTATTGATATTTATCTAACAGCGATGGCTATCTCGAATCAGATAATAGAATCTGCTGATTATGTTTTTCAAATCTTTCTGGTATCTTTTAGGAAGATGGATACTACATACAATTTCTGGAACTCCCAATTGTATTGCTCCCAAGGTTCTTAATATCCATTCATGCCTTGAATTAGCTATGTACTTCTTCTCATTCAAGTGAATATTTTGTTCAATTTTTTCACTACTTTCTTTGATGTACAGGTTAAAAATAACAAAGGTTATGATGGTGCCAAGGTGGATTTGTGGTCATGTAAGGTGATTCTTTTTGTCCTCAAGGTAAGATAACTTCCGTTCGAATATTAAAATTTCATGCCGCTTTACAAGACGGTGAATAAGTTATACTACATTTCTTTTGTCAAAAGTAAGTTGCTTTCTTGCGAGAAAAAAGAAGTGCCTGAAAGATAACCTGCTTGTTCATGTAGATATACAAAGCAGGCTCCAATTTCCCATCTTGGTTCTTGACAACAGCAAATAAGCTCATCAAGAAGATACTAGATCCTAATCCTCAACTTATATGTTATCTTCATCTAGATCCTAATCCTCAACTTGTATGTTATCTTCATTGGTACTATATTAGTTAATTTTATCCAAGATTATACACACCATTTAACATGTGCTAGCTCCACACATGTGACATATCTCATGTTTCTTATTTGGTTTAAGTAATTTCATTCCAGATTTTAGTTTTAACAATTCAAATGTGAGTATTCAAACTTTCCTTGGTCTGTAATAACAAGAATGCTATAAATACATATGTAGTACAACTCACAATAAAGTAGTTTAGGGTTTCAGTTTTCACTGCTAATAGATACCTTTTCCCAATGTGAGACTAATTACTGCTGCCTACTCGGTGACGTGGTTCATCGACCGGACCGCTGCTTTCAGTATAACATTGCTGCAAGGAGAACTATTTTCAAACAAAATAAGAGTTACAATGGAGACATATAGTTTATTATATGGAACAGTAGTCACCAATAAAAGTTCTTCTAGCAAATAAATATTTTTCTCTGTGCAACTAAGATTGATTTCCTGCTCCTTCATTGTACAATCTTATTCTGTAGAAATGGCATGGATTCCGTTTGATTATTTGCAATAAAGGGGTCGTATGCATCGTGCTGATGCACAGCCGGAGGTAACCCTCCTTTTCTAAAAAAAAGAAATGGCATGGAAGACAAGAAACACAAGGTCATTTGTGAGGTGAGGGATGCGTTGTGAGTAATCTTATTCAGATTTTTCTTTTGGTTTCTTGATTCAGTTTCTTCATATTCTGCAGTTCTATAGAAGATCAACTGTTGTTTGATTTATTTTTATTCTGCTTACAATTCACTGACAGGGCTGTGGGTGTCGGTAGGAGGGAGACAACGGAGTAGATAGGCTGAAATAGGGAGGCTGGCGGATATGTGGGTTTCATGATCGGTGAGTGCTTTGCTTGGATCAATTGTAGATACCCCCTGAGATGTTAATAGCTGATGACTGATCTTAATGTGAGGTGCTATTTTAATTATGGATGTTTACATAAATGTCACTTTCTGGTTTGGCAATATAGTAACATTTGGTGTCTTAATAAGAGGTATATGAATGTGATACATACTTTAATTTAAAGAGTATATGACCCCGGCCTCCAGGTTTTGCATCATCAGTGACCAACTTACCTAACATTAAGTTTATTTATAATACCAGCCCACTCTGGTGTCATATTTCTCTCATTAACTACAAGAGATTTAGTACAAATTGATACCAAACATTCACATTAATCAAGGGATGCTAAATCCACAATCATGATGGTTTATTTATGCTACCAACCTATTGTAATGCCATTTTCACTCATCAGGTAGGTAAATATATTGTCATAATACTATACAGCTATAAGAAACTGTCACCTATAGAATTGTTGTTTTCCCATGCGTCATTGCTATTGCCTTATTTTAAAACTATATACGCATGCAAGTATAGATTTTTAAATTGTTCCTATTGGTGCATTATCTGATTGATCTTAGTATTTACTAAGTATTGCCATTGAGCAAGCTCTTTCCATCTACTGCCAAGACCCTGTCATAAAGGAAAACCTCTGGTTTTCTGTGTGCTCTCATTTATGAGTTATTTCTTATTTCTCCTTCTGTTTCTCATGGATTTGACCTTGCTACAAGTAACGTTGCCACATCTTCATGTTCCACACAATACTCCTGCAACTTAACAATGTGATGAATTTCTCACACCATACATTTCTTCTGCTTCTCGGGGTAAACTGTGTCTTCACACCAAATTGGTCCTCAAGCAGAAGTACATGACTACATGAATATATGAAATTGCATTTTTAATATGCATTATATTATTCTATTTTATGGTGAATCCAGGAGGGTTTTCATACATCCCGGGCCATGTACAAAACTCCCATATGCTATGAGCTCCTCCCAAACATAGTAGACTTTGCTTTTTGGATGATACAACCTCCAGCAGAGGCTCTCATCCCAACAAGGAAATTTTTGAAAATAAATAAATTTGAACGAGAGTTGCTGGTAAAGGATGGTGCAGATGATGAATAGATGAGTAAGCCGGTTTGCACAGCTCGGAACACAAAAGGACCATCGGGTGTATTATATGTTTGAAACACCATTGTCGATAGCACATATTTGATTTAATTGTTTGAATCCGAGTGCCATGTATATAATGTACAATGTACACCCTCCGTTCTTTAATAGAAGACATTTTTGTAGTTTAATTAAACTGTAAAAATATCTTATATTTAGAAACAAAGGTGGTATGAAGTGATCTCTTGAAGTACCATAAGATGGGTGGCCAAAGTTATATATATGAGTCGCATGAACTGATCTCATGCCTTTCTATGCTCCAATGATTTTATGATCGGTGTGTAAATATTCCAATGTGCACGGTTTGAAAACTTGGTTCGCTCTTGCCCTTTGCTCCATCGGCGCAGCGGGTCATATAGTTTAATAAAAATTGACCTACAGTTAGCTAAGTTCTCTCCTAAATGACATAATAAGGCTTACGTAGCTGCAAGATGACCTATTCCCCCTAACTTAGGTATTAAATGGCCTATAATTAGCCTAGCTAGATCCAAAATGGCTTAATAAGCATAGTTTGCTCCGGAATGACCTATTTTACCCAAGTTAGCTCCGAAACGACCTATAGTTAGCTAGGGTTCCACCTAAATGACATGATTAGCTTAGTTAGCTCCTAAATGGTCTATTTATTAAAACATGACCTATACTTAGCTAATTATCCTCGAAATGACATAATTAGCTACAAAAAGGCATTCTTAGCCAATTTAGCCCGAACAAGGGGACAAGAGGAGAAGAAATAGGAAAAATGAATGAAAGGAAGAAGAAGAAGAAGAGAAGAAGAAGAAGGAGAAGGAGGAGGATAAGAAGAAGGAGAATAAGGAGGAGATGGAGGAGAAGAAGGAGAAGGAGCTCCTCCTTCTCCTTCTTCTTCCTCCTTCTTCCTCCTTCTCCTTCTCCTTCTTCTTTTCTTCTTCTTCTCCTCTTCCTTCTCCTTCTCCTCCTCCTCCTCCTCCTTCTCCTCCTTCTTTTACTTCTTCTTCTCTTTCTCTTCTTCTACGTAGCTTAGACTCATCCAAGAAAGGCTAAATTGGTAATTATCCTACGAAATGACATAATTAGCTTAGTTAGCTCCAAAATGACCTATTTAATAAAAAATGACCTATAGTTAGCTAAGTTCTGTCCTAAATGACATAATAAGGAAGATGTAGCAGAAAGATGACCTATTCCCCCTAATTTAGGTATTAAATGGCCTATAATTAGCCTAGCTAGATCCAAAATGGCTTAATAAGCATAGTTTGCTCCGGAATGACCTATTTTACCCAAGTTAGCTCCGAAACGACCTATAGTTAGCTAGGGTTCCACCTAAATAACATAATTAGCTTAGTTAGCTCCTAAATGGTCTATTTAATAAAACATGACATATACTTAGCTAATTATCCTCGAAATGACATAATTAGCTCCAAAAAGGCATTCTTAGCCAATTTAGCCCGAAGAAGGGGACAAGAGGAAAAGAAAGAGGAAAATGAAAGGAAGGAAGATGAAGAAGAAGAGAAGAAGAAGAAGAAGAGAAGGAGGAGGATAAGAAGAAGGAGAAGACGGAGGAGAAGAAGGAGAAGGAGCTCCTCCTTCTCCTTCTTCTTCCTCCTTCTTCCTCCTTCTCCTTCTCCTTCTTCTTTTCTTCTTCTTCTCCTCTTCCTTCTCCACCTCCTCCTCCTCCTTCTTTTACTTCTTCTTCTCTTTCTATTCTTCTACGTAGCTTAGACTCATCCAAGAAAGGCTAAATTGGCGAATTATCCTACGAAATGACATAATTAGCTTAGTTAGCTCCAAAATGACCTATTTAATAAAAAATGACCTATAGTTAGCTAAGGTCTCTCCTAAATGACATAATAAGGCTTACGTAGCTGCAAGATGACCTATTCCCCCTAATTTAGGTATTAAATGGCCTATAATTAGCCTAGCTAGATCTAAAATGGCTTAAAAAGCATAGTTTGCTCCGGAATGACCTATTTTACCCAAGTTAGCTCCGAAACGACCTATAGTTAGCTAGGGTTCCACCTAAATGACATAATTAGCTTAGTTAGCTCCTAAATGGTCTATTTAATAAACATGACCTATACTTAGCTAATTATCCTTGAAATGACATAATTAGCTCCAAAAAGGCATTCTTAGCCAATTTAGCCCGAAGAAGGGGACAAGAGGTAAAGAAAGAGGAAAATGAAAGGAAGGAAGATGAAGAAGAAGAGAAGAAGAAGAAGAGAAGGAGGAGGATAAGAAGAAGGAGGAGACGGAGGAGAAGAAGGAGAAGGAGCTCCTCCTTCTCCTTCTTCTTCCTCCTTCTTCCTCCTTCTCCTTCTCCTTCTTCTTTTCTTCTTCTTCTCCTCTTCCTTCTCCACCTCCTCCTCCTCCTTCTTTTACTTCTTCTTCTCTTTCTATTCTTCTAGGTAGCTTAGACTCATCCAAGAAAGGCTAAATTGGCGAATTATCCTACGAAATGACATAATTAGCTTAGTTAGCTCCAAAATGACCTATTTAATAAAAAATGACCTATAGTTAGCTAAGGTCTCTCCTAAATGACATAATAAGGCTTACGTAGCTGCAAGATCACCAATTCCCCCTAACTTAGGTATTAAATGGCCTATAATTAGCCTAGCTAGATCTAAAATGGCTTAAAAAGCATAGTTTGCTCCGGAATGACCTATTTTACCCAAGTTAGCTCCGAAACGACCTATAGTTAGCTAGGGTTCCACCTAAATGACATAATTAGCTTAGTTAGCTCCTAAATGGTCTATTTAATAAAACATGACCTATACTTAGCTAATTATCCTTGAAATGACATAATTAGCTCCAAAAAGGCATTCTTAGCCAATTTAGCCCGAAGAACGGGACAAGAGGAAAAGAAAGAGGAAAATGAAAGGAAGGAAGATGAAGAAGAAGAGAAGAAGAAGAAGAGAAGGAGGAGGATAAGAAGAAGGAGGAGACGGAGGAGAAGAAGGAGAAGGAGCTCCTCCTTCTCCTTCTTCTTCCTCCTTCTTCCTCCTTCTCCTTCTCCTTCTTCTTTTCTTCTTCTTCTCCTCTTCCTTCTCCACCTCCTCCTCCTCCTTCTTTTACTTCTTCTTCTCTTTCTATTCTTCTAGGTAGCTTAGACTCATCCAAGAAAGGCTAAATTGGCGAATTATCCTACGAAATGACATAATTAGCTTAGTTAGCTCCAAAATGACCTATTTAATAAAAAATGACCTATAGTTAGCTAAGGTCTCTCCTAAATGACATAATAAGGCTTACGTAGCTGCAAGATCACCAATTCCCCCTAACTTAGGTATTAAATGGCCTATAATTAGCCTAGCTAGATCTAAAATGGCTTAAAAAGCATAGTTTGCTCCGGAATGACCTATTTTACCCAAGTTAGCTCCGAAACGACCTATAGTTAGCTAGGGTTCCACCTAAATGACATAATTAGCTTAGTTAGCTCCTAAATGGTCTATTTAATAAAACATGACCTATACTTAGCTAATTATCCTTGAAATGACATAATTAGCTCCAAAAAGGCATTCTTAGCCAATTTAGCCCGAAGAACGGGACAAGAGGAAAAGAAAGAGGAAAATGAAAGGAAGGAAGATGAAGAAGAAGAGAAGAAGAAGAAGAAGAGAAGGAGGAGGATAAGAAGAAGGAGAAGACGGAGGAGAAGAAGGAGTAGGAGCTCCTCCTTCTCCTTCTTCTTCCTCCTTCTTCCTCCTTCTCCTTCTCCTTCTTCTTTTCTTCTTCTTCTCCTCTTCCTTCTCCTCCTCCTCCTCCTCCTTCTCTTACTTGTTCTTCTCTTTCTCTTCTTCTATGTTGCTTAGACTCATCCAAGAAAGGCTAAATTGGCTAATTAT
Organism: Hordeum vulgare subsp. vulgare; assembly: GCF_904849725.1. Classification (NCBI taxonomy): domain Eukaryota; kingdom Viridiplantae; phylum Streptophyta; class Magnoliopsida; order Poales; family Poaceae; genus Hordeum; species Hordeum vulgare. The sequence continues at coordinate 394,682,620 of NC_058521.1, read as the reverse complement.
CCTATGAAATGACATAATTAGCTTAGTTAGCTCCAAAATGACCTATTTAATAAATAAATGACCTATAATTAGCTAAGTTCTCTCCTAAATGACATAATAAGGCTTATGTACCTGCAAGATGACCTATTCCCCCTAACTTGGGTATTAAATGGCCTATAATTAGCCTAGCTAGATCCAAAATGGCTTAATAAGCATAGTTTGCTCCGGAATGCCCTATTTTACCCAAGTTAGCTCCGATACGACCTATAGTTAGCTAGGGTTCCACCTAAATGACATAATTAGCTTAGTTAGCTCCTAAATGGCCTATACTTAGCTAATTTCTCTCCGAAATAACCTATACACACTTCTTCATTTAGTATTATTCTTCTAACTTTCTGATTTGTCATTTTGCAGATTACTTTCACTTCATGGGAAGCTTGGATTATATTGATGGAATGCTTGAAGATGATTTCTTGTACCATGGCTTGTATTGAAACTATTGTAGTATATGGATATATATGAAACTTTGTATGCATGTGGATGAAACTGGTGTAATATATGGTTTGGTACGGATGCAACTTGCATAATATGTATGCACTATGGATGAGAGTTATTTTAATATGGTTATGAGTACGGAAAGAAATTTATTTATGTCAAATATATATATATATATATATATCCTGATTATTGTTAAAAATGCTGGATATAATAAAAAATAAATTAAAAAGGGGCTGCTTCCCCCCTTTGCCGTCTGCACCCACATGGCAAAGGGGGGATGGCCAATGGCAAAGGGGGGAATCTGCCCCCGCTCTCTCCCCTCTTTGTCGTCTGCCCCCACATGGCAAAGGGGGGTGGGCAGACGACAAAGGGGGGAATTAGCCCCTTCTCTCTCCCCTCTTTGCCGTCTGCCCCCACATGGCAAAGGGGGGTGGGCAGACGGCAAAGGGGGGAATCGGCCCCCTCTCTCTCCCCTCTTTGTCGTCTGCCCCACATGGCAAAGGGGGGTGGGCAGACGGCAAAGAGAGGAGGTCTGCCATTAACACTTAACACAGCCGTTGCAGTATATGCCGTTCCATTTAATTTGCCGTCTTCCCCCTCATGGCAAAGATTCTTTGTTGTCCGCTTTGAAAAAGCAGACGGCAAAGAACCTCTTCACCGGATTTTTTTTTACCATCTAATTTTCCGTCTGCTGACCGACGGCAAAGGCTTTGCCGTCCGTGGTTCCCCCCTTTGACGTCCGCCATGGCAGACGGCAAATTTCTGAATTTCAGTAGTGATTGCAAACCTTCTATAGGTGTGAGGATGGATATGAGGAGGAGGAGGCCAGGGTTCTCGAGGCCGAGTGTAGGCGGTTACTACAGAACTTGCGCCACGAGGCTCGGTCGAACGCTATTCGAGATCACTACGCCACGCGTGGTATTAAGAAGCAGAAGAAGGATTGCCGTGGAAAGTTTCTGAAGAAGGAGCAATACATGAAGGTAATTACCTATTCTTAAGTCCTTCTACGTAGTTTTCTTGATTTCATTCATAGGCGTAGCGCTGAAAATTCTTTCTAATAACTTACACGTGCCCCCGATATGGTGTGCGGATAAGATGGATTGTTGGGAGGCGTTGGTTGATGAGTGGTGCACAGGCAGCTGGCGAGCCGTCCACGAGAATGCGAAGGATCAGCGTAGCCAAATGGTTGGTGTGCCACACCATCAAGGCAGCGCTAACTTACTTCAGTTCGGACGAAACTGGGTATGTGATTTGCTTCATGATTCATGCAATTCATTCTTGATGCTAATATTTTTTTCCTCTCTTTTAGGCGCATCACAATAAGACGGAGATGCCACACCTGTACGACCTTTATGGCATGGCCCATACTGCCTCGTACAAGAAGGCGAAGGCATTCTCTGAGTCTGACCTGGATGATCCCAATAACTTCACCAACATATCATCCCACCAGAAGCTCGTGGCATACAGGGACGCGGGGAAGGCTACGAAAGGGGATGACTTTAACCCTAGCCAGGAACCTTTGGATCCAGAGCTGGTGATGATATCTGGTGGCGGGAGGCCCCATGGCTCAATAGCCATTGGAGATGGGATAATACGTTGTCCACTCACTCTCCCGGAGATCAAGGCGCGCCAGTCGAGCATCTGTCCTGAGATAATGCGTCGTCCACAGCCAGTCGATCTTGCCATTGAGGTTAGTTGTATGGACTAAGAACACTTTCATCCATTTCATTGTGTGTCTCACCATAGATCATTACTGTGGTAATGAGGAATGGTGTTTCAGGTTGCTCTTCAGAAAGAGAGATTGGCAAACCAGGCTGCTCTTGAGAAAGAGAGATTGGCAAGCTAGGCTGCTCTTGAGGCTGCTCTTGAGAAAGAGAGATTGGCAAGTCAGGCTGCTCTTGATGAGAGGGACCAGACCACGGCACGATTGATTGAGGAGGAGAGGTCCTGGAATGAGGCGGGTCAACGGGCCCTATACGAGATTTTTGTGGTAAGTTTTTTTCACATTAGCCAAATCATGTGTGTAATGTCTGTTTCATTACTAACTAATACGCCCCACTCTTCAGGGTCTGTGCGAGAAGAGCGGTCAAGTCCCTCCGTCGATGCCCGTCTTCTCTTCGATTGGCACGGTGAGTTTCGTTATAAACTAGTATTAATAATTGAGTGTCATCATGCTAACTGAGACATTGCAAAATATCTATTCTACAAAATAACTCCCGAGCGGCATCGCACGACCCTTCTCCACGTGTTTCTCCTCCTTGATGACTACTACAGTAAGTTTCTCTTCTCCTCTTTCATATTCTCCTTGCCTTAATTTCCCCAACAATGACATAGTTAGCCCATTTAGCTCCAAAAAGACATAATTAGCCTATTTAGCTCCAAAATGCCATAATAAGCTCAAAATGGTATAAGAACCTTGGTTAGCTCATTAATATTATATACTTAGCTTGTTTTCCTCTAAAATGAGATAATTAGCCCATTTAGCCCCAAAAAGACATAGTTAGCTAATTTAGCTCCAAAAAGAGGAGAAGAGGAGAAGAAATAGTTAGCCCATTTAGCTCCAAGATGAAAACAAGAAGAAGAGAAGAAGGAGAAGGACGAGGAGGAGGAGGAGGAGAAGGAGGACAAGGCCAAGGACCTTCTAGTCCTTCTCCTCCTCCTCCTCCTCCTTCTCCTCCATCTTCTTTATTTCTCCTTCTTCTTCTCCTCCTCCTCTTTCTTCTCCTATTTCATATTCTCCTTGCCTTAATTTCCCCAACAATGACATAATTAGCCCATTTAGCTCCGAACTGCCATAATACCCTCAAAATGGCATAAGAACCTTGGTTAGCTCATTAATATTATATACTTAGCTTGTTTTCCTCTAAAATGGGATAATTAGCCCATTTAGCTCCAAAAAGACATAATGAGGTAATTTAGCTCCAACAAGAGGAGAAGAGGAGAAGAAATAGGAAAAATGAAAAGAAAGAAGAAGAAGAAGAAGAAGAAGAAGAGAAGAAGGAGAAGGAGGAGGAGACGGAGGAGAAGGAGGAGAAGGCCAAGGACCTTCTAGTCGTTCTCCTCCTCCTCCTTCTCCTCCTTCTCCTCCTTCTTGATTTCTTATTCTTCTCCTCCTCCTCCTATTTCTTCTCCTCTTTCATATTATCCTTGCTTTAATTTCCCCAACAATGACATAATTAGCCCATTTAGCTCCAAAATGCCATAATAATCTCAAAATGGCATAAGAACGTTGGTTAGCTCATGAATATTATATACTTAGCTTGTTTTCCTCTAAAATGAGATAATTAGCCCATTTAGCTACAAAAAGACATAGTTAGCTAATTTAGCTCCAAGAAGAGGAGAAGAGGAGAAGTAATAGGAAAAATGAAAACAAAGAAGAAGAAGAAGAAGAAGAAGAGAAGAAGGAGAAGGAGGAGGAGGAGGAGGAGGAGGAGCAGCAGGAGAAGGCGAAGGACATTCTAGTCCTTATCCTCCTCCTCCTCCTTCTCCTCCTTCTTCTTTATTTCTTCTTCTTCTCCTCCTCCTCCTCTTTCTTCTCATATTTCATATTCTCCTTGCCTTAATTTCCCAAACAATGACATAATTAGCCCATTTAGCTCCAAAATGCCATAATAACCTCAAAATGGCATAAGAACCTTGGTTAGCTCATTAACATTATATACTTAGCTTGTTTTCCTCTAAAATGGGATAATTAGCCCATTTAGCTCCAAAAAGACATCATTAGGTAATTTAGCTCCAATAAGAGGAGAAGAGGAGAAGAAATAGGAAAAATGAAAAGAAAGAAGAAGAAGAAGAAGAAGAAGAAGAAGAAGAAGAGAAGAAGGAGAACGAGGAGGAGGAGGAGAAGGAGGAGAAGGCCAAGGACCTTGTAGTCCTTCTCGTCCTCCTCATTCTCCTCCTTCTCCTCATTCTTCTTGATTTCTTCTCCTTCTCCTCCTCCTCCTCTTTCTTCCCTTTCATATTATCCTTGCTTTAATTTCCCCAACAATGACATAATTAGCCCATTTAGCTCCAAAATGCCATAATAACCTCAAAATGGCATAAGAACCTTGGTTAGCTCATGAATATTATATACTTAGCTTGTTTTCCTCTAAAATGGGATAATTAGCCCATTTAGCTCCAAAAAGACATAATTAGGTAATTTAGCTCCAACAAGAGGAGAAGGGGAGAAGAAATAGTAAAAATGAAAAGAAATAAGAAGAAGAAGAAGAAGGGAAGAAGGAGAAGGAGGAGGAGGAGGAGGAGAAGGAGGAGAAGACCAAGGACCTTCTAGTCCTTCTCCTCCTCCTCCTTCTCCTCCTTCTCCTCCTTCTTCTTGATTTCTTCTTCTTCTCATCCTCCTCATCTTTCTTCTCCTCTTTCATATTATCCTTGTTTTAATTTCCCCAACAATGACATAATTAGCCCATTTAGCTCCAAAATGCCATAATAAGCTCAAAATGGCATAAGAACCTTGGTTAGCTCATGAATATTATATTCTTAGCTTGTTTTCCTCTAAAATGGTATAATTAGCCCATATATCTCCAAAAAGACATAATTAGGTAATTTAGCTCCAACAAGAGGAGAAGAGGAGAAGAAATAGGAAAAATGAAAAGAAAGAAGAAGAAGAAGAAGAGAAGAAGGTGAAGGAGGTGGAGGAGGAGGAGAAGGCCAAGGACCTTCTAGTCCTTCTCCTCCTACTCCTTCTCCTCCTTCTTCTCCTTCTTCTTGATTTCTTCTTCTCCTCCTCCTCCTCTTTCATATTATCATTGCTTTAGTTTCCCCAACAATGACATAATTAACCCATTTAGCTCCAAAATGCCATAATAAGCTAAAAATGGCATAAGAACCTTGGTTAGCTCATGAATATTATATTCTTAGCTTGTTTTCCGCTAAAGTGACATAATTAGCTCAAAAACATCATATTTTGTTCTTCTTCTGACTTTCTTATTCACAATTTTGCAGATTGGATATACTACATGCATGGAAGCTGGCATTCATGGAGTTGAACAATGTCGATGGATGAACTTTATATGTATATCATCTAGTTTTCATTTGACTTGATGAACAATGTCGAACTATATGTATATGTATATATGGATAAACAGTGCAATACTTTGTATGTTGGTTCTTTCGATATATGGGGATGTACATTGATTTATATTTATATCATATATGTGTGGTGAATTATATATATGTGTTGGCAAGTATATGTGTGGTGAACTATATATCATATAGGTGTGGTGATTTATATAAATGTGATGTCAAATATATATATATATGTGTGCTGTGAAATAATATAAAACAAAAAAATGGCTACTATATGGGCTCTTTGTCGTCTGCCAGCTGATGGCACAGGTCTTTGCCATCAGCTGGCAGACGGCAAAGGTGCCACATGGCACCCAGCTGTGCACAGGTCTTTTCCATCAGCTAGTAGACGACAAACAAGAGGGGGGAGGCAGACGGAAAAGAAGAGGGGGAGGCAGACGGCAAAGCCTCCGTTAACCCCTAACGGAGGCAACGCCTGTCGGATGCCGTCTAGAGCACTTTGCCGACTGCTCCTATGAAAAGCTGACGGCAAAGCTCTTTGTCGTCCGCTTTGGGAGACAGACGGCAAAGAAGGTACGATGTCGCTGTAGGCTGATGCAGAAATTTTGCCAGCCGTGAGATTCTTTGCCGTCTGTGGTATTCTCTTTGCCGTCCGGGATTTACTCTTTGCCGTCTGTGATGGCACGCGGCAAAGAAGCTGATTCATGTAGTGCCTCATACTATGGTCATCTCCGGGAGTGGTTCCGGCTATTGTCAATCTGGGGTTGCTGGGTCATAACACATTGTAGGTGACTACAACTTGCAAGATAGGATCAAGAACACACATATATTGACGAGAACATAATAGGTTTAGATCTGAAATCATGGCACTCGGGCCCTAGTGACAAGCATTAAGCATGGCAAAGTAGTAGCAACATCAATCTTGGAACATAGTGGATACTAGGGATCAATCCCCATCAAAACTAACTCGATTACATGATAGATCTCATCCAACCCATCAACGTCCAGCAAGCCTACGATGAGATTACTCACGAACGATGAAGAGCATCATGGAATTGGCGATGAAGGAAAGTTGGTGATGCCGACGGTGACAATCTCCCCTCTCCGGAGCCCAGAACGGACTCCAGATCTGCCCTCCAGAGGAAGAACAGATGGTGGCGGCGCCTCCGTATCGTAAAACGCGATGAACTCTCCTCCTTGATTTTTTTCTCGGCGAAAGGGACTAAATAGATCTGGGATTGGAGGCGGCGGAGCCCCGAGGGACCCACAAGCGTGATAGGCGCGGCCAGGGGGCTCGCGCCTCGTGGGCTTGTGGGCTCCTCGCTCCACGCCTCCGGTTGATTCTTGCGCCAGTATTTTTTATATATTCCACAAAGTTTCCACGCCTCGTAAATTTCCAAGTCATTCCGAGAACTTTTATTTCTGCGGAAAAACAACACCATGGCAATTCTGCTGAAAACAGCGTTAGTCCGGGTTAGTTCCATTCAAATCATGCGAATTAGAGTCCAAAACAAGGGCAAAAGAGTTTGGAAAAGTAGATACGATGGAGACGTATCGGTGCTCAATGCACAAGAATCAAAATCACATTGCTTGGAAACGAAAAAATTTCAATGCTTAAAATGTTTGTGCATATATGATGTGAATATTATTATTGCATATATATTGTTAGCAACTAAATGAATGCGTCACGTAATGGTCATAATTATGTATTTCAAATGAAGTAATAACAGAGAATATAGTCATGTGAGGAAAAATGGTATATTAGATAAAATTGTTGGATTGCAATAGTGGATATTACACGAGAAACATCATCCTAATGTGATGCATAATCTAACCATTTTCTCGACAACAAAACTTAAACTAAGTATTCATCAACATTCCTACAACTTAACTAAAACTAGACCAAGGAACAACATCTAACAGGAACGTCAACATCCACACAACTATAAGTGTAAGCATCCATCATCATCATGAACCGGAACATCAATATCATAATTGAAGTGTACTTGCCATGCACCCGTATACTCATCCAGTTATCCTTTGAATCTACAAACCAAAAAATAATAATTGTTGAAACACAGTGCATTAACACGATGCTAGTAATAGAGGCAAGGTTTAGTCACATATAAAGGTTAAAGGCCATGCAATATGTGCTTTTTTTGCATTACCGAGAGTACTGCAGTTTTTGTGACTCCATACCAAATTTCAGGTTTTCACAATTGCCATATCGATATGCACGGACAAAAACTCATTCCTAATTCCAGCATCGTCAAGTTTAAATTTAAGTTCACAACATACAATCATAGCAAGAAGTACGTCCTATTAAGGTTTTTCGGGCTCTTCAATAATACTTTGGTTTTCGCATGTTGGAGAAAATCAATTTTACCATTCTCATAATTAGCCTCATCGGCCATGAAAAAACAAGCCAAAACAAGAGAACATATGAAATGAATATGAGCACTCTTACATGTAGTTCAATGGCACTCTTTACAATCTACATCAAACCTTTTGTTGTTGTTTTGGTCCGGACAACAATCTGATAGCAAAGAATAAGTAATAAACAAATAAAGAAGCTAGAACTGTAGTTCGAACACAATTTTGTATGTGATTATGAACATCTACCAACTTTTTTGCACTATAATTTAGTTCTCCCAATCGTGTGCCGACATTCTCAAGCAAAGTTTCTTTGTTATGAACTACATTATGGTAGCAAGACGACCATCGGAGCAATATATTTTGAACACATTGTATATGGTAATGGAAATATACCGTATACGCAGGAAGATAAATTTCCCCTTGCCGTGCGGCGAAATTTTGATCAGAAGTTTCTTGTTTCTGGACAACATTTTGATAGCAACAAATAAACACATAAACATGGGAGCACTAAAGTTTGATCAAAATTTTATATATGAGACTATGAACATACCTTGTGTGCAGCAAAACATTTTTCTAGTTGTCATGCACTACCACCACTATGAACCATAATTCTTTGTTCTAGGATAACATGATGCACATCAAGTTTTGGGTATTGCATATTTAATTGTAAACAGTAAGTAATGAGCAATAAACTTACCATCTTCATTTTCATCCGCATCAACATCACACAGTATGTGAAGTTTTTGTTGTCATTAGTAGTTCTTTCATGGACATCAGATGATTCAACATCTTTTTCAGCAGAATTATGATGTTCGATTGGTTCTTCCATCATATATTCTTCATTGGATTGAACAACACTTATTCTTGCCCATGACATGTGTGCTGCAACATGACAATGACCAACGTTAATTCAATACAGAGTAGGTATAATCAGATGATACTCACAACCACTAGAATGGTAGACAAAAGGTGTAACAAGATTATCCACTATTGCAATATAGCTCAAAGGATGAGATAATGCATAAATTGCAGCTGGTGATACTAATTAAGACTCACCTTACTGACACCCTCACAGATCCTTACTATATGGTGGTACTTAACCTTCTGACAGCCATCTCCTCAAATGTGAACATCACTACTTCAGATTTTAGCTGAAACAATCATGTATTGGAGTAAATATTTTCGCTACGGTCAACTAAATAAGCATGAAACTGTTTCTTCCTTAATCCACATTGAGTAAATGTAGCAACTCACTAATGAGTAGGAGCTGGCTTGTGTTACTGAAGGGTGAGTTCACTAAATATCTTGTTTTTAGTAGGAAAACATTGAGCTAAGATACGAAACCATTACTCTGAAATGTAAATTTGCATCGCATCTATTCGGTTTTAGTGGTTGCTAATTCACTTACTAGCTTGTGCTACTAAAGAGCGAGTTCCCTAACTGACTTGTTGACTACCGTACTCCTACACTAAAAGCAATCAAACGATACTCATAATGGCTAGAACAATAGACAATAGGTGTAAACAAGACTATCCACATTTGGATATATAGCTCAAAAGATGAGATATTAATGTGCACACCACACCCTATAATCTATTCATAGATTTCTCACCACTACTGATCACTGTCCTAGCTGAATATCCAAATAATTATATACCTCAAGAAACCTCTTACCACAATCAGTACCATCTAATGGGCTAGATTATTTCTTTTAATTTGCATCAATCTTATTTGATTGTGCCTACGGATTCTAATTCTTGTAACTTTAACCCTTCAGATCGACTGAGCTTGCAAACATGAATCCAGTCATACCAGATTGAAAACCAGGTATGATAAGTGAGTTTTATGCTAGTTATATGAATGTGCTCAAACACGATGAGGGCTGCCGTATTTAATTAGGCCAAATGTTATGTGCAACAACATACTGATGCTTTTTCATGTCTAATGTGCCCACACTCCCGGTCGATTCTAACAAGTTGTCAAATCAAATAATATAGTGTACAAGTCAAAGTCTCTTTCCCAAGCCTAACCCTGTAGTAAACTCCCACCACTAGTTCCCCTTCCCTAAGATAGCCAAACATGCTATGCAATATATAGCACACCCAGATTTGATAAAATACAATTCAATCCGGGAGAGACACCAAAGATAAGAATTTGGATATGATCCATGGGTAGGGGATCCCACCGGAAAACATAAGATATCTCAGTAATGAACAAAGGTAACTTTTGCAATGAGTAAACCAAACATATAAATCAATGTTAGATTAAACTAGAACCATGATCTCTCTGTATGTCGATTGGTGGGTGAAAAAATAGCTGACAACCAATATGGAGGGCATGAATTATAGCAATGAGATGGGATAAGGAGCAGGCACTGGCTAGATGAATTCTCAGGATTGTTGCCACTACCTACTAGACCGATTTGCGTGGGAGGAAGATGTGAATTGATTAAGAGCATAGATTAATAGAGTAGGAAGCGAGAGAGGATGAATTATGGGAGAGTACATCGGGAACTAACCTTCCTCATACCATGGTGCTGCATCCGCCACCGGCCGCTGGGAATGCGATGAACCGAGTACGAGATGAGGAAGGGAACTGTGTTGATACGGGGAAGGTTTCCGATTTTGGTGGTGCAGTTACGTCCTCAGGAGATCTGATGTTTAGTCTGCGTCCTTTTTTGACACTGTTTAGTCTCCGTCCTTGATTCGGATGACAGGTGGGGCCATGGTAATGAGACGCGCGTACTTAAGTTTTTTTCAACCAGATTAGTCGTGATTGGCGGGAGAGAATGGAGGGAATAGAAAAAATTGTGTGAAACCAAAAAAGAAATATGTTGGGGTAACAATTTAAAAAGAATTTTTTGTTAATATTATCATCTGGCACGTGACAAGCTCTTGCACATATATTTGCGCCATACACAATGTGGTTCTTCTATGTTTGTACAAATGTAGTGTAATATTTGTGAAGTAAAAATGATTTCCATTATGGGTGATGTAAAAAATGATTTCCATTGCACAAATCGGGCCTAATTGGCCGCGGCATGCCCCTCGCGACATAGCTGCTCGCTTTCCTCTGTCACCGTGCACATGGCAACGTTGGTCGCACAGGCAGCCCCATGCCGCCCACCCCTCCCCTTGGCATTGCCGGGGACAAGGGCGGCACCGCGTAGTGACTCGGCCACGTCGATCTTAAGCAGTTGGTCGCGGAGGCAGAGTCGGTGCTACGAGGACGTCTCTACGGTGCTCTTGGACCGGTCGATGGCCTAGCTAGGTTTTCGCGAGCGCGACATTTATGAGGAGTCAGTATGATGCAACATCTGACATCGCTAACGAGACTGGGCACTGCGCGTTGTGCCGCTCCTCCTCTCTCACTGTTGACTTCATCGCCGGTAGGGAGTTGCGGTGATGTTATCCCACCATCGCATTCAAGGTAGTGCATGAGATGCCCGTGCGCATTTGCAAATGACAAGTCTAGCTCTTGCTTCATGGTGATCGGGCGCCGACATTGTGGCAATGACAGTGGTAAAGCAACGACCGTAGCGACGAGCGCGACGACGAACCGCGGTCATGGTGATAGGTCAAGATATAGTTTGCAACAAATACATGACAACATATAAAATTTGTTGCATTAAAGCAGGCTCACGAGCTGCAAGTCCGCAACACATTTGCGACACCGCTTATATCCGTATCTACTCTGAATTTTGCAACATATAGTTAGAATGTTGTAGAATATGTGTTGCTTTATAGGGGGTATCCTTGTAGTGATGGTGTGTCACACCCTGTTTTTTTTCATCACAAGTATTTTATGTTGCAAAAATAAGAGCTTGTTAAAACTTTTTCAAATAATGTTGTGAGTGCAATGTCAGCCCTTGTATGAGTGAATGCTTGCTTGCTTGATGACTCAAACCCATGAAAAACTTATATCAAGATCACCTTCATCATGTTGGGATACACTACTAGCTCATGAAGCCAAGTGGCACTTCCAACAAAAGTTGGTGATCTAACCCAAACATTATTTTCATTCATTAAAAACATTAATTGGTGATTTAAAATATCATTTTCCTATTTTATATTTATGTCTGTTTCTAAGGCCAGGAATTGTATTCCCACAAGGAAAATTGCTTTCCTGCCTTAGAAAATTCTGAGTAAATTCATGGAACCTCAGAAGGACATATATTTTCCATATATAAGATTTTCACCCCTATTTTATATGAATATTATTTGAGTAAAACCCTGAAAACCATTTCTCTCTGTTTTAGCTTTTTGAGATGTTTCCAAAGGAAATAATCTCAATAAATTCCCATTAAATTACAGGAGCCCTCCCAAGGCATATTAGGTGCTCACATAAAATCTCACCTTGATCCAAGGTGGGGAAGTGAACCTAATAAGCCCAAAACCCTCTCTGTCCAGAGAAGAGTTGGAACAACTATACATTGCAAAGTTTCTCCAATGGAGCTGAAACTTTGCAGATGTGTTTGACACCCCAAATGAGGACTCCACACCAAAAATGGGATTTGTGAGACTCTGTTTGGCCACACTTCCTTTGTAAAGGACAGTACTGGTCATTTTGAGGCATTTTCAAGTTTACAAAGCTAAACTTGTTCAATGGAGCTCAATTTGGTGAAACCCCATGTTTTTACCCCAAGACCAAACCTCTTAAGTTTCAGTTCTAGTGGTGGAGTGGAAGCACCCCAAACCACTGTCGAACACCTACTGACAGGAAGGTAAAAACCCTCCTAGCCACTATTTTACCCAATGTCAAAGCCCCAAACTTGGTGAGTTAGAGCCCCAGAACACCCTGAGCACCCAGTCAACCAGCCCCTCCCCAACTCCAAGCACTAGTGACAAGATCTTCAATTTGAGCCGCAGGCCACTACTGGCAACACTAGTGTTCCTTGCCTCCTTGACCAGCTCGTGCTCCCACTAACCCACAACGGCTAGGCACACTCCCAGCAAACACTCAGGACATGGAGGACACGTCCCAAAGGGCCCCAGAGCGCGCCAGCATGCCGTGGCATGCCAAAACCGCGCTCTGGACGCGCTACAGAGAACCTCCAGCGAGGGGACGTCGCCCCGGCCAGTTCCAACCCCCCCAGTAATGTCCAAACACTTCCTTGACACCCACTCTATGCAAAGCTACCATCAGCGGGCCCCTCTCCTTGCGCAAGAGCTCAGGCGACGCGTGCCCGCGCGCGCCCGACGTGGCCGAGCATGCACGGTCGCTGCGGGTCGACCCCACTTGCTTTCCCTGTGTGGCCGATGCATCAGGAGGTCCTAAACCACGTCCCGAACCCGTGGTTTCGCGGCCAGCACCTCACTGTCCTCACACGCGCGCCACGGTGAGTCACCGGCGCGCCCGAGTCGGCTCACCGCCGCTGCCTATAAATAGGTCCCCCGGGCACCCCAGCACCCTCCACGCAGCTTCAGCACAACCACTAGACTCCCCCTAGCCGCCCAATCGAGCTCGCAGAGCCCTGGTGCTCGAGATCGACCAAGGCCCCTCCGCCTCGGAGCTCCGGTCGACCTCCGGCTACACGCCGGCTCCTGCGCCGCCTGACCTCCCATTGCACTCCCCTTGACGCCAGGATCATTTCCCCCAACTCCCCCGAGCGAATCTGTGCCCCTAGCCACTAGCTCGACGCCAACCCGAAACCTTTCCGCCATGATCACCTCGTCGCCAGCGACCCAGACCACCTCCGGTGACGTCCCGTCCACGAGCAGGTAGGCGGAGGAACGAGGGACCCATTCCCGCTCTTAGTTTGGCCTGAGGGCAACGGTAGCCTCGCCGGCGTCCGTCTCCACCTCTCTGGCTGGAGGTAGGAGAAGGACCCGATAGGTGGAGCCCACATGTCGGTGTCCTAGGGCAACCAGCGCGCGCAGCCGCTGACACTGACCCCTGGGGCCCGCAGGTCAGGTTTGAACCTGGCCCGCGCGCGCGTGGTGGCCGGTCTGCTGGCTGGGCCGACTGGGTCTCCCCCCCCCTCCTGGCCTTTTTCTTTTATTTTTTTAACCTGCAACTTAAATGATTTTATAAAATTATTTAGCCAGTAGAAAAATATGATTCTTCCACCAACAATTTTCTAAAAATGTGTAGTAATTGATTCTGTAGAGTTTGACATTTATCAAAAGCAGAATATGTTTTGGTATAATAAAATGATATTAAAAGCATTTGTTTGCTCCTGTTTGCTTTTAAATAAATATCCTTAGCTAATAAAAACTATAGGAAACATTTTCCAAAATAATAAACTGAATTTATTCAAGATTTGCAACATTTTTAAAAGCACCTTGTGATCTGTTTTGGTGTGAGCTATTATTTATTTATTCCTTTCTCGACGGTAGAGTTACCGAGTGACGGAGGATCCGGAGCGGAAGACCTCGAAGACCCCGGATACCTAGCTGACCAAGCCAAGCAGCCCTTTGACCATGACTTGAGCACAAACATTGTTGCATGCTAGTATAGTTGGTATTTTCCCGTTGCATGTGATCACGATGTCGGTTCATCATTGTGGTGATGGCACCGAAGGCTTCTTCAAAGCCCTTGCATGTTGATGATGTTATTCATGTGGCTCCTCGGAGCACAAACATGATGAGGTTGACCCTACCACTTATAAGGATCATGCTACTGTCATGTTGACTAGTAGAGTAAGATCATTGCATTGAGCTTGACCCTACCCCTTGAGGGTCATGTTATACCATGTTGACAAGTAAAGATAGAGCATGTTATCATGAACATGATGATGAGTTAAATAAAGAGTTTATGAAAACCCCGTCGGGTGCCACTAATGCCCGAGGGTGATGATGAGTTGGTGATCACTTTTGGTGAAGTGATGCACCGGTGTTTTTGTGTGAGTATGGTTTCGAAAATGGGATTAGATTTATGATGTGTCGACCGTCCCAACCTTACCAGTACGACCACGATACCCCTTTATGGGACGGGGCTTTGTTGATTACTCTGGTCGGTACTAGCAAAGAGCCACATTACTAGTGGCGGGAGTGATTGTCGTCACTCTCGTGATGGGGTCGTGCCAGGTAGGACGACTATGCCATTATTATGAGTTCCAGGCACAGCATTGGTCCCTCATGGTTGATACTGTCCAGAGTCGGTGCTCGTAAGACGTACAACATGTGGGATGGGTACCAATCGAGTGGACCTCTTTGTCTAGTATCGTCAGGGGAAAGATGATGATCGGCTACTTACCTCGGGTATATGTGATATACCGCGAGTCGTGGATGACACGGAAGTTTCCCGTTTCTCATGGGTCCAGCGTACTACCTCTGCAGACTGTCAAACTACTCGAATAGCCGTGTCCACGGTCCAGGACAGTTGGGTGGTGCTGCTTAAACTACGTCCAACGTTTCCGCATAAACCAAGTGTGAGTGTGTGTGTGGTGTTAAAAAGGTGTTGTTATGAAAATAATAATATTTCCGAGTTCGATGACTTGGCATATAGGGTAAACCCGGATGGTTTAGCCCTCATTAATACATTGAGGTTATGACAAGTCCGATGACTTGGCATATAGGATGAACCCAGTGTGTTCAACCCTTGTCAGATATGTCGATATCTGTAACCTATTCTTCAAGAGTAATTCTTTAACTTGTTGCATATACCTGATCATTCCACCAAATTGCATTCCACCATAGATGCATGTTACTATTATTCTTCACTATCAATGTTCATATCATGGGCTGTTTGCGAGTACATTCAAAGTACTCATTGGCTTGCCATTGGTTATATTATTGACCAGACATGGAAGGACCGGAGTTTGGCGACGAGTACGCCATCGGAGACGAACCTGCGATCTAGGACGCTTCCTAGTCAGAATGTCTGTCGGTGTAGGCTTGATGGCATGGGCACCGCTTAGCCCTTACGATTTTCCGCTACTCGATGTATCTGTTTAATTCGGCTTTAGGCCTTGTTCTTGAACCCGACCTTCTGGTCGTTTGATGTAATAATTTCGGTACTTGGATGTAACAATCTATTATTCAGTATCTGTGTTCACTGAACATTGATCCTTGGGGACACTCGGCACGGCGAACTCGACTTGCTAGTCGGGGTCCCCACAGAACTGGTATCAGAGCCATCCTGACTATAGGATGCCTTAGATAGCATGGACATTAGCCGAGAACGTTAGAACGCCAGCCTTGCACAAAACTTTTGCACATACAACCTTCTAACCTCTCTCCTATGCCTTGTAGATGGCTGTCGTACTTGAGATGCTTCTGGTGACCGGCTTTCCACTACTCTTGATGGATTATCTCGAGAAGTGCCACGTACGTCGCACGCCCATCTTCCTCTACCACGAGCACTGGGTCAACGCCGACACTAAGGAATATCACGTGGACGTGATAGTGAAGGCTAATGACTCCCCATCTAGTTGGTTCTTCGAAGGACCACAGATGGGAGAGCTGATGTTGGTAGTGGAGACGGCCGCACGAGAGGCGCTCGTGCGTCTCCGCAGCATCCTCCCCGAGATGGCTAATGAGTCTGTCACTCGTCACCTACCTTTCATTAAGGAAGGAGTGGATGGGAGTTGGACACTCACCCCAGCCACGGAGGATGGGATGCCATTAAGGTTTCAGACCTACTTCAGCCTCTCGTCGGACACCCTGACACACTTCCTGGTTAAGGAATCAGCCAAGCTTCGCCAAGAGCTGCACCTAGTCAAGGGCCTGCTCCACACTGAGAAGATGCAGAATCGCAAAGTAAAGAAGGCAGGCGCACCTGAAGGGAGGATAGCTGTTGCTGCTAGGGGTGGTGTGTTACCCATCCAGGCAGTCCCTCTTCGGAGTCGCCGCCTGACAGCGGAAGAGTACACTGAGATCTTCACCGCCTCGCCTAAGAGACGCCGTGATGTGCGGGTTCTTTCTTCCACTCCTATAAAGGAAGAAGATGTTGATGAAGACGAGGACAAAGATGAGGATCCTCTTGAATTCTCCTTTGAGACTGAGCAGTCTGCCGCGTAGGATTTAGCGTAGGCAATTAGGAGTACCCAGAGCATAGGGTATCCATGTATCCATTTCTAATTTACGTATGTGTGCTTGATGTAAGTCACCTATTGCCTTAGGCAGCCTGTAAGTGACTACATCACCTAGCTTTTATTAATGCAATTTCCGTTTGTCAAAAACTTTGGTTTTGAAAACTTTGCACTTGCACGTATCGGACACCCTCTTACTAGGAACGAATCCTTGTATTCCCGAGCAAGGTGGCATTTTGACCTGTCTGTTTCTATGACAGGATGTTGAACGCAACCTGCAACAGCACCTTCGGCAACCCCGGCGCCGGCTCCTCAGGGACGCCGCAGGGAACCGAAGGAGAAGCTCATGCTGGAGGTCACCACGAGCAGCCTAGAGACCTTCCGCCACCACCTCCTCCTGAGAACTTGGCGATGGCTCAGTTCCTTCAAGCTCTTCGGGAGGAGCGTCAAGCCAGCAATGCCGCTATTCAGCAGCTGACTCAAGTCCTGGTGGACAACACGCCGTGGAATGGGAATGGCGGTAGCCGCTCTACTCTTTCTAAGTTCATGCGGACTACGCCCCCCATATTCACGGAGACGACTGAACCACTGGACACCGATGACTGGATCCGCACCATTGAAGACCTCCTTGCGCTAGTCAAGTGCACCGATGATCATGAGAAGGTCCTTTATGCTTCTCACTGTCTCGGAGGCACCGCCAGGACATGGTGGGATGGATTTCAGATCATGCGGATAGGGCAAGTCATCACTTGGGTGATGTTCAAGGAAGGATTTCGCGCGGCTCACATTCCACCTGGACTGATGACCATTAAGAAGCGGGAATTCCGAGCCTTGAGGCAGGGCAGTGGAACTATTAAGGAGTACCTGCAGAAATTTAACCTCTTGTCGAGGTACGCGCCCGAAGATGTTAACACTGAGGCCGCTAAGGTGGAACGCTTCATGGAAGGGTTACAGCAGTCCCTGCAATACCAGCTGGTGGTTTGCGACTGCCAGACTTTCAGCGAGTTGGTTAACAAGGCGCTTATGCTGGAAGACAAGCGTCGTGCGATGGACGACACCCGCAAGCGCAAACTCATAGGCAGTGGAGGACCCAGTAGCGCAAGACCAAGAGCATGGCAGTCAGCACCTGCAAGACCCAACTTTCAGCAGCAGCAGTACAAGCACCCGGTGTTCCCCCAGAATTATCAGCCTCAGCAGCAAGCCAAGCCAGTAGTCAACCCGCCGAACAATGGTGGAGTCAAGACCAACCCTCCAGGACAGGTCACCTGCTTTGGGTGTGGTCAGACCGAGCACTATTCCAGGCAGTGCCCCAACAAGAAGCCCGACGCACCGCGTCCCAATGCACCCAACCCCGGTCAAGGTGCACCAGGAAGGAACCCGGCCCCCCACAACCAGCAGTTCAATGGCAGGGGCTGGATCAATCACATCACTGCAGAAGAGGCACAGGAAGACCCGGACTGCATTCTGGGTACGTTCCTCGTCAACTCATCTCCAGCAACAGTGTTGTTTGATTGTGGTGCCTCGCATTCTTTTGTTACTCAAAGGTTTGCGGAGAAGTGTGGTTTAAAACCCACTCTACTCCGTGCACAGATGGCAATTCAAACCCCGGGAGCAGTATTGAGGACCAACCTAGGGTGTAGAAGGGTCGAGATAGTTATCAATGGATCGAGTTTCTTGGCAGACCTCATTGTGCTTAAATCGCAAGGTGTAGAAGTAATCCTCGGCATGGATTGGTTGGCCAAGCACCAGAGTCTTTTGGACTGTGCCAAAAGGGCCATTACCATGACAAGCAACCAAGGGGTCAAGATTAAGTTTGTCTCCGATCCAGTATCGGCTCAAGTGCCTCGAGTCAACAGTCTATCCGAGGTAGAGCTTGATCAAGTGCATGTAGTATGTGAATACCCGGACATCTTTCCTGACGAGCTACCCGGAATGCCTCCCGACCGAGACATCGAGTTCATCATCGATCTCATGCCCGGATCAAGGCCTATATATAAAAAGCCTTACACGATGGGTTCCGAGGAGCTGGCAGAGCTGAAGAAGCAGCTGGATGAGCAACTCAGGAAAGGGTTCATCCGTCCGAGTGCATCACCTTGGGGATCACCTGTTCTATTTGTTTCAAAGAAGGATGGTACCATTCGACTCTGCGTCGATTACCTTTCTATTAATGAAGTCACAATTAAGAACAAGTACCCCCTCCCCAAGATCGAAGACCTGTTTGACCAGTTAAACGGGGCCAGGGTATTTTCCAAGATCGATCTTCGATCGGGATATTACCAGTTGAAGATTCGACCCGAAGATATACCCAAGACTGCATTCGTGACTCGATACGGTCTATATGAAAGCACTGTCATGCCCTTCGGTTTGACAAATGCCCCAGCCTACTTCATGTACCTCATGAACAAGGTCTTCATGGAATATTTGGACAAGTTTTTCGTCGTGTTCATCGATGACATATTAATATTCTCCAAGTCCGAAGAGGAACATGAGCAACACCTGAGGTTAGTTCTCGGAAAGCTTCGAGAGCACCAGCTTTATGCCAAATTCAGCAAGTGTCAGTTCTGGCTGAACGAAGTTGGATTTCTGGGTCATACCCTGACGGCAAGTGGTTTGGCCGTAGATCAGTCCAAGATTACTACAGTGACCAACTGGGAATCACCAAAGGACGTGAAGGATGTCAGGAGTTTCCTTGGGCTCGCGGGATACTACCACAAGTTTGTAGAAGGTTTCTCCAGCATCGCTCGACCTATGACTCAGCTCTTGAAGAAAGGCCGGAAGTTCGAGTGGACACCGGTGTGTGAAGCAAGTTTCCAGGAGTTAAAGAAGAGGCTAACTACCGCCCCGGTATTGGCTACCCCAGACATCAACAAGGAATTCGTAATATATTGTGATGCCTCTGGAACCGGGCTCGGTGGAGTCCTGATGCAAGATGGCAGGGTCGTGGCGTACTTGCCACGACAACTGCGACCGCATGAGGAGAACTACGCCACCCATGATCTCGAGCTAGCAGTTGTAGTGCATGCTCTGAAGACGTGGCGACATTACCTTCTGGGAAGCGATGTGAGATATATACAGACCACAAAAGTCTGAAATATATCTTCACTCAAAGGGAGCTGAATATGAGGCAGCGGAGATGGCTTGAGTTAATCAAGGATTACAACCTCGGCATTCAATATCATCCCGGCAAGGCGAACGTGGTAGCCGATGCCTTAAGCCGGAAGGCAGGCTCCTTGAACGTCGCGCTCAAGGAAAGGTTATCCGTCTTGTATGAAGAGATGGAGGCCTTCGGGCTTGAGATAGTCGAACCAGGATACCTGGCCAACCTCGAAGTCAAGCCTACTCTGGCAGACGACATCAAGGAAGCCCAGAAGGGACACAAGAGTATCGAAGGCCTCAAGAGGAAGGTGCGAGAAGGCAAAGCCCTAGGATTCTCGATTGATGAGCAAGGAGTAGTGTGGTACGGGAAGCGCTTATGCGTACCTAACAAGGACGAAGTAAGGACTTGATCCTACAAGAGGCTCATGACACACCGTACTCTATCCATCCAGGTGGTACCAAGATGTACCAAGACCTCCGAGAACGATTCTGGTGGCATGGCATGAAGAGGGAAATTGGCTCCTATGTCGCTAAATGCGATGTATGCCAGCGAGTCAAGGCTGAACACCAGCGACCTGCTGGATTGCTGCAACCTCTTCAAGTGCCGGAATGGAAGTGGGATAAAGTCGGCATGGACTTCATCACCGGGTTTCCCCGGGCGAATAAGGGTCATAACTCCATTTGGGTCATAGTCGATCATTTGACCAAGGTGGCCCATTTCATCCCCGTTAACACCACCTACGATGGCAGCCAGCTGGCCAGTCTATACATTCATCGAGTGGTGAGTCTCCATGGAGTTCCCAAGGAGATCGTGTCCAACCGCGGCATGCAATTCACCTCAAGATTCTGGAAGAAGTTTCAAGAAGCTCTCGGAACCAAACTCTCCTTCAGTACGTCTTTCCACCCGCAAACGGGCGGACAGACCGAGAGGGTAAACCAAATACTTGAGGACATGCTCCGCGCCTGTGTTTTGGCTCATGGTGCCAAGTGGGAAGATTGCCTGCCATTTGCTGAGTTTTCTTACAACAACAGCTACCAGTCCAGTCTTCAGATGGCCCCATTCGAAGCGTTATATGGGCGGAAGTGCCGCACCCCGCTCAATTGGTCCGAAACCGGTGAAGGACTAGTTTTCGGACCAGAAGCACTGCAGGAAGCAGGGGACAAGGTTTAGCTTGTCCGAGAGAACTTGGAGGCAGCTAAGTCAAGGAAGAAGAGCTATGCGGACCCTTGCCGCAGAGATGTGGAGTTTGTTCCTGGAGACCAGGTGTACTTGCGAGTCACGCCTCTCAAGGGGACCAAGCGTTTCCATGTCGAGGGGAAGCTAGCTCCCAGGTTCACTGGACCCTTCAAGATCACGGCAAGGCGCGGGGAAGTAGCTTACCAGTTGGAGCTACCTCCTAAGCTTTCGGGTGTGCACAACGTGTTTCACGTGTCACAGCTCCGGAAGTGTTTACAAGTGCCGAACCGTCCCGATCTTTACAAGGACATTGATCATCAAGCTATTGACCTTCAACCGAACCTTACCTACCGCGAGAAACCGATCCGCATTTTGGATGAAGCCGAACGTGGCACCAGAAGCCGCACCATCAAGTTTTTCAAGGTTCAGTGGAGCAACCATACCGAAGTAGAAGCCACGTGGGAACGTGAAGACTATCTTCGATCAGAATTTTCCGAGCTGTTTAACGCTTAGCTTAGGAATCTCGGGGACGAGATTCTTGTAAGAGGGATAGGTGTGTCACACCCTGTTTTTTTTCATCACAAGTATTTTATGTTGCAAAAATCAGAGCTTGTTAAAACGTTTTCAAATAATGTTGTGAGTGCAATGTCAACCCTTGTATGAATGAATGCTTGCTTCCTTGATGACTCAAACCCATGAAAAACTTATTATTATTTTTGCTCTCTTCAAAAACCCTTTTTCCTTTATATCAAGATCACCTTCATCATGTTGGGATACACTACTAGCTCATGAAGCCAAGTGGCACTTCCAACCAAAGTTGGTGATCTGATCCAAACATTATTTTCATTCATTAAAAACATTAATTGGTGATTTAAAATATTATTTTCCTATTTTATATTTATGTCTGTTTCTAAGGCCAGGAATGATATTCCCACAAGGAAAATTGCTTTCCTAGCTTAGAAAATTCTGAGTAAATTCATGGAAGCTCAGAAGGACATATATTTTCAATATATATGATTTTCAACCCTATTTTATATTATTATTATTTGAGTAAAACCCTAAAAACCATTTCTGTCTGTTTTAGCGTTTTGAGATGTTTCCAAAGGAAATAATATCAATAAATTCCCATTAAATTACAGGAGCCCTCCCAAGCCATATTAGGTGCTCACATAAAATATCACCTTGATCCAAGGTGGGGAAGTGCACCTAATAAGCCCAAAACCCTCTCTGTCCAGAGAAGAGTTGGAACAACTCTACGTTGCAAAGTTTCTCCAATGGAGCTGAAACTTTGCAGAGGTGTTTGACACCCCAAATGAGGACTCCACACCAAAGTTGGGATTTGTGAGACTCTATTTGGCCACACTTCCTTTGTAAAGGACAGTATTGGTCATTTTGAGGCATTTTCAAGTTTACAAAGCTAAACTTGTTCAATGGAGCTCAAATTTGGTGAAACCCCATGTTTTTACCCCAAGACCAAACCTGTTAAGTTTCATTTCCAGTGGTGGAGTGGAAGCACCCCAAACCACTGTCGAACACCTACTGACAGGAAGGTAAAAACCCTCCTAGCCACTGTTTTACCCAATGTCAAAGCCCCAAACTTGGTGAGTTAGAGCCCCAGAACACCCTGAGCACCCAGTCAACCATCCCCTCCCCAATTCCAAGCACTAGTGACAAGATCTTCAATTTGAGCCGCAGGCCACTACTGGCAACACTAGTGTTCCTTGCCTCCTTGACCAGCTCGTGCTCCCACTAACCCATAACGGCTAGGCACACTCCCGGCAACACTCAGGACATGGAGGCCCCGTCCCAAAGGTCCCCAGAGCGCGCCAGCATGCCGTGGCATGCCAAAACCGCGCTCTGGACGCGCTACAGAGAACCTCCAGCGAGGGGACGTCGCCCCGGCCAGTTCCAACCCCCCCCCCCAGTAATGTCCAAACACTTCCCCAACACCCACTCTATGCAAAGCTACCATCAGGGGCCCCCTCTCCTCGCGCAAGAGCTCAGGCGACGCATGCCCGCGCGCGCCCGACGCGGCCGAGCATGCACGATCGCTGCGGCTCGACCCCACTCGCTTTCCCTCTGCGGCCGATGCATCAGGAGGTCCTAAACCACGTCCCGAACCTGTGGTTTCGCGGCCAGCACCTCACTGTGCTGTCACGCGCGCCACGGTGAGTCACCGGCGCGCCCGAGTCGGCTCACCGCCGCTGGCCTATAAATAGGTCCCCCGGGCACCCCAGCACCCTCCACGCAGCTTCAGCACAACCACTAGACTCCCCCTAGCCGCCCAATCGAGCTCGCAGAGCCCCGGTGCTCGAGATGGACCGAGGCCCCTCCGCCTCGGAGCTCCGGTCGATCTCCGGGTATACGCCGGCTCCTGCGCCGCCCGACCTCCCATTGCACTCCCCTTGACTCCAGGATCATTTCCCCAACTCCCCCGAGCGAATCCGTGCCCCTAGCCACTAGCTCGACGCCAACCCGAAACCTTTCCGCCACGATCACCTCGTCGCCGGCGCAGACCACCTCCGGTGACGTCCCGTCCACGAGCAGGTAGGCGGAGGAACGAGGGACCCATTCCCGCTCTTAGTTTGGCCTGAGGGCAACGGTAGCCTCGCCGGCGTCCGTCTCCACCTCTCTGGCTGGAGGTAGGAGAAGGACCCGATAGGTGGAGCCCACATGTCGGTGTCCTGGGGCAGCCAGTGCGCGCAGCCGCTGACACTGACCCCACGGGCCCGCAAGTCAGGTTTGAACCTGGCCCGCGCGCGCCTGGTGGCCGGTCTGCTGGCTGGGTCGACTGGGTCTCCCCCCCCCTCCTGGCCTTTTTCTTTTATTTTTTTAACCTGCAACTTAAATGATTTTATAAAATTATTTAGCCAGTAGAAAAATATGATTCTTCCACCAACAATTTTCGAAAAATGTGTAGTAATTGATTCTGTAGAGTTTGACATTTATCAAAAGCAGAATCTGTTTTGGTATAATAAAATGATATTAAAAGCATTTGTTTGCTCCTGTTTGCTTTTAAATAAATATGCTTAGCTAATAAAAACCATAGGAAAAATTTTCCAAAATAATAAACTGAATTTATTCAAGCTTTGCAACATTTTTAAAAGCACCTTGTGATCTGTTTTGGTGTGAGCTATTATTTATTTATTCCTTTCTCGATGGTAGAGTTACCGAGTGACGGAGGATCCGGAGCGGAAGACCTCGAAGACCCCGGATACCTAGATGACCAAGGGAAGCAGCCCTTTGACCATGACTTGAGCACAAACATTGTTGCATGCTAGTATAGTTGGTATTTTCCCGTTGCATGTGATCACGATGCCGGTTCATCATTGTGGTGATGGCACCGGAGGCTTCTTCAAAGCCCTTGCATGTTAATGATGTTATTCATGTGGCTCCTCGGAGCACAAACATGATGAGGTTGACCCTACCACTTATAAGGATCATGCTACTGTCATGTTGACTAGTAGAGTAAGATCATTGCATTGAGCTTGACCCTACCCCTTGAGGGTCATGTTATACCATGTTGACAAGTAAAGATAGAGCATGTTATCATGAACATGATGATGAGTTAAATAAAGAGTTTATGAAAACCCCGTCGGGTGCCACTAATGCCCGAGGGTGATGATGAGTTGGTGATCACTTTTGGTGAAGTGATGCACCGGTGTTTTTGTGTGAGTATGGTTTCGGAAATGGGATTAGATTTATGATGTGTCAACCGTCCCAACCTTACCAGTACAACCCCGATACCCCTTTATGGGACGGGGATTTGTTGATTACTCTGGTCGGTACTAGCAAAGAGCCACATTACTAGTGGCGGGAGTGATTGCCGTTACTCTCGTGATGGGGTCGTGCCAGGTAGGACGACTATGCCATTATTATGAGTTCCACGCACACCGTTGGTCCCCGCATGGTTGATACTGTCCAGAGTCGATGCTCGTAAGACGTACAACATGTGGGCTGGGTACCAATCGAGTGGACCTCTTTGTCTAGTATCGTCAGGGGAAAGATGATGATCGGGTACTTACCTCGGGTATATGTGATATACCGCGAGTCGTGGATGACACGGAAGTTTCCCGTTTCTCGTGGGTCCAGCGTACTACCTCTGCAGAGTGTCAAACTATTCAAATAGCCGTGTCCACGATCAAGGACAGTTGGGTGGTGCTGCTTAAACTACGTCCAGCGTTTCCGCATAAACCAAGTGTGAGTGTGTGTGTGGTGTTAAAAAGGTGTTGTTATGAAAATAATAATATGACAGAGTTCGATGACTTGGCATATAGGGTAAACCCGGATGGTTTAGCCCTCATTAATACATTGAGGTTATGACAAGTCCGATGACTTGGCATATAGGGTGAACCCAGTGTGTTCAACCCTTGTCAGATATGTCGATATCTGTAACCTGTTCTTCAAGAGTAATTCTTTAACTTGTTTCATATACCTGATCATTCTACCAAATTGCATTCCACCATAGATGCATGTTACTATTATTCTTCACTATCAATGTTCATATCATGGGCTGTTTGCGAGTACATTCAAAGTACTCATTGGCTTGCCACTGGTTATATTATTGACCAGACATGGAAGAACCGGAGTTTGGCGACGAGTACGCCGTCGGAGACGAATCTGCGATCTAGGACGCTTCTAAGTCAGAATGCCTGTCGGTGTAGGCTTGATGGCATGGGCACCGCTTAGCCCTTACGAGTTTCCGCTACTCGATGTATCTGTTTAATTCGGCTTTAGGCCTCGTTCTTGAACCCGAACTTCTGGTCGTTTGATGTAATAATTTCGGTACTTGGATGTAAGACTCTATTATTCAGTATCTTTGTTCAGTGAACATTGATCCTTGGGATCACTGGGCACGGCGAACTCGACTTGCTAGTCGGGGTCCCCACATGGTGTTATTAGATGTAGTATACCTAAGCATGAACAGAAACAGATCCTAAGGAAGTGTCACTCCGAGACCTACACAGGACACCATGCTTGTGACAGAACTGCACAGAAGGTATTACAATCCGGTTTCTATTGACCTACTATTTTTAAAGATGCTCGTAAGTATGTCCTTTCATGTGATGAATGTCAAAAACTTGGTAAAATTGGTAAACGTCAGGAAATGCCTATGAATTATTCACTTGCTATTGAACCATTTGATGGCTGGGTCTTTGATTTATGGGCCCTTTTCCTTCCTCTAATGGGTATACTCATATCTTAGTTGTTGTTGATTACGTTACTAATTGGGTAGAAGCTATTCCAACTAGTAGTGCTGATCATAACACCTCTATTAAAATGATTAAAGGCATCATTTTTCTGAGGTTTGGAGTCCCTAAATATTTAATGACTCATGGTGTCTCACATTTTATTCATGGTGCTTTCCGTAAACTTCTAGCTAAATATGATGTTAACCATATAATTTCATCACCTTATCATCATGAGTCTAGTGGCCAAGTTGAATCGCGTAACCGAGAAACAAAATTAATTTTGCAAAGTACTGTCAATAGGTCTAGAAAGAATTGGTCTAACAAACTAGATGGTGCTTTATGGGCTTATAGAGCTACTTATAAGAATCCCAAGGGAATGTCCCCATATAAAATGATCTATGGAAAAGCATGTCATTTACCTCCTAAGTTAGAACAAAAAGCTTATTGGGTAGTTAAAGAACTTAATTATGACTTTAAACTTGCCGGTGAAAAGAGGTTATTTGATATTAGCTCATTAGATGAATGGGGGACACAAGCCAATGAAAATGCCAAGTTATTTAAAGAAAAGGTTAAAACATGGCATGACAAGAGGATCCAAAATTGATAATTCAATGGAGGAGACCTGGTGCTTTTGTACAATTCTCGTTTTAGATTCTTTGGAAGCAAGCTCCTCTCCAAATGGGAAGGCCCATATGTTGTCGAAGAGGTTTATCGCTCCGATGCTATAAAGATCAATAACATTGAAGGAAAAAATGTGTGAATGGTAAATGGGCAAAGAATTAAGCATTACATCTCGGGTATGCCCATTAATGTTGAAACTAATATTATTCAAGTGATAACACCGGAGGAGCACATAAGAGATACGTCCCGGAACACTAGAGAAACCTGAAAAAGGAGTAGGTACGTGATGCCGTAAGAAACCAACTCCAAAAATTCCAAAAAATATGTTCAGTTGGTTTTGGTATTTTAGAACAATTCCAAAAATAAAAAGGAGTCACGGGGACCCACGAGGGAGGCATAAGCCAATAGGGCTTGCCCATATGGCTTGTGGGGCCCATGTTTGCCATCCGGACTCTGTTTTCTTCTCGGGCATGTATTCTAACGTGGAAAAAAAGCAATGTATATACTCCCATATGTTTTGACCACCACATTGCGTGTTTCTCGTGTGTTCTTGTTTCGAGCAGTTTTTGTCATAGATTGCCAAAGGCGTGGAGCTATGTCTTCATCCTCCTCCAACAACATCGAGGACTAAGAATGGTTGTTACACATGGAACTCGAACAAGAAGGTTCTAAGGAAGTTATCTTGGGAGAAGAGCCTAGGGACTCCATGGAAGTGCACCCCCAACCTCACGACATGGAATGCTAGCTAGTATATCCTCTCTCCGAATTGTTGCTCGCGAATGGGGAGGAGAGGCAGCTAGCCCAATAACCCAAGGTGAATGTACCACAAGGAGGCCCTTTGGCAGGTTACATGCAAATAACTTTCACAATTTGATTCACAATTATGGTGTAGAGAATATTTCTCGCTCGCAAATACCATCCAACTAGGACATCTCTTGTCCAAGTGAATGTGATGCAGGAAAAAGCTCTTGGTGCCAGAAAATAAACATATCATGGTGGACGTACAAAAGAACACCGCAATGATTCAACAACTATTTCATGAGATGAGGGAGTTACAGGCTGCCCGACTAGCCTTTTGCGGAGAACAAGCCTACTACCTCATCACCACGATCACCCAAGAAGGACACCTGGGTACATGGGTGTGGGCACCACCCTTAGCTTTGTTCCAAGCTTGGGGGAGGTGCCCCGGTATCATATCACCATCACTTCTACCATTACACTCTATCTTAGTTCGATCCTTAGCTATTTCGTGATTTAGAGAAATAAAATTTCAGATTTGCTTTGCTTAGAATTTTTTGCTTTGATTCTACCTACCCTTGTAATCGAGTATGGGAGTTATATAATAAATATTAGTTGTGTTTGTGTGCTTTACTTGTGTGTATGAGTCATTATAGCATGCCAATAAAAAATAGAAAAGATCATATGATTATCTCATGAGGAGTAATGACTTCACATTGGCAAGGGTATAAGTGATAAAAGTTCTTGAGAGTAAACAAACATAGTATTAGTCATTGATACAATCTAAGCAAGATTATGATAGAGGAGAGGAGACTCACATATAAATACACTCTCTTGGACATGTTTTATGATTGTGAACCCTCACCAAATATTGATGTCGGACGTGGAAGACAATGTAATGATCATGGTAATTTATATTCACATAGAAGTTATATGGTCTTGAATCCTTTAACATGTGATGCTTGCTTTAGATCCTTTTCTAGCCCAAAAATTCCACACTAAGTAGAAATACTACTTGTGCATCCATAACCCTGAAACCCAGTTTCTAGCCCTGAGAGTCCACCATACATACCTATATATTGAGTAAGATCCTTAGAGTAAGTTGTCATCGGTGCAACAAGTAATAAAAATGTTCTTAAATATGTATGATCTTTTATTGCAAGGGAAAATAAGCTTTGTACGATCTTGTGATGGCAAATAAATAAAAGCGACAGAGTGCATAGTAAAGTTTGTATCATAAGGGGCAATATAAAGTGACGTTCCTTTGCATTAAGAGTTTGCACATCCAACCTAAAAGTGCATGACAACCTCCGCTTCCCTCTACGAAGGGCCTATCTTGTATCTTGATGAATCTAATTTTGTGCAAGAGTCAATAAATTTTATTCCCCTTCAACCCTATAGTGGCAACAATCATGTGATGAGGAAAAGTTTAGACTTATATATCCAAGCGGATATAGATGATCATGATTTATTATTGTTGAGCTTATCCTTGAGGTAAATGAGTTGGGTGGCAAATCATTTAAGCCCCTATCTTCAGATGTGTCATATGGAAACATTACCTCCAAAAATATGTCTTGAGCGCAACCAATCATACAGTATTAAATGATAGTTGAGTACGTGGTCTTGCCAATAAGAAAGCTCTTACATAGACTCTCCTATGAAATATGATGAATTATGATTGTCCCAATGACTGAGAACATAGTTTATTTATTGTCAATAAAGTTTATGCTTCATACATCAATAATTGTGAATGGATTGTTACTTGTTTATGAGAAGATATATGATAAAATACTTGTTGCTACGCTAATATTGATTATGCTCCCATGTCCATATTTTTTATTGACTTCTCCATCTCAAATCATGTGGCCATTATTCTCAAGCTCGGCTTTTGCTTGAGAACGAGCGAGGTCTAAGCTTGGGGTAGTTGATACGTCCATTTTGCATCATGATTCCTTATTGATATTTGTGTTCTTGTTGTACATTATTCCCTATTATCATACAATTCTTATGCCCTTTCAATATAAATATGCAAGGTACATCAAAAAGAGGGAAATATATGGAAACTGGAATTTTCGACCGGGAAACCAAGAAAAAGGCAGCAAAATCACCAGACTGCAAATGACCTGAAACTTCACACAGAACTTTTATGGAATATTTAAGAATTATAGGGCCAAAAATATACCGTAGGGGGCCACCTTCTCGCCACAATCCAACAGGGCGCACCCACCCCTTGGGTGCGCCCTGATGGATTGTGGGGCCCCTGCAGGCCTCCCGATGCCCTCTTCTCCTTTATTGTGTGCGTTACCATAGAAAAAAATCATAAGCAACCTTTCCGGATGAAACGCCGACGTCTCGAGGCATAAACCTGGACAGAGGCCCTTTTGCTCTCCGGCACATAGATTCTGCCAGGAAAACTTCCCTCCGGGAGGGGGAAATCGAAGCATCGTCATCACCAACGCTTCCTCCTTCGTGGGAGGACCAATCTTCATCAGCATATTCACCAACACCATCTCATCTCCAACCCTAGTTCATCTCGTGCATTCAATATTTGTCTCATAACCTCAGATTGGTACATGTGGGTTACTAGTTGTGTTGATTACATCTTGTAGTTGATGCTTGTTGGACTACTTGGTGGACGATATTATGTTCAGATCCTTAATCATTATTATTATACCTCTGATCTTGAAGATGTTGATGATGTGTGATTAGTTACTATTGTTCCCGAGGACATGGAAGAAGTCTTGTTATAAGTAATCTTGTAAAGTTGTTATACGTTCGATATTTTGATGATATGTATGTTGTTACTTCTCTTAGTGGTGTCATGTGAACGCCGACTACATGACACTTCACAATATTTTGAGCATAAGGGGAGAAATTGTGATGTAACAAGAAGATGACGGGTTGCGAGTGTGACCGAAGTGTAAACCTTAGTTTATGTGTTGCTTCATGATGGGCTGATTTGGATCCACTCATTTAATGCTATGGTTAGATTTATCTTAATTGTTCTTTTGTAGTTGTGGATGCTTTCGAGATAGGGTAATCATAAGTTTGTTGTTTGTTCAAGTAAGAACAACACCTTAGCACTGGTCCACCCACATATCAAATTATCAAAGTAGGGAACGCGAATCAAATCAACATGATGAACATGACTAGACAGAAATTCCCATGTGTCCTTGGGAGCGCATACTGAATATAAGAGCACTTTCAGGCATGTCCTTTGCTACAAAAAGGATTGGGCTACCTTGCTGCACCTTTCCTACTATTGTTACTTGTCACTTGTTATGAATTATCTCGCTACCAAACTATCTATCAGTGCTAGTTACATCACTTGCAAAGAATACCTTGCTGAAAACCACTTGTCATTTTCTTGTGCTCCTCGTTGGATTTGACACTCTTGTCAAAAGTACTACAATTGATCCCCTATGCTTGTGGGTCATCACTTGTCCTCAAGCGAATACCAAACTCGATAATCATGACCATAAGTTTAGACACAGAGGTGTCGATGAAAGAAAATATGAACATGGTAGCATCATGTTCATTCTTAAAGCAACAACTGTAAATCAGAACTTCTCATAAACAAGTAACAATTAATTCAAAATCTGAAGTGTAAACAATAAACTTTCTTGAAAACTAACAAAATATGTTCTCAGTCATTGAAGTAATTGTGGTTCATTTTATTTCCAAGAAGAGTCTATGTAAGAGTTATTTGGTTTGGCAAAATGCACATAGTCAACAATAATATAGTACTTCATGATTTCTGATACTCAAAGCATATTTTTAGAACAAAATATTTCAATTAGACACATACTAAGATGGGCACTACTGGTGCAAGGTCCTAAGATGACACATGCACCTGAGACTCTTTGACCAAATTATGTGCGATCCATCAATCGCAAACAGTATAGTTCTAGCTCCGTCGCCAATAACAAGAACTATGTGCAATTGCTTGTCCATCAGGAAAGATTTAGATAAGACTTGAGTGTGTGATGCATGGCATACTGATACGTCTCCAACATATCTACTTTTCCAAACACTTTTGTTTTGATTTTGGCCTCTAATTTGCATGATTTGAATGAAACTAACCTGGACTGACGTTGTTTTCAGCAGAACTACCTAGGTGCTATGTTTGTGCATAAATAAAAGTTCTGAGCATCAGACAAAATTTTTTGTGAATTATTTTTAGAATTCCTAAGGATTTATGGCGCAAAGACCTCTCGACGGGGAACTGCCAGGGGGGCACATGCCAACAGGGCGCCCCGAGGTCGTGATGGCTTGTGGGGCCCTCGAGACTCCTCCAACCCTAATTCTAGTCCTATAAATTCATATTATCCGAGAAAAAATAAGAGGGAAGGCTTCATCGCGTCCTATGATATGAATCCGCCGTCACCTCCCGTCCTTCCTCCGAAGGTCTGTTTTGGAGTCTGTTTGGGGCCCCGAAGTGGGGCATTCGTTGTCGTCGTCATCACCAACCCTTCTCCATGAATACCACCATGATGCTCACCATCGGGAGTGAGTAATTCCTTTGTAGGCTTGCTGGACAGCGGTGGGATTGGATGAGATTGATCATGTAATCGAGTTAAGTTTGATAGGGCTTGATCCCTAGTATCCACTATATTTTGAGACAGATGTTACTATGACATTGCTATGCTTAATGCTTGTCACTAGGGCATGAGTGCCATGATTCGAGATCTGAACCTATTATGTTTTCCTGAATATAAGAGTTATTTAGATATTATCTTGCAAGTTATAGCTACCTATTACATGTCTTGATCCGCATACCCCAAGGTGATAATAATTGGGATTCTTTCCGGTGATTGATGTAGTATGAGGAGTTCATGTATTCACTATGTGTTAATGTTTTGTTCCGGTTCTCTATTAAAAGGAGGCCTTAATATCCCTAAATTTCCAATAGGACCCTACTTCCACGGGAAGGTAGGACAAAAGATGTCATGCAAGTTCTTATCTCAAGCATGCATGACTATATACGGAATACATGCCTACATTATATCGATGAATTGGAGCTAGTTTTGTGTCGCCCGGGTGTGTAATTGTTGTATGATCAATGTCATCTAAATCATTATTCATTGCTACTTGTTTATGATAATATACTAATTTTTCCTAAGTTGCTACTCTTGCTGCTACTGTCACACCTCCTACTAAATTGCTACCTTTACTAGTGCTACCAAAATTGTTGCTATCACTATTACCTTTAGTACTATCACTTGTTGTGCTACTAAATACTTACCGTGGGAAGACATCCCAAGTGCGGTTTAATTGACAACTGAACTATTACAAACAATAAATATTCTTTGACTCCCCTTGTGTCGAATCAATAAATTAGGGTGAAATATTACCCTGAAGACTATCGTGATCCCCTATACTTGTGGGCTATCAATACCTTTTTGTGGCGCGGTTGCTGGGGAGCATAGCTCTATTTATTGTGTTGACTTGAAGATATCCAATTTCCATTATGAAGAATCTGGAGGATAATCGGACCAATATCGTCCGCTTTCGCACGAGAGGATGTAAGTAACCGCTATCTAGCTCTGCTCTTAATTCACCTACTATTTGGAATCAGCTTGTTACAGGGCCACCTATGGCTCGACGTGATATGCCACATGAATTTGATGATGCTACTTCTTAAATTAATGATGATATTATTTCAACACATGATGAAACTGAAACTGCGCCCCTCAGTGAATTACTTGATGCCCATATTGCTAGATCTAATGAACTTGAAAATACTAAAACTGATGAAGACTTTGAACTATTTGCTACACCATGTCCTGCTAATAGATATGAATTGCCTTATGTGCCTGAAGGATATTTTATGGATAATGTAGTAGGTAGCGATTTCTTGCTTGTAATGATAGAGATGATTTGAAGAAATTACTAGGCGAACTAAAATAAAAATCTATGATGGAGAAAATGAAATATGATCATACAATTGCTACTTCTCCTATACTTGTTACTGATAAGGACTATGAATTTGCTATCGACCCTAAATTGATTCCTATAGTGGAATATGATCCTTTCCATGGCTATGAAAATGAAACTCTGGTAGAACACCTTATGAAACTAAATTATATTGTTGCCTTGTTTACCAATGTTTAAAAGAAATGATACTATTATATCCTTAATCTCTTTCCTTTTTCGCTGAAAGGCGAGGCCAAGGAATGGTTCAATTCTCTTTCCAATGGTTGCATGTGTAGTCCCCGAGATATGCTCTATCACTTTTCTGAAAAATATTTTCCTGCTCATAAGAAACAAGCTGCCTTACAGGAAATATTTAACTTTGCTCAAATTAAATAAGAGAATCTCCCTCAAGCTTGGGGGAGGCTTCTCGAGTTACGAAGAGGTTTGCCTGATTGCCCTCTTAAGAAAAATGGAATTATGTTTAACTTTTATAATGGACAAATAGATCATCTAGGGATTTCCTAGGCAGTTGTGTTGGTTGTGTCTTTAGGGAAAGAACCGTTGAACAAGCCAAAAAGCTATTAAATAATAGGCTGCAAAATGCTGATGATTGGGCACTTTACAATAATCCCTAAACCACCACCTGAACCTATACAAAAGAAGAGAGGTATTCCATTTCTCAGCCTTGAAGATATGCAACAAGCAAAAAGGACAATGAAGGATAAAGGTATTAAAATTGAGGATATTAAGCAATTACCACCGATCAAAGAAATACATGGACTTGATATTCCGACAGAGGTAGTAGGGGTAAACCCTCTTCGTTCCTTTAGGCCTCGTTTGGTTAAGGGGGATTGGGGAGGTTTTGAGAGGGAGGGATTTCATGGGATTGGGTGAATCCCTTTGTTCCACCCAATCCTCTCAAATCCCCGGGGCTTTGCTTCCACTAGTCCCCCGAGGAGGGTTTTCAAACACATGGATAGGAAGGGATTGAAGGGGAACGGAGGGGATTGGGCTAAGCAAACCCCTCCTACCAAATGGCGCCCGAGGATCTGTGGGGTTTCTGGCCCTCCCGGGGATTTTCCTCTCAAAACCTCCCTAATCCCCCTTAACCAAACGAGGCCTTAATGAGAATGATACCTTATGCTAAGACTCCTCATCAATGCATGGATGAATTTGATAATAACATTGTTAAGCAAGAGCACTTCAATAACTATGTTAAGAATCAATTGAGTAATAATGCCATGATGATAGATTGTTTGAGTGACTTGATGTTTAGAATTGCTAATGATGTGAAAGATCTAGGTAAACATGCCTCTATGGATCACACCCAACTAGATCAAGTAGCTAAGTCACAAAATGATTTGTTTACCGAGATAAATGATATTAATGATCATGTTGTTAGAGTAGTGAGTAGAGGAGGTAGAATGACTCAAGAGCCTCTTTGTCCTGAAGGTCACCCTGAAAGAATTAAACATGATTCTCACAAAATGAATGATGATACACTTAGTCCTTCGAAGAAGAAAAATAAAAGGAAAAATGATAAGATTTTGCATGCTCCTAGTGAACCTCATATAGAAAAACCTGTATAAAATCTGTAACACCCCAAAAATGTAATCATGTTTTATTAATAAATTGTGGGGCTTGAGTGTCTACTTAAGAACATTTCATTTTATTTTGATATGTGGAAGCATTTTTATATTATTTTGCCAAACTTTAATTTTTTTTTAAATTGGTTTCTATTCTTCTAAAGGGCCTCATTTGCAATGCAGCCATTTGATAAATTCATTTAAGAAAATCTACAAAAATTTGTTGGAGTCATGTAGTGTCCTTGGATATCTTTTATGCAAAAAAAAACAACTATGTGTTTTGGAAAAATAAAGCAAAACATTCCCTTTTCTATTCTGGTCGAGTTTGATGTTTTGAACTACAACCATGTTTTATTTTGCCCCAATTTCATTGAGATTTTTATAGCTTGTATTAGGCCCTACCAAACTCTTAAGTCCAGGAGCTTAGATTCATTGGCATAGTGGGAGCTCAGGCAATATCTTCATTTTCTTTCTTTCAAGAACTAAAATTTTATAAAACTTGTACTAGGATTTTTTTTGCCCAAACCAATCATGTCATCATTCTTACCATCCAAAGAGACCTCAACCTGGGAATTTTGAGGACCAGCAAGGTTGTCTTGATGCCCATGGCATTCTATCGAGCATCGTGTGTGCCGAGACAGAATTGATATGAACATCAGATTGCATTATGGACTTGTTTTCTTGCCAAACAACCATGTCCATTAGACCCCTAGAAACCACACCAAGTGTCGTGTAAATATTTAGCCTTATCCTAGCCCTGTGGTATGCGCTGCATTCGGTCAAACACATGTCGTGCATGCCCAGATCGTGCCTAGAGCGTGCTTACTGCAGCCGCAGACCGAGCCGCCGCGTCCCACCTACCCCCTGTAGCCTGGCTGTTCCTCGCCCGTAGGGACGCGGCCCCGTCTCCTCCAAGCCCGCAGAGACACTCCGGTCGCCCCCTGGTGCCTTGCAGCTCCGCTGTCAGACCCTCCTTGGCAGCACGCCGGCGGCCGCAGCAGGCCCCCTGCCATGGAAGCGCCATCCAAGCCACAAATGTGCGCCATATGTCCCCTGGAATAGATGGAGCTCATCCGCGAGCTCGTTTGATAGCGCCGACCAGCGCCACGTCGTGTGCAGCCACAGTGGTGGCTCACCATGATTCTTATCCATGGCCGCCGCCGAACCGACCTTGCCGCCGAACCCTCAGAAGACCCCCTGCCATCCCTCTAGAGCTCCCATAGCAAGCAATCAACCGGGGGAGGTCATCTTCACCACATCCGGTGGCTTCGTCCACCGCTGCACCCCGGCCAAATCCGAACGAACCAGGGCCTCACTAGCTCTTCTGATGCCGCCATACGACCTACCTCGGCCCACGGAGCCACCCCACCTCTCAGCCCCTACCTGGAGCCACCATAGTTAGAATCCCCATGTGACTCGATACCGCCGCCCGCCTTGGTTCTCGCCGCCAGCGACCCCCTCTGTCTTTGCAACCCTTTCGACATCTAGGAGGACCGTTAGCTTGCGGGGAACCCATTACCGCCCTCGGAAGAACCCTAGGAGCCACCGTCCATTGGCGAGGACCACCCGAGCCCAGACTCCGCTCGACCAGAGGAAGAAGGAGGAGCGGGCGACTAGTCAAACCTGACCAGTGGACTAACCCCACTGCTACTAACCCCACGATGGCCCACACTTGTTTAAGTGGAGACGCCCCTGTGGAGTATGTTTTTCCCTCACGCTAGTGCATCCCTTTCTGAACTGTTTTTTAGTCTTTTATAAAAAACAGTAGTTTGACCCCTCTTTGAATGGGCATAACTTTTAAAATAAAAGTCTAGTTGACTTGATCCTTTTTCCCACCTCTTTTAAATTCCATCTAATTTATTTTCATATTTATTTGAAAAAAATTACAACAACTTTTTAGTACTGTTTTGAAATGTATGTTGATTTGAATATTATCAAAAATAAGAATTTGGAGGGAAGCTAAAAACTTTCAAAAGTTTTGGAGTACACCTCACCTACCTACACATTGAAGGCAAGCATTCTGAACTTGGATATATTATTGTTGTGTGTGATTTGTTGTGATGAAGGAAACATTACCATTATGTTAAAATAAGTGATGATATTTCATGTGGTGATATGATCATGCACATGAGTAAATGGTGCGAAATTATTTCTGTTGCATATTGAGATGCATGTGATAGTAGTCACTCCCTTCTGCCACACATGCCTACCGGATGGGATCCGAGAAGAGTCGGTGTCTTGAAAAGACACTACCTTGGGGACTGACATCTCGTAGGACAAGGATGGTCAGCAAGGCATATTGGGGTATGAAAGGTGGTGATTCTGTCCGAAATTGTGAAACATTATTGTTGTGCTAATCATGCAAGGAATAATATAAACCTCCTGAATCGATCGTAGATCGAGTCTTGTCAATGTGTCACCTTAACTTTCGTGCTGCCATAGGTCTTCCCGAAAGGGAATACGGTTCAGTAGGTCATAAACCTATTATCAGGTACACACCAAGTAGAGGGGCCGAGATGAGGGTCTCCATGGCCCTGGACTAAAGCCAGTCATCCGGTCAGGGGGCATAGGTGTTTCCTGTCTGGGACCGAGAGGGAAGAGCTCTTCCCTTGTAGAGCGTGGTAGAAATGTGATCCCATGCTATTCGAGGATGTTGGCCTCCCCATCTTATGGTTTTTCCCTGGCAGCATAGTCCAGGTGAATCCGGGCCTCGCGGGGGTAAAAATGGGTGTGTGCTGGTTCTGAGTGTTTACTTCTAAAACACCGTACACGGGATTAGTCCGAGTGACTATTGAAACTGGTGGGCTATGGGTAAAGAGTACACCGTTGCGAATCAAAACTATTCGAGTAGCCATGTCCACGGTCCAGGATGACTGGTTAACAAGTCAAGTGTTAGTCTGAGTGTCGGTCTTTGGAGGAAGTTAACTTAACCATGAGAAAAACAGTGAAATATGGTGGATGATCATAATTATTATTTTATCATGGACTAACCCATAAGATACATGAATGTTGAATATCCCTCAGATAGTTCTACCTCGTGGATATTCATTATTATTATTTCATATAATCCCTTTATGTGGTGTCGCCCAAACGCCTGACTGTGGCATGCTTGTTATTATTTCATATAAGCCCTTTATGTGGTGTCGCTCAGCCTCCCAACTGTGGCATGCATGTTATTATTTCATATAAGCCCTTTATGTGGTGTTGCTCACTGATGTCTGCTAGAACTACGTTGGTCTTTCCCCAAGGAGGAAGGGATGATGCAGTATAGCGATGGTAGGTATTTCCCTTAGTGATGAGACCAAGGTTGTCGAACCAGTAGGAGAACCTCCTCACACCACGTAAACAACACCTGCACACAAATAACAAATACTCGCAACCCGACGTGTTAAAGGAGTTTTCAATCCCTTTCGGGTATGGCGCCTGAAGTTGGCACGTTGGCGGGAGACTATCTTGACTTGATCTTCCCCGACAACGGCGCCAGGAATTCCCTTAGGGTACGACGCCTCAAGATAGGCAAATAATGTGAGGTAAAAGTGGTAGATAGGATAAATAGATCGCGGAACAAATAAATTACAGCAAGGTATTTTTGTATTTTTGGTTTAATAGATCTGAAAATAAAAGCAAAGGAAAATAGATTGCAAAGGCAAATATGATGAAAAGAGACCCGGGGGCCGTAGGTTTCACTAGTTGCTTCTCTCGACAAAAATAGCAAATAGTGAGAAAACAATTACTGTTGGGCAATTGATAGAGCTTCAAATAATCATGACGATATCCACGCAATGACCATTATATAGACATCACGTCCAAGATTAGTAGACCGACTCCTGCCTGCATCTACTACTATTATTCCACACATCGACCGCTATCCTGCGTGCATCTAGTGTATTAAGTTCATGGAAAAATGGAGTAATGCAATAAGAATGATGACATGATGTAGACAGGATCTATTTATGTAGAAATAGACCCCATCTTGTTATCCTTAATAGCATCAATACATACGTGTCCTTTCCCTTTCTGTCACTGGGATCAAGCACTGTAAGATCGAACCCATCACAAAGCACCTCTTCCCACTTCAAGATAAATAGATCAAGTTGGCCAAACAAAACCCAAATATCAGAGAAGAAATACGAGGCTATAATCAATCACGCATATAAGAGATCAAAGAAAACTCAAATAACTTTCATGGATAAAAACATAGATTTGATCATAAACTCAAAGTTCATCGGATCCCAACAAACACACCGCAAAAAGACTTACAGCATATGGATCTCCAAAATACAATTGTATTGATGATCAAGAGAGGGAGAGGAAGCCATCTAACTACTAACTACGGACCCGTAGGTCTACAAAGAACTACTCACGCATCATCGGAGAGGCACCAATGGACATGATGAACCCCTCCGTGATGGTGTCTAGATTGGATTTGGTGTTTCTGGAATCTGCGGCGGTTGGAATTGATTTTCATCCCCCTCTGTGGCGGGTGGAATTGATTTTCGTCCCCCTTCTTAGGGTTTCTGAAATATTGGGTATTTATAGAGCAAAGAGGCGGTGCGGAAGGCCAACGAGGAGGGCACAACCCACCGGGGGGCGCTTGGGCCCCCAGGCTCACCCTGGTGGGTTGTGCTCCCATAGGAGCTCCCCTGAGGTGCGTTCCTTCCCCACTAGATGTCTTCTGGACCAAAACAAATCCACAAAAAGTTCTGCTGCGTTTAGACTCCGTTTGGTATTGATTTCCTGCAATGTAAAAAAACATGCAGAAAACAACAACTGGCACTGGGCACTATGTCAATAGGTCAGTACCAAAAAATGATATAAAATGACTATAAAATGACTGTAAAACATCCAAAAATGATAATATAACAACATAGAACAATCAAAAATTATAGATATGTTGGAGACGTATCAGCATCCCCAAGCTTAATTCCTGGTCGTCCTCGAGTAGGTAAATGATAAAAATAGAATTTTTGATGTGGAATGCTGCCTAACATGTTCATCACATTTCTTTTCCTTATAGCATGGACATTTGGACTTTTATATGGTTCAGAGAAATAGTATAGTTTTGACATGAAGACTTTAATGCTCAAGCATACCAACAAGCAACCATGTCTTTCAAAATATCAACACTAAAGCAAGTTATCCCTAGCCCATTATGCTCAATCATTGATCCATTCATGAAACACACTCGAATATTAGCTACACCCAATGCTCAAATACGATCATAGTGCCCCTTAGTTGGTGATTTATGAGAGAAGATGGAGACTCAAATTCAAAATAAAATTGCATAAGTAAAAGAAAGGCCCTTCACACAGGGATGTAGGGATTTGTAGAGGTGCCACAGCTCTAAGCGAAAATTGAGCGATAAAAACATTTTGGGAGGCATAATTTTCCCACCAACGAAAACGACTTAGTGCTCCCAACACTTTCCATGTTAGATACATCATAGGCGGTTCCCAAACAGAAAATAAAGTTTATTCCTTTTTCCACCATTACTTTCACTTTCCATGGCTTGTCCGTATCCATGGGTGCCCTCCATACCAACACTTCCCAAGGAATTTATTATTTGACAACCAAAATTAAATTCATTATTTTTCATTTCGGGACTGGGCATCCTAATACCTTTGTCGTATTCTCGTGTAATGACAAGTGAATAAACACTCATCGTGAGAATAACACATCTAGCATGGAAAATATTGGCCACCCCTCACCACCTCGGGAGCGGTAGAGCACGCAAAAGAAAATTTTATTTTGAAAATTAGAGATGGCACATGAAAATTTGCTTAGAACGGCATGGAAATACCGTATATAGGTAGGTATATTTGACTCATATGGCAAAAATGGTTTAAAGTGTTTTGGATGCACAAGTAGTGATCATACTTAGTGCAAAACAAAGGCTAGCAAAAAGATTGAGAAGCCACCAACCAAGAAACGAAAAATCTCGTACCCAAGCATTAAGCATAAATAACACCAAATAATACACCACGGGTAGGATATAAATTTCATTGCATAACTATTGACTTTCGTGCTTGCATAGGGAATCACAAACCTTAACATCAATATTCTTACTAAAGCACAATTACTCATCAACATGACTCACATATCATATCATCATATCTCAAAACCATTACTAAGAATCAATTTTATTTTTTCCAATGATCTTCATGAAAGTTTTTATTATGTCCTCCTTGGATATATATCACTTTGGGACTATTTTCATATGTTGCTTTTGATAAGCTCAAACAAATTTAAGTGAAGAACATGAGCATAATTTTTCTTTCTCTCAAAATAATCGAAGTGAAGCAAGAGAGAATTTCTTAAACAATTTACTAACTCCCAAATAAATCTAAATGAAGCATGATATCATTTCTTCAAAAACAAAAAGCACACCGTGCTCAAAAAGATATAAGTGAAGTACTAGAGCAAATCCATGGCTCTAAAAATTTAAGTGAAGCATAGGAGGAAGCATAGCATAATTTTTGGCTCTCTCAAAAAGGTGTGTCCACCAAGGATTCAAGACTTAAAACACAAAGCAAAATAAGCAAAGACTTATATCATACAAGACGCTCTAAGCAAAGCTCATAATATGTGATGAATAAAAATATAGTTTCAACTAAAATACCGACGGTTGTTAGAAGAAAGAGGGGATGCCACTCGGGGGCATCCCCAAGCTTAGTTGCTTGCTGCTTCTTGAATACTATATTTGGGTGTGATACGTCTCCAACGTATCTATAATTTTTTATGGTTTCATGCTATTATCTTGTAAAACTTTGGATGTTTTGCATGCCTTTTATATATTTTTTGGGACTAACTTATTAACTCAGTGCCAAGTGCCAGTTCCTGTTTTTTCCATGTTTTTGACCCCTTTCAGAGGATATTTTGAAACAGAGTCCAAACGAAGAAAATCCCCGAAAAGATTTTTTCCGTAACGGAAGAAGATCGGGAAGCTTGAGAGCCAAGGCAGGGGAGCCTCAGGGGCCCCACAAGCCCCCACCCCATGGCCAGGGGGAGGCCACGGCCCACAGGCTTGTGGGCCCCCTGGGCGCCCTCTGCCCTAGGGGTTGCGCCTATATATTCCCTAAAAATCCCAAAAAATCAGGATATCATCGAAATTACTTTTCCGCCGCTACAAGCTTCTGTCTCCGCAAGATCCCATCTCGGGCACGTTCTAGTGCCCTACCGGAGGGGGGATTCAGATACGGAGGGCTTCTTCATCAACACCATGACCTCTCTGATGATGCGTGAGTAGTTCACCATAGACCTACGGGTCCATAGCTAGTAACTAGATGGCTTCTTCTCTGTCTTGGATCTTCAATAAAAAAGTTCTTCATGACCTTCATGGAGATCTATCCGATGTAATCTTCTTTTGCAGTGTGTTTGTTGAGATCCGATGAATTGTGGATTTATGATCAGATTATCTATGAATCTTATTTGAGTTTCTTCTGATCTCTCTTATGCATGATTTCATATCCTTGTAATTCTCTTCGAGTTGTGGGTTTTGTCTGGCCAACTAGATCTATGATTCTTGCAATGGGAGAAGTTCTTGGTTTTGGGTTCATACCATGCGGTGACCTCACCCAGTGACAGAAGGGGTAGCGAGGCACGCATCGCGTTGTTGAAATCAAGGGTAAAAAGATGGGGTTTTCATCATTGGTTTGAGATTATCCCTCTACATCATGTCATCTTTCTTGAGGCGTTACTCTGTTCGTCATGAACTCAATACACTAGATGCATGGTGGATAGCGGTCGATGTGTGGAGTAATAGTAGTAGATGCAGAAAGTATCGGTCTACTCGTCTCGGACGTGATGCCTATATGTATGATCATTGCCTTAGCTATCGTCATGACTTTGCGCGGTTCTATCAATTGCTCGACAGTAATTTGTTCACCCACCGTAATATTTGCTATTTTGTGAGAAGCCTCTAGTGAAAACTATGGCCCCCGAGTCTACTCCACACCATATTTTCAGCCTTGCACTTTTTAGTTCGTTGCACTTTTCTCCTTTAGTTCTCACTTTGCAAACAATCTTGAAGGGATTGACAACCCTTTGAAGCGTTGGGTGCCATCTTGTTTGTGTTTGCGCAGGTACTCTGGACTTGACGAGGCCCTTCTTTTGGATTGATACCTTGGTTCTCAAACTGAGGGAAATACTTACTGCTCCTGTAGTGCATCACCCATTCCTCTTCAAGGGAAAACCGACGCGAACAAGAGAAGTAGCAAGAAGAATTCCTAGCGCCAAGGAAGTACTTTTGTTACCGTAGCAGAAGAATTTCTGGCGCCGTTGCCGGGGAGGAGGATCAAGTCAAGAACTCATCCAAGTAAGTGTCGCAAACCTATCTCTTGCATTTACTTTGTTTGTCAGTTGCCTCTCATTTTCCTCTCCCCCACTTCACAATTTTCCTTTTCATTTGCCTTTTCCGTTTGCCTTTTCGTTCGCCCTTTTTCTCGCTTGCTCTTGGTTCTCTTGTGTGCCATGTGCCTTTAATATGCTTGCATCTTCGCTTGGTCAAAATCTAGTGATATGGATCCTCATCCACTTGCTAATCTCTTTAAGAGATCCAATTATGTTGATCCAATTGCTAGTGAGTTGAGTGCACTTGACTATCTTTATGGAGTTTTGCTAGAGATGCGTGAATCTGAAAATTGTGAGGAAGAAATTTATGAAGTGATTCACGAGGGCTCCTTGGATGAAAAGCATGATTGCAATGGTTTCACTTTAAATTCTATTAGTGACATTCATGCTAAAAATATGCAAAACCCTAAGCTTGGGGATGCTAGTTTTGCTATGACCATTATTTATTGCAATAATCATGATTGGGGTGATGATCTTTCTTATGATCTTGAAAATTTGTTTAAACCTCATGATGAATATGATATTTGCAATAATATTGAAAGTGGGTTTGGAGAAGTCATGACTTTAGTTCATGATAATATCACTATTTTTGAAGAGCGTCAACTTTGCATGCATGTGGATCATGAAAAGAATATCCTATGTGATAGTTACATTGTTGAATTTGAATATGATCCCACATGTAATTATTATGAGAGAGGAAAATATGGTGGTAGAAACTTTCATATCACTAAATCACCTCTCGTTATGTTGAGATTGCTATTGTCTCTTTCTTCTTCCTTGCATATGGTAACTATTGCTTGTCTTGACAATCTATTTTCCTATAAAATGCCTATGCATAGTAAGTATGTTAGACTTAGATGTGATTTTCACATGCTTTATGATGCTCTCGTTGTGCTTCAATTCTTGTCTTTTGTGTGAGCATCCTTGAATTATCAATGCCTAGCTAAGGGCGTTAAACAATAGCGCTTGTTGGGAGGCAACCCAATGAATTTATCTTTTTCTTTCTATTTTGTTGCGTCCACACCATCACAATTCTGTTGTGATTGTGTTTTTTGTGTTTCTTTTTGTGTTTGATCCAAGCAAAAGTTTATGACTAGTCTTGGTAATGGTTGTTTGATCCTGCTGGAAAAAGACAGAAACTTTTCGCTCACGAGATGATTTTTCATTTTTATTCAAAAAGAGATTTTGAGTTGATTCTTTTTGATGCTGGTTGAGATGCCTTTTTCCTAGGCCTTCGTAATGTTTCTGATTTATT
The DNA here is from genome assembly GCF_904849725.1 of Hordeum vulgare subsp. vulgare. NCBI lineage: Eukaryota > Viridiplantae > Streptophyta > Magnoliopsida > Poales > Poaceae > Hordeum > Hordeum vulgare. Next base: position 394,637,835 of record NC_058521.1, on the reverse strand, counting down.
GAGGTACAAGAAGTATACGAAGTATACAGATTTCTACAGGCTGGTATGTTTTTGACAGATTCTGTTTTTGTTGAGTTGGTTGCTTGTTTTGATGAAACTATGGTTAGTATCGGGGGGGGGGGGGGGTACTAGACATGGAAAAGTGAGAATACAGTAGCCTAACACCAATATAGATGAAATTCAAGTTTGCCACAGGACCAAAAGAAGTGGTAGTTTGGTTTCCTGTGCTAATGTTATCACGAGTTTCTGTTTAAGTTTTGTGTTGTGAAGTTTTCAAGTTTTGGGTGATGTTCTCATGGACAAAGAGATAAGGAGTGGAAAGAGCTCAAGCTTGGGGATGCCCAAGGCATCCCAAGCCAAATTCAAGGACACCAAAAATCCTAAGCTTGGGGATGCCCTGGGAAGGCATCTCCTCTTTCGTCTTCAATCCATCGGTAACATTACTTGGAGCTATATTTTTATTCACCACATGATATGTGTTTTGCTTGGAGTGTCTTGTATCTTAGGAGTATTTCCTTATTGTTGTGTCACAATCATCCTTGCTGCACACATTTTTGAGAGAGAGAGAGACATGCACTCATCGTGATTTTTGCTAGAATGCTCATAGTGCTTCACTTATATCTTTTGAGCTAGATACTTTTGCTCTAGTGCTTCACTTATATCTTTTAGAGCACGGCGGTGCGTGAGTTGGTAGTTGGTAGTTGGCTTATGCTTTGAAAGTAGTCCCAAATGTGATAGGTACCCAAAGAGGATGCAAAAACCTCCATCTTCATGTGCATTGAGTAGAAAGAGAAGTTTTGATTCCTCTCAAATAGTTTTGAGACGTGGATTTGGTAATATTAAGAGCTATGTTAGTAGGGTGTTGTGAATCTAGAAATACTTGTGTTGAAGTTAGTGATTCCCATAGCATGCACGTATGGTGAACCGCTATGATAGGAAGTCGGAGCATAATTGATCTATTGATTGTCATCCTTTGTGTTGAGGTCGGGATCGCGTGATGGTTAACACCTACCAACCCTTCCCCTAGGAGTATGCGTTTAGCACTTTACTTCGATTACTAATAAAAACTTTCACAACAAGTATGTGAGTTCTTCATGACTAATGTGAGTCCATAGTATAGATGCATTTTCACCTTCCACCATTGCTAGCCTCTCTAGTGCTGTGCAATTCTCGCCGGTGCACAAACCCACCAAATTCCTTCCTCAAAAGAGCCACCATACTTACCTACTATGGCATTTTCATAGCCATTTCGAGATATATTGCCATGCAACTCCCACCGTTCCGTCTCATGACTTGTGCCATCACTCTCATATTGCCATTGCATGATCGTAAGATAGCTAGCGAGATGTTTCAACGTCATACGCCATGCTAGACCGTTGCACATCCCGGTACACTGCCGGAGGCATTTCCTATGGAGTCATCATCATTATGATCTTTGAGCTATGAGTAAATAAAAGTGTGATGATCATCATTATTAGAGCATTGTCCCATGTGAGGAAATAAAAAAAAAGAGGCCAAAGAGCCCAAAAACCAAAAAAAATAGAAAAGAGAAGAAAAAAAAGAGGCCTAAGAGCCCAAATGAAAAAAAGAAAAGAGAGAAAAAGAGAGAAGGGACAATGCTACTATCTTTTTCCACACTTGTGCTTCATGATAGCACCATGTTCTTCATGATTGAGAGCTTCTTGCTTTGTCACTACCATATGCTAGTGGGAATCTTCATTATATAAGTTGGCTTGTATATTCCAATGATGGGCTTCCTCAATTGCCCTAGGTCTTCGTGAGCAAGCAAGTTGGATGCACACCCACTAGTTTTCCTTTTGAGCTTTCACATACTTATAGCTCTTGTGCATCTCTTGTATGGCAATCCCTACTCATTCACATTGATATCTATTAATGGGCATCTCCATAGCCTATTGATACGCCGAGTCAATGCGACCATCTCCTTATTTTTGTCTCACAACCACCACCACACTCTATTCCACCTTTAGTGCTATATCCATGGCTCACGCTCATGTATTGCGTGATAGTTATAAAAAGTTTGAGAAAGTAAGAGTGCGAAAACAATTACTTGACCAATACCAGGGTTGTGCATGATTTACATTAGTTGTGTGAGGATGATGGAGCATAACCAGACTATATGATTTTGTAGGGATAACTTTCATTGGCCTTGTTATTTTGAAAGTTCATGATTACTTTACTAGTTTGGTTGAAGTATTACTGTTTTCATGTCAATAGCAAACTATTGTTTCGAATCTTACGGATCTGAACATTCGTGTCACGTGAAAGAACTTGCAAAGGACAACTATGCTAGGTAGCAATCCACATCAAAAATTCATTCTTTATCACTTCCCTACTCGAGGACGAGCAAGAGTTAAGCTTGCCGATGCTTGATACGTCTCCAACGTATCTATAATTTTTAATTGTTTCATGCTATTGTCTTGTCAAACTTTGGATGTTTTGCATAGCTTTTATATATTTTTTGGGACTAACTTATTAACTCAGTGCCAAGTGCTAGTTCCTGTTTTTCCATGTTTTTGACCCCTTTCAGAGGAGATTTTGAAACAGAGTCCAAACGGAAGAAAATCCCCAAAAAGATTTTTTCCGTAACGGAAGAAGATCGGGAAGCTTGAGAGCCAAGACAGGGGAGCCTCAGGGGCCCCACAAGCCCCCACCCCGTGGCCAGGGGGGAGGCCGCGACCCACAGGCTTGTGGGCTCCCTTGGCACCCTCTGCCCTAGGGGTTGCGCCTATATATTCCCTAAAAATCTCAAAAAATCAGGAAAGCATCGAAATTACTTTTCCGCCCCCGCAAGCTTCTGTCTCCGCAAGATCCTGTCTGGAGCACGTTCTGGTGCCCTGCCGGAGGGGGGATTCGGATACGGAGGGCTTCTTCATCAACAACGTGACCTCTCCGATGATGCGTGAGTAGTTCACCATAGACCTACGGGTCCATAGCTAGTAACTAGATGGCTTGTTCTCTCTCTTGGATCTTCAATACAAAGTTCTTCATGATCTTCAAGGATATCTATCCGATGTAATCATATTTTGCGGTGTGTTTGTCGAGATCCGATGAATTGTGGATTTATGATCAGATTATCTATGAATCTTATTTGAGTTTGTTCTGATCTCTCTTATGCATGATTTCATATCCTTGTAATTCTCTTCGAGTTGTGGGTTTTGCCTGGCCAACTAGATCTATGATTCTTGCAAAGGGAGAAGTGCTTGGTTTTGGGGTCATACCGTGCGGTGACCTCACCCAGTGACAGAAGGGGTAGCGAGGCACGCGTCATGTTGTTGCAATCAAGGGTAAAAAGATGGGGTTTTCATCAATGGTTTGAGATTATCCCTCTACATCATGTCATCTTGCTTAAGGCGTTACTCTGTTTGTCATGAACTCAATACACTAGATGCATGCTGGATAGCGGTCGATGTGTGGAGTAATAGTAGTAGATGCAGAAAGTATCGGTCTACTTGTCTCGGACGTGATGCCTATATGTATGATCATTGGCTTAGGTATCGTCATGACTTTGCAAGGTTCTATCAATTGCTCGACAGTAATTTGTTCACCCACCGTAATATTTGCTATTTTGAGAGAAGCCTCTAGTGAACACTATGGCCCCCGGGTCTACTCCACACCATATTTTCAGCCTTACACTTTTTACTTCGTTGCACTTTTCGCCTTCAGTTCTCACTTTGCAAACAATCTTGAAGGGATTGACAACCCCTTTGAAGTGTTGGGTGCAAGCTTGTTTGTGTTTGCGCAGGTACTCTGGACTTAACGAGGCCCTCCTTCTGGACTGATACCTTGGTTCTCAAACTGAGGGAAATACTTACTGCTCCTATACTGCATCACCCTTTCCTCTTCTAGGAAAAAACTGACGCGAACAAGAGAAGTAGCAAGAAGAAGTCCTAGCGCCATGGAAGGACTATTGTTACCGTAGCAGGGTGCCTCGGGCATCCCCAATCTTAGCCTTTTGCTAATCCTTATTCCTTCATCCATTGTAAGATCACCCAAAACTTGAAAACCTCAATCACACAAAACTCAACAAAAAATCGTGAGATCCATTAGTATAAGAAAGCAAACCACTACTATAAGTACTGTTGAAAACCTATACATATTTTATTTGTGTGTTATATATACTTTATTCCAACTTTTCTATACCAAAAAGTCATCAAATAAAACCATAGAATCTTCAAAACAAGCACACAACGCAAAGAAATCAGAATCTGTCAGAAACAGAACAGTCTGTAGCAATCTGACTACTTAGAATACTTGTGTAACTTCAAACATTATGAAAAATTAGGAAGATGTGAATAATCTGTTTATTAATCTTATTCAAAAACAATCAACTCAAAATCGCTCTTCTGTTAAAAATGAAATATTATTTCGTGAGCGCAAAACTTTCTGTTTTTCAGCAAGATCAAATCAACTTTCACACAAATCATCCCAAAATCCTTGCTTGCCACAAACACTAATTTAAACCACAAAAACACATCTAATCAGAGGCATATTTTTTTATTTTTATTTGAAACAGAAAATAAAAATAATGGGTTGTCTCCCAACAAGCGCTTTTCTTTAAAACCTTTTAGCTAGGCATTGATAATTTTAATCATGCTCTCACGAAAGGCAAGAACTGAAGCACAAAGAGAGCATCATATGACATGTCAAAGTGTCACATCCCTAGCTACCCTTTGATGATTAGCAAGATTTTTCTCATATTTTCATTCTTGCATTAAAAGTGAAAATGGAAATCAAAGAGAAAAACCGTAGCAACTCTATATTCAAAACAATTCAAAGTTGTGACAAATCAATGAACCCAAAATGGCCTTCATAAAAGTCCATCATTTTTGAAAAATATTGGAAACAACAATTCAGCGTTGGATTTCTTTTTAAAAATAAATTTGGCATTTTATTTTAAATACAAAAGCCAATGAAATCAACTATATATTTGATTTCAAATACTTCAGAAATTCATAAAATGTTAAATCTTTTATATGGGGTTGGAAATATTCCAAAAAACACCCCAGCATTATTTATACTATTTTAGAAATAGTTTGGAGCCAAAAATAAAATGAAACAAATGGCAGAAAGTATAAAACAGAAAACAGAAAAGAAAGAAAACCGAAAACGCTTACCTGTCGATCACCTGGCCCAAGTCCATCCCCTCGCTGTCATCTTCCTCTTGTGAGTCGGCAACAGGAGGTGGCTGATGCCTCCTCCGGCGAGGCCACTAATACGTCTCAAACGTATCTATAATTTTTGATGGTTTCACGTTGTTATCTTGTCATCTTTGGATGTTTTATGTACCTTTTATATCTTTTTTGGGACTAACTTATTAATTCAGTGACAAGTGCCAGTTCCTGTTTTTTCTGTGTTTTTGACTCTTTTCAGATCTGATTTTGGAACGGAGTCCAAACGGAATAAAAACCCTGAAATGATTTTTTCCCGAACGGAAGAAGATCAGGGGGCCTCTGGGCCAAGCCAGGTGGGATCAAGGGAGCCCACAAACTCCCACTCCGCTACCAGGGGGAGGCGGCGGTGTCAGGGCTTGTGGCCTCCCTGGTCGCCCCCTGACCTAGATCCTTGGACTACATATTCCCAAAAATTCAGCAAAAAATCAGGGGAGCCTCGAAAATACTTTTCCGCCGCCGCAAGCTTCCGTTTTCGCGAGATCTCATCTGGAGACCCTTCCCGGCGCCCTGCCGGGGGGGACTTTGGAGTTGGAGAGCTTCTTCATCATCATCATCGCCCCTCCAATGACTCGTGAGTAGTTTACTTCAGACCTATGGGTCCGTAGTTAGTATCTAGATGGCTTCTTCTCTCTCTTGGATCTTCAATACAAAGTTCTCCATGATCTTCATGGAGATCTATCCGATGTAATCTTCTTTGGCGGTGTGTTTGTCGAGATCCGATGAATTGTGTATTTGTGATCAGATTATCTATGATATATATTTGAGTCTTTGCTGATTTCTTATATGCATGATTTGATATCCTTGTAAGTCTTTCCGAGTCTTGGGTTTTGTTTGGCCAACTAGATCTATGATTCTTGCAATGGGAGAAGTGCTTGGTTTTGGGTTCTACCATGTGGTGACCTTTCCTAGTGACAGTAGGGGCAGCAAGGCACACATTAAGTAGTTGCCATCAAGGGTAAAACGATGGGGTTTTCATCATTGGTTTCTGATTATCCCTCTACATCATGTCATCTTGCTTAAGGCGTTACTCTGTTCTTATGGACTTAATACACTAGATGCATGCTGGATAGCGGTCGACGTGTGGAGTAATAGTAGTAGATGCAGAAAGTATCGATCTACTTGTTTTGGACGTGATGCCTATAGATAGAATCATTGCCATAGATATCGTCACGACTTTGCGCGATTCTATCAATTGCTCGACAGTAATTTGTTCACCCACCGTCTACTTTCTTTCATGAGAGAAGCCACTAGTAATCACTATGGCCCCCGGGTCTATTCACATCCATCGTTTACACCTCCACTTTTCCTTTGCTTTGTTACTTTGTTGCTTTCAGTTCTCACTTGGAAAACAATCTATAAGGGATTGACAACCCCTTCATAGCGTTGGGAGCAAGCTTTTTGTGTTTGTGCTGGCTCTTGTGATACTCCTCCACTAGATTGATACCATGGTTCTCAAACTGAGGGAAATACTTACCACCGCTATGCTACATCACCCTTTCCATTTCGAGGGAACACCAACTTAAGGCTCCAAGGACACGGGGAAATCCTTTGCATACTTGCCTAGGAAGTCCCTTAAGGCATAGCCGCAGCAGAAGGATCAAGTCAAGTATTCTCCCGTCAACGTGCCTATTTCTGGCGCCATTGGAAGGTCTTTTGTTGCTGTAGCAGAAGTATTTCTGGCGCCGTTGCCAGGGAGGAGAAATCAAGATCTATCCAAGTAGGTCTCACAAACTCATCTCTTGCATTTACTTTTGTTGCCAATTGCCTCTGGTTTTCCTCTCCCCCACTTCACATTTTTCGTTTCCATTTGCCTTTCCCCTTCGTCGTTTTCTTTTGCCTTTGTCGTTTCCCTTTGCCGGTTTTCTCGCTTGGTTGTGTGCTTGTTTGTTTGTCGAAGTCATCATGGCTGAAAACACCAAACTTTGCGACTTCTCGAGCACTAATAATAATGATTTTATTAGTACTCCGATTGCTCCCACCACTAGTGTGGAATCGTATGAAATCAATGCAGCTTTGCTGAATCTTGTTATGAAAGAGCAATTCTCTGGCCTTCCTAGTGAAGATGCCCCATCCCATCTCAATACCTTCATTGAGCTTTGTGACATGCAAAAGAAAAGAGATGTGGATAATGACGTGATTAAGTTGAAACTTTTTCCTTTCTCGTTGCGACATCGCGCAAAAACTTGGTTTTCTTCTTTGCCTAAAAATAGTATCGATTCTTGGGATAAGTGCAAAGATGCTTACATATCCAAGTATTTTCCGCCGGCTAAGATCATCTCCTTACGTAACGATATCATGAATTTCAAGCAACTTAATCATGAACACGTTGCACAATCTTGGGAGAGGATGAAGCTTATGATTAGAAATTGTCCCGCTCATGGCTTGAGTTTGTGCATGATTATACAAATCTTTTACGCTGGCTTGAATTTCGCTTCTCGCAATATCTTGGACTCCACCTCAGGTGGAACGTTCATGGAAATCACGTTAGGAGATGCTACAAAACTCCTAGACAATATCATGACCAACTACTCTCAGTGGCACACTGAAAGGTCGCCTGCTAGCAAAAAGGTGCACGCTATAGAAGAGATTAACTCGCTTAGTGCTAAGATGGACGAGTTGATGAATTTGGTTGCTAGTAGAAACGCTACCGTAGATCCTAATTACATGCCATTATCTTCTTTTATGGAGAGTAGCAACACTAGCTTGGACGTGAATTTTGTTGGTAGGAACAATTTTGGCAACAATAATGCTTTTAGAGGAAACTATGTTCCTATGCCTTTTCCTAGTAACTCCTCTAACAATTATGGCAATTCCTACGGCAACACTTATGGAAATCACAACAAATTACCCTCTGATCTAGAGAGTAATATCAAAGAGTTCATCAACTCTCAAAAGATTTTCAATGCGTCCATAGAGGAAAAACTACTCAAAATAGACGATTTGGCTAAAAGCGTTGATAGGATGTCTTGTAATATTGATGCTTTGAAAGTTAGATGCGCTCCTCCCAAGGTCAACTTGGATGAAACCTTGAAAGCTATGTGTATCTCCATGAATGAGAGCAAAGAAAGAACCGCCCAAATTCGCGCTAGACATGAATGGTTTAAAAGGGTGCGTTCTAGTGATGCAAATCACAAAGATCTTAAAGTGCTTGGTGTGTCTCCTCTTGCATCTTTGTTTTCGCGTGTCAAACCTATTTATGGAGGGGCTGGATATGAATCCACTTTTGTTAAAAAACGCCCCAATGATTCGGAGTCCACCTATCTTGATGATAAAGGTGTGGAGAGTGGAGTAGAAGAAGTCAAAATTTTGGGTAGTAATGAAACTCCCACTTTGGATTTCAAGGAATTCAATTATGATAATTGCTCCTTGTTTGAATGAATTTCTTTGATGCAATCCATTGCAAACTCTCCACATGCTTATAGCCAAAGCAAAGCCTTTACCGCGCATATCGTAGATGCTATGATGAAATCTCTTGAAGAGAAGCTCGAACTAGAAGTCTCTATACCTAGAAAACTTCATGATGAGTGGGAACCTACTATCAAAATCAAGATCAAAAACTATGAGTGCAATGCTTTGTGTGATTTGGGTGCTAGTGTTTCCGCGATTCCAAAGTCTTTATGTGATATTCTTGGTTTTCATGAGATTGAAGAGTGTTCTCTTAATTTGCATCTTGCGGATTCTACTGTCAAGAAACCCATGGGAAGTATTGATGATATTCTTATTGTTGCAAATAAGAACTATGTACCCGTGGATTTCATTGTACTTGACATAGATTGCAATCCTTCATGTCCCATTATTCTTGGTAGACCTTTCCTAAGGACTATTGGTGCTATCATCGATATGAAGGAAGGGAATATTAGATTTCAATTTCCTTTAAAGAAGGGCATGGAGAACTTTCCTAGAAGGAAAATAAGATTGCCCTATGAATCTATGATGAGGGCTACCTATGGTTTGAGCACCAAAGATGACTATACGTGATTCCATCACTTTTTGCCTAGCTAAGGGCGTTAAACAAAAGTGCTTGTTGGGAGGCAACCCAATGAATCTATCCTTTTTATTTCTGTTTTGTGTTTTTCACACTTTCATAATTCTGTTATGATTGTGTTTTTTGTGTTTCTTTTTGCGTTTGTGCCAAGCAAAACCGTTATGATTAGTCTTGGGGATGATCGTTTGGTCATGCTGGAAAAGACAGAAACTTTCTGCTCACGAAAATAATTTTCATTTTTTGTATGTAATAGCTTTTGAGTTGATTCTTTCTGCTGCTGATTTCTACGATAATTCTTCAGACTGTCGTAATTTTTTAGATTTTTTTAAGTAACAAAAGTATACGAAATATACAGATTTCTACAGACTGGTCTGCTGTTAACAGATTCTGTTTTTGTTATGTTGGTTGCTTATTTTGATGAAACTATGGATAGTATCGGGGGGTATTAGCCATAGAAGATCGAAAGTACAGTAACCCAAAATTAGCACAAGTAGAATTAAAGTTTGCTACAGTACCTAAGGAAGTGGTGGTTTGCTTTCTTGTACTAATGTTATCACGAGTTTCTGTTTAAGTTTCGTGTTGTGAAGTTTTCAAGTTTTGGGTGAAATTCTTATGGACAAAGAGATAATGAGTGGCAAGAGCTCAAGCTTGGGGATGCCCAAGGCACCCCAATATATTCAAGGATGCCACAAAAGCCTAAGTTTGGGGATGCCCCGGGAAGGCATCCCCTCTCTCGTCTTCAATCCATCGGTAACGTTGCTTGGGGCTATATTTTTATTCACCACATGTTATGTGTTTTTGCTTGGAGCGTCTTGTATCGTATGAGTCTTTTATTTTTGTTGTGTCACAATCATCCTTGCTTCACATCTAGAGAGAGACATGCACACACCGTGATTTTGTCGGGCTTCACTTATATCTTTTGGTAGACAATTCAGCTCACATGTGCTTCACTTATATCTTTTGAGCTAGATACTTTTGCTCTATGTGCTTCACTTATATCTTTTAGAGCGCAGCGGTGCATGGCTTGGTAGTTTATCTATGCTTTGAAAGTAGTCTCAAAAGGGGTAGTTATCCAAAGGGATACGAAAACTTCCACCTTCATGTGCACTGAATAGTTAGAGAAGTTTGATTCATCTCAATTAGTTTTGAGTTGTGTTTATGGTAATATTGAAGTCATGCTAGTAAGGTGTTGTGGATCTAGAAATACTTGTGTTGGAGTTAGTGATTCCCGTAGCATGCACGTATGGTGAACCGCTATGTGATGAAATCTGAGCATGATTAGTATATTGATTGTCATCCTTTGCGTGGCGGTCGGGATCTTCCCCTAGGAGTATGCGTTGAATGCTTTGTTTCGATTACTAATAAAACTTTTGCAACAAGTATATGAGTTCTTCATGACTAATGTTGATTCCATGGTTTAGATGCACTTTCACCTACCACCATCACTATCTTCTTAGTGTCGTGCAACTTTCGCCGGTGCACAAAACCCACCATTAGCCTCCCTCAAAACAGCCACCATACCTACCTACTATGGATTTTTCAAACTCATTCCGAGATATATTGCCATGCAACTACCACCATGACATGTGCCACCACGTCTACATTGCCATTGCATGATCGTAAGATAGCTAGCATGATGTTTCCATTGATGTCTATGCCATGCTAGATCATTGCCACGGTACACTAGCGAAGGCATTCCATATAGAGTCATAGTTGCTCTAAGTTTTGAGTTGAAAGTGTGATGATCATCATTAATGGAGCATTGTCCCATGTGAGGAAATAAAATAGGCCAAACAAGCCCACCAAAAAAATATAGGCCAAAGAGCCCACCCAAAAAAAGAGAGAAAGAGAGAGAAGGGACAATGCTACCACTTTTTCCACACTTGTGCATATTAAGCACGATGATCTTCATGATAGAGAGTCTCTCGTTTTGTCACCACCATATAGCTAGTGGGAATTTTTTATTATATAACTTGGCTTGTATATTCCAATGATAGGCTTCCTCAAAATTGCCTTAGGTCTTCATGAGCAAGCAAGTTGGATGCACACCCACTAGTTTTCTTTAAGAGCTTTCACATACTCGTAGCTCCAGTGCATCATTTGTATGGCAATCCCTAGTCATTCACATTGATATCTATTGATGAGCATCTCCACAGCTCATTGATATGCCTAGTTAATGTGACTATCTTCTCCTTTTTTGTCTTGCAACCTCCACCACATTCCACACCATCTATAGTGTTGTAACCATGGCTCACGCTCATGTATTGTTTCCACGTCAATAGCAAACTATTGTTTTGAATTTAATGGATCTGAACATTCATGTCACATAAGAGGAATTACAAAGGACACCTATGCTAGGTAGCATGAAAGCATCAAAAATTCATTCTTTATCACTTCCCTACTCGAGGACGAGCAGGAGTTAAGCTTGGGGATGCTTGATACGTCTCAAACGTATCTATAACTTTTGATGGTTTCACGCTGTTATCTTGTCATCTTTGGATGTTTTATGTAACTTTTATATCTTTTTTGGGACTAACTTATTAATTCAGTGCCAAGTGCCAATTCCTATTTTTTCTTTGTTTTTGACTCTTTTCAGATCTGATTTTGGAACGGAGTCCAAACGGAATAAAAACCCCGGAATAATTTTTTTCCCGAATGGAAGAAGATCAGGGGGCCTCTGGGCCAAGCCAGGTGGGCTCCAGGGAGCCCACAAGCTCCCACTCCGCCACCAGGGGCGGCGGCAGTGTCAGGGCTTGTGGCCTCCCTGGCGGCCCCTGACCTAGATCCTTGGCCTATATATTCCCAAAAATTCAGCCAAAAATCAGGGGAGCCTCGAAAATACTTTTCCGCCGCCGCAAGCTTCCTTTTCCGCGAGATCTCATCTGGAGACCCTTCCCGGCGCCCTGCCGAAGGGGACTTTGGAGTTGGAGGGCTTCTTCATCATCATCATCGCCCCTCCAATGACTCGTGAGTAGTTCACTTCAGACCTACGGGTCCGTAGTTAGTAGCTAGATGGCTTCTTCTCTCTCTTGAATCTTCTATACAAAGTTCTCCATGATCTTCATGGAGATCTATCCGATGTAATCTTCTTTGGCAATGTGTTTGTCGAGATCCGATGAATTGTGGATTTGTGATCATATTATCTATGATATATATTTGAGTCTTTGCTGATTTCTTATATGCATGATTTGATATCCTTGTAAGTCTCTCCGAGTCTTGGGTTTTGTTTGGCCAACTAGATCTATGATTCTTGCAATGGGAGAAGTGCTTGGTTTTGGGTTCTACCATGTGGTGACCTTTCCCAGTGACAGTAGGGGCAGCAAGGCACACATTAAGTAGTTGCCATCAAGGGTAAAAAGATGGGGTTTTCATCATTGGTTTGAGATTATCCCTCTACATCATGTCATCTTGCTTAAGGTGTTACTCTGTTCTTATGGAATTAATACACTAGATGCATGCTGGATAGCGGTCGACATGTGGAGTAATAGTAGTAGATGCAGAAAGTATCGGTCTACTTATTTTGGACGTGATGCCTATAGATATAATCATTGCCATAGATATCGTCACGACTTTGCGCGGTTCTATGAATTGCTCGACAGTAATTTGTTCACCCACCATCTACTTGCTTTCATGAGAGAAGCCACTAGTAAACACTACGGGCCCCGGGTCTATTCACATCCATCGTTTACACCTCCGCTTTTACTTTGCTTTGTTACTTTGTTGCTTTCAGTTCTCACTTGGCAAACAATCTATAAGGGATTGACAACCCCTTCATAGCGTTGGGAGCAAGTTTTTCGTGTTTGTGTAGGCTTTTGTGATACTCCTCCACTGGATCAATACCTTGGTTCTCAAACTGAGGGAAATACTTACCACCGCTACGCTACATCACCCTTTCCGCTTTGAGGGAACACCAACGCAAGGCTCCAAGGCTACGGGGGAAATCCTTTGCATACTTGCCTAGGAAGTCCCTTAAGGCGTAGCCGCAGCAGAAGGATCAAGTCAAGTATTCTCCCGTCAACGTGCCTATTTCTGGCGCCATTGGAAGGTTGCTGCAGTAGCAGCCACACACATGCATGCCTGCCTGGACCCTCCCCGTCGCGCTGGCATGGAGGGATAAGCCTCCCTCACCCATTCCCATCATCTCCCCCCTCCTCACTCGCCCACCTGCACCTCTCTCTCTTGGACGCCATTGGAGCGAGGTCGAGCTCGAGCTCGCCGTCATCTCTGGACTCCCCAAGCCTCTCTGAGCACGTCGTTCGCTCCGCCTCATCGAGCTTGTCGTCCTTGCCAAAGGAGATGAGCCCCCGAGCCCTGCATCGCTAGATAGTCGTCGTCTTATTCCTCGGGTCGCCGTTGATCGCCGCCGTCGTCCTCCCTCTCTAGGCCGTCCCCGAGCACGCTTTCGACTCCTCTGCAATCCCCATGAGCCCCGGGTGCTTTCCCCCTCGTTTCCCCCTCGATCCCTTGCCCTAGGCCCTGATTCCACCGGAGCCCGACGAGATCCGCCGTGGGAGCTCGTCGCCGGTGACGCTCCGGTGATCGGTTGGTCGATCTGAGGCTACCATCAGCTCCAGCTCGACTTGTAGATGCTATAGGGGCCAAGCCCCGTCCCTTTTGCCCACTGGATCGATGACCTCGACATTGCCCGAGCTACGACAGCCGCCGATGTTAGTTCTGGCCGTTTCAGCCCCTGGGACTAGAAAAAATGGATGCGCCATCGAGTGGTCGTTCCCCTGGTGCCCTCCGCCATCCTTTTGGTCGCCGGAGGAGCAATCTCGAAGCCCTCCGCCGTCCCTGGAGTCACCGGAGGCTCGCCGCCGGTGGGTTTGACCCCATCGCCGGTGGGTTTGACCCCTGGGTCTATGACAGGTGGGGCCAGCCCCCTGACTAATTAAGTTTAGGTAATAAAAATAAATGATTAATTAAAACCCTAAACAATCACTGACATGTGGGCCAGCCCCTGTTAAATAACTAATTAACTTAAAGTTTAACTGGAATTTGACCAGAGTCACTGACCAGTGGGTCCCACTGGTCAGGTTTGACTTTCAGCGGCCAGTTGGACATGGTGATGTAATGCTGATGCAATAATACTAATTGTGTTTAATAATAATTCCAGAATAAGTGCAAAACTTTGGAAATTCATTGAAAATTGAATACAACTCCAAATTTGACAAATAATATATGGAAATTGATCAGAAAAATTCAGTGAACACAATGGTGTTACTTTCATGCATGTCAAACAAAGTTATGAAATAGCATCAGGTCAAATCAATTAAATGAATATGGTAAATATACTATTTCAACTTATATTGGAATTTGAATTCAAATCAGCATCATCCTAAAGGTTTGATAGCCACATTAGCTCATGCTATGTTCCATTTCATGCCATGATCATGCATCGTATTGTTGCATATGAATGTTATTTATTGTCGTTATTGATTCGGTAGGCTCTGCTCTTCCGAATACGTCTGAATATCCGACTGACGGATTTAATCCTTCCGCTGAGCAACAAGGCAAGAACCATTTTGATCATCCCGATATAATCCCATGTTCTTGCTCCTTCTCCCACTTATTGCATTAGGACAAAATATTTCAAATACGTTACTTCAATAACTGAACCTATTCCTTTGCATGACCTGACATTGTCACAGTAAATAGCCAAACCTTGCAACCTAGCATACCTGGTAGTTGCTTGAGCCTAGAGTTCTATCAGGTCTGTTTCATCTGGGTGATGAACAGGAATGAATGAATGTGTTCTAGTGACAAAGAATAAGTGTGGAACATGATTTGGTAAAGGTACCGATGCAAGGCTATGTAGGAGTACATGGCAGGTTGTTTCATTGGAACCGTCCTTAGGAACTAAGTTCCGTGTATGTAATCCAAGACGAGTTACTACCACATGCTGGGCCCTGAAATATGACCCCGCTCGACTTATGAATTTCCTAGTACTTGGTCCAGGAGTTGCAAGTAGTTTGTGGTGTTTATAGTCATGTTGGAGGCCATGCATAGTGCTGACCTTAGAGGTGGGCTATGATGCGGTAGACAGTGGCACGGTGTACCAAGTGGCACCCGGATGGTGGGCTTGGGAACCCTGCGCACATAGTTTGGGGCCGTGGCGGAAACCTCGGCCGAACTTCCGTGCGGGTTCACCCTCAAATAGCCGATAAACCTGGACTAGGTATTAGCGTGGTTAACAGTCGTGGCCGACTCCCTCGCTGGGCTTCCGCTTGAAGGTTGCCGAGTTGCATGTTGTGCACATGGTGATAAGTGGCGAGAGCATGTGTGAAGAGTACACACCTGGAGGGTTATGATCTATTCGAATAGCCGCATCTACGGATATGGACTACTTGGAGACATATGTTGTTCATAGACAACTTTAATGGCTACTCATAAAAGTATCAAGATAAACGTGAGTATCATGTATGGCATTTTCGTAGGGAAACGGAAAGGAGTCCATGATAGTGTATTGTTGTGGTGGTAGTGGACTCGTGTACGACTTATCAAAGTTGTTAAAACTATTTAAAAATTGTAGTTTAGCCTAGCCAAGAGTCAAAGCTGGCTTGCTACATGAAACACCACAACCCCCTTTATTCATAACTGAGCAAAAGTAGATAGATCTGTTCTAAAGTCTTGCTGTGTACTTTTGTACTCATGTTTGCTTAATAATTGTTGCAAAGGATACCTACGAGCCAACAGGTGTGTTCTTTCTAGACATCGATGATGACGAGTAGCTGGTGTCCCAGCTACGACCTGGCCCCTTTCAGAAGGGATCTGTAGATAGTCAGGCTTTGTGCCTTTTTCCTTTCAACTGTCTGTACCCAGACAGCTTTTATGCTTCTGTTGGTTTGTATAACTCTTCTTGTATGACTTGAATGTCGGGTCATGTGACCCCTGCCTGTATGAACATATTATGCAAGACTTTTCTGAGTCTTCTAAATAAATGTTGTGTTGTTGTATGGTTATGTTGTGATGCCATTGTTGTATCTATGCATATCGAGTATGTCATGCGTATGTGTGATGCACTATGATATGTATGGGATTCGACACCTAGTCGTATGCCCTTAGTAGCTCTCTATACAGAGAAATGCCCCTTTGTGATTCCACCGAGCCTTGGTAGTTCGCTACTGCTCCGAACACATTGGTTGACCGGCATGTATCCTTCTTAGTTGTTGTGTCTGTCCCTATGGGGAAATGTCGCGCGGTGTAATGGAGTCCTTGTAGCTTGCTACGACTCGTCTACACTCGCTGATGACCGACACCTGCTTTGGTGGGTTATGTATGCGTGTCTCTCTACAGTCGAGCCACTCAAGTTTATGACTAGATATGTCGACCCGAGTTCTTTGACATTGGAATGCTAGCGACACAAATGCATACTTGAGTCAAAAGGCGCAAATGGTCCCGGCTAAGGTAAGGTGGCAGCCGCGGGGTTAACCGTGCATGAGACCGCAAAGGAATGTGTTGTGTTACAGGCTGGATTCCTATGGCTTAGGATCAGGGTCCCGATAGCGTTGGTATCAGAGCCTGACTTACTGTAGGATTACCAAGCCAAACTGGTCGAAGTTAAGTCTAGAAATGCTTTAGTTACATATAAGGAAATTGTTTGTGGAAGGCAACGTAAGATTATTGCTTCTCTTCTTAAGTCATTCTATTCTGGTCATCCTCGTCTTTTCTATGGGGATTTAGAACTAGGTTACTTATCTATCTCTCATGATTGCGTGTTACTATTCGGTAGATTGTAGGAAAACGATTCGAGAGTTAATCTGAGTTTCTTCTTCCAAGGAAAAGAAAGTATGTTTTGATGACCATGGAATTGAACTTGATAGTTGAGTGGTTATGCTATCTTATCTTTTGTGGGTTGTCTCAAAATTGTTTTTGAGCATTTATAGTCATTATGTTGCCCAATTTCATCTCCACAGCTCTAATGCCTTTTTCATTACTCTCTATTTCAGATGCCTGGACGTCCTTCTCGACAGGTGGTTCGTCTGACTAGGTGCATTGATGTGCCGGGTCACACAGCCATGCTGGTTAGGATGATGTCATGAGCCGGTTACCGCTGGTACCCAGAGTATACAGTGGAGGAGCAGTACTGGGATTTCAATCAGAGTCGGTACCTGTGCACTATTAGGGTATTCCCAAATTACCCTGGAGCCGAGGAGCCGATCCATTGGTCCTATGGATTGAGGGGTACTGTTGACATGGCGGTACAAGATGCTGCCTATTCAATATTGACCATCATGAGAGCCAGACATGCACTGCTGCAGAATTCAGAGTTCTGCTATGTTCCCGCCTCTCAGCCAGGAGAAGAAGGATACCTCAGTGGGGTCTACTTTGATTCCTCTATGGAGGATTCGCTGCTGCAGTCCACCGCTGAGATGTTAGAGAATAGGGACAGAGATGCTCGTGCCCTTCGTATGGAGCTCTATGCTACTCGTGCCCGTTTGTGGATAGCCTTGACCCAACTGGCACCTGTAGTTCAGACTGGGTATGGAGATATGGAGATGTTGAACCCCGTTAGGACCCATCTTCTAGCTCATGTTGACTGGCCTGCTATAGGAGGTATTACCCCTCTTCGGGGACCTCTGCTACCACCAGTCAGGGGACCAGGGTCACACCCATGTCCTTACGGTTCCCAGGGGTCTCAGGCTCGAGTATTTCCTGATCCACAGGTTGAGCTCCCAGGCCATGGAGGCAACCTTTATGACATGTTTTATGTGGATGTTTGAATCCGTGAGTGGACGAGTAGTATGGTAGTAGTTGTACTTCCACAGTCCTGTGTGTCTTGTGGAGTATGCTTATGTCGTGAGACGAGTTCCGGAGGCATAGATAAATAATGTATAGGAAGCTTGGAAAGCCTCTCATAAGTAGTATCATCTCTTCAGTAGTTTGCTCTTCGGTTTGAGGTTGTACTGAACTATGTAATGGTGTGTATGAACCATGGTGTATATATAGTAGTTTGATTGTTACCATGTTGTTCGGATGTTCATTTCCGCATTCCATGTGTTGAGTGCATTCTTAATCCATAGTTAGTATTGATGTTGATTTAGTCTAAGCTGTGAGTTTGTTTGACAGGATGGTGTTTACCAGGCTGAACCGTGCCCCTACCCATGAGCAGGGAGAAGGTAGTCAGGCAGTACAGGAGGAACTGCCTCACCCGCCTTCTCTGGCGAAAGTTATGCTTGAGGCGGAAAGAAACAAGCGAGAGACAAACCGTCTGCTAGAACATATTGAGAAAAACACGGCTCGTCAGCCGCGAAATGATGCAGTGTCCCTCAATGACTTTGTCAGGCTGAATCCCCCGAAGTTCCATCACTCCGTCGATCCTCTCGACGCTGATGATTGGTTGTGCAGTATATCGTGCAAGATACGCTCTGCAAATGTTGCTGAGGCTGACAAGGTGACCTTTGCTGCGTATTTCCTGGAAGGCTCTGCCAATCTGTGGTGGGAGAATTTTAAAGCTATGCGTCCTGCCGGACTAGTAGCCACATGGGCAGATTTTAGTGCAACCTTCCATGTGCACCACATTCCAGAGGGCCTGATGGACCATAATAGAGAGGAATTTTGTGCCTTCTGATACGTCCATTTTGCAGCATGCTTTCATGTTGATATTTATTGCCTTTTTGGCTGTTATATTACTTGTGGTACCATATTTATGCCTTTTCTCTCTTATTTTGCAAGGTTTATTTGAAGAGGGAGAATTCAGGCGGCTGGAATTCTGGACTGGAAAAGGAGCAAATCCTAGTCCACTATTCTGCACATCTCCAAATGCCCTGGAAAGTTACATGGATTTTTTGGGATTATATAAAAAATACTGGGCGAAAGAACTACCGGAGGGGGGCTGCCAGGGCGCCACAAGCCCTGAAACCGCCACCCCCTGGTGGCGGAGTGGGGGCTTGTGGGCTCCCTGACGGCCCACTAGCCCCCCTCTTTTTCTATATGAAGCGTCCTGGTCCAGAAAAAAATCAGAAGGGAGCTTTTTCGTGGTTTCGCCGCCGCCACGAGGCGGAACTTGAAAAGATCCAATCTAGAGCTCTGGCAGGACGATCCTGCCGGGGAAACTTCCCTCCCAGAGGGGGAGATCGTCACCATCGTCATCACCAACACTCCTCTCGTCGGAGGGGAGGCATCTTCATCAACATTTTCATCAGCACCATCTCCTCTCCAATCTGTAGTTCATCTCTTGTAACCAATCTTCGTCTCGCAACTCCGATTGGTACTTGTAAGGTTGCTAGTAGTGTTGATTACTCTTTGTAGTTGATGCTAGTTGGATTACTTGGTGGAAGAGTTTATGTTCAGATCCTTGATGCTATTCATTACACCTCTGATCATAATTATGATTATGTTTTGTGAGTAGTTACTTTTGTTCCTGAGGACATGGGATAAGTCATGTTAATAATAGTCATGTGAATTTGATATTCGTTCGATATTTTTATATGATGTATGTTGTCTTTTCCTCTAGTGGTGTTATGTGAACGTGGACTACATAACACTTCACCATATTTGGGCCTAGAGGAAGGCATTGGGAAGTAGTAAGTAGATGATGGGTTGCTGGAGTGACAGAAGCTTAAACCACAGTCTATGCGTTGCTTCATGAGGGGCTGATTTGGATCCACTAGTTTAATGATATGGTTAGACTTTGTCTTAGTTCTTCTTTTGTAGTTGCGGATGCTTGCGAGAGAGGTTAATCATAAGTGGGATGCTTGTCCAAGTAAGGGCAGTACCCAAGCGCCGGTCCACCCACATATCAAATTATCAAAGTAACAAACGCGAATCATATGAACATGATGAAACTAGCATGACAGAAACTCCCGTGTGTCTTCGGGACCGTTTTTCCTCCTATAAGACTTTGTTCAGGCTTGTCCCTTGCTACAAAAGGGATTGGACCACTTGGTGCACCGTTGCTACTACTTGTTACTTGTTATTCTTTGCTTGCTACGTTTCACCTCGCTACACAATCACTTGTTACCGCTACTTTCAGTGCTTGCAGTTATTACCTTGCTGAAATCCGTTTATCAGAGCCTTCTGCTCCTCGTTGGGTTCGAAACTCTTACTTATCAAAAGGACTACGATTGATCCCCTATACTTGTGGGTTATCAAGACTCTTTTCTGGCGCCGTTGCCGGGGAGTGAAGCGCCTTTGGTAAGTGGAAATTGGTAACGAAACATTTATATACTGTGCTGAAATTTGTTGTCACTTGTCACTATGGAAACTGTTCCTTTGAGGAGTTCGTTCGGGGTATCTTCACCGCGAACGGAAGCACGAGGAGTTGCTCCTCAACCTGAGGTACCTACTGAAAATATCTTTTATGAAATTCCTTCTGGTATGCTTGAGAAACTGCTGGCTAATCCTTTCACATGAGATGGATCTTCACATCCAGACTTGCATCTAATCTATGTAGATGAAGTTTGTGGTTTATTTAAGCTTGCAGGTTTGCCCGAGGATGAGGTAAATAAGAAAGTCTTTCCTTTATCTTTGAAGGATAAGGCGTTGACATGGTATAGGCTATGTGATGATACTAGATCATGGGGCTACAATCGGTTGAAATTGGAATTTCATCAAAAGTTCTATCCTATGCATTTAGTACATCGTGATCGGAACTTTATTTATAACTTTTGGCCTCGTGACAGGGAAAGCATAGCTCAAGCTTGGGGGAGGCTTAAATCAATGTTATATTCCTGCCCCAATCATGAGCTCTCGAGAGAAATCATGACTCAAAAATTTTATGCTCGGATTTCTCATGAAGATCGTACCATGCTTGACACTTCTTGTACCGGTTCTTTTATGAAGAAGTATATTGATCACAAGTGGAATTTATTGGAGAGAATCAAACGCAACTCTGAAGATTGGGAGCTGGAGGAAGGTAAGGAGTCAGGTATGAATTTCTAGTTTGATTGCATTAAATCTTTTGTTGAGACAAACACTTCTAGAGATTTTAGCGCTAAGTATGGACTTGACTGTGAGATAGTAGCTTCTCTATGTGAATCTTTTGCTGCTCATGTTGATCTTCCCAAAGAGAAGTGGTTTAAATATCATCCTCCTGTAGAAAGCAACATAGCCAAAACCAATCTAGTTGAGGAGAAAGTCATTGCTTTTAGTGACCCTGTTGTACCTTGTGCTTACACTGAGAAACCACCATACCCTGCTAGGATAAAGGATTATTCTAAAGCTCCAACTGTGATACGTAGGGGTTACATTAGACCTCTTGCACCCCGTGAGGAGATTAGAGTTGAACCTAGTGTTGCTATTATCAAAGATCTCTTAGCCGAAAACATAGATGGGCATGTTATCAAATTCTGTGAGGACTCCGCTAGAATTGCTAAACCTCACGCGAAAGACAAATACGGACCTGTAGTTGGCCTGCCCGTTGTTTCTGTCAAGATAGGAGATCACTATTACCATGGTTTATGTGATATGGGATCTAGTGTTAGTGCAATACCCCATTCTCTATATGATGAAATCAAAGATGAGATTGCACCTGCTGACTTAGAACCCATTGATGTCACTATTACGCTAGCTAATAGAGACACTATCTGCCCTCTGGGAATTGTGAGAGACGTAGAAGTTCTGTGTGGTAAGACGAAGTATCCTACTGATTTCCTCGTCCTTGGTACTGCACAAGATAGCTTTTGTCCCATCATATTTGGTAGACCCTTTATCAACACTGTCAATGCTCACATTGATTGCATTAAGAAGACTGTCACAGTAAGTTTCGAGGGTGTGTCTCATGAATTATCTTCTCCAAGTTTGGAAGACAAACCCATGAAAGAGAGTCGTCTGGTAGGAATGAAATCATTGCTCTTGCCTCTATTTCCGTACCTCCTACGGATCCTTTAGAGCAATATCTGCTTGAGCATAAAATTATATGCATATGGAGGAGAGAGATGAGATAGATAAAATTGTCTTAGAACAATATCCTATTCTCAAGAATAATCTGCTTGTTGAACTGCTTGGGGATCCTCCCCCACCTAACGGTGATCCTGTGTTCAAGCTTAAACAGTTGCCTGATACTCTTAAGTCTGCCTATCTTGATGAGAAGGAGATATATCCTGTCATTATTAGTGCCCTCCTCTCAGAACACGAAGAGAAGAAGTTACTAAGGACTCTGAGGAAGCACCGTGCTGCTATTGGATATACTCTTGATGATCTTAAGGGTATTAGTCCTACTCTATGTCAGCACAAGATTAAAACTGATCCTGACTTTAAACCAGTTGCTAATCATCAAAGGAGATTAAATTCTAAGATGAAAGAGGTCATTAGAAAAGAAATATTAAAGCTTCTAGAAGCAGGAATCATTTATCCTGTTGCTCATAGTGATTGGGTAAGTCCAGTACATTGTGTACCTAAGAAGGGAGGTATCACCGTCGTTCCTAATGATAAGGATGAACTAATCCCACAAAGGATTATTACCGGCTATAGGATGGTGATATACTTCCAGAAACTGAACAAGGCAACCAGGAAAGATCATTATCCTTTGCCGTTTATCGACCAAATGCTAGAAAGGCTATCAAAGCACAAACACTTTTGCTTTCTAGACGGTTATTCAGATTTCTCGGAAATACCTGTTGCACAATCTGATCAGGAGAAAACCACTTTCACCTACCCTTTCGGTACCTTTGCCTATAGATGTATGCCTTTTGGCTTATGTAACGCACCTGCCACTTTTCAAAGATGTATGATGGCTATATTCTCTGACTTCTGTGAAAAGATTGTCGAGGTTTTCATGGATGACTTCTCCGTTTACGGGTCTTCCTTTGATGATTGCCTCATCAACCTTGATCGAGTCTTACAGAGATGCGAAGAAACCAACTTCGTCTTGAATTGGTAGAAGTGCCACTTTATAGTTAATGAAGGTATCGTCTTAGGACACAAAATCTCTGAAAGAGGCATTGCAGTTGACAAGGCTAAGGTTGATGCAATTGAGAAAATGCCTTGCCCCACATATATCAGAGGTATACGAACTTTCCTAGGTCATGCTGGTTTCTATAGAAGGTTCATTAAAGACTTCTCTAAGATTTCTAGGCCTCTTACCAACCTCTTGCAGAAGGATGTTACTTTTGTTTTTGATGAGGATTGTGAGGAAGCCTTTGAAATACTTAAGAAGGCTTTGATAACCGCACCTATTGTTCAACCACCAGACTGGAACTTGCCCTTTGAAATCATGTGTGATGCTAGTGATTATGCCGTTGGTGCTGTTCTAGGACAAAGTGTTGACAAGAAGTTGAATGTCATTCACTATGCTAGTAAAACTCTAGACAGTGCCCAAAGAAACTATGCCACTACGGAGAAGGAATTTTTAGCACTCGTGTTTGCATGTGAAAAGTTCATATCTTACATAGTTGACTCCAAAGTCACTATTCACTCTGATCATGCTGCTATTAAGTACCTTATGGAGAAGAAGGATGCTAAGCCTAGGCTTATCAGATGGGTTCTCCTGCTACAGGAATTTGATTTGCACATCGTTGACCGAAAGGGTGCTGATAACCCTGTAGCAGATAACTTGTCTAGGCTAGAGAATGTCCTTGATGACCCACTACCTATTGATGATAGCTTTCCTGATGAGCAATCAAATGTCATCGCACTTCACATAGTGCACCGTGGTATGCCGATTATGCAAACTATATCGTAGCCAAATACATACCACCCAGTTTCACCTATCAGCAAAAGAAGAAATTCTTCTTTGATTTGAGACACTACTTTTGGGATGATCCTCACCTTTATAAGGAAGGAGTAGATGGTGTTATTAGACGTTGTGTGCCTGAACATGAACAGGGAGAGATCTTGCAGAAGTGCCATTCTGAAGCCTATGGAGGACACCACGCTGGAGATAGAACTGCCCATAAGGTATTGCAATCAGGCTTCTATTGGCCCACTCTATTCAAGGTTGCCCGTAAGTTTGTCTTGTCTTGTGATGAATGCCAAAGAATAGGGAACATCAGTAAGCGTCAGGAAATGCCTATGAACTATTCACTTGTCATTGAACCATTTGATGTCAGGGGATTTGATTATATGGGACCCTTCCCGAGTTCCAATGGGTACACTCACATCTTAGTTGATGTGGATTACGTTACTAAGTGGGTAGAAGCTATCCCCACTAAAAATGCTGATCACCACACCTCTATTAAGATGCTTAAAGAAGTCATATTCCCAAGATTTGGAGTCCCTAGATACTTGATGACTGATGGTGGTTCACACTTCATTCATGGTGTTTTCTGCAAGATGCTAGCTAAGTATGCTGTCAACCATAGAGTTGCATCTCCTTATCATCCTCAGTGTAGTGGTCAAGTGGAGTTGAGTAATAGGGAGATCAAGTTGATCCTACAAAAGACCGTCAATAGATCTCGAAAGAACTGGTCTAGCAAACTTGACGATGCACTATGGGCTTATAGGACTGCTTATAAGAATCCCATGGGCATGTCACCGTATAAAATGGTTTACGGTAAGGCCTGTCATTTACCTCTTGAGCTGGAACACAAAGCTTATTGGGCAATCAAAGAGCTCAACTTTGATTTCAAACTTGCCGGTGAGAAGCGGTTGTTTGATATCAGCTCGTTAGATGAATGGAGAGCCCAGGCATATGAGAATGCCAGGTTGTTCAAGGAAAAGGTTAAGAGATGGCACGAGAAACGAATACAGAAACGAGAGTTCAATGTAGGTGATTATGTCCTGCTATACAATTCTCGTTTGAGATTCTTTGCAGGCAAGCTTCTCTCTAAATGGGAAGGTCCCTATGTTATCAAGGAAGTATATCGTTCCGATGCCATCAAAATCAATAACACGGAAGGAAATTTTCCTACAGTGGTAAATGTGCAAAGAATCAAGCATTACATCTCTGGTACTCCCATAAATGTTGAGACCAATATCATCAATGTCATAACTCCAGAGGAGTACATAAGGGATGTTTATGAGCCTGTTTCAGACCTTGAAAACGAAGATGTGTCTGTTTCGGTAAGAAATTGGACTCCGATGCTTTTCCAATAGGAAATTTCTTCCGTTTTGGAATTTTTGGAAATTTAGAAAAATAAAAAGCAGTCTGGAGAGCGAACGAGGCGGCCACAAGCCCTGCCACCGCCCCCTACCCCCTGTTGGCGGAGGGCAAGCTTGTGGGCACCTTGTGTGCCTCCCAGACTCCGTTTTCTTGCGGAGGACTCCTTCTGGCCCAGAAAAAAATCAATATATAGTCGCCCGAAGGTTTTGATCTCCGTATCGCGCAGTTTTCCTCTGTTTTCGTTTCGAGCTTGTTTCTGCCACAGATCTAGGTCAAGATGTCTTCCCAGGATTCAGAGGGGGAGAGCTATGTGGCTGACTACCTTGCTAACCCCAAGGTCTATGAGGACTTGGAACCATATGGCTGGACCACTGATGAGGAAGAGGACTATGAGCCCAAAGGGAAGGAGCAAACGAGTTCCGATGAAGAGGAGGCTCCTCTACCTCAACCTGCAAGCACCCATGTGGAGTTCAAGAAGTCAAGTCTCCCTGACCATAGGAAGAAGCCTAAGACCTTGTTTATCCCTTCTCGTTTCTTGCAGGAGAGTAAGCAGGAACTTTGTCATAGAGTGTTGAAACTTGAGGAAGAAAATGACGATCTAAGGGAGCAGAACTTCTTTCTCAAGTGGAAATTAGACAAGCTCAAGACCGCTCCAACACCACCACCATCACCACCGAAGGAAGGCAACTAAGCATTGGTATGGGCAATCCCCTTGGCTTCTGCCAAGCTTGGGGGAGTTGCCCTGGTATCGTATCACCTTTATATATTTTTCTTTTACCTTTGTTTTAGTTCTTTCCTTTTCAGTTTTTATTTCTTCTCTTAGAGGAATAAGTCTTTAGTTTTTAGTTTGAGTCTTTTGCTTTTGTCTGTCTCCCGATGTATTCGAGCTTACGAGCTATATAATAAAGAGTATCTCAGTTAAGGGCTTTGCTTTGTGCCATGATCAAAAGTATGAAAAGAACGATAGCATGAAAGATCATGAGACGATCTTATGGAAAGTGATAACTTCACTTATGACACGTATGATGATTGAAACTGGTTGAGAATAAATCAACATAGACATTAGTCATTGTTGCAATTAATAAGAAGTAATAAGGAAAGAGAGGTTCACATATAAATATATCATCTTAGGCACTTTTTACAATTGTGAGCACTCTATTGCATGCCTAGGAGTAGATGTTGGACAAGGAAGACAACATAATGAATTGTGTTTGCTTGGTTCAAACAATGTTATATGATTAGAGATCCCTTAGCATGTGACGATTGCTTCCACCTCATATTAGCCAAAACTCCTGCACGAAGTAGAGATACTACTTGTGCATCCATGAACCTCCAACCCAGTTTTGCCATGAGAGTCCACCATACCTACCTATGGATTGAATAAGATCCTTCAAGTAAGTTGTCATCGGTTCAAGCAATAAAAATTGCTCTCTAATATGTCTGATCTATTAGTGTGTGGAAAATAAGCTTTGTACGAAACTGTGATGAAGAAGACATAAAAGCGACATACTACATAATAA
Organism: Hordeum vulgare subsp. vulgare; assembly: GCF_904849725.1. NCBI lineage: Eukaryota > Viridiplantae > Streptophyta > Magnoliopsida > Poales > Poaceae > Hordeum > Hordeum vulgare. The sequence continues at coordinate 394,611,156 of NC_058521.1, read as the reverse complement.
AGTTCTTTATCAGAGGAGGCAATATAAAGTGACGTTCCTCCGCACTAAGAGGACACGCATCCAAACCTCAAAGCGCTTGGCAACCTCTGCTTCCCTCTGCGAAGGGCCTACTTTTTACCCTTGTAAGAGTCATGGTGATCTTCACTAATTCCCTTTTTGCCTTTGTCTTGGCTACCGTCACATGCTTGGGAAAGATCTATATTCATATATCAACTTGGAGTTGAGTACTTATGCTTTATTCTTGTTGACTTTACCTTTGAGGTAAATGGTTGGGAGGCAAAACTATAAGCCCCTATCTTCCTCTGTGTCCAGTTGAAACTTTGACACCATGAGTACCACGTGAGTTGTAACAATTGTGGAAAACAAAAGAGATGATTGAGTATGTGGGTTTGCCTTACAAGCTCTTATTTGACTCTTTCTGATGTTGTGATAAATTGTAATTGCTTCAATGACTATGGTTTATTGTTGGTTACTTCTCGGTAAGGTTTTTGCTTCATGCTTTTCTTTGTGAAGGAATTTTTACTTTCCCATAAGAATCTTTATGATGTATTGCTTTTCTATGTGTGATCATGATGCCTTCATGTCCGTATTATGTTTTATCGACACCTTCGTCCCTCAACATGTGGACATGTTTATGGGACTTGGTTTTCGCTTGAGGACAAATGAGGTCTAAGCTTGGGGGAGTTGATACGTCCATTTTGCATCATGCTTTCATGTTGATATTTATTGCTTTTTGGGATGTTATATTACTTGTGGTACCATATTTATGCCCTTTCTCTCTTATTTTGCAAGGTTTATTTGAAGAGGGAGAATTCAGGCGGCTGGAATTCTGGACTGGAAAAGGAGCAAATCCTAGTCCACTATTCTACACATATCCAAATGCCCTAAAAAGTTATGTGGATTTTTTTGGGATTATATAAAAAAACTGGGCGAAAGAACTACCGGAGGGGGCTGCTAGGGCGCCACAAGCCCTGACACCGCCACCCCCTGGTGGCGGAGTGGGGGCTTGAGGGCTCCTGACGGCCCACTAGCCCTCCTCTTTTTCTATATGAAGCGTCCTGGTCCAGAAAAAATCAGAAGGGAGCTTTTTTGTGGTTTCGCCGCCACCACGGGGCGGAACTTGAGCAGATCCAATCTAGAGCTCCGGTAGGACGATCCTGCCGGGGAAACTTCCCTCTCGGAGGGGGAGATTGTCGCCATCGTCATCACCAACACTCCTCTCGTTGGAGGGGAGGCATCTTCATCAACATCTTCATCGGCACCATCTCGTCTCCAATCCCTAGTTCATCTCTTGTAACCAATTTTCGTCTCGCAACTCCGATTGGTACTTGTAAGGTTGCTAGTAGTGTTGATTACTCTTTGTAGTAGATGCTAGTTGGATTACTTGGTGGAAGAGTTTATGTTCAGATCCTTGATGCTATTCATTACACCTCTGATCATAATTATGATTATGTTTTGTGAGTAGTTACTTTTGTTCCTGAGGACATGGGATAAGTCATGTTAATAATAGTCATGTGAATTTGATATTCGTTCGATATTTTGATATGTTGTATGTTGTCTTTTCCTCTATTGGTGTTATGTGAATGTTGTCTACATAACACTTCACCATATTTGGGCCTAGAGGAAGGCATTGGGAAGTAGTAAGTAGATGATGGGTTGCTGGACTAACAGAAGCTTAAACCCAAGTCTATGTGTTGCTTCGTGAGGGGCTGATTTGGATCCACTAGTTCAATGCTATGGTTAGACTTTGTCTTAATTCTTCTTTTCTAGTTGAGGATGCTTGCGAGAGAGGTTAATCATAATTGGGATGCTTGTCCAAGTAAGGGCAGTACCCAAGCACCGGTCCACCCACATATCAAACTATCAAAGTAACGAACACGAATCATATGAACATGATGAAACTAGCATGACAAAAATTCCCGTGTGTCCTCAGGAGCGTTTTTCCTCCTATAAGACTTTGTTCAGGCTTGTCCCTTGATACAAAAGGGATTGTGCCACTTGCTGCACCGTTGCTACTACTTGTTACTCTTTGCTTGCTACGTTTCACCTCGCTACACAATCACTTGTTACCGCTACTTTCAGTGCTTGCAGTTATTACCTTCCTGAAATCCGTGTATCAGAGCCTTCTGCTCCTCGTTGGGTTCGACACTCTTACTTATCGAAAGGACTACGATTGATCCCCTATACTTCTGGGTCATCACCTTCACCTAGCGAAAGTTGACCGTGGATGCTTATTGCCGCGAGTTCGGTAATCTCGCTCGCTACGCAATTGAAGAGGTGTCAACTGACGCCAAGAAGCAAGTAATATTCCGCAAGGGTCTGAGCCCCGAACTTAGTCGTGACCTACGCCTTCATGAATACACAAGTTTTCAAGCTCTTGTCAACAAGGCGATTAGTGCTAAGACTGGTCATACCGACTATGAAGCCACGAAGAAGCACTCTCGCGATTCGGGCTCCTCATTTGGTTCAGCGTTTCCGAAATGCAGGTTGTGGGTCCCGAATAGCTCTCTGCCGCTAAGATATACCCTGAGGCCATCCTATGTGGCGCCTCAGGCGAACCAGACCAACCCTCTAGCAAAGACCTATGGTGGTCCAGCTAGCAATGCTGCACCAAGTGCCAATCAGGTGATCTGTTACAAGTGTGGAGAACCAGGGCACTACTCACGAGAGTGTCCCCAGAATATAGGTGCCAAGCGACCTGGAAAGTCCGTTGGGAAAGGCAAGTCGGGCAAAGCTTATTATGTGAAGCCAACTCCTGCGCGTGGCCGCATGAATTATGTCTCAGCAGAAGAAGTTGCAAAGGATCCCGACGTCATTTTGGGTACGCTCCTTGTCAATCATCACCCAACGTCTGTTCTTTTTGACACTAGGTCATCTCATTCCTTCATTTCCGAAAGTTATGCACTGTTGCATAACATGTCCTTTTGGGATATGCGAATCCCCTTAGTTGTCCAAACCCATGGTAGTAAATGGAAAACTTCTAGGATAAGTTATGACAATGAAATCCTAGTAGACAGGCTAGTTTTTCTAGCATCATTGATAGCCCTGAAATCCTCGGATATCAATATCATCTTGGGTATGGATTGGATGTCAGCTCATTATGCCAAGATTGATACCCATTCTAGGAATGTTCAACTTACCCATCCCTCGGGTGAGATAGTTAATGTCTCTACTCGAGTTGCCAAATGCCAACTCTATTCCCTCAATGCTAGTCCTCTTCCAGAACTTGAAGACATTTCGGTAGTCCGTGACTTCCCGGATGTTTTTCCAGAAGAACTGCCAAGAATTCCACCTGATAGGGATGCAGAGTTTCTGATAGACCTTTTTCCAGGAACTGTCACAATAGCCAGAAGTCCCTATAAGATGGCACCCTTGGAGCTAGCCAAACTTAAGAAACAACTAGATGAGTCCTTGAATAAAGGTTTTATTCGACCTAGCTCTTCTCCTTGGGCTTGTCCCGTCCTCTTCGTTAAGAAGATAGATGGAACGGACCGGACGGTTGTAAATTATCGACGAGTTAACCTGGTCACCATAAAGAACAAGTATCCGCTCCCCAGGAACAATGATCAGTATGATCAGCTCGCTGGATCCTCAGTCTTCTCCAAAATGGATTTGAGGTTGGGTTACCATCAAATCAAGATCAAGAACGGGGACATTCCAAAATCGACCTTTGTTACTCGTTATGGCCAATACAAGTACACCGTCAGGTCCTTCAGTTTAACCAGTGCCTCAACCACCTTCTCTCGCTTGATGAATTCAATCTTCATGGAGTATTTGGATAAATTTGTCGTGGTATACATCGATGATATCCTCATCTACTCGAAGAATGAACAAGAACATGATGAGAATCTAAGGCTGGTATAGATGAAACTTCGAGAGCATCGCCTTTATGCCAAGTTTTCAAAATGTGAATTTTGGTTACCAAAAGTGACCTATCTAGGCCACGTAATCTCTGGTAAGGGTATGGCTGTCAATCCCGAGAGAGTTCAAGCTGTCCTTGATTGGACTCAACCTGTATCGGTTAGGCAAGTTAGGAGTTTTCCTGGTCTAGCGAGCTATTGTTGCTGCTTGGTCGAGAACTTCTCCAAGGTTGCAAAGCCTCTAACTGAACTCCTCAAGAAAGATAAAAAGTTTGATTAGACACCACAGTGTGAGCATAGTTTTCAGGAACTGAAAAGACACCTGACTTCCGCACCTATGTTGCTACCACCAGATTTCTCTAAGGACTTTGTTATCTATTGTGACGCCTCATGACAAGGATTAGGTTGCATTCTTATGCATGATCGGCATGTGATTGCATATGCATCTCGACAGTTGCGTCCACATGAGGATAATTATCCCACACATGATCTTGAGCTGGCAGTTGTAGTCCATGCACTAAAAACCTGGCGACATTACCTTCTTGGTAATCGTTGCGAAATATTCACTGATCACCAAAGTCTGAAATATACCTTCACCCAGCCGGATTTGAATCTCAGGCAAAGACGGTGGGTTGAGTTGATCTCAAACTACGACTTAGGGATAACTTACACCCCGGGGAAGGCCAATGTCATGGCTGATGCACTAAGTCGTAAGTCTTATTGTAACAATCTGATGCTACAACAAGGTCAACCACGTCTCTATGAGGAATTTCGGAAGTTAAACCTCCACATTGTTTCTCAAGGATTCCTTTCTACCCTGGTGGCGAAACCTACTCTTAGGGGTCAAATCATAGCTCGCCAAAGGCGTGATAAGGGTATATCACGGATCAAGGAGATTATTATTAGCGAAAACGCTAAGGAATTCTCCATGAATGATCAAGATGTTGTGTTTTCCAGAACCGTCTAGTGGTTCCTAAGAATCCACATCTAAGGCAGTTGATCCTTAAGGAGGCTCATGATTCTCCTCACATTATTCATCCTGGTAGTACTAAGATGTATCAGGACTTACGCCACAGGTTTTGGTGGACTAGGATGAAGAGAGAAATTGCTAAGTTCATTGCTAACTGCGACGTTTGTCGTCGAGTTAAGGCAGAACATCAAAGGCCTGGTGGCACCCTTCAACCTTTAGCTATTCCAGAATGGAAATGGGATAAAGTCAGTATAGATTTCATCACTGGTTTCCCAAGACTAAGAAAGGAAATAATGCTATCTTTGTGATCATTGACCGTCTTTGCAAAGTAGCTCTTTTTCTTCCAGTTCGTGAGAGTATAACAGCTAGCCAGCAAGAAGAGTTACATATCTCTCGAATAGTGTCTCTTCATGGTGTTCCTCTGGAGATTAACTCAGATCATGGGAGTATTTTTACTTCTCGCTTCTGGGAAAGTTTTCAGAATGCCATGGGGACTCACCTATCTTTTAGCACTGCTTTCCATCCTCAATCAAGTGGTCAAGTAGAAAGAGTGAATCAAATCATAGAGGATATGCTCGAGATTGTGTTATATCGTTCGGTATGAATTGGGAGAAGTGCCTTCCATTCGCTGAATTTGCTTATAACAATAGTTATCAATCAAGCTTGGGCAAAGCCCCTTTTGAAGTTCTCTATGGACGAAGATGTCGAACACCTCTTAATTGGTACGAAACCGGAGAGAGGCAACTCTTTGGTCCGGATATTATCCAGGAAGCAGAAGAGCAAGTTCGCATTATTTGTGAAAAGTTGGAAACAACCCAATCTCGTCAAAAGAGCCAATAGGATCGTCATCATAAGGATGTGACCTTTGAAGTTGACGAGAAGGCTTACCTTCGGGTTACAACTTTCAAGGGTACCCATCGCTTCGGTATCAAGGGCAAGTTGGCTCCTGGTTACATTGGTCCTTTTCGCATTCTTCCCAAACGAGGAGAAGTTGCCTACCAGTTGGAACTTCCTCCGCATCTTTCCAAGGTTCATGATGTTTTCCACGTCTCGCAACTCAGGCGTTGCTTTTTGGATCCTATCCGTGAAGCTGACCACGAAAAGCTTGATCTCCAAGATAACCTTTCATACCGAGAATACACTGTTCGTATTCTTGATCAAGCTGAGCGTACCACTCGACGTCGAAACCTCAAGTTTCTTAAAGTTCAATTGTCAAATCATTCTAAAAAAGAGGCAACATGGGAAAGAGAGGACCATCTTCGACTTGAGTATCCCGCGCTATTCCCGACGACTTCCAAATCTCGGGACGAGATTCTTTTGAGTGGGGGTGAGTAGTCACATCCCTAGCTACCCTTTGATGATTAGCAAGATTGTGCTCATATTTTCATTCTTGCATTAAAAGTGAAAATGGAAATCAAAGAGAAAAACCCTAGCAACTCTATATTCAAAACAATTCAAAGTTGTGACAAATCAGTGAACCCAAAATGGCCTTCATAAAAGTCCATCATTTTTGGTAAATATTGGAAACAACAATTCAGGGTGGATTTATTTTTAAAATACTTTTGGCATTTTATTTTAAATACAAAAGCCACTGAAATCAACTATATATTTGATTTCAAATATTTCAGAAATTCATACAATGTCGAATCTTTTATATGGGGTTGGAAATAATCCAAAAAACACCCGAGCATTATTTATACTATTTTAGAAATAGTTTGGAGCCAAAAATAAAATGAAACAAATGTCAGAAATAATAAAACAGAAAACAGAAAAGAAAGAAAAGAGAAAACTCTTACCCGTCGCTCAGCTGGCCCAAGCCCATCCCCTCGCTGTCGTCTTCCTCTTGCTAGTGGGCAGCAGGAGGTGGCCGCCGCCTCCTCCGCAAAGGCCACACACCTGCATGCCTTCCTGGACCCTCCTCGTCGCGCTGGCATGGAGGGATAAGCCTCCCGCACCCGTTCCCATCCTCTCCCCCCTCCTCGCTCGCCCCCCTGCGCCTCTCGCTCGGCCGCCATTGGAGCGAGCTCGAGCTCGAGCTCGCTGTCATCTCTGGCCTCCCCAAGCCTCTCTGAGCATGCCGTTCGCTCTGCCTCATCGAGCTTGTCGTCCCTGCCAAAGGAGAAGAGCCCCTGAGCCCTGCATCGCGAGATAGCCGTCTTCTTTTTCATCGGCTCGCCGTTGATCGCTGTCGACGTCCTCCCTCTCCAAGCCGTCCCCGAGCATGCTTTCAACGCCTCTATAATACCCATGAGCCCAGAGTGCTTTCCCCCTCGTTTTCCCCCTCGATCCCTTGCCCTAGGCCCCGATTCCACTGGAGCCTTACGAGATCCGCCGCGGTATCTCGTCGCCGGTGATGCTCCGATGATCGGTTGGTGGATTTGAGGCTACCATCAGCTCCAACTCGACTTGTACATGCTATAGGAGCCAAGCCCCGTCCCTTTTGCCCTCTGGATCGGTGACCTCGACATTGCCCGAGCTCCGGCAGCCGCCGAGCTCATCGCCCATGTTAGCTCCGGCCGTTTCAGCCCCTGGGACTAGCAAAAATGGATGCGCCATCGAGTGGTTGTTCCTCTGGCGCCCTCCGCCGTCCTTTTGGTCGCCGGAGGAGCAATTCCGAAGCCCTTCGCCATCCCTGGAGTCACCACAGGCTCGTCGTCGGTGGGTTTGACCCCATCGCCGGTGGGTTTAACACCCCTGGGTCTATGACAGGTGGGGCCATCCCCCTGACTAATTAACTTTAGGTTAATAAAAATAAATGATTAATTAAAACCCTAAACAGTCACTAACATGTGGGCCAACCCTTTTAAATATCTAATTAACTTAAAGTTTAACTCGAATTTGACCAGAGTCACTGACCAGTGGGTCCCACTGGTCAGGTTTGACTTTCAACAACCAGTTGGACCTGCTGATGTCATGCTGATGCAATAATACTAATTATGTTTAATAATAATTCTAGAATAATTGCAAAACTTTGGAAATTCATAGAAAATTGAATACAGCTCCAAATTTGACAAATAATATATGGAAATTGATCAGAAAAATTCAATGAACACAATGGTGATACTTTGATGCATGACAAACAAAGTTATGAAACACCATCAGGTCAAATCAATCAAATGAATATGGTCAATATACTATTTCAACTAATATTGGAATTTGAATTCAAATCAGCATCATCCTAAAGGTTTGATAGCCACATTAGCTCATGCTACATTCCATTTCATGCCATGATCCTGCATCATATTGTTGCATATGAATGTTATTGATTGTCGTTATTGTTTCGGTAGGCTCTGCCCTTCCGGATACGTCTGAATATCCGACTGACGGATTTAATCCTTCTGCTGAGCAAAAAGGCAAGCACCATTTTGATCATCCCGATATAATCCCATGTTCTTGCTCCTGCTCCCACTTATTGCATTAGGACAAAATATTTCAAATACTTTACTTCGGTAGCTGAATCTATTCCTTTGAATGACCTGTCATTGTCACAGTGAATGGCCAAACCTTGCAACCTAGAATACCTAGTAGTTGCTTGAGCCATGATGTGCTTTTCCTGCTATGCTTGCTGCGCCTAGAGTTGTGTCAGGTATGTTTCATCTGGGTGATGAACAAGAATGGATGAATGTGTTCTAGTGACAAAGAATAAGTGTGGAACCTGATTTGGTAAAGGTACCGATGAAAGGCTCTGTAGGAGGACATGGTGGGTTGTTTCATTGGAACCGTCCTTAGGAACTGAGTTTCGTGTATGTAATCCAAGACGAGTTACTACCACATGCTGGGCCCTAAAATATAATCCCGCTCGACTTATTAATTACGTAGTACTCGGTCGAGGAGCTGCAAGTAGTTTCTGGTGTTTATAGTCATGCTGGAGGCCGTGCATAGTGCTGACTTTAGAGGTGGGCTATGATGCGGTCGGCAGTGGCACGGTGTACCAAGTGGCACCCGGATGGTGGGCTTGGGAACCGTGCGCACATCGTTTGGGCCCGTGGCGGAAACCTCGGTTGGACTTCCGTGCGGGTTCACCCTCAAATAGCCAATAAACCTGGACTAGGTATTAGCATGGTTAACGATCGTGGCCGACTCCCTCGCTGGGCTTCCGCTTGAAGGTTGCCGAGGTGCATGACGTGCACATGGCGATAAGTGGCGAGAGCGTGTGTGAAGAAGTACATCCCTGCAGGGTCATGATCTATTCGAATAGCCGCGTCCACGGATATGGACTACTTGGAGACATATGTTGTTCATAGACAACTTTAATGGCTACTCATAAAAGTATCAACATAAGCGTGAATATCATGTATGGCATTTCCGTAGGGAAACGGAAAGGAATCCATGATAGTGTATTGTTGTGGTGGTACTGGACTCGTGTACGACTTATCTAAGTTGTTAAAACTATTTAAAAATTGTAGTTTAGCCTAGCCAAGAGTCAAAGCTGGCTTGCTGCATGAAACACCACAACCCCCTTTATAGATACGTGAGCATGAGTAGATAGATCTGTTCTAAAGTCTTGCTGAGTACTTTTGTACCCATGTTTCCTTAATAATTGTTGCAGAGGATACCCACGAGCCAACAGGTGGGTTATTTCTAAACATCAATGATGACGAGTAGCTGGTGTCCCAGCTACGACCTGGACCATTTCAGAAGGGATCTGTAGATAGTCAGGCTTTGTGCCTTTTTCCTTTCAACTATGAGTACCCAGACAACTTTTATGCTTCCGTTGGTTTGTATAACTCTGCTTGTATGACTTGAGTGTCGGGTCATGTGACCCCTGCCTGTATGAACATATTATGCAAGACTCTTTCCGAGTCTTCTAAATAAATGTTGTGTTGTTGTATGGTTACGTTGTGATGCCATTGTTGTATCTATGCATATCGAGTATGTCATGCGTACGTGTGATGCACTATGATATGTATGGGATTCGACACCTAGTCGTATGCCCCTAGTAGCTCTCTATACAAAGAAATGCCCCTTTGTGATTCCATCGAGCCTTGGTAGTTCGCTACTGCTTCGGACAGATTGGTTGATCGGCATGTATCCTTCTTAGCTGTTGTGTCTGTCCTTACGGGGAAATGTCACGTGGTGTAATGGAGTCCTTGTAGCTTGCTATGACTCGTCTACACTCGCTGATGACCGACACCTGCTTTGCTGGGTTATGTATGCCACTTGAGTTTATGACTAGATATGTCGACCCGGGTTCTTTGACATTGGAATGCTAGCGACACAAATGCATACGTGAGTCAAAATGTGCAAACGGTCCCGGCCAAGGTAAGGTGGCAGGCGGGGGGTTAACCGTGCGTGAGACCGCAAAAGGGATGTGTTGTGTTACAGGATGGATTCCTATAGCTTAGGATCGGGTCCCGACATCAAAATCACAGTTAAGTTTAACATACTTCCTATGCATAGGCATTTGTTAAGCAAAAAAATTATCAAGGCAAGCAAAAACTAGCATATGCAAGGGAGGAGAATAAAATACTAACAATCTCAACATAACCAGAGGTAAATTAGTAATATGAAAATTTCTAGGACCATATTTTCCTCTATCATAGTAATTGCATGTAAGATCATACTCAAATTCAACAATATAGCTATAATATAAAATTTTCTCTTCATGATCTACATGCATGCAAAGTTGAAACTCTTCCAAAATAATGGGATTATCATCAAATAAAGTCACGACCTCTCCAAACCCACTTCTATCAAATAATTCATAAGATTGAACACTCTCCAAAATAGTGGGATCAATAATGCCTAAAGTTGACACTCTTCCAAACACACTTTGAATATCATATTCATGAAGAGTATTAAATAAATTATCAAGATCATAAGAAGCATTATCAGCCCAATCATGATCATTGCAATAAGTAGTGGTCATGGCAAACTCATCAAATATAGCATCCCCAAGCTTGTAGGTTTGAATATCATTAGCACAATTGATATTAATATAATTTATAACAATATCATTGCAATCATGTTTTTCATTCAAGGAAACATCGGAATCACTTCATCACAATTTTCAAATTCACGATTCTCAAGCAAAACTTCATAGAAATAATCAAGTACACTCAACTCACTAGCAATAGGTTCATCATAATTGGATCTCTTGAAAATACTAGCAAGTGGATGAGGATCCATATCAATAGATTTTTAGCAAGCAAATAGAAGGCACATAGCAACATAAGAAAAGATAGCAAACAAGAAAAAGGCAAACGGAAAAGAGGGCGAATAAAACATCAAATTTTTGTGAAGTGGGGAGAGGAAAACGAGAGGCAAATGTCAAATAATGTAAATTGGGAGGAGATGAGACTTTTGATTAGGAACCTGTTTGATGTTTGATGTTGAAATTCCTTTTCATGTCTGCTAGAACTACGTTGGTATTTCCCCAAAGAGGAAGGGATGATGCAGTATAGCGACGATAGGTATTTCCCTCAGTGATGAGACCAAGGTTATCGAACCAGTAGGAGAACCTCCTCGCACCACGTAAACAACACCTGCACACAACTGATGACGAGTTGATATATATACTTCTCGCCCCTTGTTGTTTGCCCCAAGTGGAAGGTGGAGATGTAGTCAGCAGCAAATTTCCCTTACACGGAGACTGTAAGGTTTATTGAACCAAGAGGACTCCTAGGATCAACAAGTAGGTGTCTCCTGTCCTGGTCAGCAGAAGACGTGGAGCTGCACACACAACAAATAACTTTGCTCCCAACGAGTACAGTGAGGTTGTCAATATCTTCAGGCTTGTAGTTTGCAAAGGATCAAAACATAAGTGGGAAAGTAATAGTGATTGCAACGGAAAAGTAAATGAAAGCGGTAAATGATGGAGGTGTAAACGATGATGGTGATATGGACCGGAGTCACATGATGTTCACTAGTGATGTCTCTCTCCCAAAAGACGATAAACAACTATGCTTGGGTAAACAAATCACAGTTGGGCAATTGACACAATTATGATCGCACCGCAATGCTAATTATGCTACTTGATAGTTAGAGGTTCAATAGTAATGGGCAGTACGCCAAGACAAGTAGACCATTTATTCATCAGCTTCTACTTACTAATAATCCACCTTGAGATATCTATCCAGAACATCTCTCCGGTATTAAGTTGCGAGCCCCACCCAAAGTGTAAACTCAAAGCAACGGACAACTGCATTAACAAACTATGCGTAAGGTAAACAATACTTGCATCCATGGTCACAAGCACCGTTGTTTTCTCCCTGGTGGCAACAAGCACATCCCCTAGTGTCATGTTTCTGTCACTCAAGCTAGACATCGAGGGGCATGAACCCACAATCATGCATAACGCTCCCTCTTGGAGTTATAATCTACTACTCGACCAAAGCAATAAATAGCAACAGAGAACATGCATGAATCAATAAGGAACATAATATAAAAGGATAATCAATTATATAACTCATAAAAATATGAACATAATCTCATAATCCATCGGATCCCAACAAACCGAGCATAGAATAGCAAGAGAATTACATAGATGCATTGATCATGTAGGGCAGCTCACAAGGACTAACCATTGAAGCACAAGATTGGAGAGAAGACATCACATAGCTACTGGTCATGGATTCATGGTCCAAGGAGGACTACTAACGGCATGTCCGGGAAGCGTCCATGGCGGTGGAGAAGTTCCCGGAGGTCAATCCTCCCTCCGGCAGGGTGTCGAGAAGAGGTATCGTGACGCTCCTAATCTCGGAAGCGCTCCGGCGGCGGAACGATGGAGAAATTCACGATTCCAGAAAGTCTGCAAGGGTTTCCTCTCGGGACTCTAAATATTGGCCAAAGGAGGGCACTGGAGGAGGTGGGACACACCCAAGCGACCTCCTGGCGCGGCCTAGGGCCTGGTCACGCCAGCAGGCCGCCTGAGAGGCCCTTGGTACCCCCTATGGCCCTCCTTTGGTGATCCCGAAGCTTCTGTTTTGCTCATTTTTTTATATATTTTTTCTGGATTTTTTCGGACTTCGGAAAATTGGGTAAAAGCCCCTGCAAAATAGACATCAGCACACAAAAACTGGCACTGGATGCACTGAGTTAGTAGGTTAGTCGAAATATGTGTAAAATGATATAAAAGTGTGGCAAAATATATAACAATATCACCCAAAAGATCATGGAACAAGCAGAAATTGTAGATACGTTTGGGACGTATCAACATCCCCAAGCTTAATTTCTGCTCGTCCTCGAGTAGATAAATGATAACACAATAATTTCTGTGGTGACATGCTGTGACATCCTCGACTTTAGTTACAGTGATGACTGATACGTCTCCGTCGTATCTACTTTCCTGAACTCTTTTGCCCTTGTTTTGGACTCTAATTTGCATGATTTGAATGGAACTAACCCGGACTAACGTTGTTTTCAGCAGAATTGCCATGGTGTTGTTGTTGCGCAGAAACAAAAGTTGTCGGAATGACCTGGAAATTTACGGATAATTTTTGTGGAATATATAAAAAATACTGGCACAAGAATCAATGGAGGAAGTATAGCTGTGAGCCCACAAGCCCACCAGGCGCCCCCCTGGCCGCTCCCGGCAGGCTTGTGGGGCCCACAACTCTTCACCGCCTCCAATCTCAGCTCTATTTAGTCCGTCTCACCCGGAAAAAATAAGGAGAAGAGTTCATCGCGTTTTACGATACGGAGGCGCCGCCACCTCCTGTTCTTCATCTCGAGGGCAGGTCTGGAGTCCGTTTTGGGCTTCGGAGAGGGGAGATTGTCGACATCGTCATCACCAACCTTCATCGCCAATTCCATGATGCTCTTCACCGTTCATGAGTAATCTCATCGTAGGCTTGCTGGACGGTGATGGGTTGGATGAGATCTATCATGTAACCGAGTTAGTTTTGACGGGGATTGATCCCTAGTATCCACTATGTTCTGAGATTGATGTTGCTACTACTTTGCCATGCTTAATGCTTGTCACTAGGGCCCGAGTGCCACGATTTGAGATCTGAACCTATTATGTTGTCGCCAGTATATGTGTGTTCTTGAACCTATCTTGCAAGTTGTAGTCACCTACTATGTGTTATGACCCGGCGACTCCGGAGTGAAAATAGCCGGAACCACTCCCGGAGATGACCATAGTATGAGGAGTTCATGTATTCACCAAGTGTTAATGCGCTGGTCCGGTTCTTAATTAAAAGGAGAACCTTAATATCCCATAGTTTCCATTAGGACCCCGCTGCCACGGGAGGGATGGACAATAGATGTCATGCAAGTTCTTTTCCCTAAGCACGTATGACTACATACGGAATACATGCCTACATTAGATTGACGAACTGGAGCTAGTTACATATCTCTCCCTGTTATAACTGTTGCATGATGAATAGCATCCGGCATAATCATCCATCACCGATCCAATGCCTACGAGTCTTTTCCTACTGGTCCTTGCTACGTTACTTTGCTGCTACTGTTACTCTATTGCTACTGCTGTTACTTTGTTGCTACTGCTGTCACTTTGCTGCTACTAGTTACTGTTGCTACTGCTGCTATCATACTACCTTGCTACTGATACTTTGCTGCAGATACTAAATCTTCCAGGTGTGGTTGAATTTACAACTCCACTGCTAATACTTGAGATTATTCTTTGGCTTCCCCTTGAGTCGAATCAATAAGTTTAGGTTGAATACTCTACCCTCGAAAACTGTTGCGATCCCCTATACTTGTGGGTTATCAAGACTATTTTCTGGCGCCGTTGCCGGGGAAGCACAAGTATATTCTCTGAGTCACTTGGGATTTACGTCTGCTGGTCACTATGACGAATCTGAAAGATCCAAGAACTAAAGTCTTGCCCTCAACTACGAGGACAGGGAAGGAACTACCATCTAGCTCTGCACTTGATTCACCTTCAGTTATGAGTAAGTTTGCGACACCACCTCCTGCTAGAAATCTTGATATGTCGCATGTGCTTGATGATGCAACTTCTGTTGCCCATGATGCTTATGACGATGCTATGCTTGATACTGCTTTGCCTGATGATGCTATGCTTGAAACTGCTTTGCCACTTGGTGCATTCCTTGATGCACAAATTGCTAGAGTTGCTACTAGATGTGATGATACTTCTAAAACTGCTGATACTATTGAAGTAGAACCTGCTATTTTGCCTGCTAGAGCTACCTCTCCTAGATACGAATTGCCTGATATGCCTGAGTGTTATGTTATGGAGGGAGAGATAGCTGAGGAATTCCTTGCGTGTAAGGATAGCTATGATGTTGAGAATTTACTGTGCAAGTGGAAAGAAAAATCTCTGAACGCTAGGATGAAATACAACCCGAAGTTTGCTACTTCGCCTATCTTTGTGACCAATAAGGATTATGAATTCTTTGTCGACCCTAAGTTAATCACTCTGGTCGAATCTGATCCTTTCCACGGTTATGAGTCTGAAACAGTTGTAGCCCATCTTACCAAACTGCATGATATAGACACCCTATTCACTAGTGAGGAAAAGATCCGCCACTACTATATCCTCAAGTTGTTTCCTTTCTCGCTAAAGGATGATGCTAAGACCTGGTTCACTTCTCTTGCTCCTGGTTGTGTGCGTAGCCCCCAAGATATGGTCTACTACTTCTTTGAAAAATATTTCCATGCCCATAAGAAGCAAGCTGCCTTGCAAGAAATATACAACTTTGTGCTAGTTGAAGAAGAGAGTCTCCCACAAGCTTGGGGGAGGCTCGTCCATCTACTGAATGCTTTGCCTGATCACCCTCTTGAGAAGAATGAAATACTTGATATCTTATATAATGGACTTACTGATGCTTCTAAAGATCACCTAGATAGTTGTAATGGTTGTGTTTTTAGGGAAAGAACTGTAGAACAAGCCGAGAGCCTACTGAATAACATCTTGTGCAATGAGAATGCTTGGACTATTCCCGAACCACCTACTAAGCCAACTCCGAACAAAAGAGGTATTCTATTCCTCAGTCCTGAAGATATGCAAGAAGCTAAGAAATCTATGAAAGAGAAAGGCATTAAATCTGAAGATGTCAAAAATCTACCGCCTATCGAACATATCCATGGTCTTGATAACCCGATACAGGTAGTAGAAGTAAATTCTCTTCGTATATTAAATGAGAGTGATATTCATTTTGATAAACCTGCTAGCTTATGCTTGGATGAATTTGATAACTTTATTGCCAAACAACACAGTTTCAATGATTATGTTAGCAGATAATTGGAACAGAATGCTCGTATGCTTAGTCATTTAAGTGCTTGCGTGGATAGAAATGTCAATGATCTTAAGCTCTTGAGTAAACATGCCTCTATGGTTACTACTCAGGTAGAACAAGTACTTAAGGCTCAGAATGACTTGCTCAATGAGTTGAATGACAATTCTGTGAGAGTCGTCACTAGAGGCGGTAGAATGACTCAGGAACCTTTGTATCCTGAGTGGCCTCCTAAGAGAATTGAACACGATTCTCAAGGAGTTAGCACTGATGCACCTAGTCATCCTAGGAAGAAGAAGAAAGATGATAGGAACTTGCACGCTAGCAACCCTGTTGCTGATACACCTGAGAGTCCAAACGATGTCTCTATCTCTGATGTTGAAACGCAATCTGATGATGAACATGAGCCTAATGATAATATAAATAGTGATGATCATGATGATGCTCAACCTAGCAATGATAAGGATGTGGAGATTGAACCTGTTGATCTTGATAACCCACAGCCTAAGAATAAGAGAGACGATAAGAATGACTTCACTACTAGGAAGCATGGTAAAGAAAGGGAACCATGGGTTCAGAAACCCATGCCCTTTCCTCCCAAACCATCCAAGAAAAAGGATGATGAGGATTTTGAGCGATTCGTTGAAATGATCAGACCTGTCTTTTTGCAAATGTGTTTGACAGATATGCTCAAAATGTCTCCGTATGCTAAGTACATGAAAGATATTGTGACTAATAAGAGGAGGATACCTGAAGTTAAGATTTCCACCATGCTTGCTAACTATACCTTCTAGGGTGGAACTCCTAAGAAACTAGGTGATCCTGGAGTGCCCACTATACCTTGCTCCATTAAAGGCAACTACATTAGAACTGCTTTATGCGACCTTGGAGCCGGTGTTAGTGTTATGCCTCTCTCTCTTTATCGTAGACTTGAACTGGATAAGTTGACACCCACTGAAATCTCTCTGCAAATGGCCGACAAATCAACTATTTTCCCTATCGGCATTTGTGAACGTCACTATCTTAACAGACTTTGTTATTCTGGATATTCCCGAGGACGATGCCATGGCGGTCATCCTCGGAAGACCCTTTTTAAACACTGCAGGGGCTGTTATAGATTGCAACAGAGGCAATGTCACTTTCCACGTCAACGGTAATGAGCATACGGTGCACTTTCCAATGAAACAATATCGAGTACATTGCATCAATGCTATCGAAAAAACTTCATCAATTCTTATTGGGAGCTTTGAATGCCCTATTCCTCCTGTTAAGATGAAGTATGATTTGCTTGTTGGGGAGATACACATCCCCATTGAGGTAACCTAGTGACTATTCCAAAATTCTCCATCTTCTTTTGCGATTCGAAAAGTTTGTCAAGAAGACTTGATCAACCTCATTGACGGATTTCTTTCGATGACAATGAGATGGATGAATCGAGGAGTCACAAACCTGTGTTCCAAGCTTTCACCTTTGGTTGCTTAGAAGAAAAATGATAGGTTTAGTTTAGTTTTCCTTGTTTTCTGCTTTTAGCGTCCCGTGGAAAAGTACCCCGAAAATAAAAGTTCTTTGAACGTCGTGAAAATCAAGTATGATTTTTTCTGGAATTTTTGAAAAATACTGTGACGGAGAGCTAGTGAGGGGGCTGCACCAGTGGGCCACAAGCCCTGGAGGTGCGGGCACCCCCCTGGCTGCACCTACCTGGCTTGTGGGGCCCACGTGCACCCCCTCCACTCATTCTAGCTCACATTTGCTGCTCGTACCTCCAGAAAAAAATCATTTCGCAGCTCAAACCCATGTTCTTGCTCTTCTTGCTGGGATTTTCGATCTCCTTGCTCAAAGCACCATTCTCCGAACTGTTTTAGGGAAATTAATCCTTGGTAAGTGACTCCTCCATTGGCCCAATTAGTTTTTGCTCTAGTGCCTTATACTTCGCATATTTTTGTTGCCTTGGTGACCCTGTTCTTGAGCTTTGCATGCTAATTTTAGCTGGTCCCAAGTAGTTTTGATGCGTAATATGGCTCCTAGGCACTTGTGGGAGTAGTTGCTATGAGTTTTGTTAAGCCTGGTTCACTTTTCCTTAGAGTCACTAATAATTTCAGAAAGTTTCAGAGATAGAAAAGGGAAAAGATGAGGAGGTTCTTAAGAGGCTCTTCAAGCCGTGACCCCAAGGATGATGGAAGTAGGAAGAAGCCCAAGTATCTGGTCCCTTGAGTTGCAGAAGTTCGAGCGTGCGAATGGCCAAGCGATGTGTTCTTACGCGCCGCCGGACTTTATGAGGACTTTTATCACTTGGTGGAGAACGCAGGCCTTAACGCCTTCGTTGAAGATAAGTGTCTGCAATACTCCCTCCTTAGTAATATCTTCGTACAAAGCTTTAACTTCTATCCGAGGAAGAATGCTCCTATGGTTGAGTTCAAATTATATGATATCCCCCAGCGCATGTCACTCCAGGATTTTTGCAATGTTTGCAAATTCCCTTATGTTGGGGATATTCATGAACCTTGTCCACTGGACTTGGAGGCTTTCAGCGATACAATTGTTGTAGGAGAGGAGAGAGGGGTGTCTTGCGCTAGAGCTGGCTGGATACATTTTCCCGTGCTTCGGTACTTCTCAATTTGTGGGAAAATGTTTGATTGGCCATGGGAAAGCTAGGTCCGTTAGCTCCCCAGATCATGCGGTCTTGCGCGAGGCCCTTTATAATGACAAAACTTATAGCTTGGGCGCTATTGTAGCTCAACGGTTGAACACGAACCGTTCTAAATGCGTTGTCTATGGAGGTATCTATGCTACCCGTCTTGCTAGACATTTTGAGATACCTATTAGGCTGGACGAGGAAGAAGAGATTCTTCTTCCCGAGAGATATCTAGATTATGATAGCATGGTTCGCCATGACTTGCTTGATAGAGATATAAATAGAAGGATGATTTATAACCTTGTATTTAGTCACGGTACTCGTGAGACTATTACTTTGCCTGCTCCTTCTTTGTTCAATCTTCATGCAGACAGGTACATTATTATGCCCTCGGACATCTACGTATATTGGGGCTTAGCCCAACCATAGGGGCCCGTGCCCGAGCCACCAGTCGAGTACCAGACACCAGTTTATCAGTGGGAGCCAGAGGAGCTCACACAGCAGTGGCATCCTCAGTCCACTCCGGAGTACCCCGGAGCTGGTTATTTCCCTCCTTGGGAGTAGACCAACTTAGGCCAAAAGCCTAATCTTGGGGGAGTACGTGTTTCTCACCGACTCTACATTCTTGCTTATGCTTTCACTTTGTTCGTTGGTGTTCACACTTTGCCACTGTATCATCCATGCTAGTTTATTTCTTTTTCTCCTTTCTTTTCGTGTGTCTGTCTAGTTTGAGAAAACCCAAATTTTCTTGTTCTTCTTTTGCTTGTTGGGAGCTTTCCCGTGTAAATAGTTTTCTTTTTTCTTTGGGTCAAGGTAGAAGACTATGGTTACAATGTTTAGTGGCTCTCGCATGCATACCTGTTTATCTGTTAAAGATCCATATTACTTTGTCTTCTCCTTTGTCTTTTCCTGCAGATTCCAGCTTAGTCCAATGCACGAGCACTCTTATTACTGTTCACATCATTCGGTCGTGCAAGTGAAAGGCAATAGTGCCGATATATGAGGAAGTGACTGAGCTTGGAAAAGCTGGTATGAACTCGATCTATTTTGTTTTTGTAAATATGACTAGCTCATCGTTCCTGATTCAGCTTTGTTGTGAGAGAAACATGTTTGTAATGACAACTTAGAGATCATAGTTTCTGATGCCATGCTTAATTAGCTAGGAGCTTATAATGGTTCGTCTTTGATGCCAACATGAATTTTGAGATGACTATGATGTAGTATGATAGGATGGTATCCTCCTTTAAATGATTCAAGTGGCTTGACTTGGCGCATGTTCACGCATGTAGTTGAAACAAAATCAACTAGCCTCTATGATATTCATGTTCATGGTGATTTATGTCCTACTCATGCTTGCACTCAATGTTAGTTAATCTCAATGCATTTTGTTGACTCTTGTCGCTCTCTAGTTGGTCGCTTCCGAGTCTTTTGCTAGCCTTCACTTGTACTAAGCGGGAATACTGCTTGTGCATCCACTTCCATAAACCCAAAGTTGTTCCATATGAGTCCACCATACCATATGCGGTATCTACCTGCCGTTCCAAGTAAATTTGCACGTGACACTCTCCAAATCTTCAAGAAATAATCTATTTTGCATGCCCTAACTGCTCATGTGGTGACAAGGGGCTATCAGTATCTTTCATGCTAGGCGTGTTATCCTCGATATGTGTTTATTCACTATCATTCATGAGAAAGGGGCCGTTAATTTTAATGCCCAGTTCCATGCTCAAATCGAAAAGATAATTGCAAACAAAACTCCCCCTGGATTGATGTTGGCATGGACGGCACCCGAGGATTCGGCTAGTCGTGGAGTGTGATTGATCGGTGGTGGGGGAGTCAAAACTTTACTTTTCTGTTTGGGAACCGCCTATAGCATGTGTAGCGTGGAAGATGGTGAGAACTCTTAATCATTGCGTTTACAATGAAAGCATGCCACCCAACATTATTATCTCTGTTTTCAAAGCTTGAGCTGTGGCACCTCTGCAAATCAATGCTTCCCTCTACGAAGCGCCTGTCTATTTATGTTCCTGTTGAGTCATCCTCTTCTTATAAAAGCACCAATTAGAGAGGACCTCTGTCATTTTTATGCTTTGCTTTTAACTGTGATTGAGTATGACCGTGGCTGGATCTTCTTTGCCTTATTTTACAATGTTTAGTCAGCCCTTTGTCTTTGGAGGTGCTCTACATTTATGTTTTGCGGTCTCAGAAAGAGCTAGCGAGATACCATCTGTTAGTACTGCTTCATGATTGTTTTCATTGAAGTCTTGACGTTTGAGACTTATTATTATTTGCTCGCTAGTTGATTATGCCATTGATATGAGTTTACCGTAAGACCTAGATGTCATTTTCTTATGTGGTTAGCTTGTGATCTTGCTGAAATTCTGGTTATGAGTTAGACATAGTTGCAACAACAAGATCAAACAGAGTTCGTAAAAGTTTTTCGTTTAGTTTGTCTCTTTCAGTTTGTCAACTAAATTGCTTGAGGACAAGAAAGGTTTTAAGCTTGGGGGAGTTGATACGTCTCTGTCGTATCTACTTTTCCGAACTCTTTTGCCCTTGTTTTGGACTCTAATTTGCATGATTTGAATGGAACTAAGCCGGACTAACGTTGTTTTCAGCAGAATTGCCATGGTGTTGTTTTTGCGCAGAAATAAAAGTTCTCGGAATGACCTAAAAATTTACGTAGAATTTTTGTGGAGTATATAAAAAATACTAGCACAAGAATCAACGCAGGAAGTGGAGCTGTGAGCCCACAAGCCCACCAGGCGCGGGCCCCCCTGGCCGCGCCTGGAAGGCTTGTGGGACCCACAACGCTCCACCGCCTCCAATCTCATCTCTATTTATTACGTCTCGCCCGGAAAAAATCAAGGAGAAGAGTTTATCGTGTTTTGCGATACATAGGCGCCGCCACATCCTGTTCTTCATCTGGAGGGCAGATCTAGAGTCCGTTTTGGGCTCCGGAGAGGGGAGATCGTCACCATCGTCATCGCCAACCTTCCTTTATCGCCAATTCCATGATGCTCTTCACCATTCGTGAGTAATCTCATCGTAGGCTTGCTGGACGGTGATGGGTTGGATGAGATCTATGATGTAATCGAGTTATTTTTGACGGGGATTGATCCCTAGTATCCACTATGTTCTGAGGTTGATGTTACTACTACTTTGCCATGCTTAATGCTTGTCACTAGGGCCCGAGTGCCATGATTTCAGATCTGAACCTATTATGTTGTCGCCAGTATATGTGTGTTCTTGATTCTATCTTGCAACTTGTAGTCACCTACTATGTATTATGACCCGGCAACCCCGGAGTGACAATAGCCGGAACCACTCCCGGAGATGACCATAGTATCAGGAGTTCATGTATTCACCAAGTGTTAATGCGTTGGTCCGATTCTCTATTAAAAGGAGAACCTTAATATCCCGTAGTTTCCATTAGGACCCCGCTGCCACGAGAGGGATGGACAATAGATGTCATGCAAGTTCTTTTCCCTAAGCATGTATGACTACATTCGGAATATATGCCTACATTAGATTGACGAACTGGAGCTAGTTAAATATCTGTGTGTGTTATAACTGTTGCATGATGAATAGCTTCCAGCATAATCATCCAGCACCGATCCAATGCCTACGAGTCTTTTCCTACCGGTCCTTGCTACGTTACTTTGTTGCTACTTCTGTCACTGCTGCTACTGTTAGTCTGTTGCTACTGTTGTTACTTTGCTGCTACTGGTTACTGTTGCTACTGCTGCTATCATACTACCTTGCTACTGATACTTTGCTACAGATACTAAATCTGTCAGGTGTGCTTGAATTGACAACTCGACTGATAATACTTGAGAATATTCTTTGGCTTCCCCTTGAGTCGAATCAATAAATTTGGGTTGAATACTCTATCCTCGAAAACTGTTGCGATCCCCTATACTTGTGGGTTATCAATGACCATGATCAGTGCCTAATCATTTTGCTAAGCAAGATACGGTCCAGTTAGAAATTCATATCTCAATTTAATTGTCACTTGAACAGCCAATTGTATTTTATGGTAATAAAATTAATTCCCCAAACAACATCAAAGAAAAATGTTGCACAATTGTGGAATAATCCAAAACAGTTATTATTAAGGTAACAACATCACCTTTGATGTTGGTGTGGACCCCACCTAAATACAATACCACTTTGCAATTTGAAGTGCTATTAAACTCAAATATAAAATGAAAGCAGTTTCCAAAATTCCTCAAACTTGATATGGCCATGTGGAATATTGCAATATAATTATTGGGCCATGTGGCACATTTTTCTAGGGAGAATTATTGCAAAAATAGTACTAATCAATAAATGAAACAGAAAATAACAACAGAAATCAAACAAAAAATAAATAAAAGAAATAAAAAAACGTTGGGCCAAACTAGGCCAAAATGGCCCACTCGGCCGAACCCCCCACAGCCCACTCGAATCCAGGGGGTATTTAAGCCCCCGTGGAACCCTAGCCAGCGCCAGCGCCTCTCCAGTTCCCACCCCGCCACCGCTTCTACCTCACAAGGGAACCACCCTGGTTCCCTCCCCCTCGTCACTTCCTTTCCCCTCGTGGCTCCCCCTCCCATCGAGAGCCCCACCTCCCCTCGCTCTCGTTCCCACCACTCCATCCAGCCCGAATCCCCCACGCCCTCGCTCCCCAACCCCCGGGACCAAAGAACCCGTGGCTCTCACCCCCCTCGTGAGCCCATCCCCATCGCCCTACCTCCTCCCTGGACTGAAGCCCTCTCCCCCTCCTGCTCGATCCAGGAGGGATCGAGCAGGGAGCCCCCTCCAGCATAGAACCCCCCACCGGACCTGCACTCTCCCCTCGTCGGTCACCTTCGGCCGAGCACCGCCTCCCTCCGGCCATCTCCTCCACTGCCGTCCGCCGTCACCTCGAATGCCCCGTCGCCTCCACCGTGCCGCCCTCGTGCCTCCTCGCCGGCCTCCTCACCTCGTCCTCGACGGCTCCATCGAGCCTCGTCGCCCCGATCCCCGGCAACGCTGGTGAGCTCCGGGCCCCGGCCACCCTCTCCTCCTCTTCCCCCTCTGGTTTTGTTCCGGCGTTCACCGCCTCATCCCGGCGCCGTTGATCTCTCATGTAAGAGGAGGAGGGGGAGTATTGCCTCCTGTCTGTCCGTTGTGAGAGAGAGATGAACAGAGAGATAGAATATGGATGGAAAAGACATGATAGGATAAAAAAATGGATATATGTATGTGTGTATGTATATGTGGTATGTATGTATTGTGTATGAATATGTGTGTGTATGGATGTATTGTGTGTATAAGTGAGTATGTGGGTGCAGGAATATGTGTGTGTGTGTGTGTGTAAGTTGTGGTGTGTCCAATGCCACTTACCGGTTGGGCCAACCCCCCTCCACTCCCACTAACAGGGAGGCCCCACACCCTGTGTTGAAAAAAAATATAAAAATTATATTTAATAAATAGTTTAATTAATGAAATAATTAGTTAGTAAATTAATTAATTAATTAATTTATTAGTTAATATATAAGTAAGAGTAAATAGATAAACTAGTTATGTGTTAATTAGGTAATTGAATTATCCTATCTCACTATGACACGTGGGTCCCCCACTAAATTGATCTGATTAATTAATAATTAACCTCAATTAAAAATTATGTCTATGACACATGGGACCCACTGGTCAATTTGACCAGTCTACTGCTGATGTCAGCATTGCATCATGGTGATGTCATAATAGCTTGTAATTGAATTAATTAAGTTTGTTTTTAATTCCTAAATATTAATAAAATTTAAAAATTAATACAGAATAAACCGTAGCTCAGATGAAAATATTTTCAACAGGATAGTTGATCAGCAGAACGAGACGAACCCAGATATGCTATCCGTTCATGTGTCACGCGTCCCTAGCATAGAAAATGTGGAACTTTTTCCATCGTTTTCCGTCTGACCGATAGTAGCCAGAGACCCGAGAAATATCAGCTCATATTTTCCCGATCCATGTGTGAAGTATGTTACCACGTTAGCTCATGCCTAGCCCGCATATTGCCATGTCATGCTTAGTGTTGCACCTGTTGCTGTTATTTATTATTTCTTCCCTCTCTTCTTACCGGTAGACCCCGAGACTGACGGTGTTGCCGGGTACATCTACGCCCCTAGCGACCAGCCCTTTGCCATAGAGCAACAAGGCAAGAAAACCCCCTTGATCATCCCTATATCGCCTATGTCTTTGTTCCTCCTGCTTGCATTAGAATTTTGCTACTGCTGTAGCTAGCTCCTATATCTCATGCATAGCCTGTTTTTTGATGAACTGCTACTTTCAGTACTGCACTTTAAAACTGTTTAGTATAGGTGGAGTAGTCATCCCCTCTGACCCCTTAGCACAGTTGCCTCGCTTAATTATCAAGTCTCGATCCTTGATCGACGAGCCAGAACCGACACAACACTTACACCCCCCTTAGTTGTGCGACACTACAGAGTTACTACCCTGTACCAAGGGTGACACCTCATGAAGTACTCATGATGATACCTCTATAGTGTAGCTAGTCGGTCGAGGTTATCGAGGGTGATTCCTCCTTCACCACTCCCGACGATGTCTCTGTCATGCAACCCCTCAAGTGTGGGACCCTCGAGGGTGATTCCTCTAAGTCCACCTTGAAGGATACATCGTTCAGAATCCAACGAGGGTGATACCTCGGATTCCCCCTGATGTTACAACCACACAGTTACTTTACCATGTTACTCAGATTTTTGATGAATATATGTTAGGCGGGTGGATTTCCCGCGTGGATGTGTCGATGACTTAATTAAAATGATAATGGATTTGGGTATTTGATCTGGGTTGGTCGAAAGGCCTTATTACGCACTAACCGTCTGCGTGGGAAGAATTATGGGTACTCGTTGTCGTGGTATCAGCCGAAGCTCTCCGGACGTTAGCAATGGAGCGGCGCGCGCCGGAGTGGTCCCGAGATGCATCGCGCTTGTCACATCAGCCGCCCTTGCATCATACAGGAGCGCAGAGGGAAAGTGGGCCCATGAACCCTTTGTGCTTAGGAGTTAGACCGGCGGGTTGGCCTCTTTGTTGAGCTTAGGTGGGGCTGTGACGTGTCGATATTCCGAGGCCGGTCATGACCCAGAAAAGTGTGTCCGGACAGATTGTTATCGAATGTGATGGGGAATATGTTGTGCACCCCTGAAGGGAAGATATTAACTATTCGGATAGTCGTATCCACGGTTATAGGACGACTTGGAGTTGTGCCCTGATCTTATAGAACTACTATTGTTACTTAACTGGAATTAGTTGCCCCGAGATTGCTTCCTCGCAGGGAGTCGAGGGAGGATCTCTGGGCGTGACCTCACTTTAATATTGCTACAACAATATGACTATATTTATTGTGTTACCTCTTCTACTCTCGTCTATTGCTGCAAGACCCCTTGAAGATGCTAGTCTTTGATAGGACTAGGCTTTCCCTCTCTTTCTCGCATTGCTGTAGTCAGTCTGCATATAAACCCCTTCCTTTGATATTGATGCATACTTAGCATAGTTCTGATATAATTCTTGCGAGTACATTGGATGAGTACTCACCGTTGATTTTCTCCCCCTTGATTCGTTGCTGCAACCAGAAAATGGAGCCCAGGAGATGGAGTATCTCGCCGACGACGTCTGCCACCCTGATGGTGACTTCTTAGTGGAGGTCCTTGAAGACCAGGAGTAGTTAGGAAGTTCCTAGGCAGGAGGCCTCGCCTCGTTCGATCATTGTATCTTTTGTGCTAGCCTTCTCTAAGGTACCTCATGTTTAATGTCTGCACTTAGATATTTGTTGCTTCCGATGACTTGTGTGTTTATGGAGCTTATGTATTCTATCCCTCGAGGCCCCTGGCTTGTAATATGAAGCTTGTATGTTTTATTTGTGTCTAGAGTTGAGTTGTGATATCTTCCCATGAGTCTTTGAGTTTGATCGTACACATTTGCGTGTATGATTAGCCTACGATTAAATTGAGGGCATCACACATGCTAACACACATATAAGAACTTCAAAGTAAAGCAAGTAAGATATGCAATTCAAGTCAAGACAATAACAAGCAAGAGTTTATATCTAGTATTGAATTTAGCAAAGTAAGACCATAAAGGTGCAAGAGCTATCGCTGTCCATGACTCGAATGTTTCCAAATGGTGTCTGCGTGCAAGAAGTGGGAGATGGGTTGAGATCATAAAATATTTTTTAATTGAGAATTCAATCTAATAAACCTCACACTTACTCTCCTTGGGAATCTTATTTTTACTCATCCCCAGACCACTAGTCAGGCACAAGTCAAAATGATCCTCTCTTTTGACTTTGAGCACTGATGCAATGGATGAGCGTAACAAAGATATGTTGGCACTTAGGATGGAAAATAGAATAATGATGGGGAAGGAAGACAAAAAGGTGTGATAGGCTCACATCAATGAAGACAACCATAGGCGAGAGAAGGCCAAATGATAGATATGATGTGAGGAGTAGGGATTCCCATGTGACGGATGCACATGTGAGCTAAGGTAAGCTCTCCAATGGAACTAGTGGGGGTGCATCCAACTTGTTTTCTCATGAAGACCTAGAGATCATTTGAGGACGCTCATCATTGGAATATGCAAACCAAGTTCTATAGTGTAAGGGTCCCCACATAGTTATGCATGAATGATAATCTCTATGTAGTACCAATACAGGAATGGAGTACGAGTGTGGATCTTTCAAAAGGAATAGTAGTGTTGCCCCCTTCTCTCTTTCTTATTTCTTTTTTTCTTTTTCTTTTTCTCTTGTATTTTATTTTTTGTGTCCTCTTTGGCTCTTTCTTTTTTATCTCTCATTTGTCCTCTTTGGGATCTTTTGTTTTGTCCACTTTGGGATCTTTTCTGCACTTAAGGGCAACACTCTATGTTTTACATGAATAAAAAGAAAAATCATCACACTTTGTAAGAAGTATTCAACATAAAGACAACCGAAAACTATCATGATGTATGCAAATGTATGCCTCTGCCAGTGTAGTAGGATATGCAATGATACTAGCGCGTCATGTGGCAGTAATAAGGGCAAGGCCCAACTAGCATGAGGCTCTACGATGAAGCAAAAGCATTTATGACATGAAGATCAAGTCATGAGATGGTGGATGTTGCATGGTAATGTATCTCGGAAAGGCTATGGAAATGCCTTAATAGGTAGGTATGGTGGCTGTTTTGAGGAAAGATATAATGAGGCTTATTTATGACAGAGTGTATCATGTCATGGGTTTGGATGCACCAACGGAGTTTGCACCAACTCTCAATGTGAGAAAGGGCAATGCACGGTATCGAAGAGGCTAGCAAAATATGGATGGTGGAAGTGCATCAATCGAATACTCACATTAGTCTAAAGAACTCATACACTTATTATCGGTAACTCTCTATCTAGTTAGGAGATTCACAAAGAGACAAGTACCCCGAAGAGGAGTGTTTGGGGGTTTGGTTATCCTTGCGCATACTTGACTCATGGTAACGTGAGGGTACTCCATATATTCCAACCCCTCCAGAGGTTAGCGTCAATTTCGTAGCTGAAGTTCTCAACTAATTTTTAGTTTTTGAAAAACACACAGATTTCGCAAAATACGACACCTATCACTAATAGGCTCAAGCTCTTGGCACCACTAGTCCAAACATTACTCAAATCAATACCTCAAAACTATTGCAAGTTACTGCTATACTTAAATAGCAATCTCAATTGCCTACTCATGCAAGACACACAACTCAGTACAACGAGCCAACTCTCTAAACAACATAAGCATGATAATGAGAGAGTTCCAAAATCAACCTAAATAATAGCTCTTAAAAAGATAATCATGAAAACTGAGAGCTAAGCATGAGAGTAACTACGAAAATATGAAGAATACACAAAAAAGATAAGCATGAAAACCTATGTTGTGTTCTTGAGTGGAATGGAGCGTGTCTATCTCCCAAATAAGGTAGGCTAGGTTCCGACTTGTTATGAACAACAAGCAAAAATAAAACAAACTAAAAAGTAAAGAGCGAGACGCTCCAAGCATAGCACATATCGTATGAAGTGATAAAAATATAGCATGGAGATGGACGAACTGATGATTGTTGATAGAGAAGGGGATGCACGGGGGCATCCCCAAGCTTAGACGCTTGCGTATCCTTGAATTTTTCTTGGGGTGCATGGGGGCATCCCCAAGCTTGAGCGCTTGACACTCTTGTATCTTCTTTCATTATCTCTCCCATCGCATACATGAAAACTCCCTTCATACGAAACTCATCATGAGCTGATTAGAGTGGTTAGTACCCATAATAAAATAATTCATTACCTGCTGGAAATAAAGATTTTCATGAAAAGCTATTGCTTCTCATGATTGCCAAAATATTTGTGCAAATAAAAATCAAGCTTAGGATTCACAAAACAATGGAAACACAAAACATGGCAGAATCTGTGAGAAACAGAACAACACGTAGTAAATAATTTATTCGGGGCACTTCCGCAACTCAAATCAAAAAACTCAGAACATATTCCACAAAGAAAATTATATAGAGCATATTGTCAAAACAATTCAGATAAAAAATATGACCTAGTGATTTTTGGCGAATTTTTCCGTCAAGCACACATAATCTGTTTCTCGACAACATGTCACAATTTTTGAACTTTCTTGCAATCAGAGGCAATAACTTGGCACAAAGCTTAAAAATAAAGATACAATGATGTTGATACAGTAATAACACACATAAAGACCACTAAAATAGAAATTAAAAACAAATTGGGTTGCCTCCCAACAAGCGCTTTCTTTTGTGCCTTTGAGCTAGGCATAATGCAAGAAGATCAAGTATTATCAACTCCAAAGGAATAACTTGCCCGAGTAACAGACTCATAAGGTAACTTAATCTTCTTCCTAGGGAAGTGTTCCATTACCTTTTTAAGAGTAAATTAGAATTTAATAATTCCCTCTTTCATGTCAATGATAGAACCAACAGTGCAGAGAAAAGGACGTCCCAAAATAATTGGACATGAAGGATCACATTCAATATCCATAATAAGAAAATCAATGGGCACATAATTATCATTGACAATAATAAGCACATCATCTATTCTCCCTAAAGGTTTCTTTATGGAATAATAAACAAGACGAACACCAAAATAACATGGATCATAAGGTTTCCAATCAAGCATATCATACATTCTTTTGGGCATAACGGCGACACTAGCT
Organism: Hordeum vulgare subsp. vulgare; assembly: GCF_904849725.1. Taxonomy (NCBI): domain Eukaryota; kingdom Viridiplantae; phylum Streptophyta; class Magnoliopsida; order Poales; family Poaceae; genus Hordeum; species Hordeum vulgare. The sequence continues at coordinate 394,581,316 of NC_058521.1, read as the reverse complement.
CCAACATCACACAAAGCAAAGCAAGAGATATTATTCAAGTTTATTTTGACCATAGGATCCCAACCATCTTCTAGTTTCCTAGGAATAGAAGTCTCTAGCTTGAGCTTCTCCTCCCTAGCTTTGATAAGAGCATTGGTAATATGCTCGGTGAAGGCAATATTGAGTGTACTAGTGTGGGGGTCTTTAGCCATTCTTTGCAAAAAGGTGATGACTTCAGAGAGACTACAATTGTCAAAATCAAGATTACTACCATTAATTAAAGTGGCAATAATGTCATCTAAGCTTATTCTTTTGGTAGTCTGTAAATTCATAGGACCTTCTTGTCCTATAGTTGAGGTATTAGCATCACCATTAATAGGTCCATTGGGAGTAGGAGTGCGATGGGTGCTAAATGTTTTGAGATCCTCAACAACTTGTATAGTAGCAATGGTAGTGTGTGTAGGAAGGCTCTTAATTCTCTCTACCTCTTCCTTTTCTCTAGCCCATCTATCTTTAAGTTTGGTTAGCATTCTTATGTTCTCATTAATTTGGACTTGGATAGCACTCATGGGTGTGGTGTTCCTTTCCTCAAGGGGGGAAGTTATAATTTTAAGCATCTCTACATCATGAGCTATGTTGTCCACGTTCAAAGAGAGACTATCTATTTTTTCTAGTTTCTCTTCTACACTCTTGTTGAAGGCTTTTTGAGAAGTGATAAAATCCTTAAGCATGCTCTCTGATTCAGAAGTGGAGGTTTTGGTTCTAGGATAATTGTTATTGTTCCCATAGTTGTTGGATGGGAACGGTCTAGGATTTCTACCAAAATTACTCCTATAGGCATTGTTATTAAAGTTTTTCCTAGAGATAAAATTAACATAAACTTGCTCTCTCTCTTGAGCAACCAAAGGATTTAAAGGAACATCATGAGGATCAACAGGAGCTTGCTTGGTAAGTAGAGTCATGATCATGTCAACCTTATCATTAAGGGAGGAAATCTACTCAACGGAGTTCACCTTCCTACCTGTTTGAGCTCTCTTTGTGTGCCATTGAGAATAATTTGTCATCCTCTCATCCAATAGCTTAGTGGCAGCACCAAGTGTAGTTGACATAAAGGTTCCTCCCGCGACCGAGTCTAACAGATTCCGCGAGGTAAAGTTTAATCCTGCATAGAAAGTTTGGATAACCATCCAAGTAGTCAAACCATGTGTAGGGCAATTCTTAACAAGAGATTTCATATGTTCCCAAGCTTAAGAAACATGTTTATTATCCAATTGCCTAAAATTCATAATGTTACTCCTCAACTGGATAATCTTAGCAGGCGGGTAATACTTCCCAATAAAAGCATCTTTGCACTTATCCGAGAATCTATGCTATTCCTAGGCAAAGATGGAAGCCACACTTTAGCTCCTCCTCTCAAGGAGAAAGGAAAAAGCTTAAGTTTAACGATATCACCATCTACTTCTTTATATTTTTGCATATCACAGAGCTCAAAAAAATTGTTCAAGTGCAAGGCAGCATCATCTCCAGCACCGAAGAATTGATCTTTCATAACTAGGTTCAGCAAAACAGGTTTAATCTCATAGGACGTGCCTCCACTGGCGGAGTAGCAATAGGATTGCAGATAAAGTCATTGTTGTTGTGACTAGTGAAGTCACACAACTTGGTGTTTTCAGTGGAACCCATAGTAGCAATAACAAGCAAGAACAAAGCAACTAATTTTTCTTGTGGTTTATGGTATAAGACTCTAAAGAAAAAACTAAAAAGAAAACTAACAAGACTAAAAAGCAAAGGTAAAAGATAGCGTGCAACTCCCCTATCTTGAAGACTGGAGTCCCCGGCAACGGCATCCGAAATTCGCTTGATGACGAGTTGATAGATATACTTCTCGCCCCTCGTTGGTTACCCCAAGTGGAAGGTGGAGATGTAGTCAGCAGCAAATTTACCTTACACGGGGAGTGTAAGGTTTATCGAACCAAGAGGACTCCTAGAATCAACAAGTATGTGTCTCCTGTCCTGGTCAGCAGAAGACCTGGACCTACACACACAACAAATAACTTTGTTCCCAACGAGTACAAAGAGGTTGTCAATCTCTCCGGCCTTGTAGTTTGCAAAGGATCAAAACACAAGCGGGAAAGTAATAGTGATTGCAAGGGAAAAGTAAATGAAAGAGGTAAATGATGGAGGTGTAAATGATGATGGTGTGTCGCCCTCGATTTAATCGTACGCTAATCATACACGCAAATGCGTACGATCAAACTCAAGGACTCACGGGAAGATATCACAACACAACTCTAGACACAAATAAAACAATATCAGCTTCATATTACAAGCGAGGGGCCTCGAGGGCTAGAATACGGAAGCTCGATAAACACACGAGTCAGCGGAAGCAACAATATCGGAGTATAGACATAAAACATGGGGTGCCTTAGAGAAGGCTAGCACAGAAGATACAACGATCGAACGAGGCGAGGCGTCCTACCTGGGAACCTCCTAACTACTCCTGGTCTTCAACGGCCTCCACGTAGTAGTAGGCACCGTCGGGGTAGCAGTCGTCGTCGGCGGGAACCTCCATCTCCTGGGCTCCATCATCTGGTCGCAGCAATGGATCAAGGGGACAAAGGGGGAGCAAAGCAACAATGAGTACTTACCCAAAGTACTCGCAAGACTTACATCCGAACTATTCTAAGTATGCATCAGTATCAAAGAAGGGGTTTATATGTGGACTCACTGCAGCAATGCAAGAATAGAGAGAGAAGGCATAGTCCTATCGAAGACTAGCATCTTCAGGGTCTTGCAGCAATAAACGAGAATAGAGCAAGGTAATGATACGTCTCCATCGTATCTACCTTTCCAAACTCTTTTACCCTTGTTTTGGAATCTAACTTGCATGATTTGAATGGAACTAACCCGGACTGACGCTGTTTTAAGCAGAATTGCCATGGTGTTGTTTTTGTGCAGAAATGAAAGTTCTCGGACCGTCTTGAAAATTTACGGAGAATATTTCTGGAAAATATGAAAAATACCTGCACAAAGATCCACCGGAGGGGACGGGCCAGTGGGCCACAAGCCCTGACGCCGCGGCCTCCCCCCTGGCCGCAGCAACCAAGCTTGTGGGGCCCACGTGGCTCTACCGCCCCCAACTCCAGCTCTATTTATTCCCTTTCGTCCCGAAAAAATCAAGAGAGAAGACTTCATCGCGTTTGCGATATGGAGGCGCCGCCACATCCCGTTCTTCATCTGGAGGGCAGATCTGGAGTCCATTTTGGGCTCCGGATCAAGGAGCTCGTCGTCATCGTCATCATCAACCTTCTTCCCTCTCCAATTCCATGAAGCTCTTCATCGTTCTTGAGTAATCTATTCGTAGGCTCGCTTGGCGGTGATGAGTAGGATGAGCTCTATCATGTAATCGAGTCAGTTTTGACGGGGATTGATCCCTAGTATCCACTATGTTCTGAGATTGATGTTGCTACTACTTTGCTATGCTTAATGCTTGTCACTAGGGCCCGAGTGCCATGATTTCAGATCTGAAATTATTATGTTGTCACCAATATATGTGTGTTTTAGATCCGATCTTGCAAGTTGTAGTTACCTACTATATGTTATGACCCGGCAACCCCAGAGTGACAATAACCGGAACCACTCCCGGTGATGACCATAGTTTGAGGAGTTCATGTGTTCACCAAGTGCTAATGTGTTGGTTCGGTTCTTTATTAAAAGGAGAACCTTAACATCCTGTAGTATCCATTTGGACCCCGCTGCCACGGGAGGGATCGATAATAGATGTCATGCAAGTTCTTTTCCCTAAGAACGTATGACTACACACGGAATGCATGCCTACATCACATTGACGAACGGGAGCTAGCCACATATCTCTCCGTGTTATAACTGTTGCATGATGAATGTCATCTAACAAATCGCCGACCCATTGCCTACGAGTTTGTCCCACTGTTGCTGGTACTGTTACTTGTTTTGCTCTGCTGCTGTTACTACTATTGCTACTACTGTTACTTGCTGCTGCTGTTACTCGCTGCTGTTGCTACTTGCTACTTTGTCACTACTGTTGTTCCTTGCGACTTCCGTTACTCGTTACACTGCTGCTACCTGCTACAATACTTTTTCTGGCACCGTTGCCGGGAAAGAATATTTCCCGTCCACAGGCAACTTACTCGCGCCATTGATACAACAGTTAGGAATAGTCTGCCTCGTCAACAGATCGTTTCTGGCACCGTTGTTATCATACTACTTTGCTTGCAGAAACTAATCTTTCAGGTGTGGCTGAATTTGACGCATTCAGCTGCTAATACTTGAGAATATTCTTTCACTTCCCGTTGCGCGAACCAACAAATTTGGGTTGAATACTCTACCCTCGAAAACTGTCTTGATCCCACACGATGGTGGGCTATTGCAAGACAATTGCTAATTGTTGAGCAACTGGAAGCAGCTCTTTTCTGTCTCCGTTGCCGTGGAGGCATCAAGTCAGGAATAGTTGCACGTCAACAACATTTTTCTGGCGCCGTTGCCGGGGAAGGATAGCTATATTCTCTGAGTCACTTGGGATTCATATCTGTTGATCACTATGAAGAATCTGAAAGATCCTAGAACCAAAGTCTTTACCTCAACTATGAGGGGAGGTAAGGAACTGCCATCTAGCCCTGCACTTGATTCACCTTCAGTTATGAGTAAGTTTGCGACACCACCTCCTGCTAGAAATCTTGATATGTCGCCTATGCTTGATGACGCTTATGATGCTACTATGCCTGATACTGCTAGAGATGATATGCCTGATACTGCTAGAGATGCTTTTCCTGATGATGTTAGAGATGCTATTTTGCCTGATGATGCTATGCTTGATACTGCTAGAGATACTACTTTGCCTGATATGCCACTAGGGGTATTCCTTGATGCTCATATTGCTAGAGTTACTGCCAATGCTCGTGATGCTTCTGAATCTGCCGATACTATTGAGATAGAACCTGCTTTTGCTCCTGCTAGATCTAGCTCTCCTAGATATGAATTGCCTGATATAACTGAGGGTTATGTTATGGAGGGAGAGATAGCTGAGGATTTTCTTGCGTGTAAGGATGACTATGACGCTGAGAAATTACTTCTCAAGTGGAAGGAAAAATCTCTGAAAGCTAGGATGAAATACGACCTGAAGTTTGCCACTTCACCTATCTTTATCACCGATGAGGATTATGAATTCTCTGTCGACCCTGAGATAATCTCTCTAGTCAAATCTGATCCTTTCCACGGTTATGAGTCTGAGACGGTCGTAGCCCATCTTACCAAACTACATGATATAGCCACCCTTTTCACTAGTGAGGAGAAGATTCGCTACTACTATATCCTTAAGTTGTTTCCTTTCTCTCTAAAGGATGACGCTAAAGCCTGGTTCACTTCTCTTGCTCCTCGATGTGTGAGTAGTCCCCAGGATATGGTCTATTACTTATGTGAGAAATATTTCCCTGCCCATAAGAAGCAAGCTGCCTTAGAGGAAATATACAACTTTGCTCAACTCTAAGAAGAGAGTCTCCCACAAGCTTGGGGGAGGCTCATCCAGCTATAGAATGCTTTGCCTGATCACCCTCTTAAGAAGAACGAGATACCTGATATCTTCTATAACGGACTTACCGATGCTTCTAGATACCGCCTAGATAGTTGTGCCGGTTGTGTTTTTAGGGAACGAACTGTAGAACAAGCTGAGATTCTACTGAATGACATCTTGATCAACGATAATGCTTGGACTATTCCCGAACCACCTCCTAAGCCAACTCCTAAGAAAAGAGGTATTCTATTCCTCAGTCCTGAAGATATGCAAGAAGCCAAGAAATCTATGCAAGAGAAAGGCATTAGATCTGAAGATGTCAAAAACCTACCACCTATCGAAGAGATCCATGGTCTCGATAACCCGATACAAGTAGTAGAAGTAAATTCTCTGCGTAGATTAGATGAGAGTGATATTCCTTTTGATAAACCTGCTAGCCTATGCTTTGATGAATTTGACAACTTTGTTTCCAAACAACAGAGTTTCAATGATTATGTTAGCAGACATTTGGAACAAAGTACTCGTATGCTTAGTCATTTAAGTGCTTGTGTAGACAGAAATGTCAATGATTTGAAGCTTCTGAGTAAACATGCCTCTATGATTACTACTCAGGTAGAACAAGTACTTAAAGCTCAGAATGACTTGCTCAATGAATTAAATGACAACTCTGGCAGAGTCATTACTAGAGGAAGAAAAATGACTCAGGAACCTTTGTATCCTGAAGGCCATCCTAAGAGAATTGATCAAGATTCTCAAGGAATTAATGCTGATACACCCAGTCATCCTAAGAAGAATAATAATGATGATGGAAACCTACATGTCAGTTCACCAAATTCTATCACACCTGAAGAACCAAATGATATTTCTGCGTCTGATGCAGAAACACAATCTGGTGATGAACATGAACCTGGTGACAATATGGACAGCGATGTTCATAATAATGCTCAACCTAGCAATGATAAGGATGTGGAGATTGAACCTACGGTTAATCCTGATAACCCACAACCTAAGTGATACGATAAGAATGACTTCGCTGCTAGGAAGCATGGTAAAGAAAGGAGCCATGGGTTCAAAGACCTATGCCCTTTCCTCCTAAGCCATCCAAGAAAAAAGATGATGAGGATTTTGAGCACTTTATTGAAATGTTAAGACCCGTCTTTCTGCAGATGCGGTTAATTGATATGCTCAAAATGTATCCATATGCCAAGTACATGAAAGATATCGTGACCAATAAACGGAAAATACCAGATCTTGAGATCTCCACCATGCCTGCCAATTACACTTTCAAAGGTGGAACTCCTAAGAAACTTGGTGATCCCGGAGTGCCCACTATACCTTGCTCCATTAAAGGAAACTACGTAAGAACTGCCTTATGTGACCCTGGAGCCAGTGTTAGTGTTATGCCTCTCTCTCTTTCTCATAGACTTGAACTGGATAAGTTGACACCCACTAAAATTTCTCTGCAAATGGGCGACAAATCAACAGCTTTCCCTGTCGGCATTTGCGAGGATGTGCCTGTTGTGGGTGCTACCACCACTATCTTAACAGACTTTGTTATCTTGGATATTCCCGAGGACGATGCCATGGCTGTCATCCTCGGAAGACCCTTTTTAAACACTGCAGGGGCTGTTATAGATTGCAACAAAGGCAATGTCACTTTCCATGTCAACAGTAATGAGCATACAGTGCACTTTCCGAAGAAACGATATCAAGTACATTGCATCAATGCTATCGAAAAAACTTCATCCATTCTTATTGGGAGCTTTGAATGCCCTATTCCTCGTGTCAAGATGAAGTATGATTTGCTTGTTGGGGAGATTTATATCCCCAATGAGGTGACTTAGTGGCTATTCGACAATTTTTAGTTTCCTTTTGCGACTTGAAAAAGTTTTGTCATGAGGATTTGATCAACCCCATTGACGGATTTCTTTCGATGACCATGAAATGGATGAAACAAAGAGTCACATACCTCTGTTTTAAGCTGTCACTTTTTGTTGCTTAGAAGAAAAATGATAGGTTTAGTTTAGTTTTCCCTGTTTTCTGTTTTAGCGTCCCGGAGAAAAGTACCCCGAAAATAAAAGTTCTCCGATGGTCCTGAAAATCAAATATGATTTGTCTGGAATATTTGAAAAATACTGGGACTGAGAGCTGGCCTGGGGGCCACACCAGTGGGCCACAAGCCCTGTCACCGCGGCCTCCCTCCTGGCCGCGGGGACCAAGCTTGTGGGCTCCACAGGGACCCCCTCCACTCATTCCAGCTCGCATCCTCTTCTTCTACCTCCAGAAAAAATTGTTTCGCAGCTGAAACCTGTGTTCTTGCTCATTTGGCTGTGATTTTCGATCTCCTTGCTCAAAGCACCATTCTCCGAACCGTTTTGGGGAAATTACTCCTTGGTAAGTGATTCCTCCATTGGTCCAATTATTTTTTTCTCTAGTGCTTTATCCTTCGCGTATTCTTGCTACCTTGGTGACCCTGTTCTTGAGCTTGAAATGTTGATTTTAGCTGGTCCCAAGTAGTTTTAGCGCGTGATAAGGTCTCTAGGCACTAGTAGGAGTAGTTGCTACAAGGTGTGGTTGGTCTTTATTCACTTTTCTCTTGAACTTCAAAAATTTCAGCAAAAAGAAATTATGTTCAGGAGGAAGTTTCACGGTGGTTCCTCAAGTAAGAAGGGTCCCCATCTTTCTATTCGGGAGCCTGATCCTTATCAACTAAGGGACGCTCCAGTACAACCATGTGAATGGCCTTCCGATGAGTTCTTGATCAAAGCAGGTTTCAAGGATGAGTTTGATACACTTGTCCGCAATGCCGGGTTAGAAGAATTCCTCTCAGATAAATATGAACAGTATGCTTTGCTCACTGTCTCTTTCGTGCATAGATTTAAATTTTCAGTTGGCTGTGACACATCCATACTGTTTGATCTGTATGATAAATCCTACGCCATGGATTTGGAGGATTTCAATAGGATTTGCAAGATACCTGATGGGGGTAATCTTAAAGATCCTGCTAAGTCTTCAGTTAGAGATTTTGTCTCTAGTATAACTATTGGAGAAACTAGAGACATCACGCAAGCTACCATAGGATGCATTCATTTCCCTGCCTTGCACTACTTTGCCCTCTTCATAGGTAGATGCATTAACGGCAAGGTTGAACATTGTCACCTATGCGCATCCGACCTTAGTATCCTTAAGAGCGCAGTGACGGGTGACAAAAGCTTCAACATGGGAGCTATTATAGCAAGGAGGCTGAATAAGAATGCTATTGATGGGGATTTCTTTGGCGGCATCTATGCCACTCGCATAGCAATTTTTCTTGGAGTACCCATCCGCACAAGAGATCCCCCACTCCATACAGCTTTCTTTGACCGCGTCGCTATGACACGCAACCAGTTCCTTGAGAGGGATCATGAATCCCTCCTATATCGATTGATATTTAACCGGCAGCGTGTTTTCCATATTACCCTTCCTCCTCCTGCTTTCTTTAACTTTCAGGTAAAACAGAGATACTACATAACCATAGGAGAGGCAGAGGAGTATGAGAGGGAGGCGACGGCTTCTCGTCTCCGTGAGGCATCTATTCAGGCAGTGGCTGCAGCGCTCCCGTATAACCCCGATAATGATTTTGGGTTTCGCGAGGACCGTCCTTGGGAGTAAACCAAGCTAGGCCAAAATCCTAAGCTTGGGGGAGTACGTGTTTGCACCAACTTTACATTCATGCTTATGCTTTCACTTTGTTAGTCGGTGTTTACTCTTTGCCACTGTATTATCCATGCTAGTTTATTTTCATTTTCTTGTTTTCCTGTTTTCTGTCCTTTTGAGAAAACCCAAAAAGATTTTCCTTTCTTCTTTTGCTTGTTGGGAGCTTTCCCGTGTAAATAGTTTTCTTTTTCTTTGGGTCAAGGTAGAAGATATTGGTTACAATGTTTAGTGGCTCTTGCATGCATACTTGTTTAGCTTTCAAAGAGCCATATTACTTTGTCTTCTCCTTTGTGCTTGCCTGCAGATTTCAGCTTAGTCCAATGCACGAGCACTCTTATTATTGTTCACATCGTTCGATCGTGCAAGTGAATGGCAATAATGACGATATATGATGAAGTGACGGAGACTGGAAAAGCTGCTATGAACTCTATCTATTCTGTTTTTGTAAATATGACTAGCTTGTCCTTCCAGATTCAGCTTTGTTGAGAGAGAACCATGTTTGCAATTAAAACTTAGAGATCATAGTTTCTGATGCCATGCTTAATTAGCTAGGAGCTTATAATGGTTTGTCTTGAATGCCAACATAGATTTTGAGATGACTATGATGTAGTATGATAGGATGATATTCTTCTTTGAATGATTCAAGTGGCTTGACTTGGCGCATGTTCATGCATGTAGTTGAAACAAAATCAACATAGCCTCTATGATGTTCGTGTTCATGGTGATTTATATCCTGTTCATGCTTGCACTCCATGTTAGTCAAACTCATTGCATCTTGATGACTGTTGTCGCTCTCTAGTTGGTCGCTTCCCAGTCTTTTCCTAGCCTTCACTTGTACTAAGCGGAATACTGCTAGTGCATCCACTTCCATAAACCCAATAGTTTTTCCATGAGAGTCCTCCATACCTACCTATTTGTGGTATCTACCTGCCGTTCCAAGTAAATTTGCATTTGCCATTCCCTAAACCTTCAAGAAATAATCTGTTTTGCATGCCCGAACCGCTCATGTGGTGACAGGGGGCTATTGGTATCTTCCATGTTAGGCGTGTTATCCTCGACATGTGTTTATTCACTGTCATTCACGAGAAAGGGGCCGATAATTGGAATGCCCAGTTCCACGCCTAAATCGAAAACATAACTATAAAACAAGACTCCCCCCGGATTGATGTTAGTATGGACGGTACCCGAGGATTCGGCTAGCCGTGGAGTGTGATTGATTGGTGGTGGGGGAGTTAAAACTTTACTTTTCTGTTTGGGAACCGCCGATAGCATGAATAACATGGAAGATATTGAGAACTCTTGGTCATTGTGTTGACAATGAAAGCCTGCCACCCAAAATTATTATCTCTGTTTTCAAAGCTTGAGCTCTGGCACCTCGGCAAAACAATGCTTCCCTCTGCGAAGCGCCTGTCTATTTATGTTCCTGTTGAGTCATCCTCTTTTTATATAAGCACCAATTAGAGAGCACCTCTGTCATTTTTTATGCTTTGCTTTTGATTCATATTGAGTATGACTATGACTGGATCTTCGTTGCTATGAATTACAATGTTTAGTCACCCTTGATCTTTGAAAGTGCTCTGCATTTATGTATTGCGGTCTCAGAAAGAGCTAGCGAGATACCACCTATTCATATTGCTTCATGCTTGTTTTGATTGAATTGGTGGTATCTGAAACTCATTATTATTTGCTCGCTAGATGATTATGCCATTGATATTAGTTTACCGGGAGACCTTTGTGTCACTTGCCTATGTGATTAACTTGTGATCTTGCTGAAATTCTAGTTATGAGTTAGACATAGTTGCAACAACAAGATCAAACAGAGTTTGTCAAAGTTTGTCCTTCTCTTTCAGTTTGTCAACTGAGTTGCTTGAGGACAAGCAAGGTTTTAAGCTTGAGGGGGTTGATTCCTCTCCATCGTATCTACCTTTCCAAACTCTTTTGCCCTTGTTTTGGACTCTAACTTGCATGATTTGAATGGAACTAACCCGGACTGACGTTGTTTTCAGCAGAATTGCCATGGTGTTGTTTTTGTGCAGAAATGAAAGTTCTCGAAACGTCCTGAAAATTGACGGAGAATATTTCTGGAAAATATGAAAAATACCTATGCAAAGATCAACCGGAGGGGAGGGGCCAGTGGGCCACAAGCCGTGTCGCCGCGGCCTCCCCCTAGCCGCGACAACCAAGCTTGTGGGGCTCACGTGGCTCTGCCGCCCCCAACTCCAGCTCTATTTATTCCCTTTCATCCCGAAAATAATCAAGAGAGAAGATTTCATCGCGTTTGCAATACGGAGGCGCCGCCACATCGTGTTCTTCATCTGGAGGGCACACATGGAGTCCGTTTTGGGCTCCGGATCAAGGAGATCGTCGCCATCGTCATCATCATCCTTTTTCCCTCTCCAATTCCATGAAGCTCTTCATCGTTCGTGAGTAATATATTCGTAAGCACGCTGGGCGGTGATGAGTAGGATGAGATCTATCATGTAATCGAGTTAGTTTTGACGGGGATTGATCCCTAGTATCCACTATGTTGTGAGATTGATGTTGCTACTACTTTGCTATGCTTAATTCTTGTCACTAGGGCCCGAGTGTCATGATTTCAGATCTGAAATTATTATGTTGTCACCAATATATGTGTGTTTTAGATCCGATCTTGCAAGTTGTAGTTACATACTATGTGTTATAACCCGGCAACCCCGGAGTGACAATAATCGGAACCACTCCCGGTGATGACCATAGTTTGAGGAGTTCATGTGTTCACCAAGTGCTAATGCGTTGGTCCGGTTCTTTATTGAAAGGAGAACCTTAATATCCCGTAGTATCCATTTGGACCCCGCTGCCACAGGAGGGATGGACAATAGATGTCATGCAAGTTCTTTTCCCTAAGCACGTATGACTACACACAGAATGCATGCCTAGATCACATTGACGAACGGGAGCTAGCCACATATCTCTCTATGTTATAACTGTTGCATGATGAATGTCATCCAACGAATCGCCGACCCATTGCCTACGAGTTTGTCCCATTGTTGCTGCTGCTGTTACTTGTTTTGCTTTGCTGCTGTTACTACTGTTGCTACTACTGTTACTTGCTGTTGCTGTTACTCGCTACTGTTGCTACTTGCTACTGCTATCACCACTGCTGTTCGTTGCCACTGCCATTACTCGTTACACTGCTGCTAACTGCTACAATACTTTTTCTGGCACCATTGCCGGGAAAGAATATTTCCCGTCCACGGGCAACTTACTGGCGCCATTGATACAACAGTTAGGAATAGTCTGCCTCGTCAACAGATCGTTTCTGGCACCGTTGCTATCATACTACTTTTCTTGCAGAAACTAATCTTTCAGGTGTGGTTGAATCTGACGCATTCAGCTGCCAATACTTGAGAATATTCTTTCAGTTCCCGTCGCGCGAACCAACAAATTTGGGTTGAATACTCTACCCTCGAAAACTGCAGCGATCCCACGCGCTGGTGGGCTATTGCAAGACAATTGCTAATTGTTGAGCAACTGGAACCAACTCTTTTCTGGCTCCTTTGCCGTGGAGGCATCAAGTCAGGAATAGTTGCACGTCAACAGGTAACACAATTAATAGTCATATTGTTGCAGCAATATTAAAGTGAGGTCATGCCCAGAGATCCTCCCTTGACTCCGTGCGAGGAAGCAATCCCGAGGCAACTAATTCCAGTTAAGTAACAATTGTAGTTGTATAAGATCAGGCCACAACTCCAAGTCGTCCTGTAACCGTGGACATGGCTATCTGAATAGTTAATTTTCATCCCTACAAGGGTGCACCACATTTCCCATCACGCTCGATAACACTCTGGCCGGACACACTTTTCTGGGTCATGCCCGACCTCGGAATATCGACACGTCGCAGCCCCACCTAAGACTCAACACAGAGGCCAGCCCGCTGGTCTAACTCCTAAGCACAAAGGGTTCATGGGCCCAGTTCCCCTTCGCGCTCCTGCACGATGCGTGGGCGTCCGACGTCAGTCCTAGAATCCCTTAATCACAAGAGCAATGCATCTCGGGACCACTCGGGCGCGCGCCGCTACATTGCTGACATCTGAAAAGCTTCGGCTGATACCGCGACGTCGAGTACCCATAATTCTTCCCGCATAGCCGGTTAGTGCGAAAAGGTCTCCAACCAACCCAGATCAAATACCCAAATCCATTATCATTTTATTAGGCCATCGACCCAATCTCGCGGAAATCCACCCGTCTAACATCTAATTGCTGCGGCAACAAAAGTCCTTCCTTCGCGCTAGGAATTCTTCTTGTTACTTCTCTCGTTTGCGTCGGTTTTTTCCCTTGAAGAGGAAAGGGTGATGCAGCACAGGAGCAGTAAATATTTCCCTCAGTTTGAGAACCAAGGTATCGATCCAGAAGGAGGGCCTCATCAAGTCCACTGTACCTGCGCAAACAATAAACTCGTGATAACATTAGCACAAGAAAACAAACTACCACTTCTTTTGGTTCTGTAGCAAACTGGAATTCTATCTATATTGATGATGGGCTACTGTATTCTCACTTTTCCATGGCTACTACCCCCCGATATTAATCATAGTTTCATCAAAACAAGCAACCAACTCATCAAAAACAGAATATGTCAAAAACAGACCGGTCTGTAGGAATTTGTATACTTCGTATACTTCTGGTACCTCAAAAATCTGAACAATTATGATGGCCTGGGCAAAAATCATATAAACCAGCAGAAAAAAGAATCAACTCAAAATATCTTTCTGGATAAAAATTAAAAATCATCTCATGAGCGAAAAGTTTCTGTCTTTTTCCAGCAGGATCAAACAACCATTACCAAGACTAGTCATAAAGGTTTTGCTTGGATTAAACACTAAAAAAACACAAAAAACACAATCACAACAGAATTATGAAAGTGTGGACGCAACAAAACAGAAATAAAACGATAAATTCATTGGGTTGCCTCCGAACAAGCGCTATTGTTTAACGCCCTTAGCTAGGCATAAAAGTGATAGAATCACGTATCGTCGTCTTTGGTGCTCAAACCATAAGTGGCCCTCATCATGGATTCATAAGGCAATCTTATTTTCTTTCTAGGAAAGTGTTCCATGCCCTTCCTTAAAGGCAATTTAAATCTAATATTCCCTTCCTTCATATCGATGATAGCACCGATAGTCCTTAGGAAAGGTCTACCAAGAATAATAGGGCATGTAGGATTGCAATCAATGTCAAGCACAATGAAATCCACGGGTAGATAGTTCATATTTGCAATAATAAGAAAATCATTGATCCTTCCCATGGGTTTCTTGACAGTAGAATCAGCAAGATGCAAATTAAGAGAACACTCTTCAATCTCATTAAAACCCAGAACATCACTTAAAGACTTTGGAATCGCAGAAACACTAGCACCCAAATCACACAAAGCATTGCACTCATAGTTTTTGATTTTGATTTTGATGGTAGGTTCCCACTCATCATGAAGCTTTCTAGGGATAGAGACTTCCAATTCAAGTTTCTCTTCAAGAGATTTTATTATAGCTTCGACGATCTGATCTGTGAAGGCCTTGTTTTGGCTATAAGCGTGTGGAGAGTTCAACATGGATTGCATCAAGGAAATGCATTCAATCAAGGAGCAACTATCATAATTGAATTCCTTGAAATCCACGGTAGTAATTTCATTACTACTCAAGGTTTTAACATCTTCTACTCCACTTTTAATGCTTTTAGCATCAAGATAGATGGACTCCGAATCATTGGGGCACTTTTCAACCAAAGTGGATTCATATCGAGCCCCATAATCATTAGGTTTGACACAAGAAAACAAAGATTCAATGGGAGTCACACCAAGCACTTTAAGATCTTCGTGATTCTCATCATGAGAACATGCCTTTTTCAGCCATTCATCTCTAGCACGAATTTGGGCGGTTCTTTATTGGCTCTCAATCATGGAAACATGCATAGCTTTCAAAGTTTCATCCATGTTGATTTTGGGAGGACCACATCTAACTTTCAGAGCATCAACATCACTAGAAATTCTATCAACGCTCTTAGCCAAATCGTCAACTTTGAGTAGTTTTTCCTCTATGGACGCATTGAAAATCTTTTGAGAGTTGATGAACTCTTTGATATTACTCTCTAGATCAGAGGGTAATCTATTGTAATTTCCATGAGTATTGTTGTAGGAGTTGCCAAAGTTATTAAAGTAGTTACTAGGAAAAGGCCTAGGAACATAGTTTCCTCTAAAAGCATTGTTGTTGCCAAAGTTATTCCTACCAACAAAATTAACGTCCAAGCTAGCGTTGCTACTCTCAATCAAAGAAGGCAAGAGCATATCATTAGGATCCAAAGGAGCACTTCTACTAGCAACCAAATTCATTAACTCGTCCATCTTAGCACTTAACGAGTTAATTTCTTCTATAGCGTGTATCTTCTTACTAGTAGGTGACCTTTCAGTGTGCCACTGACAGTAGTTCGTCATGATGCTGTCTAAGATCTTTGTCGCTTCTCCTAATGTGATTTCCATGAACGTTCCACCTGAGGCGGAGTCCAACGTATTTCTAGAAGCGAAATTCAAGCCAGCGTAAAAGATTTGAATAATCATCCAAAGACTCAAGCCATGAGCGGGACAATTTCTAATCATTAATTTCATTCTCTCCCAAGATTGTGCAACATGTTCATGATCAAGTGGCTTGAAATTCATGATATCATTACGGAGAGAGATGATCTTAGCCGGCGGAAAATACTTGGATATATAAGCATCTTTGCACTTATCCCAAGAATCGATACTATTTTTGGGCAAAGAAGAAAACCAAGTTTTTGCGCGATCTCGCAACGAGAAAGGAAAAAGCTTCAATTTAATCACGTCATTATCCACATCTTTTTTCTTTTGCATATCACAAAGCTCAATGAAGGTATTGAGATGGGATGCGGCACCTTCACTAGGAAGGCCAGAGAATTGCTCTTTCATAACAAGATTCAGCAAAGCGGCATTGATTTCGTATGACTCCGCACTAGTGGCGGGAGCAATGGGAGAAATAATAAAATCATTATTATTAGTATTCGAGAAGTCACAAAGTTTGGTGTTTTCATTCATGGTGACTTCATCAAGCAAGCAAGCACACAAGCAAACAGAGAGCAGGCGAGAAAAAGGGCGAACGAAAAGGCAAACGAAAAGGCAAACAAAAAAGGCAAATTGGTGAAGTGGGGGAGAGGAAAACGAGAGGAAATTGGCAAACAAAGTAAATGCAAGAGATGAGTTTGCCACACCTACTTGTATGAGTCCTTGACTTGATCTTCCTCCCCGGCAACGACGCGAGAAATTCTTTTGTTGCGGCAACAAAAGTCCTTCCTTGCCGCTAGGAATTCTTCTTGTTACTTCTCTGGTTTGCGTCGGTTTTTTCCCTTGAAGAGGAAAGGGTGATGCAGCACAGGAGCAGTAAATATTTCCCTCAGTTTGAGAACTAAGGTATCGACCCAGAAGGAGGGCCTCGTAAAGTCTAGAGTACCTGCGCAAACACAAACAAGCTTGCACCCAACGCTTCAAAGGGGTTGTCAATCCCTTCAAGATTGTTTGCAAAGTGAGATCTGAAGGCGGAAAGTGCAACAAAGTAAAAAGTGTAAGGCTGAAAATATGGTGTGGAGTAGACCCTGGGGGCCACAGTGTTCACTAGAGGCTTTTCTCATAATAGAAAATATCACGGTGGGTGAACAAATTACTGTCGAGCAATTGATAGAACCGCGCAAAGTCATGATGATATCTAAGGCAATGATCATACATATAGGCATCACGTCCGAGACAAGTAGACCGATACTTTCTGCATCTACTACTATTACTCCACACATCGACCGCTATCCAGCATGCATCTAGTGTATTGAGTTCATGACAAACACAGTAACGCCTTAAGCAAGATGACATGATGTAGAGGGATAATCTCAAACCAATGATGAAAACCCCATCTTTTTACCCTTGATGGCAACAACACGATGCGTGCCTCGCTACCCCTTCTGTCACTGGGTGAGGTCACCGCATGGTATGAACCCAAAACCAAGCACTTGTCCCATTGCAAGAATCATAGATCTAGTTGTCCAGACAAAACCCACAACTCGAAGAGAATTACAAGGATATGAAATCATGCATAAGATAGATCAGAAGAAACTCAAATAAGATTCATAGATAATCTGATCATAAATCCACAATTCATCGGATCTCGACAAACACACCGCAAAAGAAGATTACATCGGATAGATCTCCTTGAAGATCATGGAGAACTTTGTATTGAAGATCCAACAGAGAGAAGAAGCCATCTAGCTACTAGCTATGGACCCATAGGTCTATGGTGAACTACTCACGCATCATCGGAGAGGTCATGGTGTTGATGAAGAATCCCTCCGTGTCCGAATTCCCTCTCCGGCAGGGCACCAGAATGTGCCCCAGATGGGATCTTGCGGAGACAAAAGCTTGCGGCAGCGAAAAAGTAATTTCGATGATCTCCTGATTTTTTTGGTATTTTTAGGGAATTTATAGGCGCAACCCCTAGGTCAGGGGGCGCTCAGGGGCCCCACAAGCCTGGGTGGCGCGCCCTACCCCCTGGCCGCGGGGTGCGGGCTTGTGGGGCCCCTGAGGCTCCCCTGCCTTTGCTCTCAAGCTTCCCGATCTTCTTTCTTTCCGGAAAAAATCTTTTCGGGGATTTTCTTCCGTTTGGACACCGTTTCAAAATCTCCTCTGAAAGGGGTCAAAAACATGGAAAAAACAAGAGCTGGCACTTGGCACTGAGTTAATAAGTTAGTCCCAAAAATGTATAAAAGGCATGCAAAACATCCAAAGTTTGACAAGATAATAGCATGAAACCATAAAAAATTATAGATACGTTGGAGACGTATCACTAATCACCAATGATCCCTCTAACATGGTCGAGTAACTGTGTGGTTGTAACATCGGGGGGAATCCGAGGTATCACCCTCTATGGATTCCGAACGATGTATCCGTCAAGGTGGGCTTAGAGGAATCACCCTCGGGGGTCCCACACTTGAGGGGTTGCACGACAGAGGCATCATCGAGAATGGTGAAAGAGGAATCACCCTCTATAACCACGACCGACTAGCTATAATACAGACATATCATCACGAGTACTTAGCGAGGTGTCACCCTCGGTACCCGATAGTATCTCTGTAGCGTCGTATAACTAAGGCGGGTGTATGTGTTGTGTCGGGTCTGGCTCGTCGATCGGGGATCGAGATTTGAAAGCAAAGCGGGGCAACTGGACTACGGGGTCACAGGGGATGACTGCTCCACCTATACTAAGCAGATTTAAAGTACAGCACTCAAAGTAGCAGTTCATCAAAAATGGGCTATGCATCAGATATAGGAGCTAACTACAACAGTAGCAAAATACTAATGCAAGCAGTAGGAAGAAAGACATGGGCGATATAGGAATGATCAAGGGGGGTTGCTTGCCTTGCTGCTCTGCGGCAAAGGACTGATCGGTAGGGTCGTAGATGTACCCGGCAGCAACGTCAGTCTCGGGGTCTACTGGTAAGAAGAGGGGGAAGAAACAATAAATAATAGCAACGGTGCATCCCAATGCATGACATGGCAAGATGCAGGCTAGACATGAGCTAACGCATCAATATCCATCATAGACGGGTCGGAAGAATATCTGACGATATTTTCCGGGTCTCTCGCTACTACCGGTGATATGGAAAACGATGGAAAAGCTCCATGTTTGCTATGCTAGGGACGCGTGACACACGAATGGACCTTGTATCCGGGTTCCTTTCGTTCTGCTCATCAACTTTCATGTCGAAAATATTTTGATTTGACTTACGGTTTAATTAATATTAATTTTTAAAGTTTTATTAACTATTTACAGATTTCATTAATTTGGTTAAAAGCTATTATGGCATCAGCATGATCTCATGCTGACATCAGCAGTTGACTGGTCAACTCACCAGTGGGTCCCATGCGTCATAGACTCAGTTTTTAATTAGGATTAAATAGTAATTAATCATATTAATTTAGTGGGGGACCCACGTGTCATACTCTAATTATTCTAATTACCTATTTAATTAATTAACTAATTAATTAAATAATATATATATTTATTTATTTAATAAAAACATATTTTTATTTTTATATTTTAATTTTCACTTTTCTTAAAAGAGGGTGTGGGGCCTCCCTGTCATAGACAGCGGGGTGGGTTGGCCCCACCGGTAAGTGACATAGGCCACATACAATTTACACACACATATTAAACATAACTTATTTTCATTTCTCTTATACATGCATATACACGCAATACATACAAAAATACATAGATGCATCTCATACACACATACATACACATATACACCTTTTTATTTTCCTTTTTTATCTAACACCTCTCTGCTAACTCTCTCCTTTCTCT
The DNA here is from genome assembly GCF_904849725.1 of Hordeum vulgare subsp. vulgare. NCBI lineage: Eukaryota > Viridiplantae > Streptophyta > Magnoliopsida > Poales > Poaceae > Hordeum > Hordeum vulgare. Next base: position 394,561,711 of record NC_058521.1, on the reverse strand, counting down.
GCTCATCTCTCAACAGAGAGAAAAGAACGTCTCCATCATTACCTACTCGATCCTAACGACGTCTGAACGGAGCGCCGATTGCCGGAATGGAACCGGGACGGCGCAAGGAAGAAGACGGCGGGAGGAGCCCGAAAAGGGGCTCACCGACGTTGACGAGAGGGCCCGGTGTAGCTGGAGTTCTCGGGAGGTGCGAAGGAGACGGCGTCGGATCCGGCGTGGAGGAGAACGAGGTGATGGCGGTGGCGGTTCCGGCGAGGTTGTTGATGAAGGGGGCCGGCCGGTTGGTGGAGCGGGCGACGGGGACGATGCTTCGGTTGAGGCCGGCGGGGAGAGGGGGACCTCCCTGCTCGATCCCTCCTAGATCGAGCGTGAGGGAGGGTCCGGTGCGTGGACGAGTTGCAGGGGGGCGAGGTGGATCAGTAGGAGGGTGACGGGCTCCTGGCAACGGGATTGGGAGCGATCCGCCGAGGAGAGAGAGGAGGGGCCGGGCAAGGGGTGAGCGGGAGGCAGGGGGCTCGGGAGTGGTGGATCTGGCCGACGGGAGAGGGGGCGCAGGGGGAGCGCGGTGTGCGTGGGGGAGAGATCGAGAGGAGGGAGCAGGAGGCAGGGGGCTCGGGAGTGGTGGATCTGGCCGATGGGAGAGGGGGCGCAGGGCGAGCACGGGGTGCGAGGGGGAGAGATCGAGAGGAGGGAGCGGGGCTGGTCGTGCGTGGGGGGGGGGGGGTTCTAGTGCGTGGGGGCTCTTGGTAGGTGGGTGAGACCGAGAGAGAGGGAGGGAGACGCGGTAGGTGGGCGTGGGGTGGTTGACGAGTGGGAGAGGTGAGGGTGCGGTAGGTGGGGGCTCTCGTGGGGAGGGAGCTGTGATCGGGGGAGTGCGGCGGCGGTAGGGGACGGTGAGCGGGTCGGCTAGGGTTACCCCCTAGGGGGCTTTATACCCCAGGGGGTGGGCTGAATGGGGGTGGCCGACTCGGCCATTTTTGGCCCAGTTGGGACAGGGGATTTCCTGTTTTTTTAATATTCTTTTACTATTATCTTTATTTACTTTCTTTCCTTTAGTTATTTTACACAAAGCTTCCCTTTTAAATATATAGGGATTACCTAATAATTTCAAAAGTGCCTGATTCACATTTATAATTCGTTAGAGAATTTTTATAATTTCCCGACGTTTTTATTTCAACAACATAAAACCTTTCTCGTTCGACTTTAAGTTTAAGTTTTGAATTTTAATTCGATTTCAACTAACAATCGCGAGAGCAACGATAATAATCACCGTGATGTGGCATCATTAGCGTGTGATCACTGTAGCTTAATTACAATCATCACTGTAGCAAAAGTTGAGGATGTCACAGATGGTGATATGGACCGGAGTCACATGATGTTCACTAGTGATGTCTCTCTCCCAAAAGACGATAAACAACTATGCTTGGGTAAACAAATCACAGTTGGGAAATAGACAGAATTATGATCGCACCGCAATGCTAATTATGATACTTGATAGTTAGAGGTTCAATAGTAATGGGCAATACGCCAAGACAAGTAAACCGGTTATTCATCAGCATCTACTTACTAATCATCCACCTTGAGATATCTATCCATAACATCTCTCTAGTATTAAGTTGCGAGCCCCATCCAAAGTGTAAACTCAAAGCAACGGACAACTGCATTAACGAACTATGCGTAAGGTAAACAATCATTGGAACTATGGTCACAAGCACCGTTGTTTTCTCCCTGGTGGCAAAAAGCACATCCCCTAGTATCATGTTTCTGTCACTCAAGCTAAACATTGATACGTCTCCAACGTACCTATAATTTTTTATGGTTCCATTATATTATCTTGTCAACTTTGGATGTTTTGTATGCATGAATATGCTATTTTATATCTTTTTTGGGACTAACCTATTAACTTAGTGCCAAGTGCCAGTTTCTGTTTTTTCCGTGTTTTGCACCTTTTTCATAGAAGAATATTAAACGGAGTCCAAACGGAATAAAACCTGCGGGATGATTTTTTCCATAACAGAAGATACGCACGGGAATTGAGAACCAAGGCAAAGGACCTCGGGGAAGGTCACAAGCCCCCTAGCCGCGACCTCGGGGGCGCGCCTAGCAGGCTTGTGGGCCCCCCATGGCTCCTTTTCCCTACCTCTTTCGCCTATAAATTCTCTAAAAATCCAAAACCACCAGAGAGAGCCACGAAAATACTTTTCCGCCGCCGCAAGCTTCTGTCTCCGCAAGATCCCATCTGGGGCCCGTTCTAGTGCCCTCCCGGAGGGGGATTCGAACACGGAGGGCTTATTCATCAACACCATTGCCTCTCCGATGATACGTGAGTAGTTCACCACAGACCTTCGGGTCCATAGCTAGTAGCTAGATGGCTTCTTCTCTCTCTTGGATCTTCAATCCAAAGTTCTCCATGATCTTCATGGAGATCTATCCGATGTAACTTTCTTTTGCGGTGTGTTTGTCGAGATCCGATGAATTGTGGATTTATGATTAGATTATCTATGCATATTATTTGAGTCTCCTCTGATCTCTTATATGCATGATTTTGTATCCTTGTAATTTTGTTCGAGTTGTGGGTTTTGTTTGGCCAACTTGATCAATAATTCTTGCAATGGGAGAAGTACTTGGTTTTGGGTTCATACTGTGCGGTGTCCTCACCTAGTGACAGAAGGGGTAGCAAGGCACGCATCGTGTTGTTGCCATCAAGGGTAAAAAGATGGGATTTATAACATATTGAAAGAATTTATCGCTCTACATCATGTCAGCTTGCTTAAAGCGTTACTCTGTTTGTTATGAACTCAATACACTAGATGCATGCTGGATAGCGGTCGATGTGTGGAGTAATAGTAGTAGATGCAGAAAGTATCGGTCTACTTGTCTCGGACGTGATGCCTATATGTATGATCATTGCCTTAGATATCATCATGACTTTGCGCGATTCTATCAATTGCTCGACCGTAAGTCGTTCACCCACCGTAATACTTGCTATCATGAGAGAACCCTCTAGTGAACACTATGTCCCCCGGGTCTACTTCGCATCATATTTTCAGATCTACACAATTACTTTGTTGCACTTTCCACCTTTAGATCTCACCTTGCAAATAATCGTGAAGGGATTGACAACCCCTTTATAGCGTTGGGTGCAAGTTTGTTTGTTTTTGCGCAGGTACATTGGTGCCTCATCTTGATACTCCTACTGGATTGATACCTTGGTTCTCAAACTGAGGGAAATACTTATCGCTACTGTGCTGCATCACCCTTTCCTCTTCAAGGGAAAAACCAAGGCAAGCTCAAGATGTAGCAAGAAGAATTTCTAGCACCGTTGCCGGGGAGGATCAAGTCAAGAATAGTCTCCCGTCAACGTGCTAATTTTTGGTGCCGTTGCCGGGGAGTATTCAAAGTGAAGCTTATCCAAGTAACTTTCACAAACTCATCTCTTGCATTTAGATTATTTTCCTTTTTCCTCTCGTTTTCCTTTCCCCCATTTCTGAAAAAAAAACAAAATTTACAAAAATATTTTCCTTTTTCGTTCGCCCTTTTGTTCCGCTTGCTTTCTGTTTGCTTGTGCGCTTGTCTGCCTGCTAAGACCCAAGGTTGGATGAGATTGAAACTAGTGTTAAAGGCTTCATGTCTACACAGTTTGATTATAATAGTTACTTCCGTAGAGAACTAAGGGAGCAAAATTATTTAATGGCTTTTGTGAATAAAGAAGTTGATGATATGGCCAAAGAATTCCTTGCGTTAAATTCTCGGTTTGCTCGTCTTGAAAAATTGGTAGGCCAGATTTTTTATAAACAGGATACCATAGTCAATAAAATGGCTGCTAAACCTGAAATATGTGATGAGAATTACGAAGATCTTAAAGTGCTTGGTGTGACTCCTATTGAATCCTTATTTTCTAATGTCAATCCTAATGATGATGGGGATGGATATGAATCCACTTTGGTTTAGAAACGCCCCAATGATTCGGAGTCTATTTGTCTTGGTGCTAAAAGCACTAAAAGTGGAGTAGAGGATATCAAAACTTTGAGTAGTGATGAAATTACTACTTTGGATTTCAAGGAATTTAATTATGATAGTTGCTCTTTGATTGAATGTATTTCCTTGATGCAATCCATGCTAAACTCTCCACATGCTTATAGCCAAAATAAGGCCTTTACCGATCATATCGTTGATGCTATGATGAAATCTCTTGAAGAGAAACTTGAGTTGGAGATATCTATTCCTAGAAAACTTCATGATGAGTGGGAACCTACTATCAAAATAAGATTGAAAACTATGCATGCAATGCTTTGTGTGATTTGGGTGCTAGTGTTTCCACTATCCCAAAGTATTTATGTGATGTTATAGGCTTCAATGAGATTGATGAGTGCTCTCTTAATTTGCATCTTGCGGATTCTACTGTTAAGAAACCTATGGGAAGGATCAATTATGTTCTTATTATTGCAAATAGGAACTATGTGCCCGTACATTTCATTGTGCTTGATATTGATTGCAACCCGACATGTCCCATCATTCTTGGTAGACCTTTCCTTAGGACTATTGGTGTTGTCATAGATATGAAGGAAGGGAATATTAGATTTCAATTTCCATTAAAGAAGGGCATGGAACACTTTCCTAGAAAGAAAATAAGATTGCCTAATGAATCCATGATGAAGGCTACTTATGGTTTGAGCACCAAAGACGACGATACTTAATTCTGTCGCCTTATGCCTAGCTAAGGGTGTTAAACAATAGCGCTTGTTGGGAGGCAACCCAATGAATTTACCTTTGCTTTTTTGCTTTCTGTTTTTTTGTGTCCACACCAACATAATTCTGTTATGATTGTGTTTTTTATGTTTCTTTTTGTGTTTGTGTCAAGTAGAACCTTTATGACTAGTTTTGGTGATGGTTGTTTGATCATGCTGAAAAAGACAGAAACTTTGCATTCACGAAATTATTTTTAATTCCTATCCATAAAGAGCTTTTGAGTTGATTGTTTTTGCTGCTGGTTCATATGCAAATTTCCCTAATGTTCTTAAGTTTTCAGAATTTTTAGGATACCAGAAGTATACGAAGTATATAGATTGCTACAGATTGGTCTGTTTATGACAGATTCTGTTTTTGTTGTGTTGATTGCTTATTTTGATGAAACTATGGATAGTATAGGGGGTACTAGCCATGGAAAAGTGAGAATATTGTAATCTAATATCAATATAAATAGAAATCAAGTTTACTACAGTACCTAAAGAGTTGGTGGTTTGTTTTCTTATGCTAATGATATCATGAGTTTCTGTTTAAGTTTTGTGTTGTGAAGTTTTCAAGTTTTGGGAGATGTTCTTATGGACAATGGAACAAAGAGTGGAAAGAGCTTAAGCTTGGGGATTCCCAAGGCATCCCAAGCCAAATTCAAGGACATCAAAAAGCCTAAGCTTGGGGATGCCCCGGGAAGGCATCCCCTCTTTCGTCTTCAATCCATCGGTAACGTTACTTGGAGCTATATTTTTATTCACCACATGATATGTGTTTTGCTTGGAGCGTCATGTATTATAGGAGTCTTTTCTTTTTGTTTTGTCACAATCATCCTTTTTGCACACCTATTTGAGAGGGACATGCACTCATCGTGAATTTGCTAGAATACTCATTGAGCTTCACTTATATCTTTTGAGTTAGGCAATTTAGCTCGCATGTGCTTCACTTATATATTTTGAGCTAGATAAATTTGCTCTAGTGCTTCACTTAGATCTTTTTACAGCACGGCGGTGTCATATTTTGAAGAAATAAAACCTCTCGATCTTCACTTATATCTTTTTGAGAGTGCTCTCTCTAAGTAACTTGGTAATTGGCGTGCTATGAAAGTAGTCCTAAAGATGACAGGCATCCAAATAGGATAAAATTAAAACTTCCATATTCAAGTGTATTGATTAGTAAGAGAAGTTTGATTCCTCACAATTAGTTTTGACATATGGATATGGTAATATTAGAGTTATGTTAGTAGGGTGTTGTGAATCTATAAATACTTGTGTTGAAATTAGTGATTCCCTTAGCATGCACGTATGGTGAACCGCTATGTCAGGAAGTCGGAGCATAATCGATTTATTGATTGTCATCCTTTGTGTGGTGGTCGGGATCGCGCGATGGTTAAAACCTACCAACCCTTCCCCTAGGAGTATGCGTTTAGAACTTTGTTTCGATTACTAATAAAACTTTCGCAATAAGTATATGAGTTCGTCATGACTAATGTGAGTCCATGGTATAGATGCACTTTCACCTTCCACCATTGCTAGAGTCTCTAGTGCCGTGCAACTTTCGCCGGTGCACAAACTCACCATATACCTTCCTCAAAACAGCCACCATACCTACCTATTATGGCATTTTCATAGCCATTCCGAGATATATTGCCATGCAACTCCCACCGTTCCGTGTCATGACATGTGCCGTCACTTTCATTTTTCCATTGCATGATCGTAAGATAGCTAGCGAGATGTTTCAACGTCATACGCTAAGCTAGATCGTTGCACATCCCGGTACACTGACGGAGGCATTTCCTATAGAGTAATCATTGTTCTAAGTATTGAGTTGTGAGTAAATAAAAGTGTCATGATCATCATTGTTAGAGCATTGTGCCATGTGAGAAAATATAAAAAAAGAGGCCAAAGATGCCCACCAAAAAAATGAAAAAAAAGAGGCCAAAGAGCCCAAACCATAAAAAATGAGAGAAAAAGAGAGAAGGGACAATGCTACTATCTTTTTCCACACGTGTGCTTCAAAATAGCACCATGTTCTTCATGATAGAGAGTCTCTTGTTTTGCACTCCATATACTAGTGGGAATTTTCATTATATAACTTGTCATGTATATTCCAATGATGGGCTCCCTCAAAATTGCCCTAGGTCTTCGTGAGCAAGCAAGTTGGGTGCACACCCACTAGTTTTCCTTTTGAGTTTTCACACACTTATGGCTTTTTTGATCCGTTGCATGGCAATCCCTACTCATTCACATTGATATCTATTGATGGGCATCTCCATAGCCCGTTGATACGTTGATTCGATGTGACCATCTCCTCCTTTTTGCCTCACAACCTCCACCACACTCTATTCCACCTATAGTTCTATATCCATGGCTCACGCTCTTGTATTGCGTGAGAGTTGAAATTTTTTGAGAAAGTAAGAGTGCGGAAACAATCACTTGGCCAATACCGGGGTTGTGCATTATTTAAATTTGTTGTGTGGTGATGATGGAGCATAGTCAGACTATATGATTTTGTAGGGATAACTTTCTTTGGCCTTGTTATTTCAAAAGTTCATGATTACTTTGCTAGTATGCTTGAAGTATTATTGTTTTCATGTCAGTAGTAAACTATTGTTTTGAATCTTACGGATCTGAACATTCATGCCACAAGAAAGAAGTTACAAAGGACAAATATGTTAGGTAGCGTTCCACATCAAAAATTCAGTCTTTATCACTTCCCTACTCGAGGACGAGCAGGAGTTAAGCTTGGGGATGCTTGATACGTCTCCAACGTATCTATAATTTTTTATGGTTCCATGCTATTATCTTGTCTCCTTTGGATGTTTTGCATGCATGAATATGCTATTTTATATCTTTTTCGGGACTAACCTATTAACTCAGTGCGAAGTGTCAGTTTCTGTTTTTTCCGTGTTTTTGACCTTTTTCATAGAAGAATATTAAACGGAGTCCAAACGGAATAAAACCCGCGGGGTGATTTTTTCCATAACTGAAGATACGCAGGGGACTTGAGAACCAAGGCAAAGGACCTCAGGGGAGGTCACAAGCCCCCTAGCCGTGGCCTGGGGGGCACGCCTAGCAGGCTTGTGGGCCCCACGTGGCTCCTTTTCCCTACCTCTTTCACCTATAAATTCTCTAAAAATCCAAAACCACCAGAGAGAGCCAGGAAAATACTTTTTCGCCGTCGCAAGCTTCTGTCTCCGCAAGATCCCATCTGGGGACCATTCTCGTGCCCTGCCGGAGGGGGATTCAGACACGGAGGGCTTCTTCATCAACACCATTGCCACTCCTATGATGTGTGAGTAGTTCACCACAAACCTTCGGGTCCATAGCTAGTAGCTAGATGGCTTCTTCTCTCTCTTGGATCTTCAATACAAAGTTCTCCATGATCTTCATGGAGATCTATCCAATGTAACTTTCTTCTGCGGTGTGTTTTTCGAGATCCAATGAATTGTGGATTTATGATCAGATTATCTATGAATATTATTTGAGTCTCCTCTGATCTCTTATATGCATGATTTCGTATCCTTGTAATTCTCTTTGAGTTGTGGGTTTCGTTTGGCCAACTTGATCTATAATTCTTGCAATGGGAGAAGTGCTTGGTTTTGGGTTCATACCGTGCGGTGTCCTCACCTAGTGATAGAAGGGGTAGCGAGGCACACACCGTGTTGTTGCCACAAAGGGTAAAAAGATGGGGTTTATATCATATTGCACGAATTTATCCCTCTACATCATGTCATCTTGCTTAAAGCGTTACTCTGTTTGTTATGAACTCAATACACTAGATGCATGCTAGATAGCAGTCGATGTGTGGAGTAATTGTAGTAGATGGAGAAAGTATTGGTCTACTTGTCTCAGACATGATGCCTATATGTATGATCATTGCCTTGGATATCATCATGACTTTGCGCGATTCTATCAATTGCTCGACAGTAATTCGTTCACCCACCGTAATACTTGCTATCATGAGAGTAGCCTCTAGTGAACACTGGCCCCCGGGACTACTTCACATCATATTTTCAGATCTACACAATTACTTTGTTGCACTTTCCACCTTCAGATCTCACCTTGCAAATAATCGTGAAGGGATTGACAACCCCTTTATAGCGTTGGGTGCAAGTTTGTTTGTTTTTGCGCAGGTACATTGGTGCATCATCTTGATACTCCTACTGGATTGATACCTTGGTTCTCAAACTGAGGGAAATACTTATTGCTATTGTGTTGCATCACCCTTTCCTCTTCAAGGGAAAAGCCAACGCAAGCTCAAGAGGTAGCAAACATCAAGGGGCATGAACCCACAATCATGCATAACGCTCCCTCTTGGAGTTACAATCTACTACTCGGCCAAAGCAATAAATAGCAACGGAGAACATGCATGAATCACTAAGGAACATAATATAAAAGTATAATAAATTTATAACTCATAACAATCTGAACATAATCTCATAATCCATGGGATCCCAACAAACCGAGCATAGCAATAGCAAGAGAATTACATAGATGCCTTGATCATGTAGGGAAGCTCACAAGGACTAACCATTGAAGCACAAGATTGGAGAGAAGACGTCACATAGCTACTGGTCATGGACTCATAGTCCAAGGAGGACTACTCATGGCACGTCCGGGAAGCGTCCATGGCGATGGAGAAGCTCCTAGAGGTCAACCCTTCCTCCGGCAGGGTGCTAGGAAGAGGTCTCCTGACGCTCCCGATCTTGGAAGCGCTGTGGTGGCAGAACGATGGAGAAATTCACGATTCTAGAAAGACTGCGAGGGTTTCCTCTCGGGGATCTAAATATAGGCCAAAGGAGGGCACCGGAGGAGGTGGGACCCACCCAGGCGACCTCCTGGCGCGGCCTAGGACCTGGCTACGCCAGCAGGCCGCCTGGGAGCTTTTGGCCCTCCTTCGGTCATCCGGAAGCTTCTGTTTAGCTGATTTATTATATATTTTTTCTGGATTTTTTCGGGATTCGCAAAATTGGGTAAAAGCCCTTGCAAAATAGACATCAGCACACAGAAACTGGCACTGGGTGCGCTGAGTTAGTAGGTTAGTTCAAATATGTGTAAAATGATATAAAAGTGTGGCAAAACATATAGCAATGTCACCCAAAAGATCATGGAACAAGCAAAAATTATAGATACGTTTGGGACGTATCAACAACTAACAAATACTCGCAACACAACATGTTAAAGGGGTTGTCAATCCCTTTCAGGCATGGTGCGTGAAATTGGCACGTTGGCGGGAGACTATCTTGACTTGATCTTCCAAGGCAACGGCGCCAGAAATTCCCTTCGGGTGCGGCGCCTCAAGATAGGCAAATAACGTTAGGTAAAAGTGGTAGATAGGATAAATAGATCACGGAACAAATAAATTGCATCAAGGTATTTTTGTATTTTTGGTATAATAGATCTGAAAATAAAAGCAAAGGAAAATAGACTCGGGGGCCCTAGGTTTCACTAGTGGATTCTCTCGAGAAAAATAGCAAACGGTGGGAATACAGTTACTGTTGGGAAATTGATAGAACTTCAAATAATCATGACGATATCCAGGCAATGATCATTATATAGGCATCATGTCCAATATTAGTAGACCGACTCCTGCCTACATCTACTACTATTACTCCACACATCGACCGCTATCCAGCATGCATCTAGTGTATTAAGTTCATGGAAAAATGAAGTGATGTAATAAGAACGATGACATGATGTAGACAAGATCTATTTATGTAGAAATAGACCCCATCTTGTTATCCTTACTAGCAATGATAAATTTAATCTTTCTTTCACTGGGATCAAGCACCGTAAGATCGAACCCATCACAAAGGACCTCTTCCCATTGCAAGATAAATTGATCAAGTTGGCCAAACAAAACCAGAATATCAGAGAAGAACTACGAGGCTATAATCAATCATGCATATAAGAGATCAAAGAAAACTCAAATAACTTTTATGGATAAAAACATAGATCTGATCATAAACTCTAAGTTCGTCGGATCCCAACAAACACACCGCAAAAAGACTTACATCATATGGATCTCCAAGAGACCATTGTATTGATAGTCAAGAGAGAGAGAGAGGAAGCCATCTAGCTACTAACCACAGACCCGTAGGGCTACAAAGAACTACTCACGCATCATCTGAGAGGCACCAATGGACATGATGAACCCCTCAGTTATGGTGTCTAGATTGGATCTGGTGTTTCTGGACTTTGCGGCGTCTGGAATTGATTCTCGTCCCCCTTCTTAGGGTTTCTGGAATATTGGGGTATTTATAGAGCAAAGAGGCGGTGCGAGAGGCCAACGAGGAGTGCACAACCCATCGGGGCGCGCCCTGGTGGGTTGTGCTCCCATTGGAGCTCCCCTGAGGTGCGTTCTTGTTCCACTGGACGTCTTCTGGCCCAAAAAAATCCAAAAAAAGGTTCGTTGTGTTTGGACTCCATTTGATATTGATTTCCTGCGATGTAAAAAACATGCACAAAACAACAACTGGCACTGGCACTATGTCAATAGGTTAGTACCAAAAAATTATATTAAATGACTATAAAATGATTGTAAAACATCCAAGAATGATAATATAATAGCATGGAATAATCAAAAATAATAGATACGTTGGAGACGTATCACTCACACGCCCGACCGTGGCATGTGATACATCTCCAACGTATCTATAATTTTTGAATTTTCCATGCTATTATATTATCTGTTTTGGATGTTTTGTACGCATTAATATTCTATTTTATATTATTTTGAGGACTAACCTATTACTCTAGAGCCTAGTGCCAGTTTTTGTTTTTTCCTTGTTTTTGAGTATTGCAGATAAGGAATATTACATGGAGTCCAAATGGAATAAAATCTCCGGAATTAATTCTCTGGGACCAGAAGAAACCTGCCAGACTTCGAGAAGGGGGCACGAGACATGCCGGGAGACGACAAGCCTGTAGGGAGCGCCCTAGGGGGTCGAGCCCCTTGGCTTGTGGGCCCCTGCAGGCCTCCTAACCCTAATCTCCGTCCTATAAATTCCCAAATATCCCCTCAATACCAAAACGACACCAAAAAATACTTTTCCGCCACCGGGAGCCTACGTTCCCGGGAGAACCAATCTGGGAGCCTTTTCTGGTAATCAGCCAGAGGGGGGATCAATCACAGAGAGCATCTACATCAACTCCATTGCCTCTCCGACGATGTGTGAGTAGTTCACCACAGACATACGGGTCCATGGCTTGTAGCTAGATGGTTTCTTCTCTCTCTTTGTTCTTCAATACCATGTTCTTCATGATCTTCCTGGAGATCTATCCGATGTAATACTCTTTTGCGGTGTGTTTTTCGAGATCCGATGAATTGTGGGTTTATGTTCAGAATACCTATGAATATTTTTTGAATCTTCTCTGAATTCTTATATACATGATTTCATATCTTAGCAAGTCTCTTCGAGTTAGTGGTTTGGTTTGGCCAACTAGATTGGTAATTCTTGCAATGGGAGAAGTGCTTAGTTTTGGGTTCAATCTTGTGGTGACCTCACCAAGTGACAAAGTAGGGGTAGCGAGGCATGTATTGAATTGTTGCCATTGAGGACAAAAATATGGGGTTTCTATCATATTGCTTGAGTTTATCCCTCTACATCATGTCATCTTGCCTAATGCGTTACTCGGTACTTCATGAACTTAATATTATAGATGCAGGCAGGAGTCGGTCCATGTGTGGAGTAATAGTAGTAGATGCAGAATCATTTCGATCAACTTGACACGGACCCTATATGCATAATCATTGCCTTGGGTATCTTCATAATTATTCGCTTTTCTATCAATTGGTCGAAAGTAATTTGTTCACCGACCGTATTATTTTCCTTGATGAGAGAAGCCTCTAGTGAAACCTATGGCCCCTGGGTCTATTTTCCATATTATACTTTCAGATATATAAACCAAAAAATACCAAAAATATATGGCTGCCATTTATTTACTTTTATTTTCATTTTAGTTCTAGCAATCTTTTATATCTATCTCTATCATATCTCATCCTTGCAAATAACCGTGAAGGGGTTGACAACCCCTTTTTGCGTTGGGTGCAAGTGTTTGATTGTTTGTGTAGGTGCTAAGATTGGGGCCTTGCTTGTTCCTCCTACTGGATTGATACCTCGGTTCTCAACAAACTGAGGGAAATACTTATCTACTTTGCCGCATCACCCTTTCCTCTTCAAAGGAAAACCAATTCAAGCACAAGAAGTAGCAGCATGTAATTCACTATTTCTTGTAAGCCCTTTATGACGTGTCGCTGAGATGCCCGACTGAGGCAATGCTTTATATCTTACCCTTTTGAGGCGTCACTCCACAAACCTGATTGTACTATTTTCCTGTTCTTGCAAATATTCGGGAGGATTACCGCCCGATGTTCCAATTAATCTTTCTTTCATTGTTTGCTTATTAAATTCTCAGTATGGTTAAAATATTTGTTTTCTTTCACTTAAGAAGTTGGATTATGACTGACGGAATATCGTTGAATCATTTCAATTGTATATTAACCACCTGCTATTTTATGTCTGATTTCATGATGTTTGCGAGTACATTCAAAGTACTCGTTGGCTTGTCCGTGGATATTGTCTTGGACAGATTGCGTGTTTGGCGAGGAGCATCTCGACGATAGCCCGGAACCTAGGCACCGAAGACAGCAACCGCATGAGATGGGAATTATCCAAGTCAGTTGTTCCTACAGGAAATGGAGTCCCATAGAAGCTGGAGATCCCCGAACCGCTTCCGCCATCAACCTCTGGAAACCCCTTTTTTGTTGTTCTCCGTAAGCCATCTTGGTCTTGTACTTCAAATTTTGTATTTTTCTTGGATATTTTGTATGCACAAGGGTCATTTTGATGGGAAATTAAAATCCCTGAAAAACTGGCCCTGACAGAATCACAATGATGTTTCTATTTCTGATGCTGAGACATAATCTGGTAGTGAACATGAACCTAGTGATAATGAAAATGAAGGTGAGAATAATAGGATGCATGTAGTTGTTCCACCCGATAGTAATAAAGAACATGAGAATGATATTGAAATTGCACCTTCCGAGGGTCTTGATAATCCACCTCCTAAGAATAAATGCTATGACAAGAGAGACTTCGTTGCTTGAAAACATGGTAAGGAAAGAGAACCATGGGTTCAAAAACCTATGTCCTTCCCTCAAAAGTCTGCCAAAAGTAGGGATGATGAAGATTTTGAACGCTTTACTGAAATGATTAGACTTGTCTTTTTGTGTACTCGCTTGACTAATATATTGAAAATGGTTGTGTATGCTAAGTATATGAAGGATATTATTACCAACGAAAGAAAGATACCTGAAACTTAAATTGCCACCATGGTGGTGTACCTAATAAGTTGGGAGATCCTGGCATTCCCACTATAACTTGCTCCATTAAGATAAATTATGTCAAAACTGCTTTATGTGATCTAGGAGCCGGTGTTAGTGTTTTGCCTTTCTCCCTTTATAAAAGACTTGAATTGAATAAGATTACACCCACTGAGATATCTTTGCAAATGGCTGATAAATCCACTTCTCTACCTATTTGAATTTGCGAGGATGTTCCTGTTGTGGTTGCAACTATTACTATCTTAACAGACTTTGTTATTCTTGATATGCCCAAGGACGACAATATGTCGATCATCCTTCGTATACCCTTTTAAATATTGCATGGGTTGTTTTTGGTTGCAATAAAAGCAAGGTCACCTTCCATGTCAATGACAAGCAGCATACTATGCATTTTCAAAGAAGCAAATTTTGGTAAATAATATTAATTGTATTGAGACTTGTGCCACAGTCATCATCGAAGAGTTCCAAATACCTCTACCTACTACCAAGAAAAATAAATACTATAATCTTTTTGTGGGGGATATGCAAATCCCCATTGAGGTAACCCCGTGCCATACAAAAGTTCTTCGGTTTCTTGTTAATCGGAATCGTTATTAATAAGACTTGATCAACCTTATTAATGGATTCTCTTCGAACAACATGAGATTGACGAATTTAGTTTTCACATCTCTTTGTACCCCAAGTTTATTCAGTGTTCTTTTAGCTGTATAAAGATCAAATGCCAGGAATTTCCTCTTTTTTGAGTTTTCCGTGCATTAGAAAAATGACCCAAAAATAAAAAATTCTCAGATTGCCACCAAATGTTAACACGACTTTTGGAATAAGTGAGAATTTTTTGGAATAAGTGAGAATTTTTGGAGTAAAAAGTGCACCACAGATGTGCACCTGTGGGCCACAAGCCAATAGGGCGCCCCCTTGTGTCGCGCCCTGATTGCTTGTGGGGCCCTGATAACCCACAAGTGTAGGGGATCGCAACAGTTTTCCATGGTAGAGTATTCAACCCAAATTTATTGATTCGACACAAAGGGAAGCGAAAGAATATTCTCAAGTATTAGCAGCTGAGTTTGTCAGATTCAACCACACCTGAAAGATTAGTGTCTGCAAGCAAAGTATCAGTAGCAAAGTGGTATGATAGCAACGGTGTCAAAAAAGATCTGTTGACGGCAGACTATTCCTAACTATTGTATCAATGGCGCCAGTAAATAGCACGTGGACGGGGAACTATTCTTCCCCGGCAACGGTGTCGGAGAAGTCTTGCAACAAGTAGCAGCAAAGTAACAGCAGTAGTGACAGCAGTAGCAAGAAACAGCAGAGTAACAACAGCAGCAAGTAACAGCAGAGTAACAGGAGTAGCAATAGTAGCAGCGACAAAGTAACGTATCAAGGACCAGTAGTACAAGACTCGTAGGCAGTGGATCGGTGATGGATGAGTATGACGGATGTGATTCATCATGTAACAGCTATAACACGGAGAGATAAGTAACTAGCTCATGTTCGTCAATCTAATGTAGGCATGTATTAAGTATATAGTCATACGTGCTTAGGGAATAGAACTTGCATGACATCTATTGTCCATCCCTCCCGCGGCAGCGGGGTCCTAATGGAAACTACGGGATATTAAGGTTCTCCTTTCAATAAAGAACCAGACCAACGCATTAACACTTGGTGAATACATGAACTCCTCATACTATGGTCATCTCCGGGAGTGGTTCCGGCTATTGTCACTCCGGGGTTGCCGGGTCATAACACATAGTAGGTGACTACAACTTTCAAGATAGGATCTAAAACACACATATATTGGCGACAACATAACAGGTTCAGATCTGAAATCATGGCGCTCGGGCCCTGGTGACAAGCATTAAGCATGGCAAAGTAGTAGCAACATCAATTTCAGTACATAGTGGATACTAGGGATCAATCCCCGTCAAAAACTAATACTAGAGATCAATCCCCGTCAAAAACTAACTCGATTACATGATAGATCTCATCCAACTCATCACCGTCCAGCAAGCCTACAATGAGATTACTCACGAACGGTGAAGAGCATCATGGAATTGTCGATGAAGGAAGGTTGATGATGACGATGGCGACGATTTCCCCTCTCCGGAGCCCAAAACGGACTCTAGATCTGCCCTCCAGATGAAGAACAGGAGGTGGCGGCGCCTCCGTATCGTAAAACGCGATGAATCCATCTCTCTGATTTTTTTCCGTGCAAGACGGAATAAATAGAGCTGAGTTTGGAGGCGGCGGTGCCACGTGGGCCCCACAAGCCCTCACGGCGTGGCCTAGGGGGTGGCCGCGGCCTGTGGGCTTGTGGCCCACTGGCACACCTCCTCTGGTGGATCTTTGCGCAGGTATTTTTCATTTATTCCAGAAAAATTCTCCGTAAATTTCAGGACATTCCGAGAACTTTTATTTCTGCACAAAAACAACATCATGGCAATTCTGCTGAAAACAGCGTTAGTCCGGGTTAGTCCCATTCAAATCATCTAAATTAGAGTCCAAAACAAGGGCAAAAGAGTTCGGAAAAGTAGATACGACAGAAACGTATCAACTCCCCCAAGCTTAAAGCCTTGCTTGTCCTCAAGCAATTCAGTTGACAAACTGAAGGAGACAAAAGAAAAACTTTGACGAACTCTGTTTGATCTTGTTGTTGCAACTATGTCTAACTCATAACCAGAATTTCAGCAAGATCACAAGCAAACCACATAAGAAAATGACATCTAGGTCTCACGGTAAACTCATATCAATGGCACATTCAGCTAGCGAGCAAATAATAATAAGTCTCAAACGTCAACACTTCAATCAAAACAACATGAAGCAGTACGAATAGATGGTATATCGCTAGCTCTTTCTGAGACTGCAAAAGATAAATGCAGAGCACCTTCAAAGACCAAGGGCTGACTAAGCATTGTAATTCATGACAATCAAGATCCAGTCACAGTTATACTCAACACAGTTAAAAGCAAAGCATAAAAATGACAGAGGTGCTCTCTAATTGGTGCTTTTGTAAGAGGAGGTTGACTCAACAGGAACATAAATAGACAGGCCCTTCGCAGAGGGAAGCATTGATTTGCAGAGGTGCCAGAGCTCAAGCTTTGAAAACAGAGATAATAATTTTCGGTGGCATACTTTCATTGTCAACCCAATGACTAAGAGTTCTCAACATCTTCCACGCTACACATGCTATAGGCGGTTCCCAAACAGAAAAAGTAAAGTTTTGACTCCCCCACCACCAATCAATCACACTCAACGGTTAGCCGAATCCTCGGGTACCATCCATACCAACATCAATCCTGGGGGAGTTTTGTTTGCAATTATCTTTTCGATTTGAGTATGGAACTGGGAATTCCAATTACTGGCCCCTTTCTCATGAATGATAGTGAATAAACACATATCAAGGATAACACGCCTAGCATGGAAGATACCAATAGCTCCCTGTCACCACAAGAGAGGTTCGGGCATGCAAAACAGATTATTTCTTGAAGGTTTAGAGAGTGGCACATGCAAATTTACTTGGAACGGCAGGTAGATACCGCACATAGGTAGGTATGGTGGACTCATATGGCACAACTTTGGGTTTATGGAAGTGGATGCACAAGCAGTATTCCCGCTTAGTACAAGTGAAGTCTAGCAACAGACTGGGAAGCGACCAACTAGAGAGCGACAATAGTCATCAAAATGCATTGAGATTAACTAACATTGAGTGCAAGCATGAGCAGGACATAAATCACCATGAACATGAATATCATAGAGGCTATGTTGATTTTGTTTCAACTACATGCGTGAACATGCGCCAAGTCAAGCCACTTGAAACATTCAAAGGAGGATACCATCCTATCATACTACAACACAGTCATCTCAACATTCATGTGGGCATCCAAGTCAAAACATTATAAGCTCCTAGCTAAGTAAGCATGGCATAAGCAACTATGATCTCTAAGTTGTCATTGCAAACATTTTTCTCTCACAACAAAGCTGAAACAGGCACGATGAGCTAGTCATATTTACAAAAAAAATAGATTGAGTTCATACCAGCTTTTCCACGCTCAGTCACTTCATCATATATCGTCATTATTGCCTTTCACTTGCACGACCGAACGATGTGAACAATAATAAGCGTACTCGTGCATTGGACTACGCTGGAATCTGCACACAAACACAAAGGAGAAGACAAAGTAATATGGCTCTTTGAAAGCTAAACAGGTATGCATGCAAGAGCCACTAAACATTGTAACCAATATCTTCTACCTTGACCCAAAGAAAAAGAAAACTATCTACACGGGAAAGCTCCCGACAAGCAAAAGAAGAACAAGAAAATATTTTTGGTTTTTTCTCAAACTAGACAGACACATGAAAAGAAAACGAGAAAAAGAAAATAAACTAGCATGGATGATACAGTGGCAAAGTGTGAACACCGGCTAACAAAATGAAAGCATAAGCAAGAATGTAAAGTCGATGAGAACACGTACTCCCCCAAGCTTAGGCTTTTGGCCTAAGTTGGTCTAATCCCAAGGAGGGAAATAACTAGCTCCTGGGTACTTTTCCACGGGACGCTAAGACAGAAAACAGGGAAAACTAAACTAAATCTATAATTTTTCTTCTAAGCAACCTAAAGTGAAAGCTTGGAACAGAGGTTTGTGACTCCTCGATACATCCATCTCATGGTCATCGAAAGAAAATCCGTCAATGAGGTTGATCAAGTCTCCTCGACAAACCTTTTCGAATCGCAAAAGAGAAAGGAGAGTTTTCGAATAGTCACTAGGTCACCTCAATGGGGATGTGTATCTCCCCAATAAGCAAATCATACTTCGTCTTGACACAAGGAATAGGGCATTCAAAGCTCCCAATAAGAATCGATGAAGTTTTTTCGATAGCATTGATGCAATGTACTCGATATTGTTTCTTCGGAAAGTGCACCGTATGCTCATTACCGTTGACATGGAAAGTGACATTGCCTTTGTTGCAATCTATAATAGCCCCTGCAGTGTTTAAAAAGGGTCTTCCGAGGATGACCGTCATGGCATCGTCCTCGGGAATATCCAAGATAACAATGTTTGTTAAGATGGTGACGTTAGCAACCACAAGAGGCACATCCTCGCAAATGCCGATAGGGAATGCAGTTGATTTGTCGGCCATTTGCGGAGAGATTTTAGAGGGTGTCAACTTATCCAGTTCAAGTCTACGGTAAAAAGAGAGAGGCATAACACTAACACCGGCTCCAAGGTCGCATAACGCAGTTCTAACATAGTTGCCTTTAATGGAGCAAGGTATAGTGGGCACACCGGGATCACCTAGTTTCTTTGGAGTTCCACCCTTGAAGGTATAATTAGCAAGCATGGTGGAAATCTCAACCTCAGGTATCCTCCTCTTATTAGTCACAATATATTTCATGTACTTAGCATACGGAGATATCTTGAGCATATCCGTCAAATGAATTTGCAGAAAGACAGGTCTGATCATTTCAACGAATCGCTCATAATCCTCATCATCCTTTTTATTGGATGGTTTGGGAGGAAAGGGCATAGGTTTCTGAACCCATGGCTCCCTTTCTTTACCGTGCTTCCTAGCAGCGAAGTCATTCTTATCGTATCTCTTAGTCTTAGGCTGTGGGTTATCAAGATCAACACTAGGTTCAATCTCCACATCCTTATCATTGCTAGGTTGAGCATCATCATGAACATCACTATTGATATTATCATTAGGCTCATGTTCATCACCAGATTGTGTTTCAACATCAAAGACAGAGGCATCGTTTGGACTCTCAGGGGTAGCAACAACAAGGTTGCTAGCGTGCAGGTTCCTATCATCTTTCTTCTTATTTCTAGGATGACTAGGTGGATCAGTGCTAACTCCTTGAGAATCTTGTTCGGTTCTCTTCGGATGACCCTCACGATACAGAGGTTCCTGTGTCATTCTACCGCCTCTAGTGACGACTCTAATGGAATTGTCATTCAACTCATTGAGAAAGTCATTCTGAGCTTTAAGTACTTGTTCTACTTGAGTAGTAACCATAGAGGCATGTTTACTCAGAAGTTTAAGATCATTGACATTCCTGTACACACAAGCACTTAAATGACTAAGCATACGAGCATTCTGTTCCAATTGTCAGCTAACATAATCATTGAAACTATGTTGTTTGGCAACAAAGTTATCAAATTCATCCATGCATAAGGTAGAAGGTTTATCAGAAGGAATATCACTCTCATCAAACGTACGCAGAGAATTTACTTCTACTACCTGAATCGGGTTATCGAGACCATGGATCTCTTCGATAGGTGGTAGTTTTTTGACATCTTTAGATTTAATGCCTTTCTCTCGCATAGATTTCTTAGCTTCTTGCATTTCTTCAGGACTGAGGAATAGAATACCTCTTTTCTTCGGAGTTGGCTTAGGAGGTGGTTCGGGAATTGTCCAAGCATTCTCATTGCACAGGATGTTATTAAGTAGAATCTTAGCTTGTTCTACAGTTCGTTCCCTAAAAACACAACCAGAACAACTATCTAGGTGGTCTTTGGAAGCATCGGTAAGTCCATTATAGAAGATATCAAGTATTTCATTCTTCTCAAGAGGGTGATCAGGCAAAGCATTCAGTAGCTCGATGAGCCTCCCCCAAGCTTGTGGGAGACTCTCTTCTTCAGCTTGAGCAAAGTTGTATATTTCCTACAAGGCAGCTTGCTTCTTATGGGCAGGGAATTTTTTTCCAAAGAAGTAGTAGACCATATCTTGGGGGCTAGGCACACAACCAGGAGCAAGAGAAGTGAACCAAGTCTTAGCATCATCCTTTAGCGAGAAAGGAAACATCTTGAGGATATAGTAGTGGCGGATCTTTTCCTCACTAGTGAATAGGGTGGCTATATCGTGCAGTTTGGTAAGATGGGCTACAACCATTTCAGACTCATAACCGTGAAAAGGATCAGATTCGACCGGAGTGATTAACTCAAGGTCGACAAAGAATTCATAATCCTTATCGGTCACAAAGATAGGCGAAGTAGCAAACTTCGGGTCGTATTTCATCCTAGCGTTCAGAGATTTTTCTTTCCACTTGCACAGTAATTTCTCAACATCATAGCTATCCTTACACGCAAGAAAATCCTCAGCTATCTCTCCCTCCATAACATAACGTTCAGGCATAACAGGCAATACAGGTATAGTAGCAGGTTCTACTTCAATAGTATCAGCAGTTTCACAAGTATCATCACGTCTAGCAGCAACTCTAGCAATTTGTGCATCAAGGAATGCACCTAGTGGCAAAGCAGTATCAGGCATAGTATCATCAGGCATAGTATCAAGCATAGCATCATCATAAGCATCATGGGCAGTAGAAGTAGCATCATCAAGCACAGGTGACATATCAAGATTTCTAGCAGGAGGCGAAGTCGCAAACTTACTCAAAACTGAAGGTGAATCAAGTGCAGAACTAGATGGCAGACTATTCCTAACTGTTGTATCAATGGCGCCAGTAAATAGCACGTGGACGGGGAACTATTCTTCCCTGGCAACAGTGTTGGAGAAGTCTTGCAACAAGTAGTAGCAAAGTAACAGCAGTAGTGACAACAGTAGCAAGGAACAGCAGAGTAACAGTAGCAGCAAGTAACAGCAGAGTAACAGCAGTAGCAATAGTAGCAGCGACAAAGTAACGTAGCAAGGACAAGTATTACAAGACTCGTAGGCAGTGGATTGGTGATGGATGAGTATGACGGATGTGATTCATCATGTAACAGCTATAACACGGAGAGATAAGTAACTAGCTCCCGTTCATCAATCTAATGTAGGCATGTATTCCGTACGTAGTCATACGTGCTTAGGGAAAGAACTTGCATGACATCTATTGTCCATCCCTCCCGTGGCAATGGGGTCCTAATGGAAACTACTGGATATTAAGGTTCTCCTTTTAATAAAGAACCGGACCAACGCATTAACACTTGGTGAATACATGAACTCCTCATACTATGGTCATCTCCGGGAGTGGTTCCGGCTATTGTCACTCCGGGGTAGCCGGGTCATAACACATAGTAGGTGTCTACAACTTGCAAGATAGGATCTAAAACACACATATATTGGCGACAACATAATAGGTTCAGATCTGAAATCATGGCACTCGGGCCCTAGTGACAAGCATTAAGCATGGCAAAGTAGTAGCAACATCAATCTCAGAACATAGTGGATACTAGGGATCAATCCCCGTCAAAACTAACTCGATTACATGATAGATCTCATCCAACTCATCACTGTCCAGCAAGCCTACGATGAGATTACTCACGAACGGTGAAGAGCATCATGGAATTGTGGATGGAGGAAGGTTGATGATGATGATGGTGACGATTTCCCCTCTCCGGAGCCCAAAATGGACTCCAGATCTGCCCTCCAAATGAAGAACAGGAGGTGGCGGCACCTCCGTATCGTAAAACGCAATGAATCCTTCTCTCTGATTTTTTTTTCGGGCGAGACGGAATAAATAGAGCTGAGTATGGAAGCGGTGGTGCCACGTGGGCCCCACAAGCCCTCACGGCGCAGCCTAGGGGGGTGGCTGCGGCCTGTGGGCTTGTGGCCCACTGGCACACCTCCTCCGGTGGATCTTTGCGCGGGTATTTTTCATTTATTCCAGAAAAATTATCCGTAAATTTTCAGGACATTTCGAGAACTTTTATTTCTGCACAAAAACAACACCATGGCAATTCTGCTGAAAACAGCATTAGTACGGGTTAGTTCCATTCAAATCATGCAAATTAGAGTCCGAAACAAGGGCAAAAGAGTTCAGAAAAGTAGATACGACGGAGACGTATCAGGCCCAGATGTCCCCTTGCCTTATCCCTTTAGCTCACATAATCTCCTACCTCCAGAAACTTTTTCCTAGCACTCTCTTTCCCGTGTTCTTCCCCTAGAAAGTGAAATTTTTGATCTCTTTGCTCGGGACTCCGTTTCTGAAACTTTTTTGAGGGACTTGCTCCTTGGTATGTGACTCCTCCATCCCTCCAATTAGTTTTTGCTATAGTAGTTTATATTTTTCTTAAATTGCTTCACTTGGTGCTGTATAATATGAGCTTGCATGCTAAAATATTTGAGTTCCAAGTAGCATGAATGCTTCATATAGCGTCTAAGTACCCATTTGAGTAGTTGCTATCAATCTTGCAAAGTTTTATTGACATAATTTTTGTGGTCCAAATTTTTTAGAAATAGTGTGTAGGAAAATGAATTTCTTAAGGAGATGTTCCTCATGGAAGGGTTCTTCAAGCCGGAGTCCTAAGGGAGTTACAGGAAGGACTCCTGATAGCGACATCAACATTTCTTGCAACACGGAGGTTAGGCCGTGTGAATGGCCACATACACCCTTCATGAGTGAAGCTGGTTTTATTGAGGGATTCATGCAGTTTGTTGCGAACGTCGAGATAGCCAACTTCCTCACACATGACTATGACCAATATTATCTCCTCACTAATTCCTTCATTCAAAACTTTTATTTCATAAACACTCATGATGCCCCCAACGTACATTTTAATTTATATGCACCAACTTCTGAATTACCTCTAGATCGATTTTGCCAAATTTGATTGCTTCCCTCTGACGGGGAAGTGCATGATCCTAAGCTTGAGGAATTCGAGGCTTTCCTCCTCACCTTAACTGTGGGGGAAACTAGGGGAGTATCAAACTCCAGGGCCTCTAGTCTACATTTTCCTTCTCTGCATTATTTTTCTCTATTCGTAGGAAAATTCATAGATGCTATGGGGCAGGGTGGAGGTCTCAGTGCCCTGACCCTTGGTATTTTGCGTGGAACACTTTATAGTGATAACACTTACAGCTTACGAGATATTGTTGCACGCTGCTTGCATCTTAACCGAACTAGAGGCATGATTCATGGTGGTATTGCCACACGCCCGACTAAGAATTTTGAAGTGGCTATACGCCCCAATGATTATTTATAGCCTAGGTCTATCTCGACCACCAATCTATGATAGAACATCATTTCACTCATGCAGTTGATTTACCGTAAGGCATTCATTATAACTTAGTGTTCAGTGGGTTACTCACGATATTAATTTCCATGCTAGGAATGGGTACACCATCATGCCTTAGGATATAATTGCATATCGTAACGAGTTAGCTGCTACAGAGGCCGAGGCCCGGGACGGGGATGCTCGGGTGCCGCAGCAGAAATACTTTCCTAGACCTAACGGCTATTACTAGTGGTTATTTTCAAGCTAGAATAAAGCCTAAGATTGGGGGAGTATGTATTTCTCACTGACATTACATTCATGTTCACACACTTCATATAAATTGTTGGTGTTCATCCTCTTTGAAAAACTTTAGAAAATCCAAAAATATTTCTCGCTTCTTTTCGGTTTTTCTTTCCTGTTCAATTAGGTGTAGTATTAAAAGAAAACCAAAAAATATTTCTTCTTGCTTGTTGGGAGCTTTCCCGTGTAAATAGTTTTTCTTGTTCTTGTTTTCCCGTAGTTTATTCTGCTTGCTTAAGAAAAACAAAAACTCCAAAAATATTTCATCATGTTTCTCTCAATTTATTTTCCCATTTTTTGAGTTATAAAAGGAGAAGAGCACGATGAAAATGTTGAGTGGCTCCCACATACTTTGTTGATTCACCTAACGAAGAGTCAATATTACCATGTCTTTTCCTTTGTTTAAAACTACCTTGTAGATTCCACCTTAGTCCACGACATCCTTGCACTTTTATTATTATCACATCATCCGGTCGTGCAAGTGAAAGGCAATAATGATGATATTTGATGAAGTGATCGTGGCAAAGGAAACGGGTATGAACTCTTCTTGTTTTTCATTTTTGTAAATATGTTGGCTCATTCGATCTTGATTCAGTATATCATGAGTGAACATGTTTATGATAACAATTATAAATCATAGCTTTTCTTGCCATGCTTAAATAGCCAGGAGTTGATAATGATTTACCTTGTGTGTCAACATGCATTAAAATGGTTATGATGTGATATCGTAGTACGGTATTTCCCTCAGAGTAATTCGAGTGGTTTGACTTGGCCCATGTGCAAACATGTAGTTGATTCAAAACCAATGCAGCCTTCATGATGTTTCAATTGAGAGTGCTCATACCCTACTCATACTAATGTTCAATTTTAATTATTTTCAATGCATGTTCATGACCGTTGTTGCTCTCTAGCTTGTCGCTTCCCAACCTACTAAGCGGGAATGCTGCATGTGCATCCAATATCCCTAAATCGAGTTATTCCATGTGAGTCCACCATACCTACCGATACGCGGTATTACCCTGCCGTTACAAGTAAATTTTCATGTGCCACCTCTAAAAATTTCAAATAAACATCTATTTTGTGCACTCGTACCGCTCATGGAGCACTACAAGAAATAAGCTCGTTTTGTGACAAAAAATAATGACGACGGTTTTATTGGTCATAGATCTATGACTAAAATATACAAAAAGGTCATGAGGTATCTAAGAGGGTCCAAACCCTAGAAAATTTTGACCATCTCTATCAAGAAGGTCATAATCCCATTGCACAAAATGGTCACTGGCATGTGTATCTCTATATATGCCTGCATTGTAGGTCCTCCATGACAAAATTAAAAAGGTCATAGGCTTAAATAGAGGTGACTAGGCACACAACTTGACAATTTCGCCTATTTTTCTTCTATAGGTGTCGACAAGGCCCCAAAGTATAAGTACGTTGACATGTCGGAATTTATATTTTCTTGATTGCCCTCAATATTTTTGGGCACTCTTTCCTACCCAAAGCATTGCATCATGAAAAGATTTAGCTCCATTTGCCTATTAAATCATCCTCAACAAATTTCCAATTTTTTTGTTCAGCTAGAAGCTTTGTGAAGGAAGTACTAGCTAGGCATCTCCTAATGTGCTTAATTTTTTACCACATATTCTATATGCCCAAATCATAGCTCTCCACAAAATTTGGTCTCCATCTAACAATCCATATAAGCTCACAATCCAATCTTTGTTTCTCGTAATATTTTCAGTTTATGAAGCAACTATATTTTGTATTGCTTTATAATTTCTCGCAACTTATCAGGGCATGACACTGCCCATAAAATCTCCCTCCACCAAATTGTATCTCATTTTAATGTATCCTATTTTCCTCAATATTTTCCCCAATGTTTAGTTCAATAGAGAGCACTGTGAAGGAAGTATCATTTTCATGTATCCAAATGCTATGAAATTTGTATAGTGCTTTTATCTGCCCAATTTATCATCCTCATCAAAATTGCACATCAATCCAATCAACTATTTGAGCCCAACTTCAATTGTACATTTAATATGTCCTAGTATATTATAAAATTTATTTTGTCCAATTTTACAACAAATATATGGTAGGTCCTTCACACAAAAACTCATTTTGACCACTCGAAAAATGGAAAACGAAATTTTCATTAAAAAATGAAAGCTTTCGATGACATGATAGGTGCAACTACATCAATGACATGAAGCTTAATTTTGCAAAAAAAAATACTTGATATGTTCTTTACAAAAATACCTATTTCCAACACAATTACATAAACTTAATTCTCATTGATCATTCATTTGGGACACGGATCGATGACGTGGCAAACATCCTACCATCCATGCTCAACCATCACACATCCATCCATCCATCTATTCTAAACACCCTCCTCGCCACCACCGCACCCCACCTATCCACCCCACCCATCACCTCGCCAGACCCTCCTCGCCACCGCCGCCACCGCAACTGCTGCGGTCGATCCCGTTCGATTTCTGGGGCCGGAGGCAGCACCCAGCAACCCCACATGATCCGCTCGATCCGCTCTTCCATCTCCTTCGACCGGATCCGGTGGGCGCGTCCTCTTGTGACCATGCGTGACTCTCACATCCACTAGGGTTTGGGCCAACGCGTCGCCGGCTTGGCTCCGGCGTTGCTCCGGTGAGTCAGATCCCCTCTCTTCCCTCGTCACATCTCTCCTTCCTTCTCCTCCTCACCACATCCCCTCTTAAATCTTGTTGCCCAAGCACCGGAACGCGGTAGATGACAGGGTCTTACCCAGACGCCATGGAGTGGCTCGATCTGGTCATGCATGCTACTATGAGGCATGCAGATGGCGCCCTGATGGGAGAATAGCAGAGTCGTGGCAACTGTGACCTTGTCCTGATCCATAGCTAAGGAAATTGGGTTTCTTGTAGGGGCGGTGGCAGGCTAGTAAACGAGGAAACGAACAAAGGGGGTTGTCTCCTAGCTCTTGCTATGTTTCTTGGAGCTCCATTGACCACTACGGCTTCCTGAGCAGAGGAGATCGATGGGGGAGAAAGACAGGTCGGTGCTTGATGGGATGGAGTTCATGTACCCATTAGGAGGTAACCCCACCAATCTTTACTGTGTAGTTTAGGTTCGTGGATTTGCAAGTGATATCTGTCACGCTCCCAGATTTGGCCGATGCAGGACTGCCATGATGGTTATGTATTCTGAATTTTTCGACAGTATGCTTATGCGATGGTGCATTCTGATTTTTGTTTACAGTATGCTCATGCATTCTGATTCTTTTTTGTATTGGAGTGCTATTGGACGGTGTTAATGACTTGTTTCTGAATAAAAATGAAACTCCTCTTGAGTGTATTTCAAATTGATACCAGCTTATTATGGATGACGTTTGTTTCTGAATTTTTGTCAGCATGGTTATGCATTCTGAATTTTTCAACAGTGTGCTTATGCGATGGTGCATTCTGATTTTTTTACAGTATGCTCATGCATTCTAATTCTTTTTTTGTCATTATATGCATGCATACTGAATTTTTGACTGAATTGTTGTGCAAACAGAGTGGCGAGCATATTTGTTGTTTGAGCTGACTATAGATGTCGTGCAGTGGTCAGGCTGTTGGTGATTGATGACCGACGGGGTGGTGGTGGCTGTAGGAGATAGAACCGAGAGGCGTGGAGCAGATGAGATGATAAGACATAGAACTGATTTGTTGCTGGCGATTGATTCAATTACAAGCAAAGTACACGGGACTGATACTAGCACATGACACCAGAAAATCTTATTAACACACGGGACTGATACTAGCAAATAAATGAGATAGCAGCCGGCATTAGTCTAGAATTTGCAAGCTGACGGCCTAATCTGTCACAGACCGGTTGAGCCGAAGCCCATGTGGTTGACGGCGTAGTGGGCCAGTAGAGGTGTTCATTAATGGATATACGGGAGAAATGCATGTACCTGTTCGTGTCAGATTGTGGATCATGAGGACCACAGACGGGGAGGATACCGTGAGCATATGTGCTCGCGCTCAGAAGATCACTTTCGGATAGTATAGTACTTCTTCTCTTATCAGGCATGTATTTTGTTCTAATCAAGTTTTATAGGATTAATGTGACACGCTACTAGTAGGTTATTTTCAAGGATTTGGGAATACAGTACTAGTACTTGTTTGCAGAGATAGGAGGCTACTACTGCTAGCATAATTTGTTCTAATCAAATTTTTTGTAACTAGTACTTGTGTGCTAGCCCGCTGCAAGTAGAATACTTCTATCTCAAGTTTTTACAGTTAGTATTTCAATGATCTCATAGATCATAGAGAAGTAATTGAAAAAAAATCAAGAGATGTCAACAACAACACCTTGGTGGCTGACACCACCAACAGTTTAAGTGGTAGTCAAAATGCATCAAAACCTGCACCAAGACATAATCCTGTTGAGCCTGAACTAATTGATTTGAACAAACTAATCGGGGCCCATCCAGAAGTAAGTGAATCGCAGATTAGCACCCCAACCAATGTGATGAGATAAGATGAAAGTACTTAATTTGGGAACCAAACCAGCCTTGCATTGACTTTCCATATAGGAAGTTTGGGAAGAAGAAGAGGAGGAGATTCAATCCATATTGGTATGATGATGATGCTAATGAGGTAAATTCGGAGTTGCTTCCATGCATATCTGCTTTGATCCCTAGTGTTTTATTCCGTCGTTTTGGTAAGGAGAAGTTCCTGAAATTATCTAAATTCTATTCTGATGACTTTAATCACAAATATATGGTGACTCTTGATAATGAATTTGGCTTGTACATTGATAATATACCCCACGATTCAAGGTTAATCAAGATATAAAGTCGTTGTGTAAGGTCTGTGTTCAGTTTAGTGATAAATAAACTCGTCGTGTTTCTATTGGATTAGTATCTTTTATTAAAACCTGGTTGAAATAAACTCGTCATGTTTCTTTTAGATATAAAGTCATTGTGTAAGGTCTGCTCATATGCTTCCATGGGGTGCCTACCCTACCTTCTTTTTCTTCTGATGTAATAGCTAGCTGGATGTGGCAGATGGAATCAACACACATAGCACATCAACTTGTTCTTTCCCTATTTAAAACAATTGATGATCAGGATATTGTGCACTAGCTATTTGGCTTTTTTGCAATCACTATTGCTAATGCCTCCTTGGGTCGATTTTCTTTCTCTCGTAGACAGTAGTACTAAATGCACTCCATGAAGAAATATATGAGCATTTATATATCACTACTAAACTCTCTTATATTTCTTTACGGAGGGAGTGCTTTCTTTAATATTGTAGAACTTATATACTTCAGTTAAATGCATGTGTGACAGCAGTGGTGCAAAGCATCTCATGGACGGTTCATGATGTATATATTTGCATTTAGTTAAGCTATGTCTATTGTAGTTTAATCTTGAGCTTGTGAGTAGTATGATCTTTTGACTTTGAGTTTGCATCAGGAGGTCGAGAGTTTACACTATGAACTTAATTGATATGAATTTGAAACTTACTAGTATTTAATACCCGGAACCTGATTTATGGAAGAAACCTACTTTGGTTTGTGCACATTAATGCCCCTAAAATGATCACTTCTTGCATCCATGATTTGATTATACGTTGTTTGGAGTCTGCTCTGCTTGTTGCATTTTTTCATATTTCTTGTTATGTTTAATTTCCTCACATTTTTTGTCCCTTTCAGTGTCAGGATGTCTCAGTATTCTAGAAGAGGAAGACAATGGAGCCACATTGTCGTTATATGATGCCACTTCTTATTTTAGTGCTGAATAGGCTTTGTTTTGTGTAATACCATTTGTCTAGGATGTGCAATTTTAGTTTGGAAAATTTATTTGTGTAATTTTACATTGAGGAATGAAAGTTGGTATAGTAGCTGAATGTGTTGTGCACATCACATAATGTTGGTACAGCAAATGGATCAGAATAATGTTGTGGAAATAATGTATTGCATATAACCTGTGGCCCAACAAAATGCAACTTTTTATAGGCCACACTTTTTGTGCTTGGCCCATTGGGCTTGTAAAAATTTATATTGATTTTATTGCATCCCAACCCATGCCATGTCATATCTGACGTGTCGTACATGTCACTATTTCTGCCATGTCATATGTTTTCCACGTGGATGATGCCACATGAGATTAGCCATGTCAGATCCTACATGGATGAGGCACATGAGTAATGACCAAAATTTTGGCCATGACCTAATTGTTTTGGTCATGAAAACAGTGACCAAAACTTTAGAAAGGTCAAGTTTGTTCGTTCTTGACGGCCAACTGTTGACCTCCTCATTTTGGTCATAAGAAGGTCATAAATTGAAAATAATCACGATTCAGTGACCAAAAAGGAGGGTCATTGTCGACCATATTTCTTGTAGTGGAGTGACGGGGCAATTGTTATCTTCCATGCTAACTAAGTTACTCTCAAGTCGAGCGTTTATTCAATGTCATTGCACGAGGGAGGTTGGCAACAAGGGTTCCCAGCCCTGCTTAACCAAAAATAAATAAAAACAAAACTCCTTGGGAAATATGATATGTTGGAGGGCACTTGTGAATTCGGCTAGCCATGGTTGTGTATGGATGGTGGATGGGAGTAAAACTTTACAATTCTATTTGGCAACCACCTATAATGAGTTTAGCATGGAAGATACTGAAACATTTGTCGTGATGTTGATAGTAAAGAACACCACTCAAAAACTATTCCTACTCTGCTTTAATATTTGAGATCTGGCACCGCTGGAAATCAATGCTTCCTTCTGTGAAGGGCCTCTCTATTTATCTTTTTATGTTGCATCATCACCCACTTACTAAAAGCAGCCAACCAGAGAGCACTATTGTCATTTTTACGCACTGAGTCTAATCAATATTGGTTATTAGTATGACTAGGATATTTTCTATTCTAAATTATAATATTTAGTCACTGCTTGAATCTTAGAGGTGCTCTGCATTTGTTTTGCGCTCTTAGAAAGAGCTAGGGAGATACCATGTCACCATATTATATCGTGATTGTTTTGATAAATTGTTGGCATGTGAGTTATCTTTTTATTGCTTACTAGTTGCTTATCAACTCAATTTCTTGAGGACAACCAATGAGCTAAGATTGGGGGACTTGATACGTCTCCAATATATCTACTTTTCCAAACACTTTTGCTCTCATTTTGGCCTCTAATTTGCATGATTTGAATGAAACTAATCCAGACTGACGCTGTTTTCAACATTACTACCTTGGTGTTATTTTTTGTAGAAATAAAAGTTTTTGGAACCGAACAAAACTTTTTGTGAATTATTTTTGCAATTTACAAGGATTTATGGAGAGAAGACCTGTCGGGGGGAAGTGCCAGGAGGCCACAAGCCAACACGGCACCCCAAGCCGTGGCCTAATGGCTTGTGGGGCCCTCGAGGTTCCTCTGATCCTAATTCCAGTCCTATAAATTCATATTCTCCAAGAAAAAATAATAGAGAAGTTTTTATTGCGTTCTAGGGGATGGAGCCGCCGCCACCTCCTGTTCTTCCTTTGGAGGGCTGATCTGGAGTTTGTTTGGGACTCCGGAGAAGGGTATTCGTCCTCATCGTTGTCACCAACCCTTCTCCCTCAATACCACCATGATGCTCGCCACTTGGAGTGAGTAATTTATTTTTAGGCTTGCTGGATAGCGGTGGGATTGGACGAGATTGATCATTT
Source organism: Hordeum vulgare subsp. vulgare (assembly GCF_904849725.1). NCBI lineage: Eukaryota > Viridiplantae > Streptophyta > Magnoliopsida > Poales > Poaceae > Hordeum > Hordeum vulgare. The sequence goes on along the minus strand of NC_058521.1, from coordinate 394,529,706 downwards.
AATCGATTTAAGTTTGATAGGGCTTGATCCCTTGTATCCACTATGTTTTGAGATTGATGTTACTCTCACTTTGCTATGCTTAATGCTTCTCACTAGGGCCCGAATGCCATGATTTCGGATCTGAACCTATTATGTTTTCATGAATATAAGAGTGATTTGGATACTATCTTGCAAGTTATTGTTACCTATTACGTGTCTCGATCTGCATACCCCAAGGTTTCAATAATTCGGATTCTTTCCCGTGATTGTCGTAGTTTGCGGAGTTCATGTATTCCCTATGTGTTAATGCTTTGTTCCGGTTCTCTATTAAATGAAGACCTTACTATCCCTAAGTTTCCAATAGGAGCAAACAATAATTCTGGAAAACTAAAACAAAACACAAGCTATAATACAGTTTGCTCCAAGAAAAAAACATATCATGTGATCAATAAAAATAAAGCTCCAAGTGACATACTGGTGGAATGGACACGGAAGAGGGGATGCCTTCCGGGGCATGCCCAATGTTAGATGCTTCAGTCTTCCTTGGATATTACTTTGGGTTCCCTTGGGCATCCCCAATCTTAGGGTCTTTCCGGTCCTTATTGCTTCATGCATCGTGATCACACCCAAAACTTGAAAACTTCAGCACACAAGACTCAAGAGAAACCTCGTGAGATTCGTTAGTATAATAGGCAGGTCATAAACTTTAGGTATTCTTGTAAATTGGTTCATAATTAATTATTGCGTAAGATACTATATTCTAAATTCCACATGAGTTATACCTGCCAATATAATCCATAACATCATCAAAACAAGCAAACTATGCAAGCAAAAATAGAATATGTCTAAAATAGTACAGTCTATAATGATCATCACTAAAACCATTCTTCTAATGATCATTACTAAAACCATACTCTTGTAACTCCGAAAAATCTGAAACATTAGGAAAACCTAGGTAATTTCTATATCAATGTTGTGTCAAAATTCAGATCAAAAAGACGTTCCAGCAAAATCACATAAATTCTGCACTAGACAAAAAAGTTTTTGTTTTTTGCATATGATCAAATATACTCCCTTCGTTCCTAAATATAAGTCTTTTAAGATATTTCATTAGGAGTCTACATACGGAACAAAATGAGTGAATATACACTCTAAGGTATGTCTATATACATCAGTATGTAGTCTACTAGTGGAACCTCTTTAAAGACTTATATTTAGGAACGGAGGGTGTACTTGTCATCCAAACCATCCCAAAGGCTCTACTTGGAACACATATTAATTAAAACATAAGAACGTAGTTATTACAGTAGCAATAATCATGTGAACATAAAATAACATAAAGTAGAACGCAAAAAATAAGATAATTATTGGCTTGCTTCCCAACAAGCGCTATCTTTGCCCCTAGCTAGGCATAATGCATAGTTTCAAGTGATATCATCCTTGACATTTAGTACATAAGTGACCCCCATGATAGATTCATAAGGTAGTTTAATTCTGTTTCTATGAAATTGTTCAATCCCTTTCTTTAATGGGAATTGGAATCTTATGTTTCCATCCTTCATATCAATAATAGCACCTATAGTTTGTAAGGAAGGTCTACCAAGTATAATTGGACAAGACGGATTGCATTTAATATCAAGAACAAATTTATACCAAGTAATAACACCCACATAAAAGTTATGAAGAAAGATGTTGTGCATTGCTTATGAATTGATCTATTATGAGCATTGCAAATCCTATGGCAAGCATTTTTTAAACTATCTCCCCCCCCCCTTGTTTAAAGTTAAGCACTTCATTATAGGGAGTACACGAAACAAGAGAAGAACTAGCCATAATAGCACGCATGAAAGTAAACTAGCAAAGGTGAATATTTCTGTGTTTTTGATATTTTTAAGCAAGCAAATATAAAGTCAAGTAAAAAAGTAGAACAAGTGACTGATAATTTTGGTGAAGGTACTTGATAAGAATTTGATGATGTCCCCCCGGCAAAGGCTCGGGAAATTATTCCTGCTACTTGTTAACTGTGTTGGGATTTTCCTCAAAGAGGAAAACAGATGCAACACAATAGAGATAAGTATTTCCCTCAGTGAGAACCAAGGTTATCGAACCAATAGGAGAACCATGCAAATTCCCGCCTTCAACGCCTACACACAAAAGAGCACTCACTTGGACCCAACGCGGGAAAGAGGGTTGCAAGCCCTTGAACTCGTTACTTGCAAGCGATAAATAGTGAAACATAGATAATATAAAATAAAATAATAGAAAGTAAACAGCAGCAATATTTTTTTATGTTTTCGTAATATAATTTGTGAAGACCGGGGGGCGTAGTTTTCGCTAGAGCCTTGTCTCTCGAAGAACGCATACGTTGGGTAAACAAATTATTGTTGGGAAATTGATAGAAAAGCGCATAGTTATGAAATATTTATTCATGAAAATGATCAAATATATATAGGCATCACATCCATAAGAAAGTAGATCGACTCCTTTCTGCATCTACTACTATTACTTCATCCATCGAACGCTATCCAGCATGCATCTAGAGTATTAAGTAAAAAAGAGTAATGCTTGGAGCAAGATGACATGATGTAGACAAAGTAAACTCGACTAATATGAGTAAACCCCATCATTTATCCTTAATGGAAGAAATACAAATACATGACATGTCCCCTTCTGTCACTGGGATTGAGGACAACAAAATTGAACCCATCACAACACACCAGTCCAACTGAAGATAAATCAATCTAGTTGGCAAACCAAACCACTAGATTGGAGAGAATTACGAAGCTATCATTATAATGCATATAATAAACCAGCAAAGACTCAATGTATTTTCATGGATAATTTGATCATAAACCCACAATTCATCGGATCCCAACAAATATATCACAAATAAGATTACATAGGATAGATCACCATGGGAATCGCGGTGATCTTTGCATTGAATATCATAGAGAGAGAGGAAGATAGTCATCTAGGTACTAACTATGGACCCGTCGGTCTGCGCTAAACTACTCTGACGTCACCATGGGAGCAGCAAGGTTAATGTAGAGGCCCTTTATGATTGACCTCCCGCTCTAGCAGGGCACCGAAAGAGGGCTCCAGATGGGATCACGCTCGAACAGAGACTTGAAGTGGCGAAAAAAGTATTTTGGGTGGCTCTCTCATGTTTTCCCAACATATTAGGATTCAGAGAGGCAGATTTAGGCCAGGAGGCTGTGAGAGATGGTCCCAAGCCATCAGCGTGCGACACCCCCCTAGGCACACCCTGTTGGCTTGGCGCCACCTTGTGTAGCCTCCGGTCTTCCTCCGAAGCTTCCAGGTCCTATTTTTTTCTAGAAAAAATTGTCAAAAAGTTTCATTGCATTTGGACTTCTTTTGGGACTTTTTCCTGAAAATCTAATAACATACAGAAAACAACAATTGGCACTAGGCAGTTGGTTAATAGGTTAGTTCCCAAAAATGAAATAAAAAAGCATATAAATGCATATAAAGTATCCAAGATCGATATAATAGCATGGTACAATAAAAAATATAGTTACGTTAGCGACATATCAGTCACCACCTACCCTCCACTACTACCCTTCTCACCAACATAAATCACCTCAAGTCCATAAGGGGCTAATGTTGTGTGGGTGCCCTTCACAAAACCATGAGATAATCAATGCATTACATATAAAGAGAACATGGGATCACTTATTAGAAAAAGTACTAATCATGCAAGGGTTCATTCAATTCCTCAAGAACTAACTCAACTACTCAAACATCATAGAGGGATAGAGAAAGTTACATGATGGCATGAAGGTGGTGGAGGAGAGGGGCATGGCGGCACCGACGGGGTGATGATGGTGCACTGGGGGTGAAAACCGCACGAGCCCGAAGGCCGGTGCACGTGGTGGAGGAACCCCTTCTCCTTCCTCTTGGCTTGACCCTTCTCTTCTCTATGGAGGTGGTCTTGGAGAAATAATGGAGATGGATGGTGACTACATGGATGAATGAATGTGTGATGAGACGACGGCTAGGGTTGATTGTGCTTACATGAAGGCCTCCCTGTATCGCCTGTGTTGATGTGGTCATCCAAGGGCTAAATATGATATTCTCCCAAACCCTTCCTTATGATCCAAGGATGCAGTGGGAACAATTGGGGACAAAATCAATGAAGAATCGCGTCTCGATAGGCAACTTTCGGAGTTGTCTGCATGTCAAATGACCGCGTGCGGTCGCATGAAAGGTCGTCTTTTGTTTTGTCTTCCTCCCGTAAAATGACCGCTAATTCTTCGTATGAACTTTGAATTTGACGTTATTGGGATCGTTCGATTCATATCGACAGTATTGATCCATTTATTGTCTTAGATCTTGATTTGTACAACTTTGCAAAAAAAGACTTTTCCTGACCTCCGAAATGAGCAGGTTTGCCCCCTGGGTGTCTCCATATTGGACACGTCATTGGTTCTTTCATCGTGGTTGGTACTAGGTTGCTCCAATACACCTGTAGACACAAGAAAACTAAGAAAACTAATAAAAGCCGAATAAAATACTAAATGTGCAATGCTCACAATGATAAGTGCAAAAAAGGTAATCATGCATAATGGACACATATTTGGTTCAATGGGACATAATATATAAAGAGAACGTGCAACAATGAGCTCTAAAAATGTATAAAATATAGATCCTTCAACCTCCAAGTGCTTAAACCTTGCTCGTCCTTGAGTAAGAAGGTTGACTACCAAAATATCAATATTTCCAACTCTAAAGCTTACACTGAACCATAGTCCAAAGTGATATCCATGTTTATTGTGCAAGCATGCAAAAGTGAACCAGTAAGGGAGTAATACAAGCTATCCCCTTAGTTCCATTTTCATGGAGGTTGACAAAGGGGAAATATTTCGTGGAGTCCAAATTTCCATTGCCAAAGGTCTAGAAAGAATGTCTAAATTATGTTTGGGACACAACAATGACAATCAAAGACAAAGGAAATCAAGCATTAGCGATCGCTTCAAAACATCAACCCAAGGCATACCAGGTACAACCGCAAGATCATGTATATGAGTTATTGAACCACTCAACTACCTATGTAGTACTAAGCGCAAGCCTATGCCTCGTACTTAGGGAAATATAGAAAGTGGTTGGGGGTTTGAGAATTCAAAAACAAAGAAAGTCTTTCATCAACACAACTGAAGACTAGGCTATGGAGAAAGCCTTATGATCGATGTTGACACAAGGAGTAGTGACCGCCATGCAACTAGGATGCACACAGAGCTAAGAATGTATGAAAGATCCCCTATGGAGTTAGTGCGGGTGCATCCAACTTGCTTTCTCATGAAGACCTTGAGATTTTGATGATGCTCGTCATGACAATATACAAGCAAAGTTCTATAATGTAGGTTCCCCACTACTATGAAAGCTATGAAGCTCATGAAGCTTTCTAGTTTTCAATCCATGAAGTAGTGCTACTTTGAAGCACAAATGTGTACTAAAAAGTATAATGGTGTTGATCCTTCTCTCATCCTCACTTTTCTTCTGTATTTTTGCTTTTTTCTCTTTATTTCCGCGTTTTTTCTGTATTTATTCTATTTTTTATGGCACCTCTCTGGTGCATCTTTATTTTGTTTGTTTTTTTACTTTTTCTTAGTAGTAGCCCTTTACAATGATGAACAATACACTTTACAATTACTCACTTCAACTAAATGCAATCATAACTCAAATCTGAATACATGAGAGAAACTATATATGATGAATGCCTCTAGTAGTGTACTACTATGTGCAATGATCCGGCATAGCATGGACAGTAAAAAATGGACAAGGCATTAAAATGTCGAGCTAGCCATACTATGATCATGCAAGGCAAATGAAAACATGTCTCTAGTCATGTAATGTAAAATGATGGTAGTGCATGGTGATATGCTCGGAATGACTATGCAAATGCCATGTACATAAGTATGGTGGTTGTTTTGAGGGGATGAGGTGTTTTATTTGTAGGAGAACAACAAAAAGTCATCCCACATGTTTGGACGTACCTCCGAATTATGCGCCAAGTCTAATTGTGAGAGTGAGAAATGCACGGTACTGTAGAGGCTAGCAATAAAAGATGAATGGAAGTGCAACGACTTTGAAATTGCTTTAGTCATAAAGAACTCATACTAAACATGAGTATCGCGATGTCATGTTTCCTAAGACTCAAAAGCTAAGTACCACAAGGGCTTTTGTGGAGATAAACCCCGTGTCCCAGGTCAACCAAAGATGTTGCGTTCATCAACATAAAGCCTTTACAATCATTCAATTGCTAATCAAGCCACCACTAGAGTACCTGACTTATGTTATTAGGTGAAAGAAAGGCAATAGTTCAAAGGACTACTTTTGGGGGTTTTGATAAAAAAACATGCTAATGTTTTTCAGAAAATAACAAGACTCCCACAAGCTAGGTTGAGAAAATGCAAAGCACGCATGTCAAAATAGCGGGACACAATATTGCACAAAAACCTTACCATATAGAGCATTGCATAAGACGCTACATAAGCAAAGTAACCTCCCAACTCTTAGAACTAAACAAGGGAAAATTATGAAAGTAAAAAAAGAAAGTGTAGTTATTAAAAGGGAGCATGAGAAGTGGTTACCTCCCCAAGCTTATGTATAAACTAGGGTTAGAAACTTTTTACTCTTGAGTTGCATACGACATTTCTTCTAATAAACATGGACCTGGATTCAATTGGTCTCCTTGTTTTGGTTTCGTGTGTGCCCTCCAATAGAACCTGCTGAAAACAAACTAAAAGAAAACAAAATATTTTTTGCTTTTTAGGTTTTTCATTTTTTGTAGGACAAAGGATTAGCAACACAAGTGAATAAAATATTTGTCTCTACAAGATCCGTTCATCTACCTAAGCACCACGCTCAAGATGATAAACTAGGTCTACGAGTGTATACTGCTCCTAGGTTGGAATTAAGTTTGTCTAAGACAAGATATAAATCAGAAGTGTGCAACTCCTTAGTTCTTAAGTAAAAGATAAATCCTCACTTAAGGTGTGAAACTGGCCACTAAACAACATGTATTTAAGCAAGGTTCAAATTGGGAGAATATTACCGGTCACTCATCGTCGAAGTTTGTCATGGTTAAGCAACCCAATGGCTTGTGGATCTTACATATGGTTGTCACCATACCATACATGTCACCACACAAGGACTAAACACCTAAGAAAATAACTCACATATAAAAACATCGATCATGTATACGTATGGAGTTCGTATATCCAACCGGCAAAAGAAATGAAGAAAACAGAGTTTCTAAGTAGAACTATTGGCTATGCAGTTCCAGAGGTAATTAACACTACTTAAAAATGATTGCTTAGTAAATACCTCGTTGACCTCGTACATCGAAAATAAATCAGATGGAGGTGTTATTGCCTTCATACGAGTGCTCAAACGACCATTTGCGGTCATATGGTATGCCATTGTTTGGTTTGTGAAGATGCTCGTCGTGGTCTCCAAGTGAAATGACCGCTCGTACAAGCACTACCGCTCATACAATAGGCCATTTTTGTTCTGGTCCTCTTCTTTGTTGTGTTCATGAGCTCATACAAGCGCTCAAATGACCAGTGCAGTCGTATGAAATGTCATGTTTTTCTCCTCGAGTTGCAGAACTGCATGAAAATTCTTGTGCTTCCTCCTCACGTTAGACACATAGAAATGTTGTAATAAAAGTAGGAGGGGGAATGCAACAAAAATAGGCTACCGAGCTGCTAAACTTTTTTCCAATGAAAATATCACAAGACCAACTCAAATAGCAACTAGTCAAAACAAAAACGAAAGTGTCAATGCAACATGAATGCAACTAGATTTACGACACAAAACTAAGAGAGAGACATACTTACTTCCGAGTTGCCTCCCAATCAAAGCTTTATTTATAGCCATGTAGGTGGGCTTCAGTGCTCCATAAGGCCCTCCACCCAGATCCCAAGGGATATCAACCTTGAGTGTCAGACCAAACTCCGACCGGGGTTTGAAGCACCTCATAGAAGGGCTCGATCGGAGTCATACTCGCTTCCAGTGCATCATCATCATATAGGTAAATTCATACTTGCTTCTTAGCGAGTACCGATGCATCTAATTTAGTGGAGATGCCTGCAAGGTTAGTAGCTGCAATTTGTCAACCCTTCTATAGCCAAGAGGATATGACGCTATAATAAATCATAAACCTCTTCTTGTTCATCTTGAGTGTACCTTGTAATGTTAGTATCCAAATTTGCAAATTCAGTATCAAGGCTATTATTATATATAATAATTTACAATTAAATCTCCAGAGGAGGTCTATGGAGAGCCTGCATAAAATCAACCCATGTAGCGATCAATTTCAGAATATGCAATTTCGGCTTTGTCCGATATCGACAAATCCACAGGTAAAGAGTAATCAGGCACCATGGTGGATGCATCACTCTTTTATAACTCTATTAATGCAAACAACTCCCCATCCTTTTATGCTATCTCATCCCGAGGATGAATATCAACTGGTGTTTCATCAAAAGGAGTCAGCGAAGGCAAATCGAGAACAATGCCAATATATAGTTCATCTTTAACAATAAACTTTGAAACATTAGCCCTCACTATATCCTCCGAGAGAATATTCAAGCATAATTTCAATAGGTTCCATGAAAGCTCTTATATAACATAAATATGATAGATGATAATCGAGTTGGGAATTAATGGTGTTTAGAAATTTACCATGATTGGTAGGAGTTGTAGGAAGGGGGCCCTTCCCTTCCTCATCTCCATGTTCCTTCTCTTCCTTATCTCCTAGACACACTTCTTGGAAACTGGTTCCCTTGTTTTTCTCCCATCTCTCAATTATCTTCTCAAATTCTTTCATGAGGTTATGTTCCTGCCACATAGAGGCTTGGAAAGCAGCGGTGCACTTCACATATTATTTAATTAAAGGGGCATGATGCAGGTTGTTATTAATAGAACATTTATAAATATTCTCCACCGAACCCATATATTTCAAGACCTCTTATGTTGTAGAGAGAGATCTTTCACCCTGTTCATCAATTCTAATGTTCTATAATGGAGCATTACTTCCTCAATAGTTGCAATATGATCAAATATGTACGAGTCACGGTTATATGCTGCTACAACAGGGTTAGGGTGAAGTTTACAGTTGAAGCTCATATGGCATTTGGACTTACAATGCTCACAACATAATGGATATGCAAATATACATACAACATAGTAACCAAATGCCTCCATTTTATCACCCGTTTCAATACATTTAAATGAATATCAGTAATGAGCATATATCATTCCTCTCTCTTAATTTTCTTTCCTTGTAGCCATTTTAATTCTTGTAGAAGACATCTTGAAGGCATAATTTTTTGGTACATATTTTCTTGAGTAGCAACAAACATAAATAAACTAAATGTGAGTAGGTAAGTTATAACCAAGCGCTACAATCCCCCACAACGGTTTTAGAAAGCACTTGATGACCTGCAAGTGCACTAATATGTCTCCAACGTATCTATAATTTTCGATTGTTCCATGCTATTATATTATCATTCTAGGATTCTTTATATGCATATACTAGCTGTTTTATATAGTTTTTGAGCACTGACCTATTAACCCAGTGCCAAGTGTCAGTTGTTGTTTTCTCCATGTTTTTGGTTTTTTAGGATTATTTTACCAAATGAAGTCCACATACCCTGAAACATTTTGACGATTTTTCTAGAGAAAATAAGGACATGGAAGCTTCAGAAGGAGATTGAAGGCCCCTTGGGGTGGCGCCAAGGCAATAGGGCGCGCCCAGGGGGGTGGTTGTGCCCTGATAGCTTGGGGACACCTCCCTTGGCCTTCGGCATTCCTCTCTATCCTATAAATTCCCATTAGTCACAAACCCTAAAAAGCCTTCCAGAACACTTTTTCCGCCGTGGCAAGTTTCTATTTCGTTGTGTGCCCATCTGGAGCCCTGTTCCGATGCCTTGTGCGAGGGGAGATCAATCATGGAGGGCCTCTACATCAAACTTGCTTCTCCCATGATGATGTGTGAGTAGTTCATCATAGACCTACGGGTCTGTAGTTGGTACCTAGATGCCTATCTCTCTCTATTTACTTCATTGCCATGATCACCGTGATTCTTGCGATGATATATCTTATGTAATCACTTTGTGCGATGCGTTTGTTAGGATCCAATGAATTGTGGGTATATGTTCACATTACTCATGAAATATATTTGAGTTTTCTCTGAATTACTATATGCACGATTATGATAGGTTCATAATTCTCTGTGATCTATTGATTTGATTTTGACAACTAGATTGATTTACCTTTAGTGAGAGAGGTTCATTGTAGTGGGCCCAATCTTGTGGTGCTCTATATCCTACCGACAAGGTAGGGGACAAGACATGTATTTGTATTGCTTCCACTAAGGATAAAACGATTGGGTTGATTTATATTAATTGCAATTTATTTTTCTACGTCACGTAATTGTTCTCCAAGCATTACTCTGTTTTACTTAATACTTTAGATGCATGTTGGATAGCGGTCGATGGGTGGAGTAATAGTAGTAGATGCTAGCAGGAGTCACTCCACTTGCTTACGTATGTGATGCCTATATGTAATGATAATTGCCATGAATAAATATTGCATAACTTTGTGCTTTTCTATCAATTGCCAAAGAGTAATTTGTTTACCCATCATATGCTTTCTATGAGAGAGAAGCCTCTAGCTAAACTATGCCCCAAAGGTCTATTCCCAAATATATTTATAAAAATACAAAGTACATCCCTGCCTTTTATAATTTTCATTTACTTTTTATATTCAGCATTTTCCAACTATCTATCTATCACTACTTATCGCTTGCAAGTAACGAGTTTAAGGGGATTGACAACCATCTTCCCCGTGTTGGGTGCAAGTGTGTGCTCCTTTATGTGTAGGCACTGAAGAAGATAAATTGTGTAGTCCTCCTATTGGTTCTATAACCTTTGTTTTCACTTAGAAAAATACTTATCTACACTGTGCTGTATCATCCCCTCCTCTTCGGGGAAAAACCCAAAGCACATCACAAGTATTAGGAAGCATTTTTGGCGCCATTGCGGGGAGTATCACCAATTTCCTATCAAGTACCTTTTCACAAATCATCATTCACTTGTTCTAGTTTTCATTTTTCATTATAATTTGCTTGCCATAAAAATCAAAAAAATCAAAAATATTTATCTTTGCTAGTTTACTTGTTCGCTTGTTATCCTTTCTAATTCACTCATTTTGCTTGTTACTTTGCTTGCTTGGTCACCATGTCTCAAGATAACACTAAGTTGTGTGACTTCTCAAATAGTAATAACATTTATTTTATTAGTACTCCTATACTGCCCGCCACTAGTGTGGAGTTTTATGATATAAATACCCCATTTCTGAATCTTGTGATGAAAGAACAATTTCCGGGAAGTCCTAGTGAGGATCCCATTGGTCATTTCAACAATTTTGTTGAATTATGTGATATGAAAAATAAAAATGATATGGATAATGATGTGGTTAAAGTAAAATCATTTTGTTTTTTCACGATGAGATAAAGTTAAATCTTGGTTTTCACCTTGACACACATTAATATGGTTACATGGGATAAATATAAAGATGCTTTCATTATAAAGTTTTTCCCTCCACCTAAGATAATCTCCCTTAGAAAATCAAATTATGAATTTTAATAAAAATGACAAATAACATGTTGCACAAGCTTGGGAGACGATGAAATTGATGATTAAAAATTGCCATTCTCATGGTTTGAACTTATGGATGATTATCCGAAATTTCTATGTTGGACTAAACTTTGTATCTAGAATCTTCTAGATTCTGCCACACGTGGTACCTTCATGGATGTGACATTAGGATATTCCACCAAAATGTTTTACAACATCATGAAAAACTATTCTCAATGGCATACCAAAAGAGCTCCAATTGGTAAGAAGGTAAATTCTATTGAGGAAATCGCTACTATGAGTGGGAAAGTGGGTGCTCTTATGAATATAGTTGCTAGTAAAAATTCTCATGTTGAACCAAATGATATGCCTTTGTCTGCTTTGATTGAGAAAAATGATATTGCTATTGACGTGAACTTTATCTCGAGAAACAATTTCAACAACAATGCTTAGAGAGGAAATTTTAACATTAGACCGTACCTTGGTAATTCCTCTAACAATTATGATAATTCTTATGGAAATTATTCTATAAATAATAATAGGTTATCATATGATCATTAGAACACCATTAGATAATCCATTAGTTGTCATAATATGTTTAATACTATGGTAGAAGAAAAGTTGCATGAAGTTGACGATTTAGTTAGGAACATGGATAGAATTGATGTGGATGCAAAACTCTTAAAAATAAAAATTTGCCACCAAAGCATGATATCAATGATTCCATTAAATCCATCCAAATGTCTATAAATTAAAGTAAGGATAGGACCACAAGGTTGAGAGCCAAACGAGAATTCTTAGAAAAGGCTCTTCCACCCGATTTCTACCGTAATCATGATGAAGCTCTTAAAATGATTGGTACTTCTCCCGCTGAATCTTTGTTTACTAATATGAAAATAGATTATAAAGGGACTGGATATGAGTCAACTTTAGCTAGAATGTGTCCCATTTGGTCGGATGGTGATGATTCTAATGATAAAAATGAAAAAATGGGTTTGGAGAGGTCAAAACTTTAAATAATTATGTACACACTATCTTGGATTACAGGGACTTTAATTACGAGATTTGATATTTATTATAATTTATTTCCTTGCTTAAATCCATTATTATCTCATCCAATGCTTATGAACAAAATAAAGCTTTAAGTAAACATATAGTAGAAACAATGATAAAAGCCTACGATCAGAAACTTGAGCTAGAAGTCTCTATTCCTAGAAATTTGCATAATGAATGAGAACCTACTATTAAAATTAAGATCAAATACTATGAAATAATTCTTTGTGTGACCTTGGTGCTAGCATTTCAACTATACATAAATCCCCATGTGATGTGTTTGGTCTCACCGATATAAATAAGTGCTCCCTTAACTTGCATCTTGTGGATTCTACCATTAAGAGACCTTTGGATAGAATAAATGATGTTATTATACTTGCTAATAGAAATTATGTGCCTTTAAATTTCATGGTTATTGATATTTAATGCAACCCATCTTATCCAATAATACTTGGGAGACCTTTCTTTTGAACTATAGGTGCAGTGTGCAATTATTGATATGAAAGAGGGAAACATAAGGTTCCAGTTACAATTAAATAAAGGAATACTTACCTAGGATGAGAATTAAACCACTTTATTAATCTATCATGAGGGCTACTTATGGGTGGAGTGTCAAACATGACAACACTTGAAACTATGCATTATGCCTAGCAAGGGGCGTAAAGCAATAGCGCTTGTTGGGAGGCAACCCAATAGTTATCTTATTTTCTTGTTCTAATTTATGTTTGTATGAGATAAAATTATTATTCATATTATAAAGATTGTGTTTTTATGTTCAAATTATTTTTTTTCCAAGTAAAGCCTTTGGGATGATTTGAATGATGATTAGAATTGATATGGTGAAAACCATTAAATTTTGCGTCTAGTGCAAAATTTCTCTGATTTTACTGGAATGTATTTTTATATAAATGTTTTAAAAATTATTTATATATCAATTCCTCATATTTTCGTAATTTTTCAGAATTCTAGGAGTTACAAAAGTAGGGTGTATTTGTTGATCACCGCAGGTTGTTCTGTTTTAGACAGATTCTGGTTTTTTTTGCATAGTTTGCTTGTTTTGATTATCATGGACTATATCGGGGGGGTATATTTCATGGAGAAGTTATAATACAGTACCTTATGCATTAATAAAATATGAATCAATTTATAACAGTACCTAATGTTTATGGTTCGCCTATCATACTAACGGATCTCACGAGTTTTCTGTTGAGTTTTGTGTGTTGAAGTTTTCAAGTTTTGGACGTTATCATGATGGATGAAGGAATAAGGAGCGGAGAAGAGGCTAAGGTTGCGGATGCCCAATGCAACCCAAGTCAAATTATAGGAATACTAAAGCATGTAAGCTTTGGGATGCTCCGGAAGGCTTCACCTCTTTCATCTCAATCCATCGGTATGTCACTTCGAGCTATATTTTTATTCATCACATGATATGAGTTTTCCTTGGAGCGTCGTTTATGATAGTTTGTTGTTGTTTTAGTTTTCCACAATCATTGTTATTTAACACACAAACTTGAGAGAGAGACATGTTCACCATGATTTGTTACAATACTCTATGTGCTTCACTTATATCTTTTGACCTCAGAAGTTGCTCTAGTGCTTCAGTTATACTCCCTTCATCCGGAAATACCTGTCATGGTAACGGATGTATCTAGATGTATTTTAGTTTTAGATACATCCATTTTTATACATTTGTGTGACAAGTAATTCCGTACGGAGGGAGTATATCTTAGAGCATGGTGGCGTATAGATTTTATAGAAATAATTGCACTCTCGTTCTTCATTTAAATTTGTTTGAGAGTTATTAAAAAGTAACTGTAATTTGCATGGGTTATAAGACTAATACAAAAAATAATAGGTATTCAAAGAGCGCATAATCAAAACCACATGTAGCACATATAAGAGAAATTGTGAGTTAATTATATTGATGTGGTAATATGAAAGGTTGTGAGTGCATGGTCATTCTTTAGTTAAAATATTGATAGTTAAAGGATGCTAAAAAAATTTCATCTAAATATTGGTTATGTCATGGTGATGATATGTGAGAATTTTTATTCCTCATTGAAATTCTAGCGTTGTTTAGGTCGGGGGCGCACGATGGTTAAATCGTACCAACCTCCTCCCTAGGGGCATGCGAGTAGTACTTTTCTTCGAGAGATCTAATAAAACCTTGCAATAAGTATGTGAGTTATTTAAGAATAACATTAATCCATGGATATATGCACTCTCACCACCTCATATTTGCTAGCCTCTTCGGTACGGTGCATTGCCCATTCTCACCTCGAGGATCGGTGTGAACTTCGCTGGTGCATCCAAACCCGGCGTAATGAAATGCTCTATTGCATACAATCCACCTTATATCTTCCTCAAAACAGCCATCATACCAACCTATCATGGCATTTTGATAGCCATTTAGAGATATATTATCATGCAAGTTCCACCGTTAGATCATATGACTAGTACACTCATTGTCATATTGCTTTGGATGATCATGTAGCTGACATGGTATTTGTGGCAAAGCCACCATTCATCATTATTATATATGTTACGCTAGATCATCGCACATCCTGGTACACTACCATAGGCATTCATATAGAGTCATATTGTTTAGTATTTTTTCATATCAAGTTGTAAGTAAATAGAAGCGTGATGCTATTCATTATTACGGCATTGTTTCATTGAGGAAATCATGATGGAGACAATGATTCCCCCACAAGTAAGGTGAGACTCCAGACGAAAAATAAAAGAAAATAAGAGGGTAAAACAAATAAATAAAAAAATGAGAGAAAAGAAAGAAGGGGTAGTGCTACTACCTCATTTTCCACACTTGTGCTTCAAAGTAGCACCATGTTTTCCATATAGAGATACTCATGTTTTGTAACTGTCATATGTAAGTCACAATTTTTCATTATAGCACTTGGCTTGTATATCCTGATCACGGGCTTCCTCAAATGCCCGAGGTCTTCATGATCAAGCAAGTTGGATGCACACCCACTTAGGTTGAGTTGAGCTTTCATACACTTATAACTCTAGTGCATCTGTTGCATGGCAATCCCTACTCCTTGCATTGATATTCATTGATAGGCATATCCATAGCCCATTGATCCGCCTACTTGATGTGAGAATTTCTTCTTCTCCACTTTTAACCCTTTGAAACCTACCACCATATTCTATTCCACCTATATGCTATGTCCAAGGTTCCCACTCATGTATTGAGTGAGTAATAAAAAGCTCAAGCGCATTAAAAAGTATGATCCAATTGTGTGGCTTAACACTGTGGTGCTTGACATTTCTATTTATATGGCGATTTATTAAGTTTTATTTTGTAAGGGTTAGTCCAAAAAGACATGAAAGGGTCCAACACTTCATCATATGCATTATGCCTAGCTAGGAGCGTAAAACAATAGCTATAGTTGGGAGGCAACCCAATAGTTATCGTACTTTTCTTATTCTACTTTCTATTTGTGTGATATAACATGATTATTTTTACTCTAATTATTGTGTTTTATGTTTAAATTAGTGTTTGTTTCAGTTAAAGCCTTTGGGATGATTTGAATGATAAGTGGAATTGATATGGTGCAAGAACAAAAATTCATCACCGAGTGCATAATTTTTATGATATTATTGGAATGTATTTTTGATATGAAATTATTTACACAGTATAGCTATACAAATTAGTTAGGTTTTCCTTACATATTGGAATTTGAGGAGTTACATAAGTAGGGTGTCTTTGCTGATCGCTACAAAATGTTCTCTTTTAGACAGATTCTGTTTTTGCTTGCATAGTTTGTTTGTTTTGATGATGCTATGGATTATATCGGGTGGTATAAGTCATGGATAAGTTATAATACAGTAATTATGCAATAATAAAATATGAAACAATTTGTAGCAATACCTAATTTTTATGGTTCGCCTATCTTACTAACGGATCTCACGAGCTTTATGTTGAGTTTTGCATGCTGAAGTTTTCATGTTTTGGGTGTTATGACGATGGATGATGGAATAAGGGGAGGCAAGAGCCAAAGATTGGGCATGTCCAAGTCACCACTGTTGGGTTACGTAGTAATTTCAAAAAAAATCCTACGCCATGCAAGTCTATCTATGGACAAACCATCAACGAGAGAGGTTGTAGAGCATCTTCATACCTTTGAAGATCGCTAAGCGGAAGCGTTACTATGAACGTGGTTGATGGAGTCGTACTCGTAGCGATTCAGATCGTGGTGGATTCCCATCTATGTGCCAAACCACGGCACCTCCATGTTCAACACACGTACAGCCCGGTGACGTCTCCTCCTTCTTGATCCAGCAAGGAGAGAAGAGAAGTTGAGGGAGAGCTCCGGCAGCACGACGGCGTGGTGACGGTGGAGCTATGTGGTTCTCCGGCAGGGCTTCGCCAAGTGCCGCAGAGGAGGAAGAAGAGAGAGGTAGGGCTGCACCGTGAGAGAGAGATGAATTACTGTGTCCCAAAAATCCCTAAATCTCAAGTATATATTGGGGGGAAGGAGAGGGAGGGCTGCCTTGGCCCCTCCTCCAAGGAGGAGGAGTTCAGCCGAACTAGGGAGGAGTCCAGCTCCCACAAGGGAGGTGGATCCCTTCCTTTTAAAACCCCTTTTGCCTTATCTCCTTATCCCTAGCCACATGGGCCTTTAGGGAAGGCCTTGGCCAGCCCAACAAGGGCTGGTACACCTCCTCTAACAGCCCATGAACTCTTTTGGTTGTCACACCCCTCCCGGGGTCCTCCGGCACCCTCCCGGCACTCCCTGTTCACTACCGATGAGCCTGAAACTTTTCCGGTGACCAAAACAGGACTTCCTATATATCAATCTTTACCTACGGACCATTCCGTAGATCCTAGTGACTTCCGGGATCTCAGCCGGGACTCCAAACAACCTTCGGTAACCACATACTATTCCCTTTACAACTCTACAATCATCGAACCTTAAGTATGTAGACCCTACGGGTTCGGGAGACATGCAGACATGATCGAGACATCTCTCCGGCCAATAACCAACAGCGGGGTCTGGATATCCATGTTGGTTCCCACATGTTCCACAATGATCTCATCAGATGAACCACGATGTCAAGGATTCAATCAATTCCGTATGCAATTCCCTTTGTCTACCGGTATAATGCTTGCCCGAGATTCGATCGTCACTATCCCTATACCTTGTTCAATCTCGTTACCGGCAAGTCTCTTTACTCGTTTTGTAAAACATCATCCTGTGGCTAACTCCTTAGTCACACTAAGCTCAACATGATGATGAATTACAGAGTAGGCGCCGAGATACCTCTCCATCACACGGAGTAACAAATCCGAGCCTCGATTCATACAACCCAACAGACACTTTCAGAGATACCCATAGTGCACCTTTATAATCACCCATTTACATTGTGACGTTTGATACACCCAAATAACTCCTATGGTATCCGGGAGTTGCACAATCTCATGGTCTAAGGAAACAATACTTGACATTAGAAAACCTTTAGCAGACGAACAACACATTCTAGTGCTATGCTTAGGATTGGGTCTTGTCCATCACATCATTCCCCAATGATGTGATCCCATTATCAATGACATACTATGTCCATGATCAGGAAACCATGATCATCTATTGATCAATGAGTTAGCCAACTAGAGGCTCACTAGGGACACATTGTTATCTATATATTCACACCTGTATTACAGTTTTCGGTTAATACAATTATAGCATGAACAATAGACAATTAGCATGAAAGGGAAATATAGTAATAACTACTTTATTATTGCCTCTAGGGCATATTTCCAACAGTCTCCCACTTGCACTAGAGTCAATAATCTAGTTACATTGTGATGAATCGAACACCCATAGAGTTCTGATGGTGATCATGCTTTGCCGTGGAAGAGGTTCAGTCAACGGGTCTGCGACATTCAAATATGTATGTACTTTACAAATATCTATATCTCCATCCTGGATGTATCCACGAATGGAGTTGAAGCGGCTCTTGATGTGCTTGGTCTTCTTGTGAAACTTTGGCTCCTTTACAATGGCAATAGCTCCAATGTTGTCACAGAACAGAGTCATCGGGCCCGACGCACTTGGAATGACTCCTAGGTCGGTGATGAACTCCTTCATCGAGACTACTTCCTGTGCTGCTTCCGAAGCAGCGATGTACTCCGCTTCACATGTAGATGCCGCCACAACGCTTTGCTTGCAGCTGCACCAGCTAACTGCCCCATTATTCAAAATATACACGTATCCGGTTTCTGACTTGGAGTCATCCGGATCTGTGTTGAAGCTACCATCGACGCAACCCTTTACGACGAGCTCTTCGGCACCTCCATATACGAGAAACATATCTTTAGTCCGTTTTAGGTACTTTAGGATATTCTTGACCGTTGTCCAGTGATCCACTCCTGGATCACTCTGGTACCTCCCTACCAAACTTATGGGAAGGCTCACATCAAGTCTGGTACACAACATGGCATACATAATAGAGCCTATGGCTGAAGCATAGGGGATGGTACTCATCTTCTCTATATCTTCTGTCGTGGTCGGTCGTTGAGTCGCACTAAACCTCACGCCTTGTAATACAAGCAAGAACCCCTTCTTACCCTTATCCATATTGAACTTCTTCAATATCTTGTCAAGGTATGTGCTTTGTGAAAGACCTATGAGGTGTCTCGACCTATCTCTATCGATCTTGATGCCTAATATGTAAGCAGCTTCTCCAAGGTCCTTCATTGAAAAACTCTTATTCAAATAGGCCTTTATGCTTTCCAATAGTTCTATATCATTTCCCATCAACAATATGTCATCCACATATAATATGAGAAATGCTACAGAGCTCCCACTCACTTTCTTGTAAATACATGCTTCTCCATAAGTCTGTATAAACCCAAACGCTTTGATCGCCTCATCAAAGCGAATGTTCCAACTCCAAGATGCTTGCACCAGTCCATAGATGGAGCGTTGGAGCTTGCATACCTTGTTAGCATTTCTAGGATTGACAAAACCTTCCCGATGTATCATATACAATTCTTCTTTAAGAAAGTCGTTCAAGAATACTATTTTGACGTCCATTTTCCAGATTTCATATTCATAGAATGCGGCAATTGCTAACATGATTCAGACCGACTTCAGCACCACTATGGGTGAGAAGGTCTCATCATAGTCAATCCCTTGAACTTGTCGATAACCCTTAGCGACAAGTCGAGCCTTATAGATGGTCACATTACCATCCACGTCAGTCTTTTTCTTGAAGATCCATTTATTTTCTATGGCTCGCCGATCATCGGGCAAGTCCACCAAAGTCATACTTTGTTCTCATACATGGATCCTATCTCGGATTTCATGGCATCAACCCATTTGTTGCAATCCGGGCCCGCAATCGCTTCTTCATAGTTCGAAGATTCACTGTTGTCTAACAACATGATTTCCATGACAGGGTTTTCATACCACTCTGGTGCAGAACGTACCCTTGTTGACCTTCGAGGTTCAATAGCAACTTGATCCGAAGTGCCATGATCATCATTAACTTCATCTCTAGACAGTGCAGGCGCCTCAGAGACATTTTCTTGCGCTGCGCTACTCTCCGGTTCGAGAGGAGGTACAATTGCCTCATCAAGTTCTATTTTCTTCCCACTTACTTCTTTCGATAGAAACTCTTTCTCTAGAAAGGATTCGTTCCTAGCAACAAAGATCTTGCCTTCGGATCTAAGATAGAAGGTGTATCCCATAGTTTCTTTAGAGTATCCTATGAAGACGCATTTTTCCGCTTTGGGTTCGAGCTTCTGTGGTTGAAGTTTCTTCACATAAGCATCACAGCCCCAAACTTTCAGAAACGACAACTTAGGTTTCTTGCCAAACCATAATTCATACGGTGTCATCTCAACAGATTTAGACGGTGCCCTATTTAAAGTGAATGTGGTAGTTTCCAATGCATATCCCCAAAATGATAGCGGTAAATCGGTAAGAGACATCATAGATCGTACCATATCTAATAGAGTGCGATTACGACGTTCACACAGACTGTTATGCTGCGGTGTGCCAGGCGGCGCGAGTTGTGAAATAATTCCACATTTTCTTAGGTGTGTGCCAAACTCGTGACGCAAATATTCTCCTCCACGATCGGATCGTAAGAACTTTATTTTCTTGTCACGTTGATTCTCCACCTCATTCTGAAATTCCTTGAACTTCTCAAAGGTTTTAGATTTGTGCTTCATTAAGTAGACATACCCATATCTACTCAAATCATCAGTGAGGGTGAGAACATAACGATATCCTCCGCGAGCTTCAACGCTCATTGGACCGCATACATCGGTATGTATTATTTTCAATAAGTTGGTCTCTCGCTCCATTATTCCGGAGAATGGTGTCTTGGTCATCTTGCCCATGAGGCACGGCTCGCATGTGTCAAATGATTCAAAATCAAGAGACTCCAAAAGTCCATCATTATAGAGTTTCTTCATGCGCTTTACGCCGATATGACCAAGGCGGCAATGCCACAAGTATGTGGGACTATCATTATCAATCTTGCATCTTTTAGCACTCACACCATGAATATGTGTATTATCATGATCGAGATTCATCAGGAATAAACCATTTACCAGCGGGACGTGACCATAAAGCATACCACTCATATAATAGAATAACCATTATTCTCATATTTAAATGAGTAACCATCTTGCATCAAGCGAGATCCCGATACAATGATCATGCATAAAGTTGGTACTAAATAAAAATTATTAAGGTTTATAACTAATCCCGAAGGTAGATGTAGAGGTAGTGTGTCAACGACGATCACATCGACCTTGGAACCATTCCCGACGCCCATCGCCACCTCGTCCTTAGCCAGCCTACGCTTGTTCCATAGTTCCTTCTTAGAGTTGCAAATGTGAGAAACAACACCAGTATCAAATACCCAGGAGCTACAAACGAGCGCTGGTAAGGTACACATCAATAACAAGTATATCACATATAACTTTGACGTTGTCAGCCTTCTTGTCCGCTAAGTACTTGGGGCAATTCCGCTTCCACTGACCGGTTCCCTTGCAGTAATAGCACTCAGTCTCAGGCTTAGGTACTTTCTTTGGCTTCTTCCTGGCAACTGGCTTACTAAGCACGGTAACTACTTTGCCGTCTTTCTTGAAGCTTTTCTTACCCTTGCCCTTCTTGAAACTGCTGGTCTTATTGACCATCAACACTTGATGCTCTTTCTTGATTCCTACCTCCACAGATTTCAGCATTGAATACAACTCGGGAATAGTCTTTTCCTTCCCTTGCATGTTCTAATTCATCACAAAGCCTTTATAGCTAGGTGGAAGCGACTGGAGGATTCTGTCAATGACCGCATCATCCGGAAGTTCAACTCCGAGCTGAGTCAGGCGGTTGTGCAACCCAGACATTCTGAGTATGTGCTCACTGACAGAACTATTCTCCTCCATCTTACAGCTAAAGAACTTGTCGGAGACTTCATATCTCTCAACCCGGGCATGAGCTTGAGAAACAAGTTTCAGCTCCTCGAACATCTCATATGCTGTGTGTTTCTCAAAACGCCTTTGCAGCCCCGGTTCTAAACTGTAAAGCATGCCGCACTAAACGAGAGAGTAATCATCACTCCGCGACTGCCAGGCGTTCCTAGCATCCCGGTCTGCTGCGGGAACGGGAGGATCACCTAGCGGTGTAGTAAGGACATATGCCTTCTTGGAAGCCATGAGGATGAGCTTTAAGTTACGAGCCCAGTCCGCATTGTTGCTCCCATCGTGTTTCAGCTTGGTTTTCTCTAGGAACGCGTTGAAGTTGAATGGGACATTTGCGTTGGCCATTGGATCTACAATATTTGTAAAGATAATTTTAGACTAAGTTCATGATAATAAAGTTCATCTAATCAAATTACTAATGAACTCCCACTTATATCGACGTCCCTCTAGTTATCCAAGTGACACATGATCCACTTCGACTAGCCCGTGTCTGATCATCACGTCAGACGGACTAGTCATCGATTGTGAGCATCTCTAAGCTGATCATATCAACCATACGACACATGTTCGACCTTTCGGTCTCCCGTATTCGAGGCCATGTATTTACATGCTAGGCTCGTCGAGTCAACCTAAGTGTTCTGCGTGTATAAATAGGCTTACACCGGTTGTATGCGAACGTTAGAATCTATCACACTCGATCAACGCGGGGTGTTTCAAAACAACGAACCTTCGCAATGGTGCAGACTTAGGGGAATACTTATCTCGAAATTTTAATGAGGGATCATCTTATCTTTGCTACCGTCATTCTGAGCAATAAGATGTAAAACATGATAAACATCACATGCAATCATATAGTGACATTATATGGCCAATATCATCTTGCTTCTTTGATCACCATCCTCGGGGCACCATGATCATCATCGTCATCGGCATAACACCATGATCTCCATCATTCTGTCTCCATGGAGTCGTCACGCCAACTATTACTTCTACTACTATAGCTAATTGTTACCGATAAAGTAAAGTAATCAACTTGGCGTTGCATCTCATACAATAAATTAAGACAACTCCTATGGCTCCTGCCGGTTGTCATACTCATCGACATTCAAGTCGTGAATCCTATTACAAGAACATGATCAATCTCATACATCACATATGTAACATCACATCATTTTGGCCATATCACATCACATATCATACCCTGCAAAAACAAGTTAGACGTCCTCTAATTATTGTTGCAAGTTTTACGTGTCTGGTTAGGGTTTCTAGCAAGAACATTTCTCACCTACGTGACAGCCACAACGTTGATATGCCAATGCTATTTACCCTTTATAAGGACCCTCTTCATCGAATCCGATCCGACTAAAGTGGGCGAGACTGACATTCGCTAGCCACCTTATGCAACTAGTGCATGTCGGTCGGTGGAACCAGTCTCATGTAACAGTACGTGGAAACTCGGTCCGGGCCGCTTCATCCCACGATGCTGCCGAATCAAGATAAGACCAGTAAAGGCAAGCAAATTGACAAATCAATGCCCACAACTTTTGTGTTCTACTCGTGCATAGAATCTACGCATAGAGCATTGGCTCGGATGCCACTGTTGGGTTACGTAGTAATTTCAAAAAAATCCTACGCCATGCAAGGATTTATCTATGGAGAAACCAGAAACGAGAGAGGTTGTAGACCATCTTCATACCTTTGAAGATCGCTAAGCGGAAGCATTACTATAAACGCGGTTGATGGAGTCATACTCGCAGCGATTTAGATTGCGGTGGATTCTGATGTATGTGCCGAACCACGGCACCTCCACATTCAACACACGTACAGCCCGGTGACGTCTCCTCCTTCTCGATCCAACAAGAAGAGAGGATAAGTTGAGGGAGAGCTTCGGCAGCACGACGGCGTGGTGACGGTGGAGCTATGTGGTTCTCCAACAGGGCTTCGCCAAGCGTCGCGGAGGAGGAAGAAGAGAGAGGTAGGGCTGCGTCGTGGGATAGAGATGAATTATTGTGTCCCAAAAATACCAAAACCTCAAGTATATATAGGGGGAAGGAGATGGAGGGCTGCCTTGGGCCCTCCTCCAAGGAGGACGAGTTCGGCCGATCTAGCGAGGAGTCCACCTCCCACAAGGGAGGTGGATCCCTTCCTTTTAAAACCCCTTTTGCCTTACCTCCTTTTCCCTAGCCACATGGGCCTTTAGGGAAGGCCTTGGCCAGCCCAATAAGGGCTGATCCACCACCTCTAACAGCCCATGAACTCCTTTGGTCATCACACCCCTCCCAGGGGTCCTCCGGCACCCTCATGGCACGCCCGGTACACTACCAATGAGCCCGAAACTTTTCCGGTGACCAAATAAGGACTTACTATATATCAATCTTTACCTACGGACCATTCCAGAGCTCCTCATGATGTCCGGGAACTCATGCGGGACTCCGAACAACCTTCGTTAACCACATACTATTCCCTTTACTACTCTAGCGTCATCGAACCTTAAGTGTGTAGACCCTACGGGTTCGGGAGACATGCAGAACTGACCGAGACATCTCTCCGGCCAATAACCAACATCGGAGTGTGGATATCCATGTTGGTTCCCACATGTTCCACGATGATCTCATCAGATGAACCACGATGTCAAGGATTCAATCAATCCCGTATGCAATTCCCTTTGTCTACCGGTATGATACTTGCCCAAGATTCAATCATCGGTATCCCTATACCTTGTTCAATCTCATTACCGGCAAGTCTCTTTACTCGTTCCGTAACACACATCCCGTGGCTAACTCCTTAGTCACACTGAGCTCAATATGATGATGAATTACCGAGTGGGCCCAGAGATACCTCTCCGTCACACGGAGTGACAAATCCCTGTCTCGGTTCGTACAACCCAACAAACACTTTCAGAGATACCCGTAGTGCACCTTTATAATCACCCAATTGCGTTGTGACGTTTTATAAACCCAAAGCACTCCTATGGTATCCGGGAGTTGCACAATCTCATGGTCTAAGGAATCAATACTTGACATTAGAAAAGCCTTAGCAGACGAACAACACGATCTAGTGCTATGCTTAGGATTGGGTCTTGTCCATCACATCATTCCCCAATGATGTGATCCCGAAAACCATGATCATCTATTGATCAACGAGCTAGCCAACTAAAGGCTGACTAGGGACACATTGTTATCTATATATTCACACATGTATTACGGTTTCCGGTTAATACAATTATAGCATGAACAATGAACAATTACCATGAACGGGAAATATTATAAAAACTAGTTTATTATTGCCTCTAGGGCATATTTCCAACAACCACAAGGTAATATTCTAAGAATATTTGAGAGTCTAAGCTTGGGGATGCCCCGGAAGGCATCCCCTCTTTCGTCTCAATCCATCGGTATGTCACTTGGAGCTATATTTTAATTCATCACATGATATGACTTTTGCTTGGAGCGTCGTGTATTATAGTTCGATTTTGTTTTATTTTTACACAATCATTGTTTGATGGACACACCCACTTGAGCGAGACACATGTTCACCATGATTTTTAACAATACTCTATCAGCTTCACCTATATCTTTTGAGGTAATCGGTTGCTCTAGTGCTTCACTTATATCTTGTAGAGAATGGTCGAATATAGATTTTATATAAATAATTGCACTCTCATTCTTCACTTAAATTTGTTTGAGAGTTAATAAACAGTGACTATAATTTGCATGGGTTACAAGACTAGTCCAAATATAATATGTATTCATGGAGTGCATAATCAAAACCACATGTAGCACATAAAAGAGAAATTATGGGTTAATGATATTGATGTGGTAATATGAAAGGGTATGAGTGCATGATTATTGGTTAGTAAAAAAATGATGGTTAAAGGATGTTAATTTTTTGTTCATCTAAATATTAGTCATAGCATGGTGATGATGTGTGAGCATTCATATTCCTCGTTGAAATCCGGTGTTGCTTAGGTCGGGGCGCGGTTAACTCCTACCAACCTCCCCCTTAGGGGCATGCGAGTAGTACTTTGCTTCGAGAGAGCTAATAAAGCCTTGTGATAAGTAAGTGTGTTCTTTATTACTAATATGGATCCATGAATGTACGCACTCTCACCACCTCATATTTTCTAGCCTCTTCGTTATCGTGCATTGCCCATTCTCACCTCGAGGATTGATGCAAACTTCGTCGATTCATACAAACCCCACGACATGATATTCTCTATTGAAGATAAGCCAGATTATATATTCCTCAAAACATCCAGCATACCTACCTATCATGGCATTTCCATATCCATTCCGAGATATATTGCCATGCAACTTCCACCGTCACATCATATGACTAGTACATCATTGTCATATTACTTTGCATGATCGTAAGATAGCTAGCATTATATTTCCTTTGCTTGTCTATTTTTAGATATCCTTGGTACGCTAGATCATTGCACATCCTAGTACACTGCGAGAGGCATTCATATAGAAGCATCTTGTTTAGTAGTTTTTCATATCAATTTGTAATTAAATAGAAGTGTGATGCTATTCATTATTTAGGGGACTACCTTGGTGAGGAAAGAATGATGGAGAGACTTATTCCCCCACAAGTCAGGATGAAACTCAGGACAAAAAATAAAAATAAAAATAAGAAAAGAAAGAAAGAAAGAAAAAAACAAAAGAAAAGAGAGAAAAGAGAACAGGGACACTGCTACTACCTGTTTTTCCACACTTCTGCCTCAAAGTGGCACCCATATAGAGAGTCTTATGTTTTGTCACTCTCATATGCTAGTGGGTATTTCACATTATAGAACTTGGCTTGTATATACTAATGACGGGCTTCCTAAAATGCTTGAGGTCTTCATGGGAAAGCAAGTCGGATGCACACCCACTTAGCTTCAGTCGAGCTTTCATACACTTGTATCTCTAGTGCATTCATTGCATGCCAATCCCTACTCCTCGCATTGATATATATTGATGGACATCTCCATAGCATGTTGATACTCCTAGTTGATGAGAGTCTTTCTTCTCCACTTTTACCCTTTTAAACCTACCACCATATTCTATTCCACCTATATGCTTTGTCCATGGTTCACACTCATGTATTGAGTGATTAATAAAAAGTTGAAGCGAGTTAAAAAGTATGATCCAATTGCGTGACTTAATACCGTGGTGCCTGGCATTTGTATTTATGTGGTGAAGACGGATCCATGCCATGCTAATATGAAAAAATGAATGGGGAGCAAACATTCTTTAAGGATAGTATATTTTGAACATTGATGATCATGTTGCTTATTTTCACAGATATTACTATGTTGATGTTTGTTAATTCATCATTTCTTAGTGACCATGCCTATAATAGATTACATGTCGGGTAGCATGTCACATCAAAAATTCTATTTTTATCATTTACCTACTCTAGGACGAGCATGAATTAAGCTTGGGGATGCTGATACGTCTCCAACGTATCTATAATTCTTAATTGTTCCATGTTGTAATATTATCATTCTAGGGTACTTTGGGGGCATTTATTTGTTCATTCATATTATTTTTAGCAATAACCTATTAACCTAGTGCCAAGTGCTAGTTGCTATTTTCTGCATTTTTTGTCTTTTCGGGTTTATAGTACCAAACGGAGTCTAAATACCACGAAACTTCTTCATGCTTTTTTCTGCACTAAAATAAGACCAAGAAGCTTCGGGAGAAGGTCGGTAGCCACATGAGGGCCCCACAAGCTAGCAGGGAGCGCCGAGGGGGTGGTCGTGCCCTGTTAGCTTGTAGGCCGCCTCAGCTCTCCTAGCCTCGTTATCTTGCTTATAAATTCTCATGTATTCCAAAAACCCTAGGGGAGCTCCCGAAACACTTTTTCTACCGCCGCAAGTCTCTTTTCCGCCGTGTGCCATCTGGATCCCTGTTTCGGTGCCCTCCCGGAGGCGGGATCGATCACGGAGGGCCTCTACATCAACCTTGCTACTCCATGGTGATGTGTGAGTAGTCTACCACAGACCTACAGGTACATAGCTAGTATCTAGATGGCTCTCTCTCTCTATGTTCTTCAATACAAAGTTCACCGCATCTTCACGGTGATCTATTCGATGTAATCACTTTGTGCGGTGTGTTTGTTGCGATCCGATGAATTGTGTGTTTATGTTCAGATTATTCACGATAAAGATTTGAGTCTTCTTTAAACTATATAATTCTTATTTGCATTATTGTTATAACTTTGTAAATCTCTCTCATCTATTGATTTGGTTTGGCCGACTAGATTGATCTATCTTCAATGAGTGGGGTGCATTGTAGTGGTTTTAATCTTGCGGTGCTCAATCTGAGTGATAGAAAAGGACATGACACGTATTTGTATCTCCCATTAAGGATAAACTATGGGGTTCATTCATCTTAATTGAGTTTACTTTGTAGCATCATGTCATTGTTCTCCAAGCATTAGTCTGTTTTACTTAATACTCTAGATGCATGCTTGATAGCGGTCGATGGGTGGAGTAATAGTAGTAGATGCAGGCAGGAGTCTGTCTACTTGCTTATGGATGCGATGCCTATATACACATGATCATTGCCGTGAATAAATATTGCATAACTTTGCTCTTTTCTATCAATTTCCCAACAGTAATTTGTTTACTCACCGTATGCCTTCTTCGAGAGAGAAGCCACTAGAGAACACTATGGACGCCGGGTCTATTCACTTATAAATTTACAAACGCTACTATTTGCTTGCTGCCTTTATTTAGATTTTATTTATTTTGCAATTTATATTTATCCAACTATCTATATACACTACTTATCTTCTTATAAGTAACAAGTTCACGGGGATTGACAACCCTCTTGCCCGCGTTGGGTGCAAGTCTTTGTTTCTTTGTGTGTACACGCTGAAGATGGGAGCTGTGTGGTACTCCTATTAGTTCGATAACCTTTGTTTTCACTGAGAGAAATACTTACCTATACTTTGCTACATCAACCCGTCCTCTTCGGGGAAAACCTCAACACAGATCAGAAGTATCATGTATATGGTGCGCACTCCCTCACACCGATATCATGGTGTATGTGGTGGACACTCCTCTCGATAGAAATTTTGACTGTCAGTGCTGGTCTCTCCAACCTTCGTCCCCACGTGCATTATCAAAATGTGTAGCGCACGGGGAAGAAGGAGGAAGCGACCCCCACGACCACAGTCGGGATTCTTTCTATAATATTTCGGTGATGGTCGCTTCCTCTCCCTCTCTCGCGCATTATAACAAGGTATATATCGCAAGAAGAGGACAAGGAAGCGACGCCCACGACAACAGTCGGGATTCTTCCCTGATATTTGGACCATTGGTGTTGGTTGCTTCCTCTCCCTCTCTCGCGCATTATACCAAGGTATATATCGTGAGAAGAGGAAGAGGAAACAACCCGAACGACAACACTCAGGATTCCTTCATGAAGACCATATTAAAAGTCACACGAGGAGCTCCGACAGTTTGAAAGTCAACCAAAATCATAAGTCAATTAACATTACATTTATGGAGTAATGACATAAAAATGCCCTATGTTTTTCGGAAATGTCATCTAATTCTTGTTTTGACAAACCATGAGCACTTGATATTTCCTACTTTATAGTATAAGTCATGCTAAAATCCACAAAAAAAAAGTTCGGCATGACCATTTCCAAAATAGGACATATCAAACGCCTGATATTTACCGGAACAGAAATGAATCAATATTCTGATAAAACATAGGCACTAGGAGGTGTGTCCTCCAAAACGATACACACGTTGAAGGAGACAACCAATACATGGTAAAGAAAGTTTCTAGTCCTAGCAACGGTAATACAGTACTCCTTTTAAGTACAATATAGTACTAGTTATGTATTCTTTTTTTCAGAAAAGGTATTAGGAATGGAACTAATCTGGAGGTTAATGAATTAGAGGTGTTACATCAAAGTGGCTTTCTCGATTGCCCCCTCCCCTTGGGTGCATGCATGTGAACATCAGTTCGTTTTTCAGCTCAATCATGCAGCTTTCTGCTCATAAAGGAGACTCCTTACTTATGAGATTATCATGGACTGTTAGCACGTTCATTTCACAATGATAGGACTAGGAGAGTGGTGGTCATTGTCCGAGTTAACCACCGTCAAGTTGTGATAAGCCTTGATCACCATATGAATAACACTAGAAGAGTCCTCTTAGCATCTATCATCCTACCTATAAAGTATCTACCATATGAACCCTAGAAATGAAAACAAAGACGAAGACACGTAGAGGACGGGAGGCTATCAAAGGTGGAGGGGACTTGGAAGAGCAGAGGGGGTCGACGATGGCGAGATGCAGCGGGGTCTCATAGCAGCGGTGGATGATCGGGACGGGGAAGGGACGCCACGTGGGGAGGGCCGGGATGGGGAGGGTGGCCACGTGTGAAGGGCGGCCGCGTGGGGAGGGCCGCCACTTGAGGAGGGTTGGGACGGGGAGGGCCGCCTCGTGAGGAAGACGGCCGGGATGGGGGAGCGCCAGCGCGGGGGAGACAGTGGAGAGGGAGAGAGGGAGAGAGTGAGGAGGCATAGAGTAGGGAGCGTGAGGGGCCGATGGCGTGGGGAAGAGGAAACGGAATAAGGTATGGTTAACAGTAGCGCGACCTAGAGAAGGTGTTGCCGCAAAGTGGGTGCAAGGGACATGGGCCTGGGCTAGACACAATAGTAGCACCGTCCCAAGTACAATGTTACTTCTAATTCTAATAGCAGTAGTGCGGGTGATAGATTAGCGCGACTACTGTGGTCAGCCCATGGGCATACAATGTGGCTCACATAGTAGTGCCGCTAGATGGAAGGCCCAGCGCTACTGCTATATATTACCAGTAGAGCCTGGTTTTGTCGGGCGCAACTACAAATTAACAGTAGCGTCGGGCTTTTATCACGCGCTACTAGTAAGGTTCTATCTATTAGCTATTTACTAGTAGTCTAATATTGTATGGGCGCCCTTCACAACACCATGAGAGAATCAACGCAATACATATAAAGAGAATATCTGATTACTTACTGAACAAAGTACAAACATGAAAGGGTTCATCCAATTCCTCAAGAACTAACACAATTATTCAAACATCATAGAGGGAGAGAGCAAGTTACAATTCGACATGAAGACGATGGAGGATAGAGGCATGGCAGTGTCGATGGCAGTGATGATGGCGTGTCGGTGGCGAAGACCGCATCGGGCCGAAGGACGATGCGCGTGGTGGAGGCGCCCCTTCTTCATCCTCTTGGCTTGGGCCTTCTATTCTCTATGGAGGTGGTCTTGGAGAAACAATGGAAATGGATGACGTCTGTGTGGATGAACGAATGTGCAATGATACGGCAGCTAGGGTTGATGTTGCTTATATGAAGGCCTCCCGTTATCTCCTCCGTAGATGTGGTCATCCAAAGTATAAAGATGAGCCTTATCTTCTCCCAAACCCTTCCTTATGAGCCAACGATCCCGTAGGAACAATTGTTGATGAAATAGATGAAGAATACCATCTCGAGAGGCAACTTTCTTAGTTGTCTGCACGTTAAACTACTACCGAAACAATTGTGTGCAATTGCATGAAAGGGTGTCTTATGTTTTGTCTTCCTACGGTAAAACAATCGCCAATTCATGGGCTTAGATCTTCTTGGGTTTGTTGGATTCGTATGAACGGAGTTGATCCATTCATGGGCTTAGATCTTGATTTGGAAAACTTTAGGAAAATGTCTTTTTACGACCTCTGAAATAGCTAATTTTGCCCCCTAGGTGTCTCCATATTGAACCCGTCCTTGGTTCTTTCATATTGCTTGGTCCTAGGTTGCTCCAATACACCTGTAGACACAAGAAAATAAATAAAACTAATAAAAACTGAGTAAAATACTAAATTTGCAATGCTCACAATGATAAGTAACAAAAATGGTAATCATGCATAATGGACACATATTTGGTTCAATGGGACATAATATATAGAGAGAACTCGCAACAATGAGCTCTAAAAGTGCGTAAAATATAGAGCCACCAACTTATCAAAATCTCACGTAGCAACCAATGATGCATTGGATGGGATGAGCTATTTATAGTCACTGGTCTGACGGGAAAAGACCAATTTTGACATGACCACTCATCCAGCGACCAAGCGACCCGTATTTAATGATTGGATTTTTTAGCACAATGATAGCATTACTTGCAAAGCAAGAAGCGCTAACTCCTTGGTCCAAATCAAATCTCCCACGGTCAAGAAGAGCTTCGGCTCTTGAAGGCAAGTATTTATTCAAACACAACAAGATTTCTCTCGTCTCACTTATGATTCGGGTTTAGCATCATAGAATCGTAAGCTTCTATACCCCTGTTTATATTACTATGGTCCTACGAATCAAGAAATGGAAGGAAGCATTACGAAACAAATACTACGTCTTTGCTTCGTCTTCAAACTTCTCGGATGTAGTAATTTTATTCGGTCATGCCCCGAACTAATTGCTTCACCTTTGTTTTGGGGGGGGGGGTGGGTTTACTTTTGACAAGCATAATCTTTGGTGATAATCTTTTCTAGCACATAGGAGACTATCTTCGAAGTTTGTACCAAACACCTAATGGCCTTGTTGGAAATATGTCCTAGAGGCTATAATAAAGTGGTTATTATCATATTTCCTTGTTCATGATAATCGTTATTATCCATTCTAAAATTGTGTTGAACAAAAACTTAACTACATGTGTGGGTATATAAACACGTCATGTCCCTAGTGAGCCTCTACTAGACTAGCTCGTTGATGAAAGATGGTTAAGGTTTCCTAACTATAGACATGAGTTGTCATTTGATAACGGGATCACATCATTAGGAGAATGATGTGATGGACAAGACCCAACCGTAAGCATATCATTTGATCGTATCACTTAGTTTGTTGTTACTGCTTTCTTCATGTCAAGTATCTGTTCCGAAGACCATGAGATCATGCAACTCCCTGATAATCGGAGGAATGCCTTGTGTGTATCAATCATCACTTCATAACTGGTTGTCATAAAGGTGCTCCATAGGTATCTCTCAGGGTGTATGTTGGGTTGGCATGGATCAAGACTGGTATTTGTCACTACATTGACATGGATTGCCTGGCGTGTATAGGAAATCGAATAATAAAGTGAATGAAATAAAATAGCATTGCAATTGTGTTTTGAAAACAACTTCAACGAGCTCCAAATCAAATAAACAAACTATGAGGAGGCAACAGCCTACCGGTGGTCTAAGTCAAACAGGGGCACCTTTTCCTCCCTTGGACGGCTTCCGGTGTCCTCGTAGGGACAACCTCCACATCGTTAACATCCTTCTTCACCAAATTACATGCAGCTTTCCCACGCTTGGGTGCGGCCAACCGAGACCAGATCATCTCCGCCCTTTCACCACAGGCCTGTTAGTACTTTGCTGCGGCATTGAATTTGTTGGGTTTCTTAAATTTCTTTCCTCACTCTATTTCAAAATATACGGTGTATTACTTTTTTGAAAAGTCAAACCTCTTTAAGTTTGATCAAATTTATAGAGAAACATATCAAAATTCATAATATTAAATATGTGTTATTAGATTCATCATCAAATGAATTTTCATATTTTTTGTTTAATATTGTGGATGTCGATTTTTTAGGCTCTGAATTTGGTCAAAATTTTAAAAAATGACTTTCCGGAAAACTAATAAGCCTTATATTTTAAAACTAATGGAGTATTTAGTTTGTTGGATGAGATAGACGATGGAATGTTATTTATGTTTATTTATAATGCGGTTATTTGGTGGGTCTTTTGCGGTGTGATTCTATGTTATCCGCTAATCAACATATATTTTTGTGGGGATATTTTTCTTGTTGATTGCATGTACTATATTCTACTATAGTATCACATGGTGACACTTTGTTATGGGTGATAGGAGTCTGTGAGGGATTAATATATTTCTATAGGCCAGTTGTTATTGATTCATTTGAAAAGTCCTTGGTCCGATCAAAATCGTAAACCAAATCCA
Organism: Hordeum vulgare subsp. vulgare; assembly: GCF_904849725.1. Classification (NCBI taxonomy): domain Eukaryota; kingdom Viridiplantae; phylum Streptophyta; class Magnoliopsida; order Poales; family Poaceae; genus Hordeum; species Hordeum vulgare. The sequence continues at coordinate 394,495,581 of NC_058521.1, read as the reverse complement.
AAATTAAATACCTCAAGCGAATGAAAAATCTTTGTAATTAGGGAGCATAGGTAATTAAAATAATTAAATAGAAGAGATCCTTGAGAAATTGGTGACTCGGTCAAAATCGGGTGACAAAAGTCTAAATTGAAGACTCAAATAATTGTGAAGATTTAAATTTAGGAAGCATAGTGTCTTACAAAAAATGAGAGGGTTTGATTGTTTACCCCGTCAAAATCGGATGACCAAATTCTAATTGGAGACTTCAATTGATTGTGAGGTCTCAAGTAAAAATTGTTGACCCGGTAAAAATTGGGTGACCAGTGTCTAACTTAAAGCCTTAATTAACTGTGAATATTTAAAAATTAGGAAGCATATTGTATTGTATAAAACTTAAATGAGAGGGTCTAAGAAATTGTTGACGTGGTTAAAATTGGATGACCAAATTCTAATTGGAGACCTCAGTTCATTATGAGGCCTCCAATGCTAAGGAGATTAGTGATATACTCCCTCCATATCTTGAGATGACCAAATTTTTGTCTTAGATTTTTCAAAATACAAATGCATGTAGTCACATTTATTGTTTGATCCATTCATATTTTGAGAAATCTAAGACAAGCATGTTTGAGTACTTCTCCAACTTACTTTGATATGCAATTTATTTGTGAGCTAGTGATTTTGGTTGAGAGAAACCATCACGTACCAGTTAGTCAAGCTAAAGCTAACCATTTTCATGTCAGAGATAATTATGCGCCAAAGAAAATTGTCAACATTTTTCTTGAAGCAAGATCTGTAATCCTTGCTAATTTATTTATTTTTCTCATGTTCCCGAGTATCCATAACCCGAGGGGCCTGCAACATTGCCCTTCAGTGCAGAATGACCAAGTGCACCCCCATAATCTTTAGTACATAACTTCAAGAGGATATTTAAGGATAAATGTCAGCTTTTCTCTGTATATTTACTCCAATCACTCACAACAGTCTTTAGTACAGAACTCGAAGAGGATATTTAAGAATAAATATTCACAATTGTTTTTCTCTGTGTTTAAGATGATTACTATTATACCTCTGGTTAGGTGCAATCAACTCAAAAGTTTGAAGGTGAAAAAATCTAATAGTTATGACGTGAACATGTAGAAGCTTGTGGAAAGAACGGAAATCAAAAGATACAACTTCCCAAGTCTGTATGATACATTAATAAATCTGTAGGAAATATGTTATTTGGGAACATATCCTATATTCTTGTACATACAACATACCATCACCATCTAAAATGTGGCCAGTAAGAACTCATGGGGAAGAAAATCATACCAATTCAGTGGATCTTCATGAAGCCTAAATCATGCAAGAGCAATTTCTTCTCCTAGAGCATGTGTTTATTCAACTGAGCATATACGTTAACTTTATAGGTTGGATAAATCAACACATTCTCTTGCAATTTGTTTGTGGTACCGCTTAATAAGTTGGATCGAAAGCTTACCTTAACAGAACTATCAGCCCCACCAAAAACAATCAACCAACCATCATGAGTGAATCAAGCATATCAATCCTCCGTCTATGACCCTGATATGTGTGACAACATTTTTTCTTACGCATACCCCATATTGTCATGCTTGTACTGAAAAATGACCCGCACAAAAAAAATCCCCTAAAAGGTGCCCACATCCGTCCTGATCGCTCATAGATTGCCACCAAACATCTACCTCCCCTTCTCTAGGCATCTACATAATCGAGGCGTACACCACCACCAACTCATAGTTTGACCACGCTCGAGGGCGGTTGTGCACGCCGCTCTTCCATTGACGCAAGCACCAGCCACACACCCCGTCGCTAATCAATGATGAACTCCTTTGATGTTTGCAGGAGTGTTCCGTCGAGGTGGAGAATTCATATATAGGAGTCAATTAACCACATAGTACAAATTATCACTGATGAGCAACATATGGGCAAAAATACATCGATTCATGCACGTCCGCAATGAACATTCTGAATTTTGAAAGCATCTAGCTACTAAACCTATGGCTTTATCATCTTAAAAATCATTAGTACCATCCGAATTCACATGTACAAACAAGTATATTCTCCAGTTAATACCTTTCTTGCCGATGCACTAGTCGTGGTTGCGGCCGCGTCTCGTTGCAGCATTGTAGGGCTCCTCCCCCTCATAGTCGCAAGGTTGTTATCATTTCGCGTCTCTACCAAGTTCACACCATTGTGAATTTGGACTCAGCTAGACTGATTGGTTAAGCTGCGTTGTGAGAAATAAAGTACATGTTCTTTTCTTTTGCTTTGGAGAACATCCCTTTGTTCGGGAGGATGTCATGCGTGCACTGCACGCTTTTCACCATGGAGATATGATAGGTATGCACAACATAAACAAGGACCTCATCACACTCATTCCCTAGATAGATGGAGCGGTGGATATAAGGGACTACCGGTCGATGAGCCTTCTCCATGACGCGATCAAGATTTTTGCCAAGATTTTGTCGCTCTGCCTCATAGACGACCTGAAACATTTGGGTGGGATTCATCAAAGTGCTTTCGTGTGTGCAAAATCCAATCATGATAATTTCATGATGGTAGAGGGCACAGTCAGACGTTTGCATGTTGTAAAGATTTCGACGAACGTGCTCAAGTTGGACATTTCCAAAGCTTTTGACACACTTTAATGGCCATATTTGATTGACGTGCTTTCGGCTATGGGCTTTACCTCCAAGTGGATAGGATGGATATGCGGACTTCTAGCTACCTCTTCAACCAGAGTCTTGATTAATGGTGTTTCGGTCATGTCGATCTCCCCAAGGAAAGGGTTGTGACAAGGGGATCCTATATCGCCCATGATCTTCATCCTTATCATGGAGGTGCTTCACATGATGTTCTTGAGGGTGGCATCAATTGGCTTCTTAGAGCCCCTGGCGCAGAGAGGTTTGCACCAATGGCTCTCGATATGTGAGGATGATGTGATGATATTCTTAAAACCCATAGAGGTGAAAATTGGTTGTTGTGTCGAGATCGTGGAGAGTTCCGGAATGGCCTCCGGGTTGGGAGCAAATTTCCGGAAGAGTGCGGTGATGCCAATACTTTGCTCATCAGGTCAGAGACAAATGACAAAGACGATCCTTGGCTGCGGGATTGGCTCCTTCCCGTGAAAATATCTTGGGCTTCCACTTAGCATCAGGAACTTGACTACATCTCAATTCCAATATCTTGTGGATCAACTAGAAAATAAGTTACCAACATGGAGAGGGACCTCACTACCAAAAAGTGGTTGACTGCTATTGGTCCAATCGGTTCTTTGTTCCATCCCAATACATGCTCCTATGGCCCTTGAGCTACCACCAAAGACATTATTGGCCTTGGAGAAAATCTGTTGTGGCTTCCTATGGAGCGCAAAGCGGGAGGCCCATGGTGGTAAGTGCTCAGTGGCTTGGCAGCAGGTTTGTAGACCATGCTCGGCCGATGGTCTTGGCATTCCAAACCTGCATTGCATGAACGCTACACACGCTGGCTTTGGCTGCAACGTACGGATGTAGACAGGCCATGGGCGGAGTTTGACATAAAGGTGGCGAGTGAAGTACGAGCAATTTCCCACACACCAAAAATGGCAACCATCGGAAAGGATGACACGATACTATTCTGGGAACATAGATGGCATCATGGAAACCGGGTTCAAGACGTGGCCCCCAACATATATGACGTGATTGTTGGGGAACGTCGCATGGGAAACAAAAAATTTCCTACGCGCACGAAGACCTATCATGGTGATGTCCATCTACGAGAGGGGATTTCCAATCTACGTACCCTTGTAGATCGCACAGCAGGAAGCATTAAGAAACGCGGTCGATGTAGTGGAACGTCCTCACATCCCTCGATCCGCCCCGCGAACCGTCCCGCGATCCATCCCACGATCCGCTCCGATCTAGTGCTGAACGGACGGCACCTCCACGTTCAGCACACGTACAGCTCGACGATGATCTCGGCCTTCTTGATCCAGCAAGAGAGACGGAGAAGTAGATGAGTTCTCCGGCAGTGTGATGGCGCTCTGGAGGTTGGTGGTGATCTATCTCAGCACGGCTCCGCCCGAGCTCCGCAGAAATACGATCTAGAGGAAAAACCGTGGAGGTATGTGGTCGGGCTGCCGTGGAAAAGTTGTCTCAAATCAGCCCTAATACCTCAGTATATATAGGAGGGAGGGGGAGGGCCTTGCCTTGAGGCTCAAGAGAGCCCCAAGGGGTCAGCCGAAGGGGGGAGGAGGAATCCTCCTCCAATCCTAGTCCAACTAGGATTGGAAGGTAGAGTCCTTCTCTACCTTCCCACTTCCCCTTTTTTCTTTCTCTTTGATTTTTCCTATATCCTGCGCATAGGGCCTCTTGGGCTGTCCCACGAGCCCATTAAGGGTTGGTGCGGCACCCCTAAGGCCTATGGGCTTCCCCCGGGTGGGCTGCCCCCCCCCCCCCCCCGGTGATCATCCGGAACCCATTCGTCACTCCCGGTACATTCCCGGTAATGCCGAAAACTTTCGGGTAATCAAATGAGGTCATCCTATATATCATTCTTCGTCTCTGGACCATTCCGGAAACCCTCATAACGTTCGTGATCTCATCCGAGACTCTGAACAACATTCGGTAACCAACCATATAACTCAAATACGCATAAAACAACGCCGAACCTTAAGTGTGCAGACCCTGCGGGTTCAAGAACTATGTAGACATGACCGGAGGGACTCCTCGGTCAATATCCAATAGTGGGACCTGGATGCCCATATTGGATCCTACATATTCTATGAAGATCTTATTGTTTAAACCTCAGTGCCAAGGAATCATATAATCCTGTATGTCATTCCCTTTGTCCTTCGGTATGTTACTTGCCCGAGATTCGATCCTCAGTATCCGCATACCTATTTCAATCTCATTTACCAGCAAGTCTCTTTACTCATTCCGTAATACAAGATTCCGTGACTTACACTAAGTCACATTTCTTGCAAGGCTTGTGTGTGATGTTGTATTACCGAGTGGGCCCTGAGATACCTCTCCGTCACACGGAGTGACAAATCCCAGTCTTGATCCATACTAACTCAACTGACACCTTCAGGGATACCTTTAGAGCATCTTTATAGTCACCCAGTTACGTTTTGATGTTTGATACACACAAGGCATTCCTCCGGTGCCAGTGAGTTATATGATCTCATGGTCATAGGAATAAATACTTGACACGCAGAAAACAGTAGCAACAAAATGACAGGATCAACATGCTACGTTCATTAGTTTGGGTCTAGTCCATCACATGATTCACCCAATGATGTGATCCAGTTATCAAGCAACAACACCTTGTACATAGTCAGAAGACCTTGACTATCCTTGATCAACTGGCTAGCCAACTAGAGGCTTGCTAGGGACAGTGTTTTGTCTATGTATCCACACATGTATCTAAGACTTCATTCAATACGATTATAGCATGGATAACAAACGATTATCTTGATACAAGAATTATAATAATAACTTATTTATCATTGCCTCTAGGGCATAATTCCAACAGTCTCCCACTTGCACTAGATTCAATAATCTAGTCCTCACATCGTCATGTGAATTACATTGTAATAAATCTAACACCCATACAGTTCTGGTGTTGATCATGCTTTGCCCGTGGAAGAGGTTCAGTCAGCGGGTCTGCCACATTCAGATCCGTGTGCACTTTGCAGATATTCCTCAGTTGCTAGGCACTGAGTCTTACTCAATTTTATACCTTGTAATAATGGCAAGAACCCTTTCTTGGACTAATCCATTTTGAACTTCTTCAAAACTTTATCAAGGTATGTGATTTGTGAAAGTCCTATCAGGTGTTTCGATCTATCCCTATAGATCTTAATGCCTAGAATGTAAGCAGCTTCTCCTAGGTCCTTCATAGAGAAACTTTTATTCAAGTAATCCTTTATGCTCTCCAAAAGCTCTACGCCGTTTCCAATCAGTAATATCTCATCCACATATAGTATTAGGAACGCCACAGAGCTCCCACTTACTTTCTTGTAAATACAGGATTCTCCAACCACCTGTATAAACCCAAATGCTTTGATCACCTCATCAATGCATTTATTCCAACTCCGAGATGCTTGCACCAGTCCATAAATGGATAGCCGGAGCTTGCACACTTTGTTAGCATTTTTAGGATCGACAAAACCTTCGGGTTGCATCATATACAACTCTTCCTTAAGGAAACCGTTAAGGAACGCCGTTTTGACATCCATCTGCCAGATTTCGTAATCGGAAAATGCTGCTATTGCTAACATGATTCTGACGGACTTAAGCATTGCTACGGGTGAGAATGTCTCATCGTAGTCAATTCCTTGAACTTGTGAAAAACCCTTTGCCACAAGTTGAGCTTTATAAATGGTCACATTACCGCCAGCGTCCGGCTTCTTCTTAAAGATCCATTTGTTCTGAATAGCCTTGCGGCCTTCAGGTAGTACTTCCAAAGTCCACATTTTGTTTTCATACATAGATCCTATCTCGGACTTAATGGCCTCCAGCCATTTGTTGGAATCCGAGCCCACCATTGCTTCTTCATAATTCGCACGCTCATTGTTGTCCAACAACATAATTGATAAGATGGGATTACCGTACCACTCTCGAGTAGTACACGGTCTCGTTGACCTGCGAGGTTCGACTGGAACTTGATCCGGAGTTTCATGATCATCATTATTAACTTCCTCCTCAACCGGTGTCGCAACGACAGGGGTCCCCTTGCCCTGCGCCACCATCCAGAGGGATGAGAGGTTCGACAACCTCATCAAGTTCTTTCTTTCTCCACTCAATTCTCTCGAGAGAAACTCCTTCTCGAGAAAAGCTTCGTTCTTAGCAACAAACACTTTGCCCTCGGATTTGAGATAGAAGGTATACCCAACTGTCTCTTTTGGGTAACCTATGAAGACGCACTTTTCCGCTTTGGGTTCCAGCTTTTTGACATAAGCATCACATCCCCAAACTTTAAGAAACGACAACTTTGGTCTTTTGCCATACCACAGTTCGTATGGTGTCGTCACAGCGGATTTTGATGGTGCCCTATTTAAAGTGAATGCAGCTGTTTCTAATGCATAACCCCAAAACGATAACGGCAAATCGATAAGAGACATCATAGATCGCACCATCTCTAATAAAGCATGATTATGATGTTCGAACACACCATTACGCTGTGGTGTTCCAGGCGGTGTCAACTGTGAAACAATTCCACATTGTCTTAAGTGAGCACCAAACTCGAAACTCAGATATTCACCCCCACGATCAAACCGTAGGAACTTGATCTTCTTGTTACGATGATTTTCGACTTCACTCTGAAATTGTTTGAACTTTTCAAATGTTTCAGACTTGTGCTTCATCAAGTAGGCATAACCATATCTACTCAAATCGTAAGTGAAGGTGAGAAAATAACGATATCTGCCGCGTGCCTCCACACTCATCGGACCATACACATCGGTATGTATGATTTCCAACAAGTCACTTGCACGCTCCATTGTTTCGGAGAATGGAGTTTTTGTCATCTTGCCCATGAGGCATGGTTCACACGTGTCAAGTGAATCAAAGTCAAGTGACTCCAAAAGTCCATCGGTATGGAGTTTCTTCATGCGCTTTACACCAATATGACCTAAGCGGCAGTGCCATAAAAACATGGCGCTATCATTGTTAACTCTAACTCTTTTGGTCTCAGTGTTATGTATATGTGTATTCTCACTATCAAGATTCAATATGAACAATCCTCTCACATTGGGTGCATGACCGTAAAAGATATTACTCATAGAAATAGAACAACCATTATTCTCTGACTTAAACGAGTAACTGTCTCGCAATAAACAAGATTGATACATCTCCATCGTATCTACTTTTCCAAACTCTTTTGCCCTTGTTTTGGACTCTAATTTGCATGATTTGAATGGAACTAACCTGGACTGACGTTGTTTTCAGCAGAATTGCCTTGGTGTTATTTTTATGCAGAAATCAAATTTCTCCAAACGTCCTGAAAATCTACGGGGAGCAGTTTTGGAAAATATAAAAAATATCTGCGCCAAGTTCCACCTGAGGGGATGGGCCAGTGGGCCACAAGCCTAGGCTCTGCCACCACCCCCTGGTGGCGGTGGGCAGGCTTGTGGGGCCCACACGGCTCTATCGCCCCAACCTCAGGTCTATAAGTTCACTTTCGTCCCAGAAAAAATAAAAAGGGAAGTTTTCGTCGCGCTTACGATACGGAGGCGCCGCCACCACCTGTTCTTCATCTGGAGGGAAGATCTGGAGTCCGTCTTGGGCTCCAGAGATGGGAAATCGTCGCCATCGTCATCATCAACCTTCTTCCCTTCCAATTCCATGAAGCTCTTCATCGTTCGTAAGTAATCTATTCGTAGGCTCGCTGGGCGGTGATGAGTAGGATGAGATCTATCATGTAATCGAGTTAGTTTTGATGGAGATTGATCTCTAGTATCCACTATGTTCTGAGATTGATGTTGCTACTACTTTGCCATGCTTAATGGTTGTCACTAGGGCTCGAGTGCCATGATTTCAGATCTGAAATTATTATGTTGTCACCAATATATGTGTGTTTTAGATCCGTTCTTGCAAGTTGTAGTTACCTACTATGTGTTATGATCCGGCAACCCCGGAGTGACAATAACCGGAACCACTCCCGGTGATGACCATAGTTTGAGGAGTTCATGTGTTCACCAAGTGCTAATGCGTTGGTCCGGTTCTTTATTAAAAGGAGAACCTTAATATCCCGTAGTTTCCTTTTGGACCCTGCTGCCACGGGAGGGATGGACAATAGATGTCATGCAAGTTCTTTTCCCTAAGCACGTATGACGACACACGGAATGCATGCCTACATCACATTGACGAATGGGAGCTAGCCACATATCTCTCCGTGTTATAGCTGTTGCATGATGAATATCATCCAAAAAAATCACCGACCCATTGCCTACGAGTTTGTCCTACTGTTGCTACTGTTGTTACTTGTTTTGCTCTGCTCCTGCTACTACTGTTGCTATTGTTGTTACTTGTCTTGCTCTGCTACTGCTACTATTGTTGCTAGTGCTGTTACTTGTCTTGCTCTGCTGCTGCTACTACTGTTGCTACTGCTATTACTTGTCTTGGTCTGCTGTTACTTTTGCTACTACTGTCGCTTGCTACTGTTGCTACTTGCTTCTACTATCACTACCGCTGTTCCTTGCCACTGCGGTTACTCGCTACTTTGTTGTTACTACTTTGCTTGTAGATACTAATCTTTCAGGTGTGGTTGAATCTGATAAATTCAGCTACTAATAGTTGAAAGTATTCTCTCACCTCCCGTCGTGTGAATCAACAAATTTGGGTCGAATACTCTACCCTCGAAAACTGCTACAATCCCACGCGCTCGTGGGCGTCAACAACATTCTTCTAGTTTCGATTGACGGGGATTGCAATCAGCATTCTTCTGGTACCGTTGCAAAGGGGAAGAAAAGTTGACATCAAGCATTTTTCTGGCGCCGTTACCGGGGAGGTATTGCTATATTCTCTGAGTCACTTGGGATTTATATCTGCTGATCACTATGAAGAATCTGAAGGATCCGAAAACCAAAGTCTTGCCCTCAACTACGAGGGGAGGTAAGGAATTGACATCTAGCTCTACACTTGATTCACCTTCAGTTATGAGTAAGTTTGCAACATCACCTCCTGCTAGAAATCTTGATATGTCGCCTGTGCTTGATGATGCTTATGATGCTACTGCTAGAGATGATATGCTTGATACTATGCCTGATGATGCTATGCCTGATACTGCTAGAGATGCTATGCTTGATACTGCTAGAGATGCTATGCTTGATACTGCTTTGCCTGATGATGCTAGAGATGCTATTTTGCCTGATGATGCTATGCTTGATACTGCTAGATATACTACTTTGCCTGATGTTCCACTAGGAGTGTTCCCTGATGCTCATATTGCTAGAGTTACTGCCAATGCTCGTGATGCTTCTGATACTGTCGATACTATTGAGATAGAACCTGCTTTTGCTCCTGCTAGATCTAACTCTCCTAGATATGAATTGCCTGATATACCTGAGAGTTACGTTATGGAGGGAGAGATAGCTGAGGATTTTCTTGCATGTAAGGATGCCTATGACGTTGAGAAATTACTTCTCAGGTGGAAGGAAAAATCTCGGGAAGCTAAGATGAAATATGACCCGAAGTTTGCCACTTCACCTATCTTTATCACCGATAAGGATTATGAATTCTCTGTCGATCCTGAGATAATCTCTCTAGTCGAATCTGATCGTTTTCACGGTTATGAGTCTGAGACGGTCATAGCCCATCTTGCCAAACTGCACGAAATAGCCACCCTTTTCACTAAGACGAGAAGATCTGCCACTACTATATCCTTAAGTTGTTTCCTTTCTCTCTAAAGGATGACGCTAAATCCTGGTTCACCTCTCTTGCTCCTGGATGTGTGAGTAGTCCCCAGGAGATGGTCTATTACTTCTGTGAGAAATATTTCCCTGCCCATAATAAGCAAGCTGCCTTGCAGGAAATATACAACTTTGCTCAACTCCAAGAAGAGAGTCTTCCACAAGCTTGGGGGAGGCTCGTCCAGCTACAGAATGCTTTGCCTGATCACCCTCTTAAGAAGAACGAGATACTTGATATCCTCTATAACGGACTTACCGATGCCTCTAGAGACCACCTAGATAGTTGTGTCGGTTGTGTTTTTAGGGAACGAACTGTAGAACAAGTTGAGACTCTACTGAATAATATCTTGATCAACGATAATGCTTGGACTATTCCCGAACCACCTCCTAAGACAACTCCTAAGAAAGGAGGTATTATATTCCTCAGTCTCGAAGATATGCAAGAAGCCAAGAAATCTATGCAAGAGAAAGGCATTAGATCTGAAGATGTCAAAAATCTACCACCTATCGAAGAGATCCATGGTCTCGATAACCCGATACAAGTAGTAGAAGTAAATTCTCTGCATAGGTTTGATGAGAGTGATATTCCTTTTTATAAACCTGCTAGCCTATGCTTTGATGAATTTGACAACTTTGTTGCCAAACAACAAAGTTTCAATGGTTATGTTAGCAAACATTTGGAACAAAGTACTCGTATGCTTAGCCATATAAGTGCGTGTGTAGACAGAAATGTCAATGATCTGAAGCTTCTGAGTAAACATGCCTCTATGATTACTACTTAGGTAGAACAAGTACTTAAAGCTCAGAATGACCTGCTCAATGAATTAAATGACAACTCTGTCAGAGTCGTTCCTAGAGGAGGCAAAATGACTTAGGAACCTTTGTATCCTGAAGGTCATCCTAAGAGAATTGATCAAGATTCTCAAGGAATCAATGATGATACACCCAGTCATCCTAAGGAGAAGAAGAAGGATAATAGAAACCTACATGCTAGTTCACCAAATACTATCACACCGGAAGAACCTAATGATATTTCTGCCTTCGTTGCAGAAACACAATCTGGTGAGTAACATGAACCTGGTGACAATATGGAAAGTGATTTTCATAATAATGCTCATCCTAGCTATGATGAGGATGTGGAGATTGAACCTACGGTTAATCCTGATAACCCACATCCTAAGAAATACGACAAGAATGACTTCACTGCTAGGAAGCAAGGTAAAGAAAGGGGGCCATGGGTTCAGAGATCTATGCCCTTCCCTCCTAAGCCATCGAAGAAAAAGGATGATGAAGATTTTGAGCGCTTTGTTGAGACGATAAGACCCATCTTTCTGCAGATGCGGTTAACTGATATGCTCAAGCTGTCTCCGTATGCGAAATACATGAAAGATATCGTGACTAATAAACGGAAGATACCAGATCTTGAGATCTCCACCATGCTTGCCGACTACACTTTCAAAGGTGGAACTCCTAAGAAACTTGGTGATCTGGAGTGCCCACTATACCTTGCTCCATTAAAGGAAACTACGTAAGAACTACCTTATGTGACCTTGGAGCCGGTGTTAGTGTTATGTCGCTTTCTCTTTATCATAGACTTGAGTTGGATAAGTTGACACCCACTGAAATTTCTCTACAAATGGCCGACAAATCAACTGCTTTCCCTATCGGCATTTGCGAGGATGTGCCTGTTGTGGTTGCTAACACCACTATCTTAACAGACTTTGTTATCTTGGATATTCCCGAGGACGATGGCATGGCTATCATCCTCAGAAGACCCTTTTTAAACACTGCAGGGGCTGTTATAGATTGCAACAAAGGAAATGTCACTTTCCATGTCAACGGTAATGAGCACACCGTGCACTTTCCGAAGAAACGATATCAAGTACATTGCATCAATGCTATCGAAAAGACTTCATCGATTCTCATTGGGAGCTTTGAATGCCCTATTCCTCGTGTCAAGATGAAGTGTGATTTGCTTGTTGGGGAGATACATATCCCCATTGAGGTGAATTAGTGGCTATTTGAAAATTCTCCGTTCTCTGGTGTGATTCAAGAAAGTTTTGTCATAAGGATTTGATCAACCCCATTGACGGATTTCTTTCGATGACCATGAACGGATGAATCAAAGAGTCACATACCTCTGTTTTGAGCTTTCATTTTATTTTGCTTAGAAGAAAAATGATAGAATTAGTTTAGTTTTCCTGTTTTCTGTTTTAGCGTCCCGGAGAAAAATACCTCGAAAATAAAAGTTCTTCGATGGTCCTGAATATTTAGTATGATTTTTTCTGGAATTTTTGAAAATTTCTGGGCCTCAGAGTTGGCCTGGGGGCCTGACCAGTGGGCCACAAGCCCTGCCACCGCCACCTACCCCCTGGTGGCGGGGTGCAAGCTTGTGGGGTCCACAGGCACCCCCTCCACTAATTCCAGCTCTCAACCTCTTCCTCCACCTCCAGAAAAAATTGTTTTGCAACTCAAACCCGTGTTCTTGCTCATTTGGCTGTGATTTTCGATCTCCTTGCTCAAGTCACCATTCTCCGAACTGTTTTGGGGAAATTACTCCTTGGTAAGTTACTCCTCCATTGGTCCAATTAGATTTTGCTCTTGTGATTTATCCTTCGCGTATTCTTGCTACCTTGGTGACCCTGTTCTTGAGCTAGAAAGGTTGATTTTAGCTGGTCCCAAGTAGTTTTAGCGCGTGATACGGTCTCTAGTTACTAGTAGGAGTAGTTGCTACAAGGTGTGGTGGATCTTCATTCACTTTTCTCTTGAACTTCAAAAATTTCAGCAAAAGGAAATTATGTTCAGGAGGAAGTTCATGGTGGTTCCTCAAGTAAGAAGGGTCCCCGTCTCTCTTTTCAGGAGCCCGAACCTTTTCAACTAAGGGATGCACCGGTGCAACCATGTGAATGGCCTTCCGATGAGTTCATGATCGAAGCAGGTTTCAAGTATGAGTTTGATACACTTGTCCACAATGCCGGGTTAGAAGAATTCCTCTCAGATAAATGTGAACAGTATGCTATGCTCACTGCCTCTTTCGTGCGTAGATTTAAATTCTCAGTTGGCCGTGACTCATCCATACTGTTTGATCTGTACGATAAATCCTAGACCATGGATCTCGAGGATTTCAATAGGATTTGCAAGATACCCGATGGGGGTAGTATTAATGATCCTTCTAAGTCTTCGGTCAGAGACTTTGTCTCCAGTATAACTGTTGGAGAAACCAGAGATATCACGCAAGCCACCATAGTAAGCATCCATTTCCCTGCCTTGCACTACCTTGCCCTCTTCATAGGTGGGTGCATTAACGGTAAGGGTGCACATTGTCACCTATGCGCTTCCGACCTTAGTATCCTTAAGAGCGCAATAACAGGTGACAGGAGCTTCAATATGGGAGCTATAAAAGAAAGGAGGCTGAATAAAAATGCCAGTGAGGGAGATTTCTTTGGTGGAGTTTATGCTACACGCTTAGCAAATTTTCTTGGAGTATCCATCCGTCCAGAAGACCCTCCTCTCCGTACAGCCTACCTTGATCGTGCCGCTCTAACACGCTACCAGTTCCTTGAGAGAGATCATGGATCCCTCCTATACCGCTTGATATTTAACGGGCAGCGTGTTTTCCATATTACCCTTCCTGCTCCTGCTTTCTTTGACTTTCAGGTAAAACGAAGATACTACATAACCATAGGAGAGGCATAGGAGTATGAGAGGGAGGCGATGGCTGCTCGACTTCGTGAGGCAGTTATTCAGGCAGTGGCTGCAGCACTCCCGTATAACACCATTATGACTTTGGGTTTCACCAGGATCATCCATGGGAGTAGACCAAACTAGGCCAAAAGCCTAAGCTTGGGGGAGTATGTGTTCTCACCGACTTTACATTCATGCTCATGCTTTCACTCTGTTAGCCGGTGTTTACACTTCGCCACTTTATTATCCATGCTACTTTATTTTTGTTTTCTTGTTTTCTTGTTTTGTGTCCTTTTGAGAAAACCCAAAAAGATTTTTCTTTCTTCTTTTGCTTGTTGGGAGATTTCCGGTGTAAATAGTTTTCTTTTTCTTTGTGTCAAGGTAGAAGATATTGGTTATAATGTTTAGTGGTTCTTGCATGCTTACCCGTTTAGCTTTCAAAAGAGCCATATTACTTTGTCTTCTCCTTTGTCTTTGCCTGCAGATTCAGCTTAGTCCAATGCACGAGCACTCTTATTATTGTTCACATCGTTCGATCGTGCAAATGAAAGGCAACAATGAAGATATATGATGAAGTGACTGAGACTAAAAAGCTGGTATGAACTCTATCTATTTTGTTTTAGTAAATATGACTAGCTTGTCGACCCAGATTTAGCTTTGTTGTGAGAGAACCATGTTTGCAATGACAACTTAGAGATCATAGTTTTTGATGCCATGCTTATTTAGCTGAGATCTTATAATGGTTTGTCTTGAATGCCAACATAGATTTTGAGATGACTATGATGTAGTATGATAGGATGGTATTCTCCTTTGAATGTTTCAAGTGGCTTGACTTGGCGCATGTTCATGCATGTAGTTGAAACAAAATCAACATAGCCTCTATGATGTTCGTGTTCATGGTGATTTATATCCTGTTCATGCTTGCATTCATTGTTAGTCAAACTCATTGCATCTTGATGACTGTTGTCGCTCTCTAGTCGGTCGCTTCCCAGTCTTTTGCTAGCCTTCACTTGTACTAAGCGGAATACTGCTTGTGCAACCACTTCAATAAACCCAAAAGTTTTTCCATGAGAGTCCAGCATACCTACCTATTTGCGGTATCTACCTGCCGTTCCAAGTAAATTTGCATGGGCCACTTTCTAAACCTTCTAGAAATAATCTATTTTGCATGCCCGAACCGCTCATGTGGTGACAGGGGGCTATTGGTATATTCCATGCTAGAAGTCTTATCCTCGACATGTGTTTATTCACTATCATTCACGAGAAAGGGGTCGGTAATTGGAATGCCTAGTTCCACGCTTAAATCGAAAACATAACTGTAAAACAAGACTCCCCCAGGATTGATGTTAGTATGGACGGTACCCGGGGATTCGGCTAGCCGTGGAGTGTGATTGATTGGTGGGGGGAGTTAAAACTTTACTTTTCTGTTTGGGAACCGCCTATAGCATGAGTAGCATGGAAGATAGTGAGAACTCTTGGTCATTGCGTTGACAATGAAAGCATGCCACCCAAATTTATTATCAATGTTTTCAAAGCTTGAGCTCTGGCACCTCTGCAAATCAATGCTTCCCTCCGCGAAGGGCCTGTCTATTTATTTTCCTGTTGAGTCATCCTCCTCTTATATAAGCACCAATTAGAGAGCACCTCTGTCATTTTTATGCTTTTCTTTTGATTGATATTTAGTATGACTATGACTAGATCTTCGTTGCTATGAATTACAATGTTTAGTCAGCCCTTGATCTTTGAAAGTGCTCTGCATTTATGTTTTGCGGTCTCAGAAAAAGCTAGCGACATACCATCTATTCATATTGCTTCATGCTTGTTTTGATTGAAGTGTTGGTATTTGAAACTCATTATTATTTCCTCGTTAGCTGATTATGCCATTGATATTAGTTTACAGTGAGACCTTTGTGTCATTTGCTTATGTGGTTAACTTGTGATCTTGCTAAAATTCTGGTTATGAGTTAGACATAGTTGCAACAACAAGATCAAACAGAGTTTGTCAAAGTTTTTGTTTCTCTCTCAGTTTGTCAACTGAGTTGCTTGAGGACAAGCAAGGTTTTAAGCTTGGGGAGTTGATACGTCTCCATCGTATCTACTTTTCCAAACTCTTTTGCCCTTGTTTTGGACTCTAATTTGCATGATTTGAATGGAACTAACCTGGACAGACGCTGTTTTCAGCAGAATTGCCTTGGTGTTATTTTTGTGCAGAAATCAAAGTTCTCCAAACGTCCTGAAAATCTACGGGGAGCAGTTTTAGAAAATATAAAAAAATATCTGCGCCAAGTTCCACCTGAGGGGGTGGGCCAGTGGGCCACAAGCCCTGGCTCCGCCACCACCCCCTGGTGGCGGTGGGCAGGCTTGTGGGGCCCACACGGCTCCGCCGCCCCCAACCTCAGGTCTATAAGTTCACTTTCGTCCCAGAAAAAATAAAAAAGAGAAGTTTTCGTTGCGTTTACGATACGGAGGCGCCGCCACCACCTGTTCTTCATCTGGAGGGCAGATCTGGAGTCCGTCTTGGGCTCCGGAGAGGGGAAATCGTCGCCATCGTCATCATCAACCTTCTTCCCTCTCCAATTCCATGAATCTCTTCGTCGTTCGTGAGTAATCTATTCGTAGGCTCGCTGGACGGTGATGAGTAGGATGAGATCTATCATGTAATCGAGTTAGTTTTGATGGGGATTGATCCCTAGTATCCACTATGTTCTGAGATTGATGTTGCAACTACTTTGCCATTCTTAATGCTTGTCACTAGGGCCCGAGTGCCATGATTTCAGATCTGAAATTATTATGTTGTCACCAATATATGTGTGTTTTAGATCCGATCTTGCAAGTTGTAGTTACCTACTATGTGTTATGATCCGGCAACCCCGGAGTGTCAATAACCGGAACCACTCCCGGTGATGACCATAGTTTGAGGAGTTCATGTGTTCACCAAGTGCTAATGCGTTGGTCTGGTTCATTATGAAAAGGAGAACCTTAATATCCCGTACTTTCCTTTTGGACCCCGCTACCACGGGAGGGATGGACAATAGATGTCATGCAAGTTCTTTTCCCTAAGCACGTATGACGACACACGGAATGCATGCCTACATCACATTGACGGACGGGAGCTAGCCACATATATCTCTGTGTTATAGCTGTTGCATGATGAATATCGTCCAAACAAGTCACCGACCCATTGCCTACGAGTTTGTCCTACTATTGCTACTGTTGTTACTTGTTTTGCTCTGCTGCTGCTACTACTGTTGCTACAGTTGTTACTTGTCTTGCTCTGCTGCTGCTACTACTGTTGCTACTGCTGTTACTTGTCTTTCTCTGCTGCTTCTACTACTGTTGCTACCGCTATTACTTGTCTTGCTCTGCTGCTACTGTTGCTACTACTGTCGCTTTCTACTGTTGCTACTTGCTACTACTGTCACTACCGCTATTCCTTGCCACTCTCGTTACTCGGTACTTTGCTTGCAGATACTAATCTTTCAGGTGTGGTTGAATCTGATAAATTCATCTGCTAATACTTGAGAGTGGTCTCTCACCTCCCGTCGTGCAAATCAACAAATTTGGGTCGAATACTCTACCCTCGAAAATTGCTACGATCCCACGAGCTAGTGGGCGTCAACAACATTCTTCTAGTTTCGATTGCCGAGGATTGCAATCAGCATTCTTCTGCTGCCGTTGCAAAGGGGAAGAACAGTTGACATCAAAGATCCAGATATATGTTCATGCTTAACGCAGGCACTAAATAACATTTATTTAAGTTCATAACTAATCCTGATGGTAACTGAAGTGAAATTGTGCCGACGGCGATTGCATCAACCTTCCATTTCCCACGCACATCGTCACTTCATCCTTCGCCAGCCTTCGCTTATCCCGCAGTTGCTGTTTCGAGTTACAAATATGAGCAGCAGAACCGTATCGAATACCCAGGCACTACTACGAGAGCTGGTTAAGTACACATCAATAACATGTATATCGAATATACCTGATTTTCTTTGGCCGCCTTCTTATTAGCCAGATATTTCGGGCAGTTGCACTTCCAGTGACCCATACCCTTGCAATAATAGCACTCCATTTCAGGCTTAGGTCCAGCTTTGGGTTTCTTCATCGGATTGGCAACAGGCTTGCCGCTCTTCTTTGAATTACCCTTCTTTCCTTTGTAGTTTCTCTTGAAACTAGTGGTCTTATTCACCATCAACACTTGATGCTCTTTACGGAGTTCTGACTCTGCAACTTTCAGCATCGCGAATAACTCGCCGGGTGACTTGTTCATCCCTTGCATGTTATAGTTCAACACAAAGCCCTTATAGCTTGGTGGTAGTGATTGAAGAATTTTGTCAGTGACAGCCTCTTGCGGGAGTTCAGTCCCCAGCTCAGCTAGACGGTTTGAGTACCCAGACATTTTGAGCACATGTTCACTAACAAACGAATTCTCCTCCATCTTGCAAGCATAGAATTTATCGGAGGTCTCATACCTCTCGATCTGAGCGTTCTTCTGAAAGAGAAAATTCAACTCCTGGAACATCTCATATGCTCCATGATGCTCAAAGCGACATTGAAGTCCCGGCTCTAAGCCATACAAGACTGCACATTGAACTACTGAGTAGTCCTCCTTGCGTGCTAACCAAGCGTTCTTAGCATCTTGGTCAGCCGCGGCGGGTGGTTCATCTCCTACCGCAGCATTAAGGACATAATCCTTCTTCCCAGCTTGCAGCAGCAACTTAAGATTACGAGCCCAGTCTACAAAGTTGCTTCCATCATCTTTCAACTTAGCTTTCTCTAGGAACGTATTAAAATTCAGGGTGACTGTCGCGTGAGCCATTGATCTACAACACAAATATTTTCAAAGTGGACTTAGACTATGTTCAAGATAATTAGAGTTTAACTAATCAAATTACTTGCTAAACTCCCACTCAAAAAGTACATTTATCTAGTCATTTGACTGGTTCATGATCCGATTCAACTAGCTCAAGTCCGATCATCACGTGAGTTGAGGATAGTTTCGGTGGTAAAAATCCCTATGCTAATCATATCAACTATATGATTCATGATCGACCTTTCGGTCTCATGTGTTCCGAGGCCATGTCTGCACATGCTAGGCTCGTCAAGCTTAACAAGAGTGTTCCGCGTGTGCAACTGTTTTGCACCCGTTGTATGTGAACGTTGAGTCTATCACACCCGATCATCACGTGGTGTCTCGAAACGATGAACTGTAGCAACGGTGCACAGTCGGGGAGAACACAATTTCATCTTAAAATTTTAGTGAGAGATCACCTCATAATGCTACCGTCGTTCTAATCAAAATAAGGTGCATAAAAGGATTAACATCACATGCAATTCATAAGTGACATGATATGGCCATCATTAAGTGCTCCTTGATCTCCATCACCAAAGCACCGGCATGATCTTCTTGTCACCGGCACCACACCATGATCTCCATCAACGTGTCGCCATCGGGGTTGTCGTGCTACTCATGCTATTACTACTAAAGCTACATCCTAGCAATATAGTAAACGCATCTGCAAGCACAAACATTAGTTTAAAGACAACCCTATGGCTCCTGCCGGTTGCCGTACCATCGACGTGCAAGTCGATATTAACTATTACAACATGATCATCTCATACATCCAATATATCACATCACATCGTGGGCCATATCACATCACAAGCATACCCTGCAAATACAAGTTAGACGTCCTCTAATTGTTGTTGCATGTTTTACGTGGTGACCATGGGTATCTAGTAGGATCGCATCTTACTTACACAAACAACACAATGGAGATGTATGAATTGCTATTTAACCTCTCTCAAAGGACCTCCTCGGTCAAATCCGATTCAACTAAAGTTGGAGAAACTGACACTCGCCAGTCATCTTTGAGCAACGGGGTTGCTCGTAGCGATGAAACCAGTCTCTCGTAAGCGTACGAGTAATGTCGTTCCGAGCCGCTTCGATACAACAATACCGCAGAATCAAGAAAATACTAAGGAGGGCAGCAAATTGCACATCACCGCCCACAAAAACTTTCGTGTTCTACTCGCGATGACATCTACGCATGAACCTAGCTCATGATGCCACTGTTGGGGAACGTTGCATGTGAAACAAAAAGTTTCCTACGCGCATGAAGACCTATCATGGTGATGTCCATCTACGAGAGGGGATTTCCGATCTACGTACCCTTGTGGATCGCACAACAGGAGGCATTTAGAAACGCAGTTGATGTAGTGGAACGTCCTCACGTCCCTCGATTCGCCCCGCGAACCGTCCCGCGATCCGTCCCACGATCCGCTCTGATCTAGTGCCGAACGGACGGCACCTCCACGTTCAGCACACGTGCAGCTCGACGATGATCTCGGCCTTCTTGATCCAGCAAGAGATACGGAGAAGTAGATGAGTTCTCTGGCAGCGTGACGGCGCTCCGGAGGTTGGTGGTGATCTATCTCAGCAGGGCTCCGCCCGAGCTTCGCGGAAATATGATCTAGAGGAAAAACCGTGGAAATATGTGGTCGGGCTGCCATGGCAAAGTTGTCTCATATCAGCCCTAATACCTCAGTATACATAGGAGGGAGGGGGAGGGCCTTGCCTTGAGGCTCAAGAGAGCCCCAAGGGGTCGGCCGAAGGGGGGGAGGAGGAATCCACCTCCAATCCTAGTCCAACTAGGATTGGAAGGTGGAGTCTTTCTCTACCTTCCCACTTCCCCCTTCTTTTTCTTTCTCTTTGATTTTTCCTATCTCCTGCGCATAGGGCCTCTTGGGTTGTCCCACCAGCCCACTAAGGGCTGGTGTGGCACCCCTAAGGCCTATTTCAATCTCGTTTACCAGCAAGTCTCTTTACTCATTCCGTAATACAAGATCCCGTGATTTACACTAAGTCACATTGCTTGCAAGGCTTGTGTGTGATGTTGTATTACCGAGTGGGCCCCGAGATACCTCTCCGTCACACGGAGTGACAAATCCTAGTCTTGATCCATACTAACTCAACGGACACCTTCGGAGATACCTGTAGAGCATCTTCATAGTCACCCAGTTACGTTGTGACGTTTGATACACACATGGCATTCCTCCGGTGCCAGTGAGTTATATGATTTCATGCTCATAGGAATAAATACTTGACACGTAGAAAATAGTAGCAACAAAATGACACGATCAACATGCTACGTTCATTAGTTTGGGTCTAGTCCATCACATGATTCAACCAATGATGTGATCCAGTTATCAAGCAGCAACACCTTGTACATAGTCAGAAGACCTTGACTATCCTTGATCAACTGGCTAGCCAACTAGAGGCTTGCTAGGGACAGTGTTTTGTCTATGTATCCACACATGTATCTAAGATTTCATTCAATACAATTATAGCATGGATAATAATCGATTATCTTGATACAGGAATTATAATAATAACTTATTTATCATTGCCTCTAGGGCATAATTCCAACACTGATTGCCCCAAGAAAGAGGGCCTCACGAACAGTGTGACAAGCCCTTCAGGACAACAATTGGGCGAGGGATGTTGGACCTAACCCCGGGCTATATAACATTGAAGAATACCTGATGCTATGGGACGGAGTGGCTCAGGTGGAGTTGCATGAGAAGAGGGAAGATGCCATCCGCTGGGCGTGGGAGGCAAATGGTAACTACTCGATTCAATCGGCATATGCAGCAAAGTTCATGAGGCGAGAAGTGGAAACATATGCAGATTTTGTATGGAAACAAAAGGCACCCCTACAATGTCGCTTCTTTGGGTGCCTAGCAATGCAAAACCTCTGCTCGACCTCGGATCTCTTGGCACTTCAAGGACTACCTCACCAGGCCGCATGCCCCTTCTACAAGCAACAGGCGGAGACCATAAACCACATACTGCTAACGTGCATTTTTGCATGTATAGTATGGCTCAGGGTTTGGACAACCATGGGGGCTCCCGGACAGGCGCCAGCTACGGAAGACGACTTGGTGGAATGGTGCTCCACACGGATGGGGACCCATCGCACACCGAAAGACCTTAAGGCGATCATCACCTTATGTTTATGGGAATTGTGGAAGCATCACAATGCAATTTTTTTTACGGCAAAACACCATCACTTCAAACAGCATTGTGCAACATTGATCGTGAAGGTCGCGCGTGGAAGTCAGCGGGACTGCTCAAGGATGACCTAGAGTTCCTTTTTAGCGAATTATATAGGTGGGCTAGTGGCGAGTAGTTGCTTTTATTGAAGTGTAGCATGAGTGTTGTGAGGCTCTTCTAAGCCTTGTAATGATGTAAAGTTTGTGGAGGGGCTCTTCACCCCCTTTCTTCTATCAAATATGATATCCGCGCTAGTGCGTATTCTAGAAAACAGAGATCCTTTTGTTTGCTATGGTAAATCAGATGTTACTAAAAACACAACTCAACGAATCAATTCCCTTTTTTTGGAAAAGCTGGTTAAAACCCCCGGCCTCTCCATCAATAGATGCATACGATCATATTTATTTATTATTCAACATAGGTCTAACAAAAATATACATCAAGCCAGTGGCAGAGCCAGCTCGGTCGGGGAGTCGGGGCAAAGTACACGGCAATCATGTCTCCTAATTTTTTGCCCCTACAAAATGATGGTTCGCTCCACCCTTAGTTCTACTATTCAAACAAGAATGCAAGGCTGAGCCTGGGCAGCTTCCCCGGGTAGCCGGGAGGTGGCTCCGCCACTTCATCAAGCCACCCGAAGCCACCACACACACCTACAAAACTCGATAATGTGTAGTGCTTTCACTCCCCATATCTAAAACCGGTGCCAACACCGATCCATCCACATAACGTATCAGAACCCACAGTCGGTGTAGCAGACCTAAAGTGTACACCACATGTAAACGTTTTCGACACCGCCATCATCATCGAACCACTGACCCATCTTCACGAGAGAGATCTGCGTCATCCTTGCCAGTCCGTCCATCCGTCGATGCCACCACCCCGAAGCCACCACCAGGCATGACATAGTGTAGCACGTGTCGGTCACGCATGACTTGACGTCTCCACCGAAAGCTCCGTGCAAGATGAAGCCGCTCCACCTCCTGCCTCTGTCTTCCAACTCTGCTCCACAAATGATGCTCCCAAGAGAGAAAACGTCACCGCAATACCGTCATCATCCGATCTGGAAGACCAGATCCTAAGGTTTCCCCCGGGGCAGTACGAGTGGATCGATAGTAGTTATAGGATGATGCCTTCATCAAGGTAACGACGTAGAATGCCGCCATCGGCTCGGTTTCACCGGCAACTATGTCTTCTTGACTCGTAGCCATAAATAGATGGTGGATCTCGAGATCTAACCATCCAGCCTTAGGTCGACCACCTCGGACAGAGGAGATGGCCACTACTACGAGTGACAACGGCCAGATCAGATCTAGCAGCAGGCGCCGCCGACGAGTTAACCATGGCCACATCCCTTCCTGATCCGCCCTTCCCACGAAGTCATCGGAGCAGCGTCGAACCGCCAGGAAAGACGAAGATCGAAGGTGATCTCGCGCCAGCAATCCTTCCAGACCGCGGGATGTTGACAAAATCCCCGCTGTCCCCATCACCGACGGCGCCCGGGCTTAGCCGACGCACATCTCTCGGGACGACGAGGTGGAGGATAGGGTCGCGTAGGGAGGACAAACGCACCGCCCAAACCCGCTGTCACCCAGCCATCACCACCGACCGAAGCAAGCCCACCACCGCCACCTCCGATGAACACGGTTGCCGCTAGAGCCTAGGACCGCCTCGCTGGCAGATGCTCCGTGAACGAGATCCCGTTAGGGAAAGCGAGTGCGGCCATGTGATATGTCTCGAACGTATCTATAATTTTTGATGGTTTCATGATGTTATCTTGTCTTGTTTGGATGTTTTATGTACCTTTTATATCTTTTTTGGGACTAACTTATTAATTCAGTGCCAACTGCCAGTTCCTGTTTTTTCTGTGTTTTTGACTCTTTTCGGATCTGATTTTGGAACGGAGTCCAAACGGAATAAAAACCCCGAAATGATTTTTTTTCCGAACGGAAGAAGATCACGGGGCCTCTGGGCCAAGCGAGGTGGGCTCCAAGGAGCCCACAAGCTCCCACTCCGCCACCAGGGGGGCAAGCGGCGGTGTCAGGGCTTGTGGCCTCCCTGGCCGCCCCCTGACCTAAATCCTTGGCCTATATATTCCCAAATATTCAGCAAAAAATCAGGGGAGCCTCGAAATACTTTTCCGCCACCGCAAGATTCCGTTTCCGCGAGATCTCATCTGGAGACCCTTCCCGGCGCCCTGTCGGAGGGGACTTTGGAGTTGGAGGGCTTCTTCATCATCATTATCGCCCCTCCAATGACTCGTGAGTAGTTCATTTCAGACCTACGGGTCCGTAGTTAGTAGCTAGATGGCTTGTTCTCTCTCTTGGATCTTCAATACAAAGTTCTCCATGATCTTCATGGAGATCTATCCGATGTAATCTTCTTTGGCAGTGTGTTTGTCGAGATCCAATGAATTGTGGATTTGTGATCAGATTATCTATGATATATATTTGAGTCTTTGCTGATTTCTTATATGCATGATTTGATATCCTTGTAAGTCTCTCCGAGTCTTGGGTTTTGTTTGGCCAACTAGATCTATGATTCTTGCAATGGGGGAAGTGCTTGGTTTTGGGTTCTACCATGTGGTGACCTTTCCCAGTGACAGTAGGGGCAGCAAGGCACACATCAAGTAGTGGCCATCAAGGGTAAAAAGATGGGGTTTTTATCATTGGTTTGAGATTATCCCTCTACATCATGTCATCTTGCTTAAGGCGTTACTCTGTTCTTATGGACTTAATACACTAGATGCATGCTGGATAGCGGTCGACGTGTGGAGTAATAGTAGTAGATGCAGAAAGTATCGGTCTACTTGTTTTCGACGTGATGCCTATAGATATAATCATTGCATAGATATCGTCACAACTTTGCGCGGTTCTATCAATTGCTCGACAGTAATTTGTTAACCCACTGTCTACTTGCTTTCATGAGAGAAGCCACTAGTAAACACTACGCCCCCCGGGTCTATTCACATCCATCGTTTACACCTCTGCTTTTACTTTGCGTTGTTACTTTGTTTCTTTCAGTTCTCACTTGGCAAACAATCTATAAGGGATTGACAACCCCTTCATAGCGTTGGGAGCAAGCTTTTGTGTTTGTGCAGGATCTTGAGATACTCCTCCACTGGATTGATACCTTGGTTCTCAAACTGAGGGAAATACTTACCACCGCTACGCTACATCACCCTTTCCGCTTCGAGGGAACACAAACGCAAGGCTCCAAGGCCACGGGGGAAATCCTTTGCATACTTGCCCAGGAAGTCCCTTAAGGCGTAGCCGCAGCAAAAGGATCAAGCCAAGTATTCTCCTGTCGACGTGCCTATTTCTGGCGCCATTGGAAGGTCTTTTGTTGCAGTAGCAGAAGTATTTCTGTCGCCGTTGCCGGGGAGGAGAAATCAAGATCTATCCAAGTAGGTCTCACAAACTCTTCTCTTGCATTTACTTTGTTGCTAGTTGCCTCTCGTTTTCCTCTCCCCCACTTCACACTTTCCATTTTCTTTTGCCTTTCTCCTTTTCCGTTTTCTTTTGCCTTTTTGTTGTTCCCTTTCGCCCGCCTACTCTTAGGTTTGTTCGTGAGAGAGCCTTCCTCATGGCCAAGCCAAACTATTTCAGAAAGTTGGAGGAGATTGAAACTAATGTCAAAGGTTTCATGTCTTCTCAGTTTGACCAAAGTAGTTACTTCCGTAGGGAATTAAAAGAGCAAAATTTCTTTTTGGTCTGTTTGAATAAATAGGTTGATGATATGGCCAATGATTTCCTTGCACTTAATTCTCAGCTCGCTCGCCTTGAAAAATTGTTGGGCCAAATTTCTGACAAGCAGGCTACCTTAGTCAATAAGATGGCAGCTAAACCTGAAATTTGTGATGAAAATCACGAAGATCTTAAAGTTCTTGGTGTGTCTCCTCTTGAATCTTTGTTTTCGCGTGTCAAACCTACATAATGATGAGTGGGAACCTACTATCAAAATTAGATGAGTGGGAACCTACTATCAAAATCAAGATCAAAAACTATGAGTGCAATGCTTTGTGTGATTTGGGTGCTAGTGTTTCCGCAATTCCAAAGTCTTTATGTGATATTCTTGGTTTTCATGAGATTGAAGAGTGTTCTCTTAATTTGCATCTTGCGGATTCTACTGTCAAGAAACCCATGGGGAGGATCAATGATGTTCTTATTGTTGCAAATAAGAACTATGTACCCGTGGATTTCATTGTACTTGACATAGATTGCAATCCTTCATGTCCCATTATTCTTGGTAGACCTTTCCTAAGGACTATTGGTGCTATCATCGATATGAAAGAAGGGAATATTAGATTTCAATTTCCTTTAAAGAATGGAATGGAGAACTTTCCTAGAAATAAAATAAGATTGCCTTATGAATCTATGATGAGGGCTACCTAAGGTTTGAACACCAAAGAAGACTATACGTGATTCCATCACTTTTCGCCTAGCTAAGGGCGTTAAACAAAAGCGCTTGTTGGGAGGCAACCCGACGAATCTATCCTTTTTCTTTCTGTTTTGTGTTTTCCACACTTTCATAATTATGTTATGATTGTGTTTTTTGTGTTTCTTTTTGTGTTTGTGCCAAGCAAAACCGTTATGATTAGTCTTGGGGATGATCGTTTGGTCATGCTGGAAAAGACAGAAACTTTCTGATCACGAAAAGAATTGTCCTTTTTTTCTGTAAGAGATTTTAAGTTGATTATTTTTTCTTCTCATTTCTACGCAAATTATTCAGACTGTCGTAATTTTTCAGAATTTTTAAAGTACCAGAGGTATACGAAATATACATAATGCTACAGACAGGTCTGTTGTTAACAGATTCTGTTTTTGTTGTGTTGGTTCCTTATTTTGATGAAACTATGGATAGTATCGGGGGGTATTAGCCATGAAAGACTGAAAGTACAGTAAGCCAACATCAGCACAAGTAGAATTAATGTTTGCTACAGTACCTAAGGAAGTGGTGGTTTGCTTTCTTGTACTAATGTTATCACGACTTTCTGTTTAAGTTTCGTGTTATGAAGTTTTCAAGTTTTGGGTGAAGTTCTTATGGACAAAGAGATAAAGAGTGGCAAGAGCTCAAGCTTGGGGATGCCCAAGGCACCCCAAGAGATTCAAGGATGCCGTAAAAGCCTAAGCTTGGGGATGCCCCAGGAAGGCATCCCCTCTCTCTTCTTCAATCCATCGGTAACGTTACTTGGGGCTATATTTTTATTCACCACATGTTATGTGTTTTTGCTTGGAGCCTCTTGTATCATAGGAGTATTTTATTTTTGTTGTGACACAATCATCCTTGCTTCACACCTAGAGAGAGAGAGACATGCACTCACCGTGATTTTGTAGAGCTTCACTTATATCTTTTGGTAGACAATTCAGCTCACATGTGCTTCACTTATATCTTTTGAGCTAGATAGTTTTGCTCTATGTGCTTCACTCATATCTTGTAGAGCACAGCAGTGCATGGCTTGGTAGTTGATCTATGCTTTTAAAGTAGTCTCAAAAGGGGTAGTTATCCAAAGGGATACGAAAACTTCCACCTTCATGTGCATTGAATAGTTAGAGAAGTTTGATTCATCTCAGTTAGTTTTGAGTTGTGGTTATGGTAATATTGAAGTCATGCTAGTAAGGTGTTGTGGATCTAGAAATACTTGTGTTGAAGTTAGTGATTCCCGTAGCATGCACGTATGGTGAACCGCTATGTGATGAAGTCTGAGCATGATTAGTCTTTTGATAGTCATCCTTTGCGTGGCGGTCGGGATCGCGCGATGGTTCATACCTACCAACCCTTCCCCTAGGAGTATGCATTGAATGCTTTGTTTCGATTACTAATAAAACTTGCGCAACAAGTATATGAGTTCTTCATGACTAATGTTGAGTCCATGGTTTAGATGCACTTTCACCTTCCACCATCACTATCTTCTTAGTGTCGTGCAACTTTCGCCGGTGCACAAAACCCACCATTAGCCTCCCTCAAAACAGCCACCATACCTACCTACTATGGCTTTTTCAAAGTCATTCTGTGATATATTGCCATGCAACTACCACCATGACATGTGCCACCACATCTACATTGCCATTGCATGATCGTAAGACAGCTAGCATGATGTTTCCATTGATGTCTATGCCATGCTAGATCATTGCCACAGTACACTACCGAAGGCATTCCATATGGAGTTATCGTTACTCTAAGTTTTGAGTTGAAAGTGTGATGATCATCATTAATGAAGCATTGTCCCATGTGAGGAAATAAAAGAGGCCAAAGAAGCCCACCAAAAAAAAGAGGACAAAGAACCCACCAAAAAAATGAGAGAAAAAGAGAGAAGGGACAATGCTACCACTTTTTCCACACTTGTGCATATTAAGCACCATGATCTTCATGATTGAGAGTCTCTCGTTTTGTCACCACCATATAGCTAGTGGGAAATTTTCATTATATAACTTGGCTTGTATATTCCAATGATAGGCTTCCTCAAAATTGCCTTAGGTCTTCGTGAGCAAGCAAGTTGGATGCACACCCACTAGTTTTCTTTAAGAGCTTTCACATACTCGTAGCTCTAGTGCATCATTTTAATGGAAATATCTACTCACTCATATTGATATCTATTGATGAGCATCTCCATAGCTCATTGATATGCCTAGTTAATGTGACTATCTTCTCCTTTTTTGTCTTGCAACCTCCACCACATTCCTCACCATCTATAGTGCTATAACCATGGCTCACGCTCATGTATTGCGTGAGAGTTGAAAAGGTTTGAGAAAGTAAGGGTGTGAAACAATTACTTGGCCAATACCGGGGTTGTGCATGATTAAAATTCGTTGTGCAATGATGATAGAGCATAGCCAGACTATATGCTTTTGTAGGGATAACTTTCTCTTGGCCTTGTTATTTTGAAAGTTCATGATTACCTTGCTAGTTTGCTTGAATTATTATTGTTTCCACGTCAATAGCAAACTATTGTTTTGAATCTAATGGATCTGAACATTCACGTCACATAAGAGGAATTACAAAGGACATCTATGCTAGGTAGCATGAAAGCATCAAAAATTCATTCTTTATCACTTCCCTACTCGAGGACGAGCAGGAGTTAAGCTTGGGGATGCTTGATACGTCTCAAACGTATCTATAATTTTTGATGGTTTCATGCTGTTATCTTGTCTTCTTTGGATGTTTTATGTACCTTTTATATATTTTTTAGGACTAACTTATTAATTCAGTGCCAAGTGCTAGTTCCTGTTTTTTCTGTGTTTTTGACTCTTTTCAGATCTGATTTTGGAACGGAGTCCAAATGGAATAAAAACCCCGAAATGATTTTTTTCCCGAACGGAAGAAGATCAGGGGGCCTTTGGGCCAAGCCAGGTGGGCTCTAGGGAGCCCACAAGCTCCTACTCCCCCACCAGGGGGGAGGCGGAGGTGTCAGGGCTTGTGGCCTCCCTGGCCGCCCCTTGGCCTAGATCCTTCGCCTATATATTCCCAAATATTCAGAAAAAAATCAGGGTAGCCTCGAAAATACTTTTCCGCTGCCGCAAGCTTCCGTTTTCGCGAGATCTCATCTGGAGACCCTTCCCGGCGCCCTGCCGGAGGGGACTTTGGAGTTGGAGGGCTTCTTCATCATCATCATCGCCCCTCCAATGACTCGTGAGTAGTTCAGTTCAGACCTACAGGTCCGTAGTTAGTAGCTAGATGGCTTCTTCTCTCTCTTGGATCTTCAATACAAAGTTCTCCATGACCTTCATGGAGATCTATCCGATGTAATCTTCGTTGGCGGTGTTTTTGTTGAGATCCGATGAATTGTGGATTTGTGATCAGATTATCTATCATATATATTTGAGTCTTTGCTGATTTCTTATATGCATGATTTGATATCCTTGTAAGTCTCTCCGAGTCTTGGGTTTTGTTTGGTCAACTAGATCTATGATTCTTGCAATGGGAGAAGTGCTTGGTTTTGGGTTCTACCATGTGGTGACCTTTCCTAGGACAATAGGGGCAGCAAGGCACACATCAAGTAGTTGCCATCAAGGGTAAAAAGATGGGGTTTTTATCATTGGTTTGAGATTATCCCTCAACATCATGTCATCTTGATTAAGGCGTTACTCTGTTCTTATGGACTTAATACACTAGATGCATGCTGGATAGCGGTCGACGTGTGGAGTAATAGTAGTAGATGCAGAAAGTATCGGTCCACTTGTTTTGGACGTGATGCCTATAGATATAATCATTGCATAGATATCGTCACGACTTTGCGCGGTTCTATCAATTGCTCGACAGTAATTTGTTCACCCACAGTCTACTTGCTTTCATGACAGAAGCCACTAGTAAACACTACGACCCCTGGGTCTATTCACATCCATCGTTTACACCTCCGCTTTTAGTTTGCTTTGTTACTTTGTTGCTTTTAGTTCTCACTTGGCAAACAATCTATAAGGGATTGACAACCCCTTCATAGCGTTGGGAGCAAGCTTTTGTGTTTTGCAGGATCTTGAGATACTCCTCCACTGGATTGATACCTTGGTTCTCAAACTAAGGGAAATACTTACCACCGCTACGCTACATCACCCTTTCCGCTTCGAGGGAACACCAACGCAAGGCTCCAAGGCCACGGGGGAAATCCTTTGCATACTTGCCGAGGAAGTCCCTTAAGGCGTAGCCATAACAGAAGGATCAAGCCAAGTATTCTCCCGTCGACGTGCCTATTTCTGTCGCCATTGGAAGCTCGTTTGTTGAAGTAGCACCATGCCGCCCAGACCTGTGCTGATGGCTTGCCCGATCTGGACCGCCTGGACCTCCAGTACACCCACACTGCACCTCTGTGCACTCGAGCATGCCCTCCAGGCGCAGTTGCCCCGCCCAACGACGCACCCTCCAAGTCACAAGATCTGCACGTGTGCGCACCACGACCTGTGCGCCACATCCATCCAGCGCCGCACCGTCGTCTTGCCGCGCAGCCTGGAGCTTTGCGTCCCGACGACCCATGTTTGCAGCAGCGAGGGGAGAGGGGCTAGAGATGAGGAACTAGCGGCGGCGGCTAGGGTTTACTCCCGAGCCGCCCGCGAAAGTGACATGGGAGTCCTCTCCTCCTTAGAATTGGACTTGTCTCCACGAATGAATTACTTGGCATCCATGTTTTGTCTTCAGGGCCTACTAAGCTTCTAGGTGGAGGATGAAGCGAGCTTATGAGGTGAGTGGACATGCTCGGGCTCGACACTGTCGCCGACATCGAGTTTGAGTTTGGACTTGATGATGCCTTGGCTGAGCTTGTTGGTACAGGTCATGCCCTCCTTCGTCGCATCAACACACTAATGCCAGGCACATCGTCATCGTCCGACCCATTGCCGCCTCTACTACCGACATGGGATGAAGACAGTAGGGGGTGACCGGATGAGTAAAAGAAAGAGGAAAGGAATCCAAGGGATTGGTGGGGGAGGAGGCACCACAGCAGACAAAGAACAAGATCTGCCTACAGCGATGCATTGGGAAGGGGAGAGTTGAGACGCGTGGTTAAATATTGGGTTAACACTAATTTTGTGGTGGGATTGGGTGAGAAGTTAGCGTTAATTGAGGGTGGGATCAAGTGCATGTGTTGAGTAAATAGGCAATTTTCCGAGTATATTAATCCACGAGATAATAACTAGCATGGCATTGACTAGACTAATAACATACTAATCATTAACTAATCTAGCACATACTACGCATATAGTTGATACATTTATGCTTGCAAGTAGTACTGCTAGGATTGAAACGAACAGGAGTGCGATAAACGAGTTATACCCTCTAGTACTCCAGTTGGTCGTAGCAACAATGTTGGCGGCGGACGCAGCCGTAGCAACAGCATCCTCTGTCCTCTTCTTCTCAGCTTCGAGGGCGAGACAATCGGCCTCAGATGGTTCAGCCATGGCGACGACGAGGACGTAGACGAAGCAGACGGACGGAGGCGAGCAGTCTCGTGATCGCTCCCCAAAACCCTAATCACCCCTCTCCCGTACAGGAATCGGAGAGGCGGGGTTTCGGATGCGTGCTCTCTCGTCCACCGTGTACGTGGTGAACGGGACGGAGTCGCCGGCGGCAGCAGCAGCAAAAGAAATGAGCGTGTGAGGCAGATGCGATATGATTCTCGTGACGGCTAGGGTTGGCGTTAGCCCTGGTTATATAGGCGGACGGATGAAGAGACGTGGGCTGAGCCCACGTCCGAGTCGGTAACAGCCCACGATCCGACAACTCAGATCGGGGCGCATCCGTTACGTATTCTCCATTCCTGACCGGCAAAAATAAGCGCGTAGGTATGAGCTTGGCTCGGGTGATTCCCGCAACCCACGGCGCGTCGTGACGAGGCGTGGCATGGCGAGGTGGGCGGCGGAGGAGGAGTGCGCGGGGGCATCTTCTGTTCTCACTCTCCAATAGCATGTAGAAGAGAGACCCTTATAAAGGGGTCCAACTTCTTCTCCATTAGCGGGGTGGGACTAAACTTCCCACCACCACCTTGTCATGCCACGACCTACATGGGCCCTTGGAGATTTCTGAAATTCTCTTATGGGCCTAAGGCCCACTACTAATTTCAACAATCCCCCACCAGATCTCAAGGGCACATCATGTTCCCTCGTTCCAATCACTGTTTTAATATACCAGCATTTCAGTGAAGACCTATTAATGTTGAGCTTCACCTAGAACAAGTAGCTACACCCCTTTACAACTAAACAATGGACTATGCCTTGAATTATCAGTTTGGCGTAAAGAAGCTTCACCACAAGTCTTACTAGTACTAGGCTACCGAAGGCTGACCCCTCGGGTGGAGCATATAAGTCACACTCCTGGCCTATTCATGAGTTTACTAGAGATCACCACAATCTCATAGTCTGTGACCAGCAGTCAGACTCAAATAGGTGTGTTCCTCCAAAGATCGCTCTGTAGGACAGCATCCTGCTTACACATAAGCTTTAGAACATATTAAGACAGTAGTCATCCTACCATACAGTTTCAGAGAGCATTGCATCTCCAACGGAGTGGGTTAGTAAAGTTACTCTCCTCAGTTCACCACTGGCTTGTTTTTCCTAGGTCCTACTTCACGGGATCTCCGATCATATAGGTTCGGTTACTACCATGGCAACTGTCGTGGGTATAAGTCTGACAGTAGATGTGTAGGGTATGAAAGGATGGGCAGAGCCTTAGCTACGGCGAGGTTGTATGAGTTCAGGCCCCTCTACGGTGGAGGTAAAATCCCTACGTCTCAGTGCTCTTGGAGCTTGATGTCGAGTGTAATATGGATTACAGTGAATTGGTCACCCCTGCACCAGTGGGGAAGGGCGGCTTATATAGAGTGCGCTGCCCTTCACAACGGTTCGGTGCACAGGGGTGGAGTAGTGGCGAATAAATGCCTACGTTATAGGTAACGTATGTCTTAAATGCTAATAAAGGTACATGGAAACGTATGACCGTTGCCCTCCAGGGGGTTACGATGTACAGAGTGGAATCCAATCGGTAAGTTTGATACGCTCCGAATGCTCATCTCCGACTGGATGATGGAGGAATCGTCACCGACTGGATGATGGCAAGTCCTTAGTTCAGTCGGAACTGACTAAGGGCCTTATCCTTTATGAAGGGTAGTCCTTGGGTAAGGCCCATAGGGCAGGCCTATGACCCTATCCTAGGACTATAACCCCATCATTAGTCCCCGAATGGATTGGGGTTGGAACGACGAAGCGATGCTTGGAGTACGGATCCGACTGGTATGGATGCGACTTTGGCGTTATCTGCCTCGATCCATTTTATCTTCTTGACCAGTGATCCGAGTGGACGTGTCTGTGAAACGAACCGTCAGGGACCGAGTGCTTCCGTGGAATCTTTTGACGTGACCAGTCAACTGACAGCGGCGGATTTTCTGGGATCCTCAAATTTCGGTTGTCGCGCGCTCAGCGGGGATGACGACATCGCAATCGAGTAGTATTTGCCGCCTCGATTTCCGCGCCTTCATCTTCTCCACTAATATCGCAGCAACCGGTCGGGGTATAAGATTTCGGGGCCACCTGCTAGTGACCCAGTCGGAACCTTATTTAAACCTCTACAGCAAGGGTTTTTCGTTGCACTCGCCTGATAGCTCGCACTTGTCTCGCTTCTCTCGCGATCTCATGCGCATCCCAAGCTCCTTCCTTCCCCTCCTCCCCCGCGGATCTACACCCTCCACCATGACGAAGGGGCAGACGAGCAAACTCGAGGCGCGGAAGAAGAAGAAGGCGGCGGCTCCTGCTCAGCGGCTGCAGCGAGCACTGCCGGCGGGTTGGATCCAGGGGGATTTCCTCCCCTCCACGGTGACGAAGGAGGACATGCTGGAGCTGGTGGAGCAAGGCATGATCGAGCACAAGACGTGGAGGCTGCCGGCGGAGGGCGAGACGGAGCCGGCGCCCCAGGAGGGGGAGCGCGTCCTACTGCTCAGTCATGTGTACCGAGGCTTCTCTCTGCCTCCTCATCCCTTCTTCAGAGGTATAATGAACCACTTCGGGGCGCAGCTCCACCATTTTCCTCCCAACGCAATAGCTCATCTCTCTGCCTTCGTCGTGTTGTGCGAGTGTTTTATCGGCTGTCCTCCCCATTGGGGGCTATTCAAGCACATCTTCTCTGCTAGATCTCAAACCATCAAAAGACTTAGCCAATCGGACGACAAAACTCACCTCCTCCAGCTCTGCGGAGGCTTAGGCTTCCAAAAGAAAAGTAAAAGTAGCTATCCCGCTCTTCAGTTGTCTGAATCTGTTAGGAACTGGCAATCGACTTGGTTCTACTGCCAGGACGTTGCGTGTCCAAATGCCGCAACTGGACTGCCACCTTTTAGCCTAGACCGTCCGGCTCCGCCTAGGCAGCTTGCGCTCATGAAGATGGAGAAGATCCAGATCAAGCCTCTGGTCGATGCGCTGGTAGAGGTCGTCCGAAAGGGAGTCACTAGCATAGATTTGCTGGAGATTTTTCTGGGTCGGCGTATCCAGCCTTTGCAAGCTCGACACCACGCCATGTGGCACTACTCGGGGCCTGAGGACTCCACTCGGACTAACCCCGAGTGCGTGACCGGGGAGCTTGTGACGTTGTGGGTCCGCAACATCACAGGCGCCTACGACAACCCCAGAGGAGCCCGGCGAGTGAAGCCCTTCCGCGCGGACAACCCTCCTCCGAATGAGGTGAGTATAACTTGTCGAGTGCACACAATTGTCTTAGATTTATTGCTTTTTCTTGTATTATTGTCTGACGTCTGATGTTGTCGACTGTATCTCGTGCAGGCGTGGACCAACTGGCTTTCTCCCGTCTCGAACGGGAATTCGGCTGAGGAAGAGGAAGGCAGCCAGGAGGGCAGCGTGGAGAGCGTCGAGTACGTCTCCGACAGTGGGGAGACGGGGGAGGAGTCCGAAGAAGAAGAGGGAGAAGATGAGGAGCAGAACTCGCCACCCCCACCACCAGAGCCTTGAACTAAACGCCGCCACGAACCCGTGGCTCCGTCGGCTCCTCCAGCGGCCTCGAGTGCCCCGCCAGCTCCTCATATGGTTCTGAGTGCCTTGCCAACTTCTCCCGTGGTTCCGAGTGCTCGGAGCACAAAGAGGACCAGGGACTCTGCTGCTGAGCCCGCGGGCCAGCCCTCTAAGGTGGCCAAACCGAGTGGATCCAAGCCTCGGAAAGCTTTGCCGCGGATGAGGATCGCCGTTCCCGTCGCCTCAGCGTAAGTGTATTGTTCTTCTATCTTCTTCCAGTATTTGATTGAACTCATGCTTATTGGTCGAGTGAATTTTACTCGATAGAGCTGCCACCTCCGCCACGTCTCTGCCACGCCAGGGGGACGATCCCATGGATACGGACAACGTCGTCACATCCCAGCAAGGTACTCGTGGCGACTCCGAGAGCTTACATTATTGTTTCACGAATTCTGTCTTTGGTCTTGCCTTTTTTCTGTGGTCTCACGCCGTTCAGTTGGGTTTCCTTCAGAGGTGATTCACGTGGAGGAGGACGACCAGAAGAGGTCCGAGCAAGCTGCGGTGCTTGTCCTTGAGGCTGTTCCATCTGTTACTACTCCCGCCATGGACGCGCCACCAGCCGAGACGAGGCCGTCGACTGAAATGGCGCTCATCGCAGCTGAGCCGACTGGGGCAGGACTTGGGATGCCCAAGGAGTCTCTTGTGGTGCCAGGTCCGTCGACCGTCCAGTACGACGTCCAACGCCTCCCAAAAGATCAGGTGGGAGCTGCTAAGGGGGCCATGGTGCACGCGGAGTTGATGGCGGGTGATGCCAAGAGAGCATACGACTCCATCGCATCTCTTGTAACCCACTGGGTGTTTAAGCAATATACTCGGACGCAGTATGATTATTTTGAAGTGGGTTCACTCTTAGTGAACCCACTGGGTGTAGTCCCCGAGACCGCTGTCGACTGCTTGCGTCGGCAGGGGTCTGAAGAACTTCGAGTTTTTATTGTTTTCCTTGCTGAATTTGTCTGATCGTCTCTTCGCGCTGACTTGCAGAAGACTTGCGAGATGGGATCGGCATACGACACTGTGAAGGCTGAAAAGATTTAGTTTGTTGTGGAACTAGATGCAGCAATGCTTGCCTTGGCTGGTCTGAAGGGTGTTCTGGCTGAACGAGAGAAGTCCTTGGAGGAGTCCCGTGAGGCAAACAAGGCATTGGTGGCCGAAATGGAGAGAATGGGGAAACAAAGAACCGAGCTGATGGGGCAGATGAAGATGATGAACAGGCGGTGCATATCACAGGAGAAGTACGTCAGTGACTGGGCAAGGAAGATGATTGCGCTTCTCGGTGGTAAGTTCTATTTTTTCGAGTGCTTCTTGACTGTGTATTTCATTCTGAGTAAGCTCGTCTTGTCTTTGCAGATTTTTGTATGGACGCTGAAGCTGAAGCAGCTGACGTTGAGCGGTCGGTTATTCCGAACATTCCACTCGGCGAGGACGCAAATCGAGACCTGCTCCGAGCGCACATTCGCCTGGGTAAAGTGGGACCTTTCATCGGTCGACTGAGAGAGGTCGTCGGCCGAATCAACAAGGAGTTGTGGCCCGAAGACGAGTCCCGGCAAGAGATGGAAGGGTTGATGACTCGGCTGGAGGACGTCCCGAACCGAGTGCAGGCGTGGAAGAAGTCTGCTGCTTGCTATGGTGCGGACGTGGCGTTGTCGTTGGTCCGAGTGCACTGCAAGGAGGCTCGCGAAGAGAAGCTGAAGGCGCTGCAGGTCGCAAACACCAAGAAGCTTCGATTCAAAGATTTCATGGAGACCTTCCTTGAGAGCGCCACTCGCATCGCAGACGGGATCGACCTCGACAATTTCGTGGAGCCTGCCAGTCCCAGTGCCAGTCCTGACGACGCTTGAGAAACCTTTTACCTCGGTATGCCGAGTGTTAGTTGTATGAAACTTTGGCCACTGTTGTTGGCCATCACATTCGTGGTTCGGTGTGGATAAGCTTGATCTACACCGAACCAACTATCTATAGATGACCTTTGAATTTGAATCGAATCTTTTGCTCTTCCTTTGCCAAAGAGTTGTTGACACGATTTTGGCCCGTGGTTTTTGTTTGGCGTTCTTGGTGAGGCCAATGGCAAACATGCGGAGCATGTAATTGTCAGTTGTCTTGACATCTGCATGAGCCTCACTGAGGGTCTGCTGAGTCTCCGAGTGGATCTGTAGGATACACTCGAAGGCAATTGTGTACTTAGACGATTCGTGATCGCGGCTAAGTCTTCGAGTGCGACTGTAAGGTCGTACTCGGAGCGAGTTGTTACTCATGTAATTGTGAGTTGTCTTGACATCTACATGAGCCTCAATGAGGTTCTGGTACTCATGTAATTGTCAGTTGTCTTGACATCTACATGAGTCTCAATGAGGTTCGTGCTACTCATGTAATTGTCAGTTGTCTTGACATCTACATGAGTCTCAATGAGGGTCTGCTAAGCCTCCGAGTGGATCTGTAAGATACACTCGAAGGAAGCTTTCTACTTAGGCGATTCTTGGTCGCAGACAAGTCCCCGAGTGCGACGTTTAGTGAACACTCGGAGAAAGCTAATACTTAGGCGATTCTGGATCGCGACTAAGTCCTCGAGTGCGACGTTTAGTGCACACTCGGAGAAAGTTTGTACTTAGGCGATTCTTGATCGCAGCTAAGTCCCCGAGTGCGACGTTTAGCACACACTCGGAGAAAGTTATTACTTAGGCGATTCTAGATCGCAGCTAAGTCCCCGAGTGCGACGTTTAGTGCACACTCGGAGAAAGTTATTACTTAGGCGATTCTGGATCGCAGCTAAGTCCCCGAGTGCGACGTTTAGTGCACACTCGGAGAAAGTTATTACTTAGGCGATTCTGGATCGCAGCTAAGTCTCCGAGTGCGACGTTTAGTGCACACTCGGAGAAAGTTATGACTTAGGCGATTCTGGATCGCAGCTAAGTCCCCGAGTGCGATGTTTAGTGCACACTCGGAGAAAGTTAGGACTTAGGCGATTCTGGATCGCAGCTAAGTCCCTGAGTGTGACGTTTAGTGCACACTCGGAGAAAGTTATTACTTAGGCGATTCTGGATCGCAGCTAAGTCCCCGAGTGCGACGTTTAGTGCACACTTTTTTTAACACCGGAGTCTGCGAACGCGGAAGGATTTTGAATCTGCAAAAAACTCAATCTGCTTTGTATTACTTCAACGATACTTGTTCTTTACATTGCTTCAGTCGACGGTCACGTGTAGAAACGCTTCAGGAGATCTCCATTCCACGCTCGCGGCTCATCCGTTTCCCTGTCGAGGTTGTAGAGTCGATATGCTCCGTTGTTCAGCACCTTGGAGATGATGAAGGGTCCTTCCCAGGCGGGAGCCAACTTGTGAGGTCTCTGCTGATCCACTCGGAGCACCAGGTCACCTGCTTGGAATGTAGGACTCGTGACGTGTCGCGCGTGAAAGTGCCGCAGGTCTTGTTGATAAATGGTTGAGCGAGTCAGCCCCAATTCGCACTCCTCCTCTAGAAGATCCTCTCCGTCTTGCCTTGCTTGCTCTGCTTCAGCTTCGGAGAAGAGTTCAACTCGTGGAGCGTTGTGAAGCAAGTCACTCGGAAGAACTGCCTCTGCTCCGTAAACGAGGAAGAACGGGGATCGCCCTGTAGATCTATTTGGGGTTGTGCGGAGACCCAAAGCACCGAAGGCAGCTCGATGACCCATGCGCCGGCGGCATGTCCCACTTCTCGCAGGAGTCGAGGCTTCAAACCTTGCAGAATAAGTCCATTCGCCCGCTCTGCTTGCCCATTTGTTTGGGGATGCGCCACAAATGCAAAATCCACTCGGATACCTTGGCATGTACAGAAACCTTTGAATCTATCCGAGTCAAAGTTTGTTCCATTGTCGGTGATTATGCTGTGAGGTACCCCGAATCTGGTGATGATGTCCCTGACAAACTTGATGGCCGTAATGGCGTCGAGCTTTTTGATGGGCTTGGCTTCAATCCAGTTTGTGAACTTGTCGACTGCCACTAACAGATGTGTGAATCCCCCTTGGCTTGTCCTGAATGGACCGACTGTATCTAATCCCCATACTGCAAACGGCCAAACAAGAGGGATTGTCTTCAATGCAGATGTTGGTTTGTGGGACTTGTTAGAGTAGAACTGACAGCCTTCACATCGGTCGACCATTTATTTCGCCATTTCATTCGTCTGCAGCCAGAAGAAGCCAGCTCTGCATGCTTTGGCGACGATTGCCCTTGAGGAGGCGTGATGACCGCAGGTTCCCGAGTGAATTTCTTCCAGGATTAACTGTCCCTTCTCAGGGGAGATGCATCGTTGAAGGACGCCTGAAAAGCTTTCTTTGTACAACTGGCCATCAATGACAGTGAACGACTTTGACCTGCGGACGATCTGTCTGGCTTGGACTTTGTCTTCTGGTAATTCTTGCCTTAGGATGTATGCAATAAACGGCACAGTCCAATCGGGGATGATAGCAAGAATCTCCATGATCAAATCAACCACAGCAGGGACTTCGACTTCAGTCGGATCTGTCGAGCTCTTTGGTTGTACTGGTTCCTCTGTGAAAGGATCTTCTTTAACTGAAGGAAGGTGGAGATGCTCGAGGCAGACGTCACTAGGGACTGGTCTCTGAGTGGATCCGAGTTTTGCCAACTCATCAGCTGCTTGATTTTTCAGTCGCGGAACATGGTGGAGTTCCAGACCTTCAAACTTTTTCTCGAGCTTCCACACTGCGTTGCAGTATGTGGTCATGGTGGGGTTCCTGACGTCCCACTCCTTCATCACTTGATTAACCACCAAATCCGAATCGCCATAGACCATCAGGCGACGGACGCCGAGTGCGATGGCCATGCGCAGTCCATAAAGGAGAGCTTCATACTCTGCCTCGTTGTTGGAGGAATCAAAGTGTATCTGCAACACATACTTGAGTTTGTCACCTTTTGGCGATATGATCACAACGCCAGCGCCGGAGCCATTCAACATCTTGGACCCATCGAAGAACATTGTTCAATGAGCCGAGTAGATGTGGGTCAGTTGCTGTTGTTCTACCCATTCTGCTCTGAAGTCAGTCAGAGCTTGAGACTTTATAGCTTTCTTGGCCTCGAACTTGATGTCACAGTATAACATCTCCATTGCCCACTTCGCCACTCGGCCCGATGCGTCCCGATTGTGTAGGATTTCCGACAACGGAGCATC
Organism: Hordeum vulgare subsp. vulgare; assembly: GCF_904849725.1. Classification (NCBI taxonomy): domain Eukaryota; kingdom Viridiplantae; phylum Streptophyta; class Magnoliopsida; order Poales; family Poaceae; genus Hordeum; species Hordeum vulgare. The sequence goes on along the minus strand of NC_058521.1, from coordinate 394,454,801 downwards.
AGAAACGACGGACACCGAGTGGTCTTGAAAATAATGAGCCACCTTCTTCGTAGTCATGTAAATCCCGTAGATAAGTTTTTGATAATGGGGATACCTCTGCTTGGAAGGAGTCAGGACTTCGGAGACATAATACACCGGCCGCTGAACCTTGTATGATTTGCCTTATTCTTCCCGTTCGACTATGAGAACAGTGCTGATGACTTGATTTGTAGCCGCGATGTAAAGAAGAAGGGGTTATTTGCTGAGCGGAACAGTAAGAACCGGCTGGGTGGAAAGTAGGACTTTGAGGTCGTCGAATGCGATTTGGGCTTCGTCTGTCCACTCGAAAGTATCTGATTTCTTCATGAGTCGGTACAGAGGAAGTGCCTTCTCGCCGAGTCGACTTATAAACCTGCTCAAAGCCGCTAGGCAACCTGTGAGTCTTTGAACATCGTGTATTCTAACCGACCGCTCCATTCGGACGATGGTCCCGATCATTTCGGGGTTGACATCGATCCCTCGTTCGGAAACGAAGAAACCGAGTAACTTTCCGCTGGGAATGCCGAATGAACACTTGACTGGGTTGAGCTTGATACGTACCTACGAAGGTTGGCGAATGTTTCTGCCAAGTCAGTTAGCAGGTCGGAACCTTTGCATGACTTGACTACGATATCATCCATATACGCCTCCACATTCCGACCGATCTGGTCGAGGAGGCATTTTTGGATCATGCGCATAAAGGTTGCTCCTGCATTCTTCAAACCAAATGGCATAGTGATGTAGCAGAAGCACCCGAATGGGGTGATGAAGGCTGTTTTTAATTCATCGGGGCCATACAGACGGATCTGATGATAGCCTGAGTAGGCATCAAGGAATGACAAACGCTCGCAACCTGCAGTCGAATCGACAATTTGATCGATGCGGGGAGCGGAAAATGGTCTTTCGGGCAGACCTTATTGAGATGCTTGAAGTCGATGCACATTCGGAGCGACTTGTCTTTCTTGGGCACCATGACAACATTGGGAGCCACTCGGAGTGGTGTACCTCGCGAATAAAGTTGGCCGCCAAAAGCTTAGCCACCTCTTCTCCGATTGCCTTCCTCTTGTGCGCGGCGGACCGACGCAGGTGTTCTCGGACAGGCCGAGCGGCGGGATCCACATGCAGTCGGTGCTCAGCCAACTCCCTGGGTACACATGGCATGTCAGCGGGCTTCCATGCGAAGATGTCCCAGTTCTCACGGAGGAATTGGATAAGCTCGGCTTCCTATTTAGGATCGAGGGTGGTGGAGATGTTCGACGGGGCAGCGGTGTCGTCCGTCGGGTGGATGCTGACCTTCTTCGTCTCTCCCGCCGACTGGAATGCGGACTCCGAAGCTGGCTTCTTCGAACGCATCAAGTCAGCGGGGTCGACTATTTTCTTGTACTCGTCAAGCTCGAGGACAGCCATCTGCAGATCGGCAATCCTCGATCCCTGCTGCAGACACTCCTCAGCCCGCTGCCGATTGCCGGTGACAGTGATCACACCTTTTGGGCCTGGCATCTTCAGCTTCAGGTACACGTAACATGGATGGGCCATGAAATGCGCGTACGCCGGGCGGCCCAGAATTGCATGGTACGCACTCTGGAAGTCCACCACCGCGAACGTCAGCTTCTCCTTGCGGAAGTTCTTGTCGGAGCCGAAGACGACGTCCAACGTGATTTGGCCGAGTGACTTGGCCTTTCGTCCAGGGACGACTCCATGGAACTGCATGCTGCTCTCGTTAAGTTTGGACATCGGAATGCCCATCCCCTTGAGAGTGTCAGCGTACATGATGTTCAGTCCGCTGCCGCCTTCCATGAGGACTTTGCGCAGTCGGACTCCTTCCACCACCGGGTCGACGACCAGGGCCTGCCTCCCTGGGGTGGGTATGTGTGCTGGATGATCCGACTGGTCAAAGGTGATCGCAGTCTGAGACCATTCTAGGAACGTGGGGTTGGTCGGGGTGGCCATGTTCACCTCCCTGTTCACCAGCTTCAGTCGACTCTTGCTTTCAACGTCAGCAAAAATTTTCAGTGTTGCATGGACTTGGGGGAACGGATCTTCCTTGTCCTCCTCATCCCGTTCATTGTCCTTTTCACTCGGCTGCCCTTCGCCGAACCCCTGGATCAGGAGGCGACATTGCCGAGTGGTATGCTTCGGGAGTATGGCGTTGCCCTCTTCATCCATCTTCGTGTGAATGGGACATGGCTGGTCCAGGATGTGGTTTCCGAACTATTTCTTCTTGGGGGTGAACTGAGCCTTCCCCTTGCCCTTGAATTTGGCATTGGTAACGGCTGCTGCCTCTGCCTGTGGAGTAGATGGAGCTTTCTGCTTCTGCTTCCGAGTGTTGTTCCCATCTCCATCGGCGACTGCTTTGTGCTTGCCGCTACGAATGCGGTCCTCTTCTTCGCCATTTGCATAGCGTGCCGATATCTCCATCATCTTACTCATGGCGATGTCGCCTGTTCGACCGAACTTCAGGTACAGATCTCTGTACTGCACGCCTGCCTTGAAGGCGCAGACTGCTTGATGCTCTGTGACGTTCTCCACCGTGTGGTAGAGGGTCGTCCAACGCTGAATGAAATCAAGCAGGGGCTCATTCTGCTTCTGGACACAGTGCTGGAGCTCCACGAGACCAGCAGGGCGTTTGCACGTTCCTTCGAAGGTCCTGATGAAGACTCGGGCCAGATCTGCCCAACTGTAGATGCTTGAGGGAGCCAACTGGTTCAGCCACGCTCGTGCCGAGCCGTCGAGCATCAGAGGGAGGTGTTTCATGGCGACGTGGTCGTCCCCTCCTCCGATCTGGACTGCCACTCGGTAGTCGTCCAGCCACGTTTCTGGCTTGGATTCTCTTGTAAACTTGCTGATCCCCGTCGCCAATTGGAAGTTGGGAGGGATGTCAGCCGAACGGATGACTCGACTGAAACACTCGGGACCAGAGACAATGGTCCTGCTTCCACTCGGACGGTCCACGTCGTGGCCATCGCGGTGGGCCCGGCCCCTGTCGACCCTCCTCTGGGCGATATGCCCCCTCGCGTCGGGCCTTGGATCATACTTGTCACCGACCGAACGCCGATCATCATGATGTCGGGGCCCGTAGGGCCCACCCCGCGGAGGGGTGCGTGAACGGCGACGATCTTCGGGATTCATGGAACGGCTGACTCCCCTGTGTCGCTGATGAGAACCGGGGCTGTGAACTGACCGATGTGTGTTCGCGCGAACAGAACTATTGTGGATCCTGTTGTGCGACTCGGAGACCGCCGAATTTTGCTGCTGTGCCGTGTGCAGTAGGGCACGGATCTGCTCGATCCCTCTGCCAACCTCTGAATCAGTCGGCTGGAGGGAATCGGCTATCTTGGCGGCGGCAGCCAGGTTGAGGACGGGTGTGCGGAACACCTCCACGTTGCTCTGACGAGTGCGCCGACTGGCAGAACGGCGAGGCTGACGGCGAGCGCGGGAGGTTTCGCCGACCTCGTGCTCGTTCCGGCCGGTTTGGCGGGGACTTTCATGGGAGCTGGCCATGTGCACTTCGGCTGCAAGCCCGCGACCCACGTACTCGGAAGGAAACTCAGTCAAAACTGAGTCCGAACGCTGGGACGGCGGCGCTACTACAACCGACTTGAGGACCGCCACTTGTGAAGACGCGCTCTGCCGCCCCTGGGCGTGTTGCACCCAATGCTGGAGCCGCGGACGGCGAGACCGCTAGTTGCGGCGCGCGACAGGGGCGAAGGTCGACACCGGGGCCGACTGCTGGAGAAGAAGGACGTCGGGGGCGCCGGCACGGAAGTGCGTAGCCCCGCGACTGGGGAGCGCCTCGATGTCGAGAGGAGCATCCCGAAGTCATGCCGAATCGTCCACGATGAAGGAGAGAGCGTCGAAGAGGATCTCGCGACCCATGCTCAAATCTCCACCGGACGACATGACAAAAAGATGTAGTCGCAAAACTCGCCGAAAAGTCGCTTAGACGCCTGCCCCAAGGTGGGTGCCAACTGTCGTGGGTATAAGACTGACAGTAGATGTGTAGGGTATGAAAGGATGGGCAGAGCCTTAGCTACGGCGAGGTTGTATGAGTTCAGGCCCCTCTACGGTGGAGGTAAAAGCCCTACGTCTCAGTGCTCTTGGAGCTTGATGTCGAGTGTAATATAGATTACAATGAATTGCTCACCCCTGCACCAGTGGGGAAGGGCGGCTTATATAGAGTGCGCTGCCCTTCACAACAGTTCGGTGCACAGGGGTGGAGTAGTGGCGAATAAATGCCTATGTTACAGGTAACGTATGTCTTAAATGCTAATAAAGGTACATGGAAACGTATGACCCTTGCCCTCCAGGGGGGTTACGATGTACAGAGTGGAATCCAGTCGGTAAGTTTGATACGCTCCGAATGCTCATCTTCGACTGGATGATGGAGGAATCGTCACCGACTGGATTATGGGAAGTCCTTAATTCAGTCGGAACTGACTAAGGGCCTTATCCTTTATGAAGGGTAGTCCTTGGGTAGGACCCATAGGGCAGGCCTATGACCCTACCCTAGGACTATAACCCCATCAGCAACTCATGTGGGTCTCATACCCTTCTACCTCGATGCACTATCTATCACAACACGTGATAGCCCTCTAGTAAAGGGATCTGCCAGATTCTTAGCCGTTTGGATGTAAGCCAACGCTATCACTCCGGAGTTTCTCAAACGTCTGACAGACTTCAATCTCAGTCTTATATGTTTGTTGGACTTCATATTGTCCTTTGAACTCTTCACTTTGACAATAAATGTATGATTGTCGCAGTTCATAAGGATAGCCGGAACCGGCTTCTCAAGCACAGGTAAGTCCATCAAAAGATCTCGAAGAAACTCTGCTTCGACACCAGATGTGTCTAATGCTGTTAATTCTGCTTCCATTGTCGATCTCATTAAGATTGTTTGCTTGCAAGACTTCCAGGAAATAGCACCACCTCCAACGGTAAATATATACCCAGTAGTGGCTTTCATCTCATCAGCATCAGAGATCCAATTCGCATCACTATACCCTTCAAGTACCGATGGGTATCCCATATATTGAAGTCCATGGTTGACAGTACCTTTCAGGTAGCGCATAATTCTTTCAATAGCACGCCAATGAACATCGCCCGGGTTTGCAACAAACCAGCTAAGTTTGCTCACAGCAAACGTGATGTCAGACCTCGTTGCGCTAGCTAAGTACATAAGCGAACCGATAATTTGAGAGAATCTCAATTGATCTGTATATGTGCCTTTAAACTTTCGAATAAGCACACTAGGGTCATATGGTGTTTGAGAAATTTTGCAGTCCGAAAATCCAAAGCGACTCAAAATCTTCTCAACATAGTGGGATTGCAGAAGTGTAATCACGCCCTCATCATCTCTTAAGAGCTTGATGTTCAAGATAACATCAGCCACCCCAAGGCCCTTCATCTCAAAGTTTTGAGACAGAAAAGACTTAACCTCCTCAATCACTTTGAGGTTGGTTCCAAATATCAGTATCTCATCAACATACGAGCACAATATAACTCCTTCGCCCCCACCATGGGGATAGTATACACATTTGTCAGCTTCATTAAATAACGAAGCCAACAGATGTCAGAGTTGTATTAAACTTCTCATGCCATTGCTTAGGTGCTTGTCTAAGACCATATAAAGATTTCAGCAACTTACACACCTTTCCTTCCTGACCTTCTATCACAAAGCCATCTGGCTATTGCATGTAGATTTCCTCATTTAGCTCTCCATTCAGGAAAGACGTCTTAACGTCCATTTGATGAACGAGAAGACCATGCGAGGCCGCCAATGAGAGTAGTACTCGAATGGTGGTCAGTCTAGCCACGGGTGAATAAGTATCAAAGAAATATTCTTCTTCTTTCTGGGTATAGCCCTTGGCCACAAGCCTAGCCTTGTACTTTTCAATCGTACCATCGGGCCTAAGCTTCTTTTTGAACACCCACTTGCATCCCAATGGTTTGCAACCATAGGGTCGATCAGTAATTTCCCATGTCCCATTAGCCATGTAGGAATCCATCTCGCTACGGACCGCAGCTTTCCAGTAATCAGCATCTGGAGAAGCATACGCTTCTGAAATAGAAGTGGGATTATCATCCATGAGGTATACGAGGAAATCATCACCAAAGGTCTTTGCAGTCCTTTGTCTCTTGCCCCTACCAAGGGTTTCCTCGTCATCCTCCTCAGGATTATCATCATGTGTTTGTTCATAATATTCCATAGGAATGGCAGGCTCAGGAGTTTCCTCAGATTCCTGTCTAGAAGTGTTTTGCATATCTCTCATGGGAAAAATATCCTCAAAGAATGTAGCATCCCTCGACTCCATAATTGTACCGACCTTCACGTCAGGTACCTCAGATTTCACTACTATAAATCTATAGCCTACGCTATTCTTAGCGTATCCCAAATTAACGCAGTCCACGGTCTTTAGTCCAAGCTTACGCTTCTTGGGGATTGGCACATTGACTTTCGCCAAGCACCCCCAGGTACGTAAGTATGAGAGCGTCGCCCTTCTCTTCGACCACTCCTCATAGGGACTGACCTCATTATCTTTTGTAGGAACCTTATTCAGGACATGACATGCGGTCAATCACTACTGGAAAAACATAATTTGCCGACAGCTTTCAGCTTTGTCGTCAGCAATTTCACGGGGCTGACGGCAAAGAGACTTTGCCCTCAGCCAAAATAAATGTGGATGGCATAGGAGAGGCTGACGGCATAGATACTCTATGCCGTCCGCTTTATCTAAGCCGTTAGCCAGCTGACGGCAAAGGACAAAAACACTGTCGGCATAGGGAGGCTGACGACATAGGGGGCTAACCCGGTTGCATGTTCGACCAGTGCTTAACGGGGCCGTCTTTGCCGACAGCCAGCTGAGGGCAAAGACTAATGGTTGTCTTTGCCGACAACTGGCTAAGGGCAAAGACTAACGCCTGCCATGTGCCTTATCCAGCCACCCCTGGTCGAGAGCATCTCCCCGTGCCCACCTTTCTCTCGCGACCTCACCGCTAGGGTTCCCCACCGCCGCCAACCTCCTCGGTCGCCGCCGCCGGCCTCCTAGGTCGCTGCTGCTGCCCTACCGGTGGTTGCCGCCCTCACCTGTCGTCGTCGCCGTTGGTCTCCGCTGCGTTCCCGCCCCACCGTGAGCGAGGAGACCGACCGGTTCGCGCCTCCCCGCCGGTCTCCATCCGCCGCCGCCCCTTCCCGTTCATTCAGACGGCAAGCTCATCTGCGACCACGAGTACACATCTCCTACAGCTCGAGGCACACATCTCCTACGGTCATCCGCCGACCGTGCTCTTCTTGCTCAGAGGCACACATCTCCTACAGCTCCATTACTCCGGTCCGGCAAGGTATAAGCTTTTCTATGCTTCACATCTATAAATTTATTTGTGCTGTTAAACTTTATTCCAGTCTGCATTTTATTTGTGTTGTTAAACTTTATTTACAAATTCAGTTTATAGTGATACACTTGCATAGTACAGTCTCTGCATTTCTTATACTGTTCAATGTTGTTTATAAATACAGCTTGAACTGATAAACTTGCACATCCATCTGATCAAACCACGAGTACAAAACATACTTTAGCTACCATTCTTGTATAAGAAAACAAATGCAGCACAAGCAGGTCAGGAGCATCTGCACCTGCTCGCAGTCAATATGTCACCATCTTTGGGAGCATCAGGCTCACTTTAACATAGGATCAGAAGAACAAGTAGGAAGAGTGGAGGAGAGGGACACGGAAGGGAGAGTGACATGGAGGATGAACATGGTCGCAAGACACAATGAGAGAACCATCGCTTCAATCGCAGGGAAGCAGGGCACAAATTCAAGACCATAACCCAATGCTACCAAATTTTTAACAAGTCCATATCTTCCTGAACCTGAAGTAAAACATGAAAATGCAGAACTATATAAGCAGCCTAGGATTTGCATAATAGAATAAATATTCCATGAACAATTAAATAGGGTACGTAGTACCTTCTTCACGAAAATTCATCCATCAATTGTTTTCCAGCCACCTTCTGAGCTTTTTTACTTGCATCCGTGTGCGGGCATCGGAATATTTAGAGCACTCTATTTCAAACTTGAATAATAAGTTATTAATAATAGATGTTAGTATTAGTTAGCTTAATTACCGCGAGTGCGTATTTGTGTTGATTGAGTGCATTTAAATGTGCAGTAGCTTCTCCGCGAGGGATTGGTTTTCGACGACCTCCCCTGCATTCGAAAGTGAGCACATTTGTTAACTCCTCCTCCACCCCCTTTATTTTGCTCTGTTCCAGCCTTCGTGCTGATGACACTATCTAGCTAGGTATTTTTAGTATTAAAATGCAAAGGTGTTGCGTAACCAATATGCGTCTCCCGTTCGAAAGGGTTCCTGTCATAAATATGCATGCATTTGCATATTTATAACGGTGATTCTTTCGAATTGTCCAACGTTATCCATGGACAGCCCGGGTATGTGTAGATTGGGTCGTTTCCCACGCTTTGCTCCGGATCCCATGCAGAGTTTCGATAGCTCCTCCTTGTTGTTCTCCGGGTACACATCCTCTCGGTTAGTTGCCGAGACGTGTACCAGGAGAACAGCGGGGAGGTGCTGCCGAAATTTTGCGTTGGGTCGGGAGCAGAGCATGGGGAAATGACCCAATCTACACATACTCGGGTGGGATTAGGACCCATCTTTACCTAGTAGCTGGTAGGTGTGCATGCCGTGCATCCCAATGTATTAACCATGATTAAAAAATGGCCATAATTAATTTAACATACTTGATGAATTGATAATTTATATTGTTTTATATGTGGATACTATGTAGCTAGCTTGCCAGAATGACTGATCGTGAATGGATGTACACCGGTCACCATAGTCAGAGAGATATGACCGATGAATGGTTGAGCAAAACCTATGAATTCGTGGAAACGGCGTTTTCTAAAGGCTAGCCAAAAACATGGTGCCCCTGCACTAAGTGCAAGAATTATTCGCGAGAGACAAAGGATGTAATGGGTAAACACCTGCAGATGCGTGGTTTTACTCCCGGCTATACCTTGTGGACATTTCATGGTGAGTCGGCCCAACGTAACAGAGACGAGGTGTTGCATCGGCGCACCGATGATTATGGTACAAGGATTGAAGACATGGTGAATGACTTTGATGATGCTCAGAACAAGGAAGAAGCGATGGAGGAATCCGCGAAAGCCTTCTATGCCATGTTGGAGTCTTCAAAACGTCCTCTTCACGAGCACACTAAGATTTCTCAGCTAGATGCCATCGCACAAGTAATGGCTCTGAAAGCCCAGTTCAACATTGGCAGAGACCTGTTTGACTCAGTGATGTCCCTATTTGGGCGCTTTCTACCAGAAGGTCATATTATGCCTTCAAACCTATATGAGTCAGACAAAATCCTTAGTGCACTCAAGATGTCGTATGAGCAGATACATGCTTGTGAGAAGGGATGTGCCTTATTTAGGAAAGAGTGTGCGGATGAAACATATTGTCCATTTTGCAAGTCCTCCAGATATGTTGAGGTAGAAAACGGTGAAGGTGAGAAGAAGCAGAGCAAAGTCCCCGTGAGTGTCCTACGGTATCTGTTGATCCTACCAAGACTTCAACGACTTTACATGCTCGAAGAAATAGCAAAACAGATGACATGGCACAAACATGGAATTAGGAAAGAATTAGATGAACACGGAGTTCCGATGTTGGTACACCCTTCAGATGGTGACGCATGGAAGGCATTCGATAGTATACATAAGGAAAAAGCTAAAGAACCAAGGAATTGTCGAATCGCCATCAGCCTCGATGTGTTCAATCCTTTTGGTATGACGGCTACCCAATATAGTTGTTGGCCTGTATTTGTCATTCCCCTCAATCTTCCACCATCATCCATTATGCAAAGAAAGCACATATTTCTGACGTTGATAGTTCCAGGGCCAAAATACCCGGGGAAGAATATGAGTGTGTACATGCAACCGCTGATGGATGACTTGAAAGAAGCTTGGGTGAATGGGGTCAACACATACGACGCAGCTAAGAAAGAGAACTTTCAAATGTATGTTCGGTACCAATACTCGTTGCATGATCTGCCAGCATTTGCGCTTTTCGTTGCCTGGTGTGTGCATGGAAGGTTCCCATGCCCACAATGCAAGGCAGCTCTTAAGTTTCATTGGTTGCCGGCGGGTGGGAAGTATTCCTGCTTTGACTTGCATAGACAGTTCTTGCCTATGGACCATCCATTCAGAAAAGACAAGAAGAATTTCATGAAAGGTAAAGTTGTCAAACACTCAGCACCACCTGCGTTGATGGGGGCACAAATTAATGAATAGTTAAAATCTATGGAGCCTGGTCCAAACCGTCCAGGGTATTTCTTGGGTTATAATGAGGAACACGCCTGGACCCACAAGCCATGCATCTGGGATCTCCCCTACTTCGAAGACCTCTTACTTCCACACAACATTGACATGATGCACACTGAAAAGAATATCGCCGAGGCCCTTCTTGGCACATTTTTCGGCACTGATAAGGGCAAAGATAATACAAAGGCTAGAGTTGACCAGGAGACTCTGTGTGATAGGCCATCACTAAACATGCGAGAACCGAAAGGAAGAAAAAATTGGTCCAAACCACCTGCCTGGTACAATCTTGAGAAGGGAGCAATAAGGGAAATCCTCTTGTGGGTGCAAAAAAAGTTGTTGTTCCCCGATGGGTATGCTGCGAATCTAGCGAGGGGAGCGAGCATTGAAAAAATGAAAAAATTTGGGCTCAAGAGTCATGATTGGCACATATGGCTTGAGCGGATAATGCCGGTGATGTTGCGTGGCTATATCCCCGAGGCTGAATGGCTAGTATTGGCCGAGTTGAGCTATTTCGTCTGTGTTCTTTGTGCTAAAGAGTTGTGGCGTGCCTTGATAGATGACATGGAAGAGTTGGCGCCTGAGTTGCTCTGCAAGTTAGAGAAGATTTTTCCACCGGGCTTCTTTAATCCGATGCAACACATGATTTTGCATCTCCCAACCGAGGCAAGATTGGGTGGCCCTGTGCAAAATCGTTGGTGCTACACAACTGAAAGAATGCAGAAGACACTTCGAGGAAAATGTAAAAATAAACATAGAATTGAAGCATCGATGGCCGAGGCGTTCATTACCGAGGAGGCGGCAAACTTCGTAACCGCACACTATGATGCCACTATGCACAGCTTGCATAATCCAAAGCCTCGGTACAATCTCGGCGACCCCAAACGACGTGAATCTAATCTCAGCCTTTTCAAAGGGAAGCTCGCACCTTCTGGTGTGGGAAAACCAAAGTTGTTGTGCGTCGAGGAGTGACGCACACTAACGATGTATATATTGAACAATTTAACAGAAGTTCGGCCATACATCGAGTAAGTGCTCTGTACATTGTTTCGCAACTTTTAACAACTTTTGTGTCTAACAACTATTATTAATTGATACAGTCGATACGTCGAACAATTCTCGAATGGTGTTGCAATCGAAAAAGAATCCATTCTCGAGTATGAACTTCTTGAAAAGACAGGAGGCGGCTATCCCGGTTTCATCTCTTGGTTCAAAAAAACGGTACCTCCCTTATATATAATAAGTGATTTCCTTTGTTGCTATTACTCATGAGTAACACACCAAACTCTATCTTTTCTTAACTTCTAGGCTAATTCAGATGAGCAAGTCGACAATGAATTGAGACAAATAGCTAATGGTTTTGACTTTAAGGTCCGTACATTTCAGAAGTACGACATCAACGGGTATCGCTTTCGTACTGCTAGCAAAGAGCTTTCAATGCCCGGTCGAAAAACAAACAATTCCGGTGTCTCTGCTATAGGCAAGGGAGGTCTCGAGTATTATGGAAGACTTGAAGAAGTCTACGAACTTCATTATTATGGTGAAAATCCTCCGAACGTTTTTGTGTTCAAATGTCATTGGTTCGATCCTACTAAGACAAGACGGACTCATGAACATCTTGGGATTGTCGAAATTCGACAAGACAGGCAGTTAAGCGGTGCCGATGTCTATATTGTGGCTCAACAGGCCACCCAAGTTTTCTATCTGCCATACTGTCGTCAAAGTGTTAAGAACCTAGAAGGTTGGTATGTCGTGTTCGATGTGCCGCCACATCTTAGACCACCTCCCCAAAATGAAGACGATTATGAACCTCAAATTGACCCAATAACATATGATGGAGAATTCTTCCAAGAATCACGTGGTGTCAGACGTCATACCCGAAACTGCTCTACGTCCACCCTGAACACGGAGGAACAAGACTCACGTGATGATGAGGAAGAAGTGGAAGTAGAATAAGTTACCAATGCAGATGAGCTATCAATGCTTGATCGGTTACAAAAAGGCCTTCCACATGATGTCCCTGAACCCGATGACGATATCAGTCATGACGACACGTGTGATACTGATGATGATTTTGCTTCAATTGACCATGGAGAAGAGACAGATGATCCAGACTATTAGTACTTTGTATGCATCCAAACATTGTTGTTCAATTATTCAATTATTAGTTGAATTATTCATGTATTTGTTATTGTTCATTTAATTATTGTCCTTGAATTTGTACTAATTATTTAACTATTATTGTTACAGGTGGTGAGACATGGCAGGCGGGGATAAGTTGAGGATAGCACCTGGGAAGCTACGGAGAACTTTGTTGCAGAGCTTTGCCGAGGAGCCCCGTGGGAGAGGCGTAGGAAAGAAGAGAGGTAGAGGATGTGGTCGTGGGAGAGGGAGGCTGCATGATAGGAGCCAGTCGCCACCACCCTCGGCTACTTCTGTCTCAGCCACTTCACCCTTGCAGACGAGGGTGTCACCGATGCGGGATCCTCCCGTCCAGGAGTAGACACCGATGCAGGGGGCTGAGGCGGAGGCTGAGGCGGAGGGTGCTGAGGCGGAGGCTGAGGCGGAGGGGGCTGAGGCAGAGGCTGAGGGGGCTGCCAGCAAGTCGGTCTACCAACGTGGTATGACACGAGTTCTAGACCGATTGGAGTTGCAGCATAGGGCGTTCATTAAGCCAGATGGCGAGAAGTAAGTTGATATATATTGTGTACCTTATATCATTATATTTCACCAAGTAGATAATGTCTTTGCCTTATCATTATGTAGGGGGTGGGATTACCCGCAGAATACCCAGAATCCAAACTGCCTCCTTGGTGCTTTACTTAGGGAGCACTTCCCCGGGATAGTGCAGTTGCCCGATGAGGGTATGGTTCCCGAGCCAGGACTCAAGTGGGAGCACTACCAAGCCGCTCTGCTCCTGGAAAACACAGATGTCAATGGTGTTATTTGCGTGAGTGTGGCCGACAAGGTGTTGGCTGATTTTTGGGTAACTATTATTTTACCCAATAAAAAGTATACAATGTTATATATTGTTATTTCCTTCCAAATCATTTCACTATTCATCTGTGCATCTATTTGGCATAATTGCAGAGTTACTTTAGGGTCGAGGAGGGGACGGAGGAGGCGGCCAAGAAGAACCTCGTGAAAGAGTGCAAGAGTTTATTGAATAACACGAGGCACGAGCTGCGTGTTCAGGCTGTTCGAGATTGGTACGCCAAGCAAGGGGAGCCGAAGACAAAGACTGAATGTCGAAAGATTTTCCTTGATAAGACCGAGTACATGGAGGTATGTACATTCCAAAGATCAATTCTTAGGGCTAGTTAGGTCTATTTAGTTATAATACTTAGTTTCATTCTTCATTAACTTACATTCATAGGTGCCCCCGAGATGGTTGGCCGATAAGATGGATTGTTCGGAGATGATAGCGGACAGGTGGTGCACAGAGGCTTGGTTGAGCACCCACACTATGGCCAAGGACCGTCGTGCCCAATTGGTTGGTGTGCCACACCACCAAGGCAATGCCAACATCAAGCAATACGCCAAAAAATTGGGTATGTGTGCCTTGTTTTGTTTCATCAATAATTCGTTCGTTCATGATTTTTGTTGTACTAATTCTTTGTCTTTTCGTGTAGGCCAAACACAATAACCAGCCCGAGCCTGAGGGATACGTCGCGTTTAGCATGGCCCATAAGGGCTCGTACAAGACGGCGAAGGCATATTCTGAGGGGCACGGGTCGTCGGCGTACACAAGCATGTCCGCCTACAACAAGATGACGTCTTATTCTGAGGTGGTCAAACAGCTGCGCGGGCCTGACTTTGACCCGAGCCAGAATCCTATCGATCCAGAGGCGTTAATGATCTCTGGTGGCGGTAAGAGTCATGGCACACTGGCCATGTGTGATGGCTTCGTCCCTATCACTGAGACTCTATCTCAGATCAAGTCGAGGCAAACGAGCTCCGCTCGTGTAATACGGCAACGCGCGAGGCCAGTTGATCTTGCCATCGAGGTTAGTTTTCTTCATTATTTCTTTCGTTCTTTTGTCCCTGGATGGATGATGAAAATTACTTTTGAGGAGTGGTTGCAGGCCGCACTTATGAAGGAGAGGGAGGCCACCAGGCTCTTGTTGGAGGAGAGGGACCGGAATACGCAGAGGTTGCTTGACGAGGAGAGGGCACGCAATAATGCCCATGCGAAGGCCATGCACGACTTCGTTGCGGTAAGTCAGTTGTGTGAGAAGAAAGGCTATGTGTGAGACGCAACAAGGCTATTTCTTTCACTCCTTGAAAACTAATTTGCAGGCTATGTGTGAGAAGCAAGGTTTTCCGCGCCCTCCGCCGATGCCTTCTCCGGTGGGAACGGTGAGTTCCCTTTCAATGACCAACCTTGCACGGTCTTATACCATTGTTTGTCGCCGTGCTAACCACATATTTTAACTCTTGCCTTGTTGCAGCATCATTCCAGAGTTGAATCCCACGATCCCTTTACTTCTCCTGGTGAGAGCCCTAGCAACCTAGCGACCAACGGAGATGCAACTTCTCCTCCGTTTCTTGGCATTCGGTAAGTTACTCCTCTCCTTCTTATTCTTCTTATTGTTTAGATCAACTTAGATTATGCCAGGCTTTAGTTAGATTAGTAAATTCTAGTTGATATTAGCCATGGTTTAGTTAGCTTAGTAAATTCTAGTTGATATTAGAGCTCAAAAATGACATAATTAGTTTAGGAAGTTTTAAAAGAAACCAGAAGAGAAGAACAAACAAGAGATGAAGAAATAAGAGAAGAAGAAAGAGGAGAAAAAGATAACTTCTCTTCTTTCTTTTTCTCTATCTTCTTCTTCTTCTTCTTCCACTTCTTCTTCTTGTTCTTCTTCCACTTCTTCTTCTAATTGCTTAGCTTAATTTAGATAACTTCTTGCTTATTGTATTCTTCTTCTAACTTCTTTCTCATTATGCAGATTTTGATAAAGCAGCATGGCATATGGATGGATGCTCAAGGGACTTTGTAATGCACTTATGTAGTCTTAGATGAACTTTGTAATGCAATTGTATTTGTGGATGCACTTGTGATGATTTGTAATACTTTGTGATCTTTTTTGCACTTTAATTACATATATTCATGTTGTTTGCACTTGTGTTGTGTTGTTTGCACTTTGTGATGCACTTGTGGTGCTGTTTAGGGGCTGGGCAAATATATATATGTTGCTGTTTGTATCTATGTTTTGCAAATGCAGGGAATTAACAGAAAACAAATATGAAAAAAAAGCAGAGAGGGTCTTTGCCTACAGCTTACTCACGGCAAAGGCTTTGCCGTCGGTGGACTGACGGCAAAAAAGACACGTGGCGCCAGCCTATGTATCCTGGCAACTGTGGGAATACCAAATTTTCCCAGATTTTCGGCTTTGCCGTCAGCTGTGCTCCAGCTATCAGCAAAGAGGCGACCAAGAGGACCCAGGGGTTTTGGCTTTGCCGTCAGCTTTGCTACGGCTGTGGGCAAAGAGGGGACCTAGGGGACCTAGGGATTTCGGCTTTGCCGTCAGCTTTGCTACGGCTGTGGGCAAAGCCTGCCGTTAACCTTCTAACGGAGCTCGGCCTGCGCCGTTGCCGCCACTGCTCTTTGCCGTCAGCCCGTGCCACAAAGCTGATGGCAAAGTCTTTGTCGTCGGTCGACCTTCAGCTGACGGCAAAGAAGGTGATTGCCAATAAAATCTTGGCCGGTACCTTTACCGACAGCACACTGACGGCAAAGCATTTGCCATCAGTTAAGTTGTCCTTTGCCGTCAGCTCTGGCTGTCGGCAAACCAGCAGATTCCAGTAGTGCATATAGCCTCCCCCCACCATGCCTTGGATAAACCCGATGTATCTAACATGGCGTTAACCAAATCAGTTAGAGTACGGTTTTTCCGCTCGGCAACCCCGTTTTACTCGGGTGAATAGGGAGGCGTCCTCTCATGAATAATGTCGTGTTCCGCACAAAAAGAATCAAATTCGTTTGATAATTACTCTCCACCGCGATCAGACCGAACTCGTTTAATTTTCTTTTCAAGTTGATTCTCAACTTCTGCCTTATGGATTTTAAAGTAGTGTAGAGCCTCATCTTTAGTATTTAACAAATACACATAGCAATATCTAGTGGAATCATCTATCAATGTCATGAAATATTTCTTTCCACCTTTAGTCAACACACCATTCATCTCACAAAGATGAGAATGTATGAGTTCTAATGGTGCCAAGTGTCTCTCCTCTGCAGCCTTGTGAGGCTTGCGAGGTTGCTTTGCTTGCACACACGAATGGCACTTAGAACCTTTGGCTAAAGTGTAACTCGGGATTAAATTCAGTTTTGCTAGCCACGACATAACACCGAAACTTATGTGACAAAGACGTGAATGCCAAACTTTAGATTCATTAACACTCGAATGAATATTGTTCACGACTTTATTACAAAAATATGCAAGGGAAAGGCGGAACAAACCTCCGCATTCATAACCTTTACCAACAAAAAGTCCATATTTCATAACTACTACTTTATTAGACTCGAATACCAACTTAAACCCTTATCTACACATAAGGGAGCCACTAACGAGGTTCTTCTTGATGGCGGGGACATGCTGCACGTTCTTCAGCTACACGATTCTTCCCGAAGTAAACTTCAAATCGACCGTGCCAACACTAAGAACTGAAGCACTCGCGCCATTCCCCATCAATATGGACCCGCGACCTGTGGCCTGATAAGAAGAGAACAATGAGATGTCAGCACACACATGAATATTTGCACCCGTGTCCACCCACCAATCGGTGGACTGACAAACAGAAAATACAGTAAATAAATTACCGTACCCAGATGCACCACATTCATTGTTGCCCACAATCATATTGGTAGACTTGGGGTCCTACGCCAGCTTCTTATACTTGTTTGGGCACTTGTTCGCCCAATGTTCATCTGAACCACAAGTAAAGCAGCCCTCTCCCTTATTATTCTTCTCGAAGGTCTTCTTTCCCTTCTTCTTGAAGTCGGTATTCTATTGGACAGAATTCTTTCCCTTGGGCTTGTGGGAATTAAAGTTCCTCTGATGTACCATATTGGCAACAGAAGAGCTTTCGACCGCTTTCCATTGGAGTCCTTTGCTCTCGAATTCTGCTCAACACTCAGATGGTCGATGATGTCCTCTATTGAGAACTCACGCCTCTGATGTTTCAGAGTAGTAGCAAAGTTCCTCCAGGAATTAGGGAGCTTAGCAATTATACAGCCCGCGAAAAACTTGCCCGGTAGATTGCACTTAAGAACCTCAAGTTCTTTAGCTATGCATATTATCTCATGAGCCTGTTCCAATACAGAACGGTTGTCAACCATTTTGTAATCGTGGAACTGCTCCATAACATACATCTCACTCCCAGCATCAGTGGCCCCAAATTAAGATTCGAGCGCCTCCCACAGCTCTTTGGCAACATGCATATGTAAATATGCATCAACCAGCTTATCTCCAATCACGCTGATAACTACTCCAAGGAATGAAATGGTGGCCTCCGCAAACATCTTCTCCTGTTCAGGAGAGATTGTTCCCGTGGGAATGACACCGGCTACCCAAAACACGTTCATAGCCGTGAGCCATAAGGTGGTTCTCGTTTGGCAACGCTTGAAATAAGTACCGGTAAACTTATCCGATTTCAGTGCGGCAGCAAAACCATTACTCAAAAAATTCCTACACATATTAGGTTTTTGGATTGTTGAGTAAATAGGCAATTTTCCGAATATATTAATCCACGAGATAATAACTAGCATGACATTGACTAGTAATAACATACTGATCATGAACTAATCTAGGACATACTACGCATATAGTTGATACATTTATGCTTGCAAGTAGTACTGCTAGGATTGAAATGAACAGGAGTGGGATAAACGAGTTATACCCTCCAGTAGGCCAGTTGGCCGTAGTAGCAGTGTTGGCGGCGGACGCAGCCGTAGCAGCAGCATCCTCTGTCCTCTTCTTCTCAGCTTCGAGGGCGAGACGATCGGCCTCAGATGGTTCAGCCATGGCGACGACGAGGACGTGGACGAAGCAGACGAACGAAGGCAAGCAGTCGCGTAATCGCTCCCCAAAAACCTAATCTCCCCTCTCCCGTACAGGAACCGGAGAGGAGGGGTTTCGGAGGCCTTCTCTCCCGTCGACCGTGTACGCGGTGAACGGGACAGAGTCGCCGGCGGCAGCAGCAGCAAAAGGAACGAGCGCGTGAGGCAGATGCAATCTGATTCTCGTAACGGCTAGGGTTGGCATTAGCCCTGGTTATATAGGCGGCCGGGTGGAGAGACGTGGGCTGAACCCATGTCCGAGTCGGTAACAGCCCACGATCCGACGTCTCAGAACGTGGCGCATCTGTTACGTATTCTCCGTTCCTAACCGGCAAAAATAAGCGCGTAGGTATGAGCCCGGCTCATTCCCATGGCAAGGCGTGGCGTGGCGAGGCGGGTGGCGGAGGAGGAGTGCACTAGGGCATCTTCTCTTCTCACTCTCCAATAGCATGTAGAAGAGAGACCCTTATAAAGGGGTCCAACTTCTTCTTCATTAGCGGGGTGGGACTAAACTTCCCACCACCACCTTGTCATGCCACCACCTACATGGCCCCTTGGATATATCTGGAATTCTCTTATGGGCCTAAGGCCCACTACTAATTTCAACAGCGTGTTGAATGAATATTTCATACGCTTAATGACAAAGTTTTCATCCTCTCCTCAAGTTTGCTAAACACACTTTTATTTAGGGTCAGTTATTATCTTGACGGATAGATTCAAATGAGTGGGACGAATGCGAGGCTCTAATTGTTTCAGTTTGTCCTGTGTATATTAGGTGGGGTGAACTTAACGATGAATTTGTTTGCTTGTTTAATAGTATGCAGATTATTGGGTTATGTATGCTAGTGACCGAATGTTGTTCGGAGTATCGAATGAGATTTCGGACATAACAAGGAGCTCTCCAATAGTCCGGAGATAAATAGTTATACATGGAAAGTTATTTTCAGGGTTCCTGAAAAAGTTCTAGTTTTTTGGGTATTGTACCGGGAAGCTTCGAAAAGGTTCTGAAAAGGGAACCGTTTCCCTTCGGCGCGCTGGCGGAAGCAACGTGTTGGTCGCTTGCTACCCACGCGCCTCGCACGCGACCCGCGCGTATGGCCATGCAACATTTTCCCCTGTGGTGATCGTTTAAATTTGCTACAGTCGATGTCGAAATTTGCTACATTTGTCCACTAAAAAAACTGCATATACGTTTGGTTGCAACCTCAGTTCGTCAGATTTTTTGCTACAACCGGTGTTTTTTTTTGCTACAACCGTGTTAATTTTTGCTACAAGCGGTATCAATTTTTGTTGCAACCGTTCACTAAAAAAGTTTCATACACGTTCGTCAGAGTTGCAATACGAGTTCACCGGATTGTTTTGCTACAACCCTTTTTTGTTTTGCTACCACGCATCATGAGCTTCGTTTTTTTGTTACGACCATGTTGATATTTTGTTTGCTACAACTATATTTTTGTTGCAACCGTGGATTAAAATTGATTCATCCTGGTTGAAATTTGTTGCATCGAGAAATTTTGATGCATGGAGATCTAATGGTGCGGCCCGCGTGCAGTTGGCGGATCGGGCGGCCCACGCGCGGCCGACCGAAAGTTTTGACTGGGGCGCCGGCGCATAGCACTGCCTTTCCAGAAACTTTCGGAAGAGTTTGGAAGTCTACCAAGGGTTCCACCATGTCCCAAGGGATAACACAGACTCGGAGGAGATGCCCTAGCCTTATTGGGCCATGCGCACAAGTCCATCAAGGCCCATGCGGCTAGGAAAAGTGGAAAGTTCACACGTGTATGGAAAGGAGGGAATTGCACTAAGAATTTAACTCGTCCCCCTTGGTGCGCCCCTAGGGCTTGGAGGGCTGACCACCATGCCCCTTCACCTATATATAGAGGGAAGGGGCGCCCCCAAGAGGACACACCAGCCACTTAGCGTCTCCCTCTCTCTCGTTGCTTCGTTGCTCCTCCCTCCTCGTTTTAGTAGCGCTTGGCGAAGCCCTGCTGGACTAGATCCACCACCACCTCCACCACCATGTCATGCTGCCAGAGAACCTATCTACTGCTTCGCCCTCGCTCACTAGATCGAGGAGGCGGAGACACCATCGAGTTGCACGTGTGTTGAATGTGAAGGTACGTCCGTTTGGCTCTTAATTGGGACGGACCATGATACGTCCATTTTGCATCATGCTTTCATGTTGATATTTATTGCTTTATGGGCTGTTATATTACTTTGTGGTACCATATTTATGCCTTTTCTCTCTTATTTTGCAAGGTTTATTTGAAGAGGGAGAATTCAGGCAGCTGGAATTCTAAACTGGAAAAGGAGCAAATCTTAGTCCACTATTCTGCACAACTCCAAATGCCCTGAAAATTTACGTGGAATTTTTTGGGATTATATAAAAAATATTGGGCGAAAGAAGTACCAGAGGGGAGCTACCAGGGCGCCACAAGCCCTTCCACCGCCACCCCCCTGGTGGCGGCTAGCAAGCTTGTGGGCTCCCTGACGGCCCACTAGCCCCCCTCTTTTGCTATATGAAGGGTTTCGTTCCAGAAAAAATCAATCGGGAGATTTTTCGTGGTTTCGCCGCCGCCATGAGGCGGAACTTGAGCAGATCCAATCTAGAGCACCGGCAGGACGATCCTGCCGGGGAAACTTCCCTCCCGGAGGGGGAAATTGTCGCCATCGTCATCACCAACACTCCTCTCGTCGGAGGGGAGGCATCTTCATCAACATCTTCATCAGCACCATCTCCTCTCCAATCCCTAGTTCATCTCTTGTAACCAATCTCCGTCTCACGACTCCGATTGGTACTTGTAAGGTTACTAATAATGTTGATTACTATTTGTAGTTGATGCTAGTTGGATTACATGGTGGAAGAGTTTATGTTCAGATCCTTGATGCTATTAATTACACCTCTGATCATGATTATGATTATTCTTTGTGAGTAGTTACTTTTGTTCCTGAGGACATGGGATAAGTCATGTTAATAATAGTCATGTGAATTTGATATCGGTTCGGTATTTTGATATGATGTATGTTGTTTTTCCTCTAGTGGTGTTATGTGAATGTCGACTACATAACACTTCACCATATTTGGGCCTAGAGTAAGGCATTGGGGAGTAGTAAGTAGATGATGGGTTCCTGGAGTGACAGAAGCTTAAACCCCAGTCTATGTGTTCCTTCGTAAGGGGCTGATTTGGATCCACTAGTTTAATGCTATGGTTAGACGTTGTCTTAATTCTACTTTCGTAGTTGCGGATGCTTGCGAGAGGGGTTAATCATAAGTGGGATGCTTGTCCAAGTAAGCGCAGTACCCAAGCGCCGGTCCACCCACATATCAAACTATCAAAGTAACGAACGCGGATCATATGAACATGATGAAACTAGCATGACAGAAATTCCTGTGTGTCCTCGGGAGCGTTTTTCCTCCTATAAGACTTTGTTCAGGCTTGTCCCTTGCTACAAAAGGGATTGGGCCACTTGCTGCACCATTCCTACTACTTGTTACTTGTTACTCTTCGCTTGCTACGTTTCACCTCGCTACACGACCACTTGTTACCGCTACTTTCACTGCTTGCAGTTATTACCTTGCTGAAAACCGTTTATCAGAGCCTTCTGCTCCTCGTTGGGTTCGACACTCTTACTTATTGAAAGGACTACGATTGATCCCCTATACTTGTTGGTCATCAAGACTCTTTTCTGGCGTTGTTGCCGGGGAGTGAAGCGCCTTTGGTAAGTGGAAATTGGTAAGGAAACATTTATATACTGTGCTGAAATTTATTGTCACTTGTCACTATGGAAACTGTTCCTTTGAGGAGTTTGTTCGGGGTATCTTTACCACGAACGGAAGCACGAGGAGTTGTTCCTCAACCTGAGGTACCTACTGAAAATATCTTCTATGAAATTCCTTCGGGTATGCTTGAGAAACTGCTGGCTAATCCTTTTACAGGAGATGGATTTTCACATCCAGACTTGCATCTGATCTATGTAGATGAAGTTTGTGGTTTATTTAAGCTTGCAGGTTTGCCTGAAGATGAGGTAAAGAAGAAAGTCTTTCCTTTATCTTTGAAGTATAAGGCGTTGAAATGGTATAGGCTATGTGATGATACTGGATCATGGGACTACAATCGGATGAAATTGGAATTTCATCAAAAGTTTTATCCTATGCATTTAGTACATCGTGATCGGAACTTTATTTATAACTTTTGGCCTCATGACAGGGAAAGCATAGCTCAAGCTTGGGGGAGGCTTAAATCAATGCTCTATTCATGCCCCAATCATGAGCTCTCGAGAGAAATTATCACTCAAAACTTTTATGCTCGGCTTTCTCATGAAGATCGTACCATGCTTGACACTTCTTGTGTCGGTTCTTTTATGAAGAAGGATATTGACCACAAGTGGAATTTATTGGAAAGAATCAAACGTAATTCTGAAGATTGGGAGCTGGAGGAAGGTAAGGAGTCAGGTATGAATTTCCAGTTTGATTGCGTTAAATCTTTTGTTGAGACAAACACTTTTAGAGATTTTAGCGCTAAGTATGGACTTGACTCTCAGATAGTAGCTTCTCTATGTGAATCTTTTGCTGCTCATGTTGATCTTCCCAAAGAGAAGTAGTTTAAGTATCATCCTCCTGTAGAAAGCAACATAGTCAAAACCAATCTAGTTGAAGAGAAAGTCATTGCTTTTAGTGATCTTGTTGTTCCTTGTGCTTACACTGAGAAACCCCCATACCCTGCTAGGATAAAGGATTATTCTAAAGCTCCAACTATGATACGTAGGGGTTACATTAGACCACTTGCACCCCCTGAGGAGATTAGAGTTGAACCTAGTGTTGTTATTATCAAAGATCTCTTAGCCGAAGACATAGATGGGCATGTTATCAAATTCTGTGAGGACTCCGCTAGAATTGCTAAACCTCATGTGAAAGACAAATACGGACCTGTAGTTGGCCTGCCCGTTGTTTCTGTCAAGATAGGAGATCACTGTTACCATGGTTTATGTGATATGGGAGCTAGTGTTAGTGCAATACCCCGTTCCCTATATGATGAAATCAAAGATGAGATTGCACCTGCTGAGCTAGAACCCATTGATGTCACTATTACGCTAGCTAATAGAGACACTATCTTCCCTTTGGGAATTGTGAGAGACGTAGAAGTCATGTGTGCTAAGATGAAGTATCCTACTGATTTCCTCGTCCTTGGTACTGCACAAGATAGCTTTTGTCCCATCATATTCGGTAGACCCTTTCTCAACACTGTCAATGCTCACATTGATTGCATTAAGCAGACCGTCACTGTTAGTTTCGAGGTTGTGTCTCATGAATTTAACTTCTCCAAGTTTGGAAGACGACCCCATGAAAAAAAGTCGTCTGGTAGGGATGAAATCATTGCTCTTGCCTCTATTGCCGTACCTCCTACGGATCCTTTAGAGCAATATCTGCTTGAGCATGAAAATGATATGCATATGGAGGAAAGAGATGAGATAGATAAAATTGTCTTAGAACAATATCCTATTCTCAAGAATAATCTGCGTGTTGAACTGCTTGGGGATCCTCCCCCACCAAAGGGTGATCCTGTGTTCGATCTTAAACAGTTGCATGATACTCTTAAGTATGCCTATCTTGATGAGAAGGAGATATATCATGTTATTATTAGTGCTCTCCTCTCAGAGAACGAAGAGAAGAAGTTACTAAAAACTCTGAGGAATCACCGTGCTGCTATTGGATATACTCTTGATGATCTTAAGGGTATTAGTCCCACTCTATGTCAGCACAAGATTAAAACCGATCCTGACTTTAAACCAGTTGCTGATCATCAAAGGAGATTAAATCCTAAGATGAAAGAGGTCGTTAGAAAAGAAATATTAAAGCTTCTGGAAGCATGAATCATTTATCTTGTTGCTCATAGTGATTGGGTAAGTCCAGTACATTGCGTACCTAAGAAGGGAGGTATCACCGTCGTTCCTAATGATAAGGATGAACTAATCCCACAAAGGATTATTACTGGCTATAGGATGCTGATAGACTTCCGGAAACTGAACAAGGCAACCAGGCAAGATCATTATCCTTTGCCGTTTATCGACCAAATGTTATAAAGGCTATCCAAACACACACACTTCTGCTTTCTAGACGGTTATTCAAGTTTCTCGCAAATACCTATTGCACAATATGATCAGGAGAAAACCACTTTCACCTGCCCCTTCGGTACCTTTGCTTATAGACGTATGCCTTTTGGCTTATGCAATGCACCTGCCACCTTTCAAAGATGTATGATGGCTATATTCTCTGACTTTTGTGAAAAGATTGTCGAGGTTTTCATGGATGACTTCTCCGTTTACGGGTCTTCCTTTGATGATTGCCTCAACAACCTTGATCGAGTCTTACAGAGATGCAAAGATACCAACCTCGTCTTGAATTGGGAGAAGTGCCACTTTATGGTTAATGAAGGCATCGTCTTAGGACACAAAATTTCTGAAAGAGGCATTGAAGTTGATAAGGCTAAGGTTGATGCAATTGAGAAAATGCCTTGCCCCACAGATATCAGAGGTATACGAAGTTTCTTGGGTCATGTTGGTTTCTATAGAAGGTTCATTAAAGATTTCTGTAAGATTTCTAGGCCTCTTACCAACCTCTTGCAGAAGGATGTTCCTTTTTTTTTATGAGGATTGTGAGGAAGCTTTCGAAATACTTAAGAAGGCTTTGATAACCGCACCTATTGTTCAACCACCTGACTGGAACTTGCCCTTTGAAATCATGTGTGATGCTAGTGATTATGTTGTTGGTGTTGTTCTAGGACAAAGAGTTGACAAGAAGTTGAATGTCATTCACTACGCTAGTAAAACTCTAGACAGTGCCCAAAGAAACTATGCCACTACGGAAAAGGAGTTTTTAGCAGTCGCGTTTGCATGTGAAAAGTTCAGATCTTACATAGTTGACTCCAAAGTCACTATTCACTCTAATCATGCTGCTATTAAGTACCTTATGGAGAAGAAAGACGCTAAGCCTAGGCTGATCAGATGGGTTCTCCTACTACAGGAATTTGATTTGCACGTTGTTGACCGAAAGGGTGCTGATAACCCTGTAGCAGATAACTTGTCTAGGCTGGAGAATGTCCTTGATGACCCACTACCTATTGATGACAGTTTTCCTGATGAGCAATTAAATGTCATCCGCACTTCACATAGTGCACCGTGGTATGCCGATTATGCAAATTATATCGTGGCCAAATACATACCACCCAGTTTCACCTATCAGCAAAAGAAGAAATTCTTCTTTGATTTGAGACACTACTTTTGGGATGATCCTCACCTTTATAAGGAAGGAGTAGATGGTGTTATTAGACGTTGTGTGCCTGAACATGAACATGGACAGATCTTGGAGAAGTGTCATTCCGAAGCCTACGGAGGACACCACGCTGGAGATAGAACTAGCCATAAGGTATTGCAATCAGGTTTCTATTGGCCCACTCTCTTCAAGGATGCCCGTAAGTTTGTCTTGTCTTGTGACGAATGCCAAAGAATAGGGAACATCAGTAAGCGTCAGGAAATGCCTATGAACTATTCACTTGTCATTGAACCATTTGATGTCTGGGGCTTTGATTATATGGGACCCTTCCCGAGTTCCAATGGGTACACTCACATCTTAGTTGATGTGGATTATGTCACCAAGTGGGTAGAGGCTATTCCCACTAAAAATTATGATCACCACACCTCTATTAAGATGCTTAAAGAAGTCATTCTCCCAAGATTTGGAGTCCCTAGATAATTGATGACTGATGGCGGTTCACACTTCATTCATGGTGTTTTCCACAAGATGCTCGCTAAATATGTTGTCAACCATAGAGTTGCATATCCTTATCATCCTCAGTCTAGTGGTCAAGTGGAGTTGAGTAATAGGGAGATCAAATTGATCCTACAAAAGACCGTCAATAGATCTCGAAAGAATTGGTCTAGCAAACTTGACGATGCACTATGGGCTTATAGGACTGCCTATAAGAATCCCATGGGCATGTCGCCGTATAAAATGGTTTACGGTAAGGCCTGTCATTTACCTCTTGAGCTGGAACACAAAGCTTCTTGGGCAATCAAAGAGCTCAACTTTGATTTCAAACTTGCCGGTGAGAAGCGGTTGTTTGATATCAGCTCATTAGATGAATGGAGGGCCCGGGCATATGAGAATGCCAAGTTGTTCAAGGAAAAGGTTAAGAGATGGCACGATAAACGAATACAGAAACGAGAGTTCAATGTAGGTGAATATGTCCTGCTGTACAATTCTCGTTTAAGACTCTTCGCACGCAAGCTTCTCTCTAAATGGGAAGGTCCTTATGTTATCGAGGAAGTATATCGTTCCGGTGCCATCAAAATCAATAACACGGAAGGAAATTTTCCTAGAGTGGTAAATGGGCAAAGAATCAAGCATTACATCTCTGGTACTCCCATAAATGTTGAGACCAATATCATCAATGTCATAACTCCAGAGGAGTACATAAGGGATGTTTATCAGCCTGTTTCAGACCCTGAAAACGAAGAGGTATCTGTTTCATTAAGAAATTGGACTCCGATGCTTTTCCAATAGGAAATTTCCTTCGTTTTCGAATTTCTGGAAAATTAGAAAAATAAAAAGCAGTCCGGAGAGCGCACGAGGCGGCCACAAGCTTGGAAGCCGCCACCTACCCCCTGGTGGCGGATAGAGGGCTTGTGGGCACCTCGTGTGCCTCTCGGACTCCTTTTTCTTGCAGAGGACTCCTTCTGGTCCAGAAAAAATCAATATATATTCGCCCGAAGGTTTTGATCTCCGTATCGCGCAGTTTTCCTCTGTTTTCGTTTCGAGCCTGTTGTCTGCCGCAGATCTAGGTCAAGATGCCTTCTCAGGATTCAGAGGGGGAGAGCTATGTGGCTGACTACCTTGCTAAGCCCAAGGTCTATGGGGACTTGGAACCATATGGCTAGACCACTGACGAGGAAGAGGACTATGAGCCCAAGGGGAAGGAACAAAAGAGTTCCGATGAAGAGGAGGCTCCTCTACCTCAACCTGGATGCACTCATGTGGAGTTCAAGAAGTCAAGCCTCCCTGACCAAAGGAAGAAGCCTAAGACCTTGTTTATCCCTTCTCGTTTCTTGCAGGAGAGTAAGCAGGAACTTTTCCATAGAGTGTTGAAGCTTGAGGAGGAAAATGACAATCTGAGGGAGCAGAACTTTTTGCTCAAGTGGAAATTAGACAAGCTCAAGACTGCTTCAACAGCTCCACCACAATCACCACCAAAGGAAGACAACTAAGCATTGGTATGGGCAATCCCCTTCGCTTTTGCCAAGCTTGGGGGAGTTTCCCTAGTATCGTATCACCTTTATATCTTTTGCTTTTACCTTTGCTTTAGTTCTTTCCTTTTCAGTTTTTATTTCTTCTCTTAGAGGAATAAGTCTTTAGTGTTTAGTTTGAGTCTTTTGCTTTTGTCTCTCCCCCGATGTATTCGAGCTTACAAGCTATATAATAAAGAGTATCTTAGTCAAGGGCTTTGCTTTATGTCGTGATCAAAAGTATGAAAAGAACGATAGCATGAGAGATCATGAGATGATCTTATGGGAAGTGATGGCTTCACATATGACACGTATGATGATTGAAACTTGTTGAGAATAAATTAACATAGACCTCAGTCATTGTTGCAATTAATAATAAGTAATAAGGAAAGAGAGGTTCACATATAAATATATCATCTTAGACACTTTTTACAATTCTGAGCACTCACCAAACTATTACATGCTTAGGAGTAGATGTTGGACAAGGAAGACAACATAATGAATTGTGTTTGCTTGGTTCCAAACAATGTTATATGATTAGAGATCCCTTGGCATGTGATGATTGCTTCTACCTCATATTAGCCAAAACTCCCACATCAAGTAGAGATACTACTTGTGCATCCATAAACCTTCAACCCAGTTTTGCAATGAGAGTCCACCATACCTACCTATGGATTGAATAAGATCCTTCAAGTAAGTTGTCATCGGTGCAAGCAATAAAAATTGCTCTCTAATATGTATGATCTATTAGTGTGTGGAAAATAAGCTTTGTACGAACCTGTGATGAGGAAGACATAAAAGCGACAGACTGCATAATAAAGTTCTTTATCACAGGAGGCAATATAAAGTGACGTTCCTCCGCACTAAGAGGGCACGCATTCAAACCTCAAAAACGAATGACAACCTCTGCTTCCCTCTGCGAAGGGCCTATCTTGTACCTTTACTTTTTGCCCTTGTAAGAGTCATGGTGATCTTCACCAATTCCCTATTTTGCCTTTGTCTTGGCTATCGTCACATGCTTGGGAAAGATCTATATTCATATATCAACTTGGAGTTGAGTACTTATGATTTATTGTTGTTGACTTTACCCTTGAGGTAAATTGTTGGGAGGCAAAACTATAAGCCCCTATCTTCCTCTGTGTCCAGCTGAAACTTTGACACCATGAGTACCACGTGAGTTGTAACAATTGTGGAAAACAAAAGAGATGATTGAGTATGTGGGTTTGCCTTACAAGCTCTTATTTGACTCTTTCTGATGTTATGATAAATTGCAATTGCTTCAATGACTTTGGACTGTTGTTGGTTACTTCACGGTAAGGTTTTTGCTTCATACTTTGCTTTGTGAAGGATTTGTTACTTTTCCATAAGAATCTTTATGATGTATTGTTGTTCTATGTGTGATCATGATGCCCTCATGTTCGTGTTATGTTTTATCGACACCTTGGTCCCTAAACATGTGGACATGTTTATGGAACTTGGTTTTCGCTTGAGGACAAGCGAGGTCTAAGCTAGGGGGAGTTCATACGTCCATTTTGCATCATGCTTTCATGTTGATATTTATTTCTTTAGGGGCTGTTACATTACTTTGTGGTACCATATTTATGCGTTTTCTCTCTTATTTTGCAAGGTTTATTTGAAGAGGGAGAATTCAGGCAGCTGGAATTCTGGACTGGAACAAGGAGCAAATCTTAGTCCACTATTCTGCACAACTCCAAATGCCCTGAAAATTTACGTGGAATTTTTTGGGATTATATAAAAAATACTGGGCGAAAGAAGTACGGGAGGGGAGCTACCAGGGCGCCACAAGCCCGGCCACCGCCACCCCCCTGGTGGCGACTAGCTAGCTTGTGGGCTCCCTGACGGCCCACTAGCCCCCCTCTTTTGCTATATGAAGGGTTTCATTCCACAAAAAATCAATCTGGAGATTTTTCGTGGTTTCGCCACCGCCATGAGGCGGAACTTGAGCAGATCCAATCTAGAGCTCCGGCAGGACGATCCTGCTGGGGAAACTTCCCTCCCGGAGGGGGAAATCGTCGCCATCGTCATCACCAACACTCCTCTCGTCGGAGGGGAGGCATCTTCATCAACATCTTCATCAGCACCATCTCCTCTCCAATCCCTAGTTCATCTCTTGTAACCAATCTCCGTCTCACGACTCCGGTTGGTACTTGTAAGGTTACTAGTAGTGTTGATTACTCTTTGTAGTTGATGCTAGTTGGATTACTTGGTGGAAGAGTTTATGTTCAGATCCTTGATGCTATTCATTACGCCTCTGATCATGATTATAATTATGCTCTGTGAGTAGTTACTTTTGTTCCTGAGGACATGGGATAAGTCATGTTAATAATAGTCATGTGAATTTGATATCCGTTCGGTATTTTTTCCTCTAGTGGTGTTATGTGAATGTCGACTACATAACACTTCACCATATTTGGGCCTAGAGGAATGCATTGGGGAGTAGTAAGTAGATGATGGGTTACTGGAGTGACAGAAACTTAAACCCCAGTCTATGCGTTGCTTCGTAAGGGGCTGATTTGGATCCACTAGTTTAATGCTATGATTAGACATTGTCTTAATTCTTATTTCTTAGTTGCGGATGCTTGCGAGAGGGGTTAATCATAAGTGGGGTGCTTGTCCAAGTAAGGGCATTACCCAAGCGCCGGTCCACCCACATATCAAACTATCAAAGTAATGAACATGAATCATATGAACATGATGAAACTAGCATGACAGAAATTCCCGTGTGTCCTCGGGAGCATTTTCCTCCTATAAGACTTTGTTCAGGCTTGTCCCGTTCTACAAAAGGGATTGGGCCACTTGCTGCACCATTGCTACTACTTGTTACTTGTTACTTTTCGCTTGCTACGTTTCACCTCGCTACACCACCACTTGTTAACGCTACTTTTAGAGCTTGCAGTTATTACCTTGCTGAAAACCATTTATTAGAGCCTTCTGCTCCTCGTTGGGTTTGACACTCTTACTTATTGAAAGGACTACGATTGATCCCCTATACTTGTGGGTCATCAGACCACGATTGGATCTTCAAGATGTATGACTACATCAACCGCGTTTTAACGCTTCTGCTTAGTGGTCTATGATGGTACGTAGACAAAGTCTCCCCTCTTGTTGTTATGCATTGCTACCTCTTGAGATTGCGTTGATTTTTACCTTGAAGAGGAAAGGGTGATGCAGCACAGTAGTAGTAAGTATTTCCCTCAATTTGAGAACCAAGGTATCAATCCAGTAGGAGTATCAAGACACGTCTCCAAAGTACCTGCGCAAAAACAAACAAACTTGCACCCAACGCTATAAAGGGGTTGTCAATCCCTTCATGATTAATTGCAAAGTGAGATCTAAAGGTGGAAAGTGCAATAAAGTAAAAGTGTAGAGCTGAAAATATGATGTGAAGTAGACCCGGGGGCAATAGTGTTCACTAGAGGCTTCTCTCATGATAACAAGTATAACGGTGGGTGAATGAATTACTGTCGAGCAATTGATAGAAACGCGCAAATGATCATACATATAGGCATCACGTCCGAGACAAGTAGACCGATACTTTCTGCATCTACTACTATTACTCCACACATCGACCGCTATCCAGCATGCATCTAGTGTATTAAGTTCATAACAAACGGAGTAACTCCTTAAGCAAGATGACATGATGTAGAGGGATAAATTCATGCAATAGATATAAACCCCATCTTTTTACCCTTGATGGAAACAACACGATGCGTGCCTCGCTATCCCTTCTGTCACTGGGTGAGGATACCGCACGGTATGAACCCAAAACCAAGCACTTCTCCCATTGCAAGAATTATAGATCAAGTTGGCCAAACGAAACCCATAACTCGAAGAGAATTACAAGGATACTAAATCATGCATATAAGAGATCAGAGAGACTCAAATAATATTCATAGATAATCTGATCATAAATCCACAATTCATCGGATCTCGACAAACACACCGCAAAAGAAGATTACATCGGATAGATCTCCATGAAGATCATGGATAACTTTGTATTGAAGATCCAAGAGAGAGAAGAAGCCATCTAGCTACTAGCTATGGACCCGAAGGTCTGTGGTGAACAACTCACGCATCATCGGAGAGGCAGTGGTGTTGATGAAGAAGCCCTCCGTGTCCGAATCCCCCCTCCGGCAGGGCACCAGAATGGTCCCTAGATGAGATCTTGCGGAGACACAAGCTTGCGGCGGCGTAAATGTATTTTCGTGGCTCTCTCTCGTGGTTTCATATTTTTGGAGAATTTATAGGTGGAAGAAGTAGGGCAAAGGAGCCACGGGGGGCCCATAAGCCTGCTAGGCGCCCCCCCCCCCCAGGTCGCGCCTAGGGGGCTTATGACCTCCCCCGGGGTCCTTTGCCTTTGTTCTCAAGTTCCCTGTGTATCTTCTATTATGGAAAAACTCATTCCATAGGTTTTATTCCGTTTGGACTCCGTTTAATATTATCCTCTGAAAAAGGTCAAAAACACGGAAAAAATAGAAATTGGCACTTGGCACTCAGTTAATAGGTTAGTCCCAAAAAAGATATAAAATACCATATTCATGCATACAAAACATCCAAAGTTGACAATATAATAGCATTGAATCATCAAAAATTATAGATACGTTGGAGACGTATCAAGCATCCCCAAGCTTAACTCCTGCTCGTCCTCGAGTAGGGAAGTGATAAAGACTAGATTTTTGATGTTGAATGCTACCTAACATATTTGTCCGTTGTAACTTCATTCTTGTGACATGAATGTTCAGATCCGTAAGATTCAAAACAATAGTTTACTATTGACATGAAAACAATAATACTTCAAGCAAACTAGCAAGGCAATCATGAACTTTTGAAATAACAAGGCCAAAGAAAGTTATCCCTACAAAATCATATAGTCTGGCTATGCTCCATCATCCCCACACAACGAATTTAAATCATGCACAACCCCGGTATGTGCCAAGTAATTGTTTTCGCACTCTTACTTTCTCAAACTTTTTCAACTCTCACGCAATACATGAGCGTGAGCCATGGATATAGCACTATAGGTGGAATAGAGTGTGGTGGAGGTTGTGAGGCAAAAAGGAGGAGATGGTCACATCGACTCGGTGTATCAACGGGCTATGGAGATGCCCATCAATAGATATCAATGTGAATGAGTAGGGATTACCATGCAATGGATGCACTTAGAGCTATAAGTGTGTGAAAGCTCAAAAGGAGAACCAGTGGGTGTGCACCCAACTTGCTTGCTCACGTAGACCTAGGGAAATTTTGAGGAAGCCCATCATTGGAATATACAAGCCAAGTTATACAATGAAAATTCCCACTAGTATATGGAAGTGTCAAAACAACAGACTCTCTATCATAAAGAACATGGTGCTATTGTGAAGCACAAGTGTGGAAAAAGATAGTAGCATTGTCCCTTCTCTCTTTTTTCTCTCATTTTTTTGTTTGGGCTCTTTGGCCTCTTTTAATTTTTTTTGGTGGGCATCTTTGGCCTCTCTTTCTTTATTTACTCACATGGGACAATGCTCTAATAATGATGATCATCACACTTTTATTTACTCACAGCTCAATACTTAGAGCAATGATGACTCTATAGGAAATGCCTCCGGCAGTGTACCGGGATGTGCAACGATCTAGCTTAGCGTATGATGTTGAAACATCTCGCTATCTATCTTACGATCATGCAATGGCAATATGAAAGTGACGGCACAAGTCATGAGACGGAACGGTGGGAGTTGCATGGCAATATATCTCGGAATGGCTATGAAAATGCCATAATATGTAGGTATGGTGGCTGTTTTGAGGAAGGTATATGGTGGGTTTGTGCACCGGTGAAAGTTGTGCGGCATTAGAGAGGCTAGCAATGGTGGAAGGTGAAAGTGCATCTATACCATGGACTCACATTAGTCATGAAGAACTCATATACTTATTGCGAAGGTTTTTATTAGTAATCGAAACAAAGTGTTAAACGCATACTACTAGGGGAAGTGTTGGTAGGTGTTAACCATCGCGCGATCCCGACCACAACACAAAGGATGGCAATCAATAAATCAATTATGCTCCGACTTCCTAACATAGTGGTTCACCATACGTGCATGCTACGGGAATCACTAACCTCAACACAAGTATTTCTAGATTCACAACACCCTACTAACATAACTCTAATATTACCAAATCCATATCTCAAAACTAATTGTCAGGAATCAAACTTCTCTTACTAATCAATGAACTAGAATATGGAAGTTTATATTATATCATGTTTGGATGCCTATCATCTTTAGGACTACTTTCATAACACAAGCCAATTACCAAGTTACTGGGAGAGAGAACTCTCAAAAAGATATAAGTGAAGATCGAGAGTTTTTATTTCTCCAAAATATGACACCGCCGTGCTCTAAAAAGATCTAAGTGAAGCACTAAAGCAAAGTTATCTAGCTCAAAAGATATAAGTGAGGCACATGCGAGCTAAATTGCCTATCTCAAAAGATATAAGTGAATCCAGAGGAGCAGAAAATGCAGATTATTACATTGTGGTGGCTATGGTGGCAGGAACGGGATAATGTTAGTGAAGGTGCCATTCCCTGCATACCTGATGTCCTTGTTCATCATGTGAAGTGTACTATTCCTGAGTATATGGCCTATTCTCTGAAACCCAGTATAGCACCTAAGCTAAGGGATGCAAAATGGAGTCCACCTGCTGATGGAATTGTCAAAATCAACTCTGATGGAGCCTATGCACCAGGAGAGGACCATGGAGGATGGGGTGTTATCGCAAGGACATCTCAGGGGGAAGTGGTTGTGGCACGAGCTGGTTGTTCTGATGGAATTCATGACCCCTTCACGGCAGAATTAAAAGCGATGGAAGAATCTCTTAACCTCGCTGCTGAGCTGGGGGTGATCACAGTAGAAGTTGAGATTGATGCTCAATTATTGGCCATGGCTCTGAATAGCAAGAAGCCTGACTGCTCCAGCGAGGCCGCGGTTATTGAGGATATCAAAATCCAATGCCGAACCTGGTTTTCTTATTGCCACATCAGGTTTGGAAGACGCGGCTCCAATCAAGCAGCTCATGCGCTATCAAAAGAGGGTATGAAATGTAATATTAATCATTCGGTTAGTTGGGAGTATGAGGTACCGGCGTGTGCCACTGTCGCTGTTATGGGTGATTCTACCCTGAATGTTTTGTAATAAAGTCGTGTGCTTTATTTAAAAAAAGATATAAGTGAAGCTCAATGAGTATTCTAGAAAATTCACGATGAGTGCATGTCTCTCTCAAAAAGGTGTGCAGCAAGGATGATTGTGACACAACAAAAATAAAAAGACTCCTATAATACACGACGCTCCAAGCAAAACACATATCATGTGGTGAATAAAAATATAGCTCCAAGTAACGTTACTGATGGATTTAAGACGAAAGAGGGGATGACTTCCCGGGGCATCCCCAAGCTTAGGCTTTTTGGTGTCCTTGAATTTGTCTTGGGATGCCTTGGGCATACCCAGGCTTGAGCTCTTTCCACTCTTTATCCCATTGTCCATGAGATCATCACCCAAAACTTGAAAACTTCACAACACAAAACTTAAACAGAAACTCGTGATATCATTAGCATAAGAAAACAAACTACCAACTCTTTAGGTACTGTAGTAAACTTGATTTCTATTTAGATTGATGTTAGATTACTGTATTCTCACTTTTCCATGGCTAGTACCCCCCGATACTATCCATAGTTTCATCAAAATAAGCAATCAACACAACAAAAACAGAATCTGTCAAAAACGGACCAGTCTGTAGCAATCTGTATACTTCGTATACTTATGGTATCTCAAAAAATCTGAAACATTATGAAAATTAGGTGAATTGGCATATCAACCAGCAGCAAAAAGAATCAACTCAAAATCTCTTTCTGGATAGGAATTAAAAATAATTTCGTGAGCGCAAAGTTTCTGTCTTTTTCAACAAGATCAAACAACCATCACCAAAACTAGTCATGAAGGTTTTACTTGGCACAAACACAAAAAGTAACACAAAAAACACAATCATAACAGAATTATTATGGTGTGGACACAACAAAACAGAAAGAAAAAAGCAAAGATAAATTTATTGGGTTGCCTCCCAACAAGTGCTATTGTTTAACGCCCTTAGCTAGGCATTGATAATTCAATGATGCTCACATAAAAGATAGCAATCAGACATGAAGAGAGCATCATGAAACATGTGAAAATCACATCTAAGTCGAACATACTTCCTATGCATAGGCATTTTATAGGAAAACAAATTATCAAGACAAGCAATAACGACCATATGCAAGGAGGAAGAAAGAGACAATAGCAATCTCAACATAACGAGAGGTGACTTAGTGATATGAAAGTTTCTACCACAATATTTTCCTCTCTCATAACAATTACATGTGGGATCATATTCAAATTCAACAATAGAGCTATCGCATAGGATATTCTTTTCATGTTCCACATGCATGCAAAGTTGACGCTCTTCAAAAATAGTGGGATTATCATCAACTAAAGTAATGACTTCTCCAAACTCACTTTCAATATTATTGCAAATATGATAATCATCATGAGGCTTAAACAAATTTTCTAGATCATAAGAAAAATCATTACCCCAATCATGATAATTGCAACAAGTAGTGGTCATAGCAAAACTAGCATCCCCAAGCTTAGGGTTTTGCATATTTTTAGCATGATTGCCATTAATAGAATTCATAGTGAAACCATTGCAATCATGCTTTTCATTCAAGGAGCCCTCGTGAATCACTTCATAAATTTCTTCATCACGATTTTCAGATTCACGCATCTCAAGCAAAACTCCATAGAGAAAGTCAAGTGCACTCAACTCACTAGAAAATTGTTCAACATAATTAGATCTCTTAAAGAGATTAGCAAGTGGATGAGGATCCATATCAGATTTTCAGCAAGCGAAGATGCAAGCATATTGAAGGCACATAGCCCACAAGCAAAGGAAATGCACACGAAAAAGGCAAATATTTTTGTAAATTTTGGTTTTTTAGAAGTGTGGGAGAGGAAAACGAGAGGCAAAAGGCAAAAAAAAGTAAATGCAAGAGATGAGTTTGCGACAGTTACTTGGATAAGCTTCACTTAGAATAGTCCCCGGTGCGAGAAATTGACACGCTGAAGGGAGACTATTCTTGACTTGATACTCCCCGGCAACGGCGCTAGAAATTGGCACGTTGACGGGAGTACTTCTTGACTTGATCCTCCCCGGCAACGGCGCCAGAAATTGGCACATTGACGGGAGTGCTTCTTGACTTGATCTTCCCCGGCAATGGCGCCAGAAATTCTTCTTGCTACCTCTTGAGCTTGCGGTGGTTTTTCCCTTGAAGAGGAAAGGGTGATGCAGCTCAGTAGCAGTAAGTATTTCCCTCAGTTTGAGAACCAAGGTATCAATCCAGTAGGAGTATCAAGACAAGTCTCCAAAGTACCTGCGCAAAAACAAACAAACTTGCAGCCAACGCTATAAAGGGGTTGTCAATCCCTTCATGATTAATTGCAAGGTGAGATGTGAAGGTGGAAAGTGCAATAAAGTAAAAGTGTAGAGCTGAAAATATGATGTGAAGTAGACCCGGGGGCCATAGTGTTCACTAGAGGCTTCACTCATGATAGCAAGTATTACGGTGGGTGAACGAATTACTGTCGAGCAATTGATAGAACCGCGCAAAGTCATGATGATATCGAAGGCAATGACCATACATATAGGCATCACGTCCGAGACAAGTAGACCGATACTTTCTGCATCTACTACTATTACTCCACACATCGACCGCTATCCAGCATGCATCTAGTGTATTAAGTTCATAACAAACGGAGTAACGCCTTAAGCAAGATGACATGATGTAGAGGGATAAATTTATGCAATAGATATAAACCCCATCTTTTTACCCTTGATGGCAACAACACGATGCGTGCCTCGCTACCCCCACTACAAGGAATATGCTAATACACGACGACGCTATATTTTCGTCGCTACATCGTCACGGTTTTTAGTTTACGACGATCTCGTGGTGAAAAACCAAGTGTCGAAAACGGAGCGTCACAAATGAATAGCAGCGACGTTTTGATCAAAATCGTCATAACTTTTACGACGATTCCTG
The DNA here is from genome assembly GCF_904849725.1 of Hordeum vulgare subsp. vulgare. Classification (NCBI taxonomy): domain Eukaryota; kingdom Viridiplantae; phylum Streptophyta; class Magnoliopsida; order Poales; family Poaceae; genus Hordeum; species Hordeum vulgare. Next base: position 394,416,979 of record NC_058521.1, on the reverse strand, counting down.
GATTGTCGTAACCTTTACGACGATCCTAATTCGTCGTTGGCAATCAAACCCGGTCCTACGTGGCAGTCCTACGTGGCAAAATTACGACGAAATCAAAACGTCATGGTTGAAATCAGCCCAACCCATTTCAATTGATCACTTGGGCTGGTTTTATTTTTTGGGCTTTTTTTATTGGACTTCTTTTTGGGCCTTAGCCCATTTATAGCCACTTTTAGTTTTTCTTTTTAGAATTTTTTTTGTGCCCTGGCCTTTTAGTGCCCAAATACATTTGGTCCAGTTTCCGTTTTTACCTTTTTTTATTTTTAAATTCAGCAAAAAAAAATTCAGAACTTGGTTTCATTTCTCTTTATTGGGCATTTTCAACCAATTATTTGTTCAATATTAAATGCAGCATTATTTCATATTCAAATCAAGAAAACTCCAAGTCGAATTAAACTCATCCATCATATAACATCACATAATACATCTCCCAGATTTACATAACACAATAACTCATCTGATGGATACATTTCCTTACACAAGAATATAGCAAAAACGAACAGAATTGCACAATAGAACAATTGCACATGTACTAACAATGGAGTTCATTCCACTCTCCTATGAGACATAGGTTTAGAAATTTTTATGTTGTATTGATTTGAATGTCCCAAGTAGGCATCATCGACATCTTCTCACCACTTTCCTAGCAACAGAAAAAGAGACAAAACAAAAAATATTAGACCGTAATATTACACCAGAGCACAGATCAATAACTCAAATCACAAAATATATCCATTATACTAGATATCAGGGTTGTATAAAAGCTGCTAATTATAAAAAACATGGAGCTACCAAATTAGCAGAAAATTAGGTGCTAGTTATAACGTCAAAACTAGGGGACCCGCTGAATATTATGGATTGGAGGGAGTGTTTACAAGATGCAGTGTATATTTCACATTACAGCATCCATATTGTTGAGTATAGAATGCATTCCACATACACGATTTCTAGTGAAATCACAGTACGTTTGTTAATAATGGTAAAGATATATTGGAACTTTATGATTTTATTTTCACTACAAGATCATTCATGATGTTTCTATAACTTGTTGTCTTGCTGATGTATCCGTTGAAACTAATTTCCTGGGTAGAAACGAATCTGGACAACCTAATTACTACTAATCTGGATACTATATCACCTGTTATTATCTATAATATTAATTTTGTTATCATACATAAGTAGAACACATAATTTGACCAGTACAAATTGTTGACTAGAGAACAACTCGGACAAAAAACTGAACCTACTCATAGATATATAAACATCATAGTTCCAACGAGATAAAAGTACGTGTGGACGGCAACATCCCACATCGGACATGATAATATCAACATCACAACGCTAGAGCAGTACACAAATCGCGCCATGTAAATAACACTAGCATAGATCTTCATGCTTGTAAGGATTCTTCTACTACTAAAATGACCAGGGTCTATACACTGCAAAACAGCCTCGCATCCAGGATGCAGAGATGAAATCAATTGTTTGCCCAGAAGATATGTAGGAGGCAATACAAAAAAATGACAATATAATGAGCAATGGTAATCTGATCTCTACCAGTAATGCAAGAAATAACAACGAGGCTGGAAGTAATGATGAACAAAAGAGCTGTACAACCAAGGATGGTTCACACAACATTTCAGAGAAGTAAATCTAAACTTTTATATTGTTATAGACTGAATACGTATTGTAGTGTTGTTGATGAAGGCCCTAAAAAATTGACATACCAAGTTCTTCTGTCTCCAGCATGGTTCTTCAACCATCTTTAATTGTGTAAGTGGACTGATTCAGTCATTCAGTTGTAATCATCAACCTTCATCACTGATCAACCATCTTTAATTGTGTAAGTGGACTGATTCAGTCGTTCAGTTGTAATCATCAACCTTCATCACTGATCAGTGGACACCCTGGGCCAGGAACAGTGCTTAAGAAATCATAACTAACATAATAATACTGCATTAATATATACACTTTACATAGTAGAGAAATGTGAGACAAGGAACACTAATTCCACAATACAAAAGGACAAAAATGCTATTGTAGAACGTAAAGCGACATCCAATAATATAGCTCGATGATTCCTCCTTGAATTGCTTAATCGTTTGCTCGAGCGCACTCATCCTGGACGAGCATGGGGTTCTGTCCGGTGAGGCGCTACAAAGCCTCAAGCTGCAAACAACTCAGTTTAAAAAAAGTTCAGTAACATTCAGTTGTTACAAAGATTTCACCGTCTATTTTACATTTTCTGCATATTTATGTACAGCAGAAGCATCTCACTCTAAGACCCATTTACTACGAACCACACACTAATCATTTTCCTAAATGCACACACTTCCTTTTGAGGTTCTCTTGAATGCCTCAAACAGCTAAATCATTGGTTATGCGTTCGCATAATTATTCTAGTTCCTACCTGCTTGTTAAAATTTAGCTTCAGGAGTAACAAACAGCATGGCATTTAGTTCAACTCACCTAAAATCCAAACTACAAATATTACAACATCAATTCTTAAGAGGAAACATATAAATGAAAATTTCAAGAGAATAGGAATTCGTTCTTGAATGAAGATATAAAACTCTTTATTTTTCCATTGAACAAACTAAATTAATTTTTGCAACCAGATGTTGTAGAAATTGTTACTACATTCAATTGTGTTTTATTAAACAACAATTGTTAGATGTTATCCATGAAATAATTGTTGACCTGACCAAATTAACACCCAGAAGATCAGTACCAAAGAAAACAACATGCGTCAGAGAAAAGAACGATAGATTTGAGCAGGACCTGATATATATGCGTACATTTCTGTCAGGGTTGCTGAATCTGCTGTGGTCACTTCTCTACTCAAAGAGATTCAGGGCAGACAGCATGGATTCTAGGGGCCTCGTGTCAATCTCGGTGTGAACTACTACCTAGATAATCAGACTTGCATGGACTGGGTTTCTGTAAGAAAAGTTTAGCCAGATTCCTCGATGGTACTAGTTGCTACTTGCAAGTGAGCCTGGCGGATGGTACTAGATTCCTGGATGGTACTAGATGCCCTTTTCTTTCGATCATTAGAATGATGTGCAGTTGCTCTCAGAAAGTGGGAATAGCATATTTTGTTGGTTCCATCATGTGAATGAAAATTGCTACAACAGCAGTCCACACTCTTAATTCCTAATGTATATAACTGCACACTGTAAATTCAATACTACTACAGTTTATCAGGCATGTAACTATACATGGTAAAGATTGGTCTTGTGCAGGTAGCACTAACAGTGAATATACTTATGGCAGTGCAACTCTGGTGCCCTGCCTGGTTGAAGGTCAAGGGCACCAGGTTCGCAGGCTTCTGATGGAGCAAGTTGGGCACGACGATGGGTTATCCGGACACTGAGGCACTGCAAGTTCCAGGCGCCATGTACTCCATCCTCCACTCTTCTCGTAGCTCTGCAGAATCACGGCACCATTACCTGATGAGTGTAATTCAAGTCACGATCAAAACTAAATTATACACTGGCCAAAGCATAGACAACTCAAAATTTTGTGCTTCAGAAGCTATCCGCCAGTTAATCGGGGAGCTCAAATGGGATTGATCGACACGGACGTGCAGCGGGCAATCTGTCGAACACCGGGCATGCAGGTGCAGGAAGAGGGGGAGAAGAGCCGACTGACCTGCAGACGAGGGAGCAGCTGAGGAGGTCGACGCAGTCCGGCTGCGAGAAGACACGGGAGATCACGTCCGCCGGCGCCCGCAGCGCGGCCGGCGTGGCGAGGTCCCCTTCATTTAGTGGCGGCAGCGCCATGGCCGATCCGTTATCCCAAGAACAAGAAGGCCCAGTTCTTGGATTGGCTCCTAGAAGGAATCGTGGAGCTCTCGTCTTCTCCGCGTGTGATTGGTCCAAACGGCGGAGACCCGGCGGGGTAGGACGGGAGCGTCGATGGCGGCGCGGAAGGGGGGGAGGGCGTCGGGCGCGCGGACGTCCTCCGCGAGGATGAGGCCGAGCGCGTCGAGCAGCGGCACGGCCGACGGGGCGGCGCGGCAGGCCGCCGCGGCGGACAGCAACGCCATGGCCTCCTCCTGCCATGGCCTCCTCCTGCCATGGCCTCCTCCCGCCATTGCCGCCCTAGCTAGGGATTCAATCCGGCGCGTAGGGAGAGAAGGAGACGATAGGAGAAGAGAGGGTGGTGGAGGTGCGGTAGAGCGCGGAGGTCGGCGGCGAGGAGGTGGCCGATGGTGGGATCGGGGTCGGGGGAAGAGGATTGGATCGAGTGGAGACGAAGGAGGGGAAACTTTGGTTGGGTTGCGGCGGCAGAGGAGAGAGATCCGGATCTGGATCAAGCGGAGGAGAGGGGGCTGCTAGGGTTTGGGTCGGATTGCTGAGGCCTGAGAGTTGAATGAGAGACGTTGGATCCTTCGGGTGTGGACGGTTCAGATCGGTTAAAGTGGGATGATCCGTGGGAAGAGCCCTGATTGGTTCAGAAAATTTATCGTTTATCAACTCGAGGACAAGAATGAATTAAGCTTGAGGATGCTGGTACGTCTTTAACGTATCTATAATTTTTTATTGTTAAATGCCATTATACTATCACCTTTGTATGTTTTCGATTATTTTTCTGGACTAACTTATTAATTTAGTGTCGAGTGATAGTTGCTTTTTTTGGCTTGTTTTTGGTTTCACAAAAAATTTGTACTCATGAAGGTCCAAACACGACGAGACTTTAACGATTTTTTCTAGACAATAAGAGACCTTAGAAGCTTCGAAAGAGTCGAGGGGACCCACGAGGCAACCACATGGCCTGGTGGCACGGGCAGGGGTGGTCATCTGAGCTGCCCATGTGGGGCCCTTGAGCCTGCGTTTGACCTAAATCTTGGCCTATAAATATTCATGTATGTTGAAACCCACAGAAGTGATCCAGAAAGAATTTTATGGCCGCCAGAAGGCCTTGGGCCGAAGTGATCCTATCTGAAGCCCTCTTTTGTTGCTTTGATGGGTTGGGGAGGGACCCACTACGGAAGGCCTTCTGCCTTCATTATGATGTGTGAGTAGTTTCTTTAAAACCTAGGTGTTCATAGTAGTAGTCATATTGCGCCTGCTAGGTGCCATCCAGATGTCACGGGGCAAACAACACCTGTCTGCCTCATTGTCCAATTACTTCTAATCTAAATGTTCCCGACCGTGAGATGCATCAATGAAAAAAAAGAACTTATCATCAATAGCTTGTAGCATGTTGCCGTTCCTCTCTGTAGCACTGCCTCTCTCACCCGGCTGGCAACACGACGACACCCTCGGAGCACCGGCCTGCAGCTCGGTGACCATCCTAGCATCGGCTCGAGGCATGGTCGCCGAGCAACATCACCATTGTTGCAGCAGTCGAAAGCACGTTGTGGGAGTAACTCTCGAAGACAGCCACCATCACAACACTACCAAGTAGCCGGCCGTCGTCGCGCTCGCGGCAGCTCGGGTTGCTGCATCCAACTCGCCACCATCGTAGCAGTGTCATCGTAACCACTTAGTCGTCACAACATCACCTGAGAAGCCATACCACCATCACAGAATCACCGAAGAAGCCGAGCCACCGACACAGCATCGCCAAGCACTCGGACCGCCGTCGTGCTCGCAGAAGCGGACTCACCGCCATCACAGGAGCATGGTTGTCGTAGCTAGGACATCGTCATAGCGTCTGTAGCGACATTTACATAGAAGTCGACCCAGCGTCGTAGCATCGCCGGAGAAGCCGAGCCACCGTCGCAGCATCGCCAAGCACTTGGACCGCTGTCGTGGGTATAAGCCTGACAGTAGATGTGTAGGGTACGAATGAGATGGGCAGAGTCCTAGCTACGACGAGGTTGTATGAGTTCAGGCCCCTCCGCGGTGGAGGCAACAGCCCTACGTCTCAGTGCTCTCGGAGCTTGTTACCGAGTGTAATATGGAATACAATGATGTGCTAACCCTTTGACCATGGGAGAGGGCGGCTTATATAGAGTGCGCGGCCCTCCACAACGGTTCTGACTCAGGGGTGGAGTAGTGGCGATTGAATGCATGCGTTACAGGTAACGTATGCTCTAAATGCTAATAAACGCACCCGGAAACGTACGGCAGTTTCCCTCCAGAGAGGTTACGGCGTACCGAGTGTATCCAGTCGGTTGGTCTGGTTCCCTCCGAATGCTAGTCTCCGACTGGATGATTCTGGGTCTGTTACCGACTGGATGATGGGGACTCCTTAATTCAGTCGGGGCAAACTCCAGGTCCTGTCCTTTGTGTGGGGTAGTCCTTGGGTAGGACATGTAGGGCAGGCCTATGACCCTACCCTAGGACTATGACCCCATCATTAGTCCCCGAATGGATTGGGGTTGAAACGTCGAAGCAGTGCTCGAGGTTCAGGTCCGACTGGACTAGGTTCGGCTTGAGCGTTGCTTGCCTCTATCCATTTTATCTCTCTTGACCGGCGATCCGAGTGGAGGTGCTTGTGAAACAGACTGTCGGGAACCGAGTGCTTCCGCGGCATCTTTTGACGCGACCGGTCAACTGACAACGGCGGATTTTCCGGGATCTCAAATTTCGGGTTCCGCGCGCTCAGCGGGGACGACGTCAGCGCGCTTGAGTAGCGCCTGACTCCTCGATCCTCGCGCCTTCAACTCCTCCACTGATATCGCCGTGGCCGGTCGGGCAGATAAGATTTCGGGCCCATTCGCCAGTGACCCAGTCGGTGCTCTATTTAACTCTGGGCGGCGAGACTGCTCGGTTACGCTCGCCGAATCTTTCGCTCCCGCCTGCTCCGTCTTCCACGCCACCCCCTGCGCTCCTACGCTCCTTCCTCCTCCTCTTCCTCGAGGACTTGCCGTCGCCCCCATGACTAAGGGTCAGACCAGCAAGATGGAGGCGAGGAAGAAGAAGAACAAGGCGGTGGCTGGTCAACGGCGGCAGCGGCCGCTGCCGGCGGGGTGGATCCAAGGAGATTTCTTCCCTTCCACGGTGACGGAGGGGGACCTGCTGGAGCTGGTGGAGCACGGCATGCTCGTGCATAAGTCCTGGAGGCTGCCGGCGGACGACGAGGTCGAGCCGGCGCCACGGGAGGGGGAGCGCGTCTTGCTCCTCAGCCATGTTCACAGAGGTTTTTCTCTGCCCCCGCATCCCTTCTTCAAAGGCATCATGAATCACTTTGGTGCTCAACTCCATCACTTCCCTCCGAATGCCATCGCCATCTTTCTGCCTTCATTGTTTTGTGCGAGTGCTTTATCGGTTGCCCCCCCCCATTGGGGTTTATTCAAACATATCTTCTCCGCCCGCTCTCAAACCATCAAACGTCTTAGTCAGTCGGACGACAAGACGCATCTCCTCCAGCTCTGCGGGGGTTTAGGTGTTGGAAATATGCCCTAGAGGCAATAATAAATTAGTTATTATTATATTTCTTAGTTCATGATAATCGTTTATTATCCATGCTATAATTGTATTGATTGGAAACACAATACTTGTGTGGATACATAGACAAAACACTGTCCCCAGTAAGCCTCTAGTTGACTAGCTCGTTGATCAAAGATGGTCAAGGTTTCCTGACCATAGGCAAGTGTTGTCATTTGATAAACGGGATCACATCATTAGGAGAATCATGTGATGGACTAGACCCAAATTAATAGACGTAGCATGTTGATCGTGTCATTTTGTTGCTACTATTTTCTGCGTGTCAAGTATTTGTTCCTATGACCATGAGATCATATAACTCACTGACACCGGAGGAATGCTTTGTGTGTATCAAACGTCGCAACGTAACTGGGTGACTATAAAGATGCTCTACAGGTATCTCCGAAGGTGTTAGTTGAGTTAGTATGGATCGAGACTGGGATTTGTCACTCCATGTGACGGAGAGGTATCTCGGGGCCCACTCGGTAATACAACATCACACACAAGCCTTGCAAGCAATGTGACTTAGTGTAAGTTGCGGGATCTTGTATTACGGAACGAGTAAAGAGACTTGCCGGTAAACGAGATTGAAATAGGTATGCGGATACTGACGATCGAATCTCGGGCAAGTAACATACCGAAGGACAAAGGGAATGACATACGGGATTATATGAATCCTTGGCACTGAGGTTCAAACGATAAGATCTTCGTAGAATATGTGGGATCCAATATGGGCATCCAGGTCCCGCTATTGGATATTGACCGAGGAGTCACTCGGGTCATGTCTACATAGTTCTCGAACCCGCAGGGTCTGCACACTTAAGGTTCGACGTTGTTTTATGCGTATTTGAGTTATATGGTTGGTTACCGAATGTTGTTCGGAGTCCCGGATGAGATCCAGGACGTCACGAGGAGCTCCGGAATGGTCCGGAGGTAAAGATTGATATATAGGAAGTCCTGTTTTGGTCACCGGAAAAGTTTCGGGCTCATCGGTAGTGTACCGGGAGTGCCGGGAGGGGTGTCGGGGACCATCGGGAGGGGTGTCACGCCCCAAGGGGTCTCATGGGCTATGGGAAGAGATAAACCAGCCCCTAGTGGGCTGGAATAAGTTCCCACTAAGGCCCATAAGGTTTGAGAAGGAAAAAACACAAGGTGGAAAGAGTTTCCAAGTGGGAAGGTGGAATCCTACTCCAAGTAGGATTGGAGTAGGACTCCTCCACCTCCAATTTCGGCCAAACCTTGAGGGTTTGAGGCTGCCTCTTCCCTCCCCCTCCCTCCTATATATACTGAGGTATTAGGGCTGATTTGAGACAACTTTTGCCACGGCAGCCCGACCACATACCTCCACGGTTTTACCTCTAGATCACGTTTCTGCGGAGCTCGGGCGGAGCCCTGCTGAGATTAGATCACCACCAACCTCCGGAGCGCCGTCACGCTGCCGAAGAACTCATCTACCTCTCCGTCTCTCTTGCTGGATCAAGAAGGCCGAGATCATCGTCGAGCTGTACGTGTGCTGAACGCGGAGGTGCCGTCTGTTCGGCACTAGATCGTGGGACTGATCGTGGGATAGTTCGCGGGGCGGATCGAGGGACGTGAGGACGTTCCACTACATCAACCGCGTTCACTAACGCTTCTGCTGTACGGTCTACAAGGGTACGTAGATCACACATCCCCTCTCGTAGATGGACATCACCATGATAGGTCTTCGTGCGCGTAGGAAAATTTTTGTTTCCCATGCGACGTTCCCCAACAGTGGCATCATGAGCTAGGTTCATGCGTAGATGTCTTCTCGAGTAGAACGCAAAAGTTTTTGTGGGCGGTGATGTGCGTTTTGCTGCCCTCCTTAGTCTTTTCTTGATTCCGCGGTATTGTTGGATCGAAGCGGCTCGGACCGACATTACTCGTACGCTTACGAGAGACTGGTTTCATCGCTACGAGTAACTCCGTTGCTCAAAGATGACTGGCGGGTGCCAGCTTCTCCAATTTTAGTTGAATCGGATTTGACCGAGGAGGTCCTTGGATGAGGTTAAATAGCAACTCATATATCTCCGTTGTGGTGTTTGCGTAAGTAAGATGCGATCCTACTAGATACCCGTGGTCACCACGTAAAACATGCAACAACAAAATTAGAGGACGTCTAACTTGTTTTTGCAGGGTATGCTTGTGATGTGATGTGGCCAACGATGTGATGTGATATATTGGATGTATGAGATGATCATGTTGTAATAGTTAATATCAACTTGCACGTCGATGGTACGGCAACCGGCAGGAGCCATAGGGTTGTCTTTATAACTAACGTTTGTGCTTGCAGATGCGTTTACTATTTTGCTAGGATGTAGCTTTAGTAGTAATAGCATGAGTAGCACGACAACCCCGATGGCGACACATTGATGGAGATCATGATGATGGAGATCATGGTGTGACGCCGGTGACAAGAAGATCGTGTCGGTGCTTTGGTGATGGAGATCAAGAAGCACGTGATGATGGCCATATCATGTCACTTATGAATTGCATGTGATGTTAATCCTTTTATGCACCTTATTTTGCTTAGAACGACGGTAGCATTATGAGGTGATCTCTCACTAAAATTTCAAGACGAAATTGTGTTCTCCCCGACTGTGCACCGTTGCTACAGTTCGTCGTTTCGAGACACCACGTGATGATCGGGTGTGATAGACTCAACGTTCACATACAACGGGTGCAAAACAGTTGCGCACGCGGAACACTCGGGTTAAGCTTGACGAGCCTAGCATGTGCAGACATGGCCTCGGAACACATGAGACCGAAAGGTCGAGCATGAATCGTATAGTTGATATGATTAGCATAGAGATGCTTACCACTGAAACTATTCTCGACTCACGTGATGATCGGACTTGAGATAGTGGATTTGGATCATGTACCACTCAAATGACTAGAGAGATGTACTTTTTGAGTGGGAGTTCTTAAGTAATATGATTAATTGAACTAATTGTCATGAACATAGTCTAATGGTCTTTGCGAATTACGATGTAGCTTGCGCTATAGCTGTACTGTTTTTATATGTTCCTAGAGAAAATTTAGTTGAAAATTGATAGTAGCAAACTTTGCAGACTGAGTCTGTAAAACCGAGGATTGTCCTCGTTGCTACGCAGAAGGCTTATGTCCTTAATGCACCACTCGGTGTGCTGCACCTCGAGCGTCGTCTGTGGATGCTATGAACATCCGACATACACGTTGCTGATGACTACACGATAGTTCAGTGCAAAATACTTAATGGCTTAGAAGCAAGGCGCCGAAAACGTTGTAAAACGTCACGGAACATAAGTGATGTTCCAAAGAGATGAAATTATGATTTCATGCTTGTGCCCTTGTTAAGAGGTACGAGACCTCCGACAAGATTCTTTGTCCACAAAGTAAAGGAGAAAGGCTCAATCGTTGAGCATGTGCTCAGATTGTCTGAGTACGACAATCGCTTGAATCAAGTGGGAGTTAATCTTCGAGATGAGATAGTGATAGTTCTCCAAAGTCACTGCCACCAAGCTGTGAGAGCTTCGTGATGAATTATAACATATCAAGGATACATAAAATGATCCTTGAGCGATTCGCGATGTTTGACACTGCGAAAGTAGAAATCAAGAAGGAGCATCAATAGTTGATGGTTTGTAAAACCACTAAGTTTCAAGAAAGGCAAGGGCTAGAAGGGATACTTCGTGAAACGGCAAAACAGTTGCTGCACTAATGAAGAGACCCAAGATTAAACCCAAACCCGAGACTAAGTGCTTCTGTTATGAGGGGAACAGTCACTGAGGCGGAGCAACTCTAGATACTTGGTAGATAAGAAGGCTGGCAAAAGTCGAAAGAAGTGTATTTGATATACATGATGTTGATGTGTACTTTACTAGTACTCCTAGTAGCATGAGGGTATTGGATACCGGTTCGGTTGCTAAGTGATTAGTAACACGAAATGAAAGCTACGGCATAAACGGAGACTAGCTAAAGGCAAGGTGACGATACGTGTTGGAAGTGTTTCCAAGGTTGATATGATCAAACATCGCACGCTCCCTCTACCATCGGGATTGGTGTTAAACCTAAATAATTGTTATTTGGTGCTTGCGTTAAGCATGAACATGATTGGATCGTGTTTATTGCAATACGATTATTCATTTAAGGAGAATAATGGTTACTCTATTTTCTTGAATATTCACCTTCAATGGTTTATTGAATCTCGATCGTAGTGTTACACATGTTCATGATATTGGTGCCAAAAGATACGAGTTAATGATGATAGTACCACTTACTTGTGGCACTGCCGCTTGAGTCACGTTGGTATAAATTGCATGAAGAGGCTCCACGCTAATGGATCTTTATACTCACTTGATTTTGAATCACTAGTGACATGCAAATCATGCCACATGAGCAAGGCCTTGTTTTCATTGAGATGAAATAAGATAGTAACTTGTTGGAAGTAATACATTTTGATGTATGCAGTCCAATGAGTGCTGAGGCACGCAGTGGATATCATTATGTTCTTACTTCAATGACGATTTGAGTAGATACTAGAGTATTTACTTAATGAATCACAAGTCTGAAATATTGAAAAGTTCAATTCTGTTTCGGAGTGAAGTTCGTCGTAACAAGAGGATAAACTATCTACGATATGATCATAGAAATGAATATTTGAGTTACAAGTTTTGGTACGCAGTTAAGACAATGTGGAAATTGTTTCGCAGTTCATGCCACCTGGAACATCATAGTGTGATGATGTGTCTGAACGTCATAGCCATGCACTATTTGGTATGGTGAATGCTATGATGTCTGTTATCGAATTACCACTATCGTTTATGGGTTATGCATTAGAGACAACCGCATTCACTTTAAATAGGGCACCACGTATTTCCGTTGAGATGACACAGTATAGACCGAGGTTTAGAGAAATCTAAACTGTCGTTTCTTGAAAGTTTGGGGCTTCGACACTTATGTGAAAAACTTTCAGTCTGATAAGCTCGAACCCAAAGTGGAAAAATGCATCTTCATATGATATCCAAAACAGTTGGGTACATCTCCTATCTCAGATTCGAAAGCAAAGTGTTTGTTTCTACAAACGGATCCTTTCTCGAGGAAAAGTTTCTCTCGAAAGAATTGAGTGGGAGGGTGGTAGAACTTGATGAGGTTATTGGACCATCACTTCAACCAGTGTGTAGCAGGGCGCAGGAAGTTGTTCCTGTGGCGCCTACACCAATTGAAGTGGAAGCTGATGATGGTGATCATCAAGCATCGGATCAAGTTACTACAAGCCTCGTAGGTTGACAAGGTCGCATACTACTACAGAGTGGTACGGTAACCCTGTCTTGGAGGTCATGTTGTTGAGCAACAGTGAACCTACGAGTTATGGAGAAAGCGATGGTGGGCCCAGATTCCGACAAATGGCTGGAAGCCATGAAATCCGAGAGAGGATCCATGTATGAAAACAAAGTGTAGACTTTGAAAGAACTACTTGATGGTCATAAGACTATTGAGTAAAGATGGATCTTTAAAAGAAGACAGACGATGATGGTGATAAGTCACTATTAAGAAAAGCTCGACTTGTCGCAAAGATGTTTCCGACAAGATCAAAGAGTTGACTATGATGAGACTTTCTCACTCGTAGCGATGCTAAAAGTCTGTTAGAATTATGTTACTAGTTGCTGCATTATTTATGAAATATTGCATGTAGGATGTCAAAACATTGTTTCCTCGACGGTTTCCTTGAGCAAACATTGTATGAGATACAACCATGAGGTTTTGTCGATCCTAAAGATACTAGAAAGTATGCAAGCTCCAGCGATCCTTAAATAGGACTGGTGCAAGCATCTCGGAGTTGGAATATACACTTTGATGAGATGATCAAAGATTTTGGGTTTGTACAAGGTTTACGAGAAACTTGTATTTCCAAAGAAGTGAGTGGGAGCACTATAGAATTTCTGATAAGTATATGTGGTTGACATATTGTGGATCAGAAGTAATGTAGAATTTCTATAAGGCATACAAGGTTGTTTGAAAGGAGTTTTTCAAAGGAATACCTGGATTGCGCTACTTGAACGTTGAGCATCAAAGATCTATGGAGATAGATCGAAAGCGCTTAATAGAAGTTTCAACAAGATGCATGCCTTGACAAGTTTTTGAAGGAGTTCAAAATAGATCAACAAAGAAGGAGTTCTTGGTTGCGTTGTAAGGTGTGAATTTGAGTAAGACTCAAAACCCGACCCCGGCAGAATAAAGAGAATAGACGAAGGTCGTCTTCTATGCCTTGGCCGTAGAATCTGAAGTATGCCATGCTGGGTACCGCACCTGATGTGTGCCTTGACTCAAAGTCTGTTGAGAGGTACAAAGAGTGATCCATGATTGAATCACTAGCAGCGGTCAAAATTTATCCTTAGTAACTGATGGACTAAGGAATTTTTCTCGATTATGGAGGTGGTTAAAGAGTTCGTCGTAAAGGGTTACGTCGATGCAAGCTTTGACACTAATCCAAATAACTATGAGTAGTGAAACGGATTCGTATAGTAGAGTAGATATTTGGAGTATTTCCAAATAGCGCATAGTAGCAGCATCTATAAGATGACATAAAGATTTGTAAAGAACACACGGATCTGAAAGTTTCAGAACCGTTGACTAAAACCTCTCTCACGAGCAAGACGTGATCAGACCCCATAACTATACGGGTGTTGGATTCGTTGGAATCACATGGTGATGTGAACTAGATTATTGACTCTAGTGCAAGTGGGAGACTGTTGGAAATATGCCCTAGAGGCAATAATAAATTAGTTATTATTATATTTCTTAGTTCATGATAATCGTTTATTATCCATGCTATAATTGTATTGATTGGAAACACAATACTTGTGTGGATACATAGACAAAACACTGTCCCCAGTAAGCCTCTAGTTGACTAGCTCGTTGATCAAAGATGGTCAAGGTTTCCTGACCATAGGCAAGTGTTGTCATTTGATAAACGGGATCACATCATTAGGAGAATCATGTGATGGACTAGACCCAAATTAATAGACGTAGCATGTTGATCGTGTCATTTTGTTGCTACTATTTTCTGCGTGTCAAGTATTTGTTCCTATGACCATGAGATCATATAACTCACTGACACCGGAGGAATGCTTTGTGTGTATCAAACGTCGCAACGTAACTGGGTGACTATAAAGATGCTCTACAGGTATCTCCGGAGGTGTTAGTTGAGTTAGTATGGATCGAGACTGGGATTTGTCACTCCATGTGACGGAGAGGTATCTCGGGGCCCACTCGGTAATACAACATCACACACAAGCCTTGCAAGCAATGTGACTTAGTGTAAGTTGCGGGATCTTGTATTACGGAACGAGTAAAGAGACTTGCCGGTAAACGAGATTGAAATAGGTATGCGGATACTGACGATCGAATCTCGGGCAAGTAACATACCGAAGGACAAAGGGAATGACATACGGGATTATATGAATCCTTGGCACTGAGGTTCAAACGATAAGATCTTCGTAGAATATGTGGGATCCAATATGGGCATCCAGGTCCCGCTATTGGATATTGACCGAGGAGTCACTCGGGTCATGTCTACATAGTTCTCGAACCCGCAGGGTCTGCACACTTAAGGTTCGACGTTGTTTTATGCGTATTTGAGTTATATGGTTGGTTACCGAATGTTGTTCGGAGTCCCGGATGAGATCCAGGACGTCACGAGGAGCTCCGGAATGGTCCGGAGGTAAAGATTGATATATAGGAAGTCCTGTTTTGGTCACCGGAAAAGTTTCGGGCTCATCGGTAGTGTACCGGGAGTGCCGGGAGGGGTGTCGGGGACCATCGGGAGGGGTGTCACGCCCCAAGGGGTCTCATGGGCTATGGGAAGAGATAAACCAGCCCCTAGTGGGCTGGAATAAGTTCCCACTAAGGCCCATAAGGTTTGAGAAGGAAAAAACACAAGGTGGAAAGAGTTTCCAAGTGGGAAGGTGGAATCCTACTCCAAGTAGGATTGGAGTAGGACTCCTCCACCTCCAATTTCGGCCAAACCTTGAGGGTTTGAGGCTGCCTCTTCCCTCCCCCTCCCTCCTATATATACTGAGGTATTAGGGCTGATTTGAGACAACTTTTGCCACGGCAGCCCGACCACATACCTCCACGGTTTTACCTCTAGATCACGTTTCTGCGGAGCTCGGGCGGAGCCCTGCTGAGATTAGATCACCACCAACCTCCGGAGCGCCGTCACGCTGCCGAAGAACTCATCTACCTCTCCGTCTCTCTTGCTGGATCAAGAAGGCCGAGATCATCGTCGAGCTGTACGTGTGCTGAACGCGGAGGTGCCGTCCGTTCGGCACTAGATCGTGGGACTGATCGCGGGATAGTTCGCGGGGCGGATCGAGGGACGTGAGGACGTTCCACTACATCAACCGCGGTCACTAACGCTTCTGCTGTACGGTCTACAAGGGTACGTAGATCACACATCCCCTCTCGTAGATGGACATCACCATGATAGGTCTTCGTGCGCGTAGGAAAATTTTTGTTTCCCATGCGACGTTCCCCAACATTAGGGTTCCAGAAGAAGAGTCGGAGCAGCTATCCCGCTCTCCAGTTGAGCGAGTCGGTTAGGAACTAGTAGTCGATGTGGTTCTACTGCCAGGACATAGCCTGTCCGAATGCGTCGACTGGGCTGCCTCCGTTTAGTCTAGACCGTCCCGCTCCGCCCAAACAACTCGCGCTCTCGAAGGCCGAGAAGAACGATATCCAGCCTTTGGTTGAGGCACTCGTGGATGTTGTCAGGAGGGGATTCACCGGTATAGACCTGCTGGAAGTCTTCCTCGGTCGGCGGATCCAGCCTCTGCCGGCTCGCGACCATGCTATGTGGCACTACACAGGGCCTGAGGATTCCACTCGGACCAATGTGGTGGGCATACTCGAGGAGAAGGTGACCTCGTTGGTGCTCCAAATCACGGGGCCTTGTGAGAACCCCAAAGGAGCCTGCCGAGTGGCGCCTTACAGCGCGGACAACCCTCCATCGAATCAGGTGAGTGGCATCAACCGAGTGCATTGAATTGTCTTGATTCCAGTCGTTTACTTATATCTCCGTGTGATGTCTAATGTTTCCGACTGAACTCTATGCAGGCGTGGACCAACTGGTTCTCTCCCGTCTTGAATGGGAATCCGGAGGAGGAAGAGGAGGAAGGCAGCCAGGAGGGGAGCGTGGAGAGCGCCGAATACGTCTCCGACAGCGGGGAGTCGGAGGAGGAGGACAACGAGGAAGAGGAAGAGGACGAAGAGCGCGACTCGCCACCTCCACGGCCGGAGCATCGGAGTAAGCGTCGACACGAGCCCGCCGTCCCTTTAGCTCCTCCCGCGTCGTCGAGTGCTCCGCCCGCAGCTCCGGTGGCCCCGAGTGCTCGAGGTACCAAAAGGGCCAGGGACGCAGCCGCTGAGCCCGCAGGCCAGTCTTCCAGGGCGCTCAAACCGAGTGGGCCCAAACCGAGTGGGCCCAAACCTCGGAAGGCTCTGCCGCGAATGAGGGTTGCCATCCCCGTCACATCCACGTAAGTGAATCTAACTTTCGGCTCCTTCTGTTGACCGAGTGAACTCCTGCTTTATAAGTCGAATGGACTTCACTCGACAGGGTCGCCACTTCTGCAACCTCTCCGGCCCACCAAGGGGACGACCCCATGGACACGGACAACGTCGTTTCGTCCCATCCAGGTATATTGTAGGAGAATCGGGTATTTTATTCCTGTAGACTGCGCCATTTTTTCTTTTTCTGAGTCGTCGTGTCATTAGGCTTGTCAGGGGCGATTCGCCTAGACGAGGACGATCAGGGGAGAGCCGACCCCGCCGTGGAGCCTGTCCTGGAGCCAGTTCCTGAGGCTGCCCCTCCTGCTGCCGCCTTTGTCGCCGACGCTCCCCCGACCGAAGTGTCTCCGCCGACTGAACCGGTGCCAGTGAGGGAAGAACCGACTGGAGCGAACCTTGGGATGCCCCAGGAACTTCCCACGATTCTCGGTTCGTCGAATGCTGAATTCAGCATCCGGTGTGTCCCAGAGGAGCAGGTGGGAGCGGCCAAGGGGGCCATGGTGAAGGAGGAGCTCATGGCTGGAGAAGCCAAAAGGGCTTATGACTCCGTCGCGGCCTTGTACCAGCGGAGCTTGGAGCTGCGCGATGACATCCGAGTAAGTAGTCTAGTAAGTATTTACTTTTTCTCCTGTAACCCATTGGGTGGTATTGTTTTTGCAATGGGTTCACTCCGAGTGAACCCAGTGGGTGTAGTCCCCGAGACTTCTGTCGAGTGCTTGCACCGACAGTTGTCTTTATGCATTTTGTCTTCAGTTTGGTTGTGTCCGTAGACAGGTTTTCCGAGTGCAAGTACTTGTTGCAGTCGGAGCGCTCTTGTGGTAAGAGTCTCCGAGAGTAAGTTGCACGCGGGTCGAGTAGTATTTTCGAGTGCACCTCAATAGGGCGGGCCTGTTTGAGGTGCATGCCAGTGGGGTCACTCTTAGTGAACCCACTGGGTGTAGTCCCCGAGACCGCTGTCGACTGCTTGCGTCGGCAGGGGTCTGAAGTACTTAGTCTGTGAACGGATAAACTTGCTGATTACCCTTTGTTTCTTGATGCAGAAAACTTGTGAAATGGGAACGGCTTATGAAGCCCTGAGAGCGGAGAGGAACCAGTATGCTGGTGAACTGGAAGCTGGAATGCTCGCCATGGCCGGCATGAAGGACGCGCTGGAAGTACGAGAGAAGTCCTTGGAGGAGGCGCTGGAGGCAAACAGGGTGTTGATGGCGGAGGTGGATGGACTGAAGAAACAGAGGACTGAGCTGCACAATCAGATGGCCGTTCAGAACAGACGATACATAGCTCAGGAGAAGTATGTGAACGACTGGGCTGTGCAGATGATGACTCGTCTGACTGGTAAGTCGTATGTTCTGCCGAGTGCTTGTACCGTGTGCCGTACACTCGGTTTTTATTGTCTGCTTGTCTGTTTGTTGCAGATTTTTGCGGCGACGTTGAAGCTGAAGCGGCGGCTGTGGAGCGGTCCATTAAGGAGAATGTGCCGCTCAGCGAGGACGCCAACCGGGATTTGCTCCGGGCGCATATCCGCGTAGGCAAAGTAGGTCCTTTCATAGGCCGACTGAGAGAAGTCGTCGGCCGAATTGACAAGGAACTTTGGCCAGAAGACGAGTCGCGGCAGGATATGGAGACCTTGATGGCGCGGCTAGAGGAGATTCCGAGCCGAGTGCAATCGTGGAAGAAATCGGCCACACGTTGCGGTGCTGATGTTGCACTGTCCTTGGTCCGAGTCCATTGCAAGGAGGTGCGGGAAGATAAGCTGAAAGCATTGAAGGTCGCCAACACGAAGAAGCTTCGATTCGAAGACTTCATGGAGACGTTCCTGGAGACTGCTACCCGCATTGCTGATGGAATCGACTTGGATACTTTTGTGGAGCCCTCCAGTCCTGACGCCGGCCCAGCTGACGCGTGATCAAACTTATCCTCGGTATGCCGAGTGTTTACCTGTAAGATACTCTGGCCACTTCCGTTGGCGGTCGTACTTTTAAATCGGTGCGGGTAAGCTTGATCCGCGCCGAGTCAGCTATCGTTTGTGAACTTTGGAATCGGAATCTTTTGTTTGAATGCTGTTTCGAGTGCAACGCTTAGTGCGTACTCTGAGAAGATTAATACTTAGGTGATTCTTGATCACGTCTAAGTCTCCGAGTGCAGGTGTCGTGCACACTCGGAGGAAGTTATTACTTAGGTGATTCTTGATCACGTCTAAGTCCCCGAGTGCGAGGTGTAGTGCACACTCGGAGGAGGTTATTACTTAGGTGATTTTCGATCACGTCTAAGTTCCCGAGTGCGACATGTAGTACACACTCGGAAGAGGTTATTACTTAGGTGATTCTTGATCACAGCTAAGTCTCCGAGTGTGACGTATAGTGCACACTCGGAAGAAATGCGTACTGAAGTGATTCTTGATCACAGTTAAGTCTCCGAGTGTGACGTGTAGTGCACACTCGGAGGAAGTGAGTACTTAGGCGATTTCGGGATCGCAGCTAAGTCCCCGAGTGTAACGTGTAGTGCACACTCGGAGGAGGTTACTACTTAGGTGATTCTTGATCACAGCTAAGTCTCCGAGTGTGACGTATAGTGCACACTCGGAAGGAGTGCGTACTTAGGTGATTCTTGATCACAGCTAAGTCCCCGAGCGCGACGTATAGTGCATACTCGGAGGAAGTGAGAACTTAGGTGATTCGGGATCGCAGCTAAGTCCCCGAGTGCGACGTGTAGTGCACACTTGGAGGAAGGGAGTACTTAGGTGATTCTTGATCACAGCTAAGTCTCCGAGTGTGACGTATAGTGCACACTCGGAAGAAGTGCATACTTAGGTGATTCTTGATCACAGCTAAGTCCCCGAGTGTGACGTATAGTGCACACTCGGAGGAATTGAGAACTTAGGCGATTCGGGATCGCAGCTAAGTCCCCGAGTGCGACGTGTAGTGCACACACGGAGGAAGGGAGTACTTAGGTGATTCGTGATCACAGCTAAGTCTCCGAGTGTGACGTATAGTGCACACTCGGAAGAAGGGCATACTTAGGTGATTCTTGATCACAGCTAAGTCCCTGAGTGCGACGTATAGTGCATACTCGGAGGAAGTGAGAACTTAGGCAATTCGGGATCGCAGCTAAGTCCCCGAGTGCGACGTGTAGAGCACACTCGGAGGAAGGGAGGACTTAGGTGATTCTTGATCACAGCTAAGTCTCCGAGTGTGACGTATAGTGCACACACGGAAGAAGGGCGTACTTAGGTGATTCTTGATGACAGCTAAGTCCCCGAGTGCGACGTATAGTGCATACTCGGAGGAAGTTAGTACTTAGGTGATTCTTGATCACAGCTAAGTCCCCGAGTGTGACGTATAGTGCACACTCGGAGGAAGTGAGTACTTAGGCGATTCAGGACCGCGGCTAAGTTTTTTTTTTGTGTGTGAGAACTCTGAATCTGCACAAAACTGAATCTGCTGAATATACTATTTCTTCGAACTTGTTCGTTACACTGCTTCAGTCGGCGATCACGTATAAAAATGCTTGAGGAGATCTCCGTTCCATGCGCGCGGCTCGTCTGTCTCCCTCTGAATGTTGTAGAGTATGTATGTTCCATTGTTCAGCACTTTGGAAATGATGAAAGGCCCTTCCCAGGCCGGAGCCAACTTGTGTGGTCTTTGCTGATCCACTCGGAGCACCAAATCACCAGCTTGGAATGTGCGGCTCCTGACGTGACGTGCGTGAAAGCGTCGCAGATCTTGCTGGTAAATTGTTGAGCGAGTGAGTGCCATCTCGCGCTCCTCCTCTAGAAGATCGACTCCATCTTGCCTTGCTTGTTGTGCTTCGGCTTCGGAGAAGAGTTCAACTCTCGGGGCGTTGTGAAGCAGGTCACTCGGAAGGACCGCTTCTGCTCCATAAACGAGGAAGAACGGTGATCGCCCTGTTGATCTGTTCGGGGTGGTGCGGAGGCCCCAAAGCACTGAAGGTAACTCGGTGACCCATGCACCAGCAGCATGTCCTACCTCTCGCAAGAGTCGGGGCTTCAAACCTTGAAGGATAAGTCCGTTCGCACGCTCAGCTTGCCCGTTGGATTGCGGATGTGCTACGGAAGCAAAATCCACTCGGATGCCCTGGCTTGCATAGAAACCTTTGAATCTGTCCGAGTCGAAGTTCGTCCCGTTGTCCGTGATTATACTGTGAGGTACTCCGAATCTGGAAACGATATCCCTGACAAACTTGACAGCTATTGAGGCGTCGAGTTTCTTGATGGGCTTGGCTTCTATCCATTTTGTAAACTTGTCGACTGCCACCAACAGATGCGTGTAGCCTCCTTGGCCTGTCTTGAATGGTCCGACTGTGTCTAATCCCCAAACTGCAAATGTCCACACGAGTGGGATTGTTTTTAAAGCAGATGATGGCTTGTGGGACTTGTTGGAGTAGAACTGACAGCCTTCACATCGGTCGACCATATCTTTAGCCATCTCTTTGGCCTGCAGCCAAAAGAAACCAGCTCTGAACGCCTTGGCGACCATTGCTCTTGAAGAAGCGTGATGACCGCACGTTCCCGAGTGAATGTCTTCTAAGACCAACTGCCCTTCCTCTGGGGAAATGCAGCGTTGAAGAACGCCTGAAACACTCTCCTTGTATAATTGACCATCAATGACAGTGAATGCCTTCGACCTGCGAACTATTTGCCTGGCTTGGACTTCATCTTCTGGAAGTTCTTGCCTTAGGATATATGCGATGATCTGCACAGTCCAATCAGGAGTGACAACCAGAATCTCCGTGACCAAATCAACCACAGCAGGTACATCGACTTCAGTCGGATCTGTTGCGCTCTTGGGTTGTACCGGTTCTTCTGTGAAAGGATCTTCTTTGACTGAGGGAAGATGGAGGTGCTCGAGGCAGACATCACTCGTGACTGGTCTCCGAGTGGATCCGAGTTTTGCCAACTCATCAGCCGCTTGGTTCTTCAGTCTCGGAACATGATGGAGCTCCAGACCTTCAAACTTCTTCTCCAGCTTCCTTACTGCATTGCAGTACACTGTCATGGTGGGGTTCCTTACGTCCCACTCTTTAATCACTTGGTTGACCACCAAATCCGAATCGCCGCAGACCATCAGGCGACGGACGCCGAGTGAGATGGCCATGCACAATCCGTAGAGGAGAGCTTCATACTCTGCCTCGTTGTTCGAGGAATCAAAGTGTATCTGAAGCACGTACTTGAGTTTGTCTCCTTTGGGTGATATGATCACAACGCCAGCGCCGGAGCCATTCAACATCTTAGACCCATCAAAGAACATTGTCCAATGAGCCGAGTAGATGTGGGTCGGTTGCTGTTGTTCTACCCATTCTGCTATGAAGTCAGCCAGGGCTTGAGACTTAATAGCTTTCTTGGCCTCGAACTTGATGTCGCAGTACAGCATCTCCATTGCCCACTTCGCCACTCGGCCTGATGCGTCACGATTGTGGAGAATTTCCGACAACGGAGCATCCGACACGATGGATACCGAGTGGTCTTGGAAATAATGGGCCACCTTCTTCGC
Organism: Hordeum vulgare subsp. vulgare; assembly: GCF_904849725.1. Lineage (NCBI taxonomy): Eukaryota > Viridiplantae > Streptophyta > Magnoliopsida > Poales > Poaceae > Hordeum > Hordeum vulgare. The sequence continues at coordinate 394,394,481 of NC_058521.1, read as the reverse complement.
AGTCATATAAATCCCATAGATAAGTTTCTGATAATGGGGATACCTTTGCTTGGAAGGGGTCAGGACTTCGGAGACGTAGTACACTGGCCGCTGAACTTTGTACACTTTGCCTTCCTCTTCTCGCTCGACTGTTAGAACAGTACTGACGACTTGATTTGTAGCCGCGATATATAGAAGAAGGGGCTCTTTACTGAGCGGAGCAGTAAGAACCGGCTGGGTGGAAAGTAGGACTTTGAGGTCGTCGAATGCGACTTGGGCTTCGTCTGTCCACTCGAAGGTATCTGACTTCTTCATGATTCGGTACAAAGGAAGTGTTTTTTCGCCGAGTCGACTGATGAACCTGCTCAAAGCCGCTAAGCAACCTGTGAGCCGTTGAACATCGTGTATTCTGACCGGCCTCTCCATTCGGATGATGGTCCCGATCTTTTCGGGGTTAACGTCGATCCCTCGTTCGGAAACGAAGAAACCGAGTAACTTTCCGCTGGGAACACCGAATGAACATTTGGCTGGGTTGAGCTTGATATCGTACCTATGAAGGTTGGCGAATGTTTCTGCCAAGTCAGTCAGCAGGTCAGAACCTTTGCGTGACTTGACTACGATATCATCCATGTATGCCTCCAAATTGCGACCGATTTGGTCGAGGAGACATTTTTGGATCATGCGCATAAAGGTAGCTCCTGCATTCTTCAGACCGAAAGGCATAGTGATGTAGCAGAAGCACCCAAACGGGGTGATGAAGGCTGTTTTCAACTCATCGGGACCATACAGACGGATCTGATGATAGCCCGAATAGGCATCAAGAAATGATAGACGCGCGCATCTCGCAGTCGAGTCGACAATTTGATCTATGCGGGGGAGCGGAAAATGGTCTTTCGGGCAGACCTTATTGAGGTGCTTGAAGTCAATGCACATTCGGAGTGACTTGTCCTTCTTGGGCACCATGACGACATTTGCGAGCCACTTGGAGTGGTGAACCTCGTGAATGAAGTTGGCAGCCAGTAGCTTGGCCACCTCTTCTCCGATTGCCTTCCTCTTCTGCGCGGCGGACCGGCACAGGCGCTCTCGAACAGGCCGAGCGACGGGATCCACATGCAGTCGGTGCTCAGCCAACTCCCTGGGTACACCCGGCATGTCAGATGGTTTCCATGCGAAGATGTCCCAGTTCTCACGGAGGAATTGGGTGAGCTCGGCTTCCTATTTAGGATCGAGGGTGGTGGAGATGTTCGTTGGGGCGGCTGAATCGTCCGTCGGGTGGATGCTAACCTTCTTCGTCTCCCCCGCCGACTGGAACGCGGACTCAGAAGTTGGTTTCTTCGAGCGCATCAGGTCGGCAGGGTCGACTGTCTTCTTGTACTCGTCGAGCTCGAGTACCGCCATCTGTTGGTCAGCGATTCTTGATCCCTCCTGCAGACACTCCTCGGCTCGCTGGCGGTTGCGTGTGATGGTGATAACGCCTTTTGGGCCGGGTATCTTCAGCTTCAAGTACACATAGCACGGGCGTGCCATGAAACTCACGTATGCTGGGCGGCCCAAAATTGTGTGATAAGCGCTCTGGAAATCTACCACCTCAAACGTGAGCCTCTCCTTGCGAAAATTCTTGTCGGAGCCGAAGATGACGTCCAACGCGATCTGGCCGAGTGACTTGGCCTTCCGTCCAGGGACGACTCCGTGGAACTGCATATTGCTCTCGCTGAGTCTGGACATCGGAATGCCCATTCCCTTGAGAGTGTCAGCGTACATGATGTTCAATCCGCTACCGCCGTCCATGAGGACTTTGCGCAGTTGGACTCCTTCCACCACCGGGTCGACGACCAGAGCCTGCCTTCCTGGGGTGGGGACGTGCGTTGGATGATCTGACTGATCAAAGGTGATCGCAGTCTAAGACCATTTAAGGAACTTGGGAGCAGTTGGAACGGCCATATTGACCTCTCTGTTCACCAACTTCAGTCGACTTTTGCTTTCGATGTCAGCAAAAATCATGAGGGTTGCATGGACTTGGGGGAACGGATCCTCCTTGTCCTCTTCATCCTGTTCAGGATTCTTCTCACTCGGTTGCCCTTCGATGAACCCCTGGATCAGGAGACGACACTGCCGAGTGGTGTGCTTCGCGTATATGGGGTTGCCTTCTTCGTCCATCTTCGTATGAACCGGACAAGGCTGGTCCAGGATGGGGTTGTTGAATGGTTTCTTCTTGGGAGCAGACTGCGCTTTCCCTTTGCCCTTGAACTTGACGCTGGTCACAGCTGCAGCTTCTGCCTGCGGTGTGGGCGGAACTTTCTGTTTTTGCTTCCGAATGTTACCTCCGTCAGCATCGCCGACTGTCTTGTGTTTGCCACTCCGAATGCGGTCTTCTTCCTCGCCATTTGCATAGCGAACCGCTATCTCCATCATCTTGCTCATGGAAATATCGCCTGTCCGTCCAAACTTTAGGTACAGCTCCCTGTACCGCACGCCTGCCTTGAATGCGCAGACAGCTTGGTGCTCGGTGACGTTCTCTACCGTGTGGTAAAGAGTTGTCCATCGTTGGATGAAGTCGCGCAGGGGCTCATTCGGCTTCTGGACGCAGTGCTGAAGCTCCACAAGGCCTGCAGGGCGTTTGCACGTCCCTTCGAAGGTCCTGATGAACACTCGGGCCAGATCTGCCCAACTGTAAATGCTGGAGGGAGCCAACTGGTTCAACCAGGCTCGCGCCGAGCCGTCGAGCATCAAAGGGAGGTGCTTCATAGCGACATGGTCGTCCCCTCCTCCGATCTGAACCGCCACTCGGTAGTCATCTAGCCATGTTTCAGGCTTGGACTCCCCGTAAACTTACCGATTCCCGCTGCCAATCGGAAGTTGGGCGGGATGTCGGCCGAGCGGATGGCTCGACTAAAACACTCGGGGCCGGACACGATGGTCCTGCTGCCACTTGGACGATCTAGATCATGACCATCGCGGTGGGCTCGACCCTTGTCGACTCTTCGCTGGGCGATTCGCCCTGTCGCGTCGGGTCTTGGGTCGTAAGTGTCGCCGACTGAACATCAATCATCATGATGTCGAGACCCATAGGGCCCACCCCGCGGAGGGGTGAGTGAGCCGCGGCGATCTTCGTGGATAACGGAACGGCTGCCTCCCCTGTGGTGCTGATGGGAACCAGGGCTATGAACCGACCGATGCGTGTTTGCATGGACAGAACTATTGTAGATCCGATTGTGCGACTGGGAGACTGCCGAGTTCTGCTGCTGCGTAGTGTGCAACAGGGCACGGATCTGCTCGATTCCCCTTCCTGCCTCTGAATCGGTCGGCTGGAGGGAATCAGCGATCTTGGCAGCTGCAGCCAAGTTGAGGAGAGGTGTGCGGAACACCTCAACGTTACTCCGCCGGGTGTGCCGACTAGCAGAACGACGAGGCGGACGGTGTGCACCGGATGCTTCGCCGATTTCGCGCTCGCTCTGGCCGGCTCGCCGGGGATCTTCATGGGTGTTGGCCATATGTACTTCTGCTGCAGGCCCGCGACCCGTGTACTCGGAAGGAGGCTTAGTCGGAACCGAGCCTGAACACTGGGAACGCGGGGCAACCACAACAGACTCTAGAACTGCCACCTGAGAGGACGCGATCTGACGCGCTCGAGCATGTTGCACCCAACGTTGGAGACGCGGACTGCGGGACCGCTTGTTGTGATGCCTGGCGGAGGTGCAAGCTAACAATGGAGCCGATTGTTGGAGAAGAAGAACGCCGCGAGCGCCGGCACGGAAGTGCGTGGCCCCGCGACGGGGAAGTGCCTCGACGTCAAGAGGCGCCTCCCGAAGCCACGCCGAGTCGTCGATGGTGAAGGAGAGAACGCCGAAGAGGATCTGGTAACCCATGCTCGAATCTCCACCAAACGACATGACGAAAGGAAGTAGTCGCAAACTCGCCGGAAGTCGCTTAGACGCCTGCCCCACGGTGGGCGCCAACTGTCGTGGGTATAAGCCTGATAGTAGATGTGTAGGGTACGAATGAGATGGGCAGAGTCCTAGCTACGACGAGGTTGTATGAGTTCAGGCCCCTCCACGGTGGAGGTAACAGCCCTACGTCTCAGTGCTCTCGGAGCTTGTTACCGAGTGTAATATGGAATACAATGATGTGCTAACCCTTTGACCAGTGCGAGAGGGCGGCTTATATAGAGTGCGCGGCCCTCCACAACGGTTCTGACTCAGGGGTGGAGTAGTGGCGATTGAATGCATACGTTACAGGTAACGTATGCTCTAAATGCTAATAAACGCACCCGGAAACGTACGGCAGTTTCCCTCCAGAGAGGTTACGACGTACCAAGTGTATCCAGTCGGTTGGTCTGGTTCCCTCTGAATGCTAGTCTCCGACTAGATGATTCTGGGTCTGTTACCGACTGGATGATGGGGACTCCTTAATTCAATCGGGGCAAACTCCAGGTCCTGTCCTTTGTGTGGGGTAGTCCTTGGGTAGGACATGTAGGGCAGGCCTATGACCCTACCCTAGGACTATGACCCCATCAACCGCCGTCGTTCTCGCAGAAGACGGCTCGCCGCCATTGCAGCAGCGTCGTCGTCGCGGCCAGGATGTCGTCGCAACATCTGTAGCATCATCATGAGAGAAGTCGAGCCACTATCCTAGCATCACCTAGAAGACGGCCCGCTGTCGTGCTCGCATAAGCCGGCTCGCCACCATTGCAGCACCATCGTCTTTGCAGCTAGGACGTCGCAACATAAGTGGTAACACCGTAGGAGAAGTCGCTACATCGTGATAGCATATCCGAGCAATTTGCGCCGCCATTGCGTTGGCAGCAGTCGATGTTGTTGCAATCCTTCCATCAACGACACCTTTAATCAGGGTGAACCGACTTGCTACACCAGTGGGATTCGTCTTCTCAAGCCGGTGTGCTTTCTTTGTTGCAGCGTCGTCTCGAAGCAGAAGCACATGGAAGAATGTAACAACAACAATGATGCATCCACTATGTCGAAGCAGGAGTGTGGTGGCCGGAGCAGCTGGAGTTGCTTGGCTCACAACATCGCCGGTGTCGAGTTTGTAGTGGCCAAACTAACAGAGTTGAGGCAGAAAGCAGGGATGGGATCCATCAAAGAGGTTGTGGGGGATAGATGTCAACAGGATTAGGAGAAAGAAGAAGACGAACGAGTAGCTTAGATTCGTCGATGAGATAAAGATGCGATATTGTGCCTGACCCACATGACACGAGTCCATCACACGAGACGATTGTCGATAGGGAATCGTTTCCCACCCGCGCGCCGACCGAAACGACGCGCCAGTCGCTCCCTCGCGCGCACGGGCCCTTGCAACATTTTCCCACCCACGCGCTTCTCTGGTTAATGGATGCAACATTTTTCGTTTAAATATGTTGCAACCAGCGTCATTTTTGCTGCAAACGTTTTTTTTACTATTTTTAGTCCTAGTAAAAAAGGTGCATATACGTTTGGTTGCAACTCCAGTTCGTCGGATTTTTTGTTACAATCGATGTTTTTTACTTTTTGCTACAACCGTGTTAATTTTTACTACAACCGACATCATATTTTGCTACAACCGTTCACTAAAAATTTGCATACACGTCACGTAAATATTTGTTACAACCGGCGTTTGACTTTTGCTATCACGTACCATTAGCTTTCTTTTTTTGCTACGATCACGTAGATATTTTTTTTGCTACAAATTTTGTTTTTTGTTGCAACCGTTGAAAAAATTGATGCATCGCATCGAAATTTTGCTGCATAGGGGGGGGGGAATGTTGCATGCGGATCCAATGGTGCGGACGACGCGGGGTTGGTGGATCCTGCGGCTCGCGCGTGGCCCGCCGAAAGTTTGGGCCGACGCGCCGGCGCAGATCAGTCCCCTTGTCGATAAGGGCCCTGTTTGGATACTCTAACCAGGTTAGAGTTAGAGTTAGATTCTAACCTTTGAGCTAACCTGAACTAACTCTAACTCTAAAGGTGTTTGGATGAGAGGGTTAGATGGACAATAAATGCTCTTTCTCAATTATTTGGCTACTTTGGACCTCTCTCTTTTCCTGGACCCCACCTACTCTAACCCAAAAAAGCACCTCTTGGATGGGTTGGAGTTTTTTGGTGGGTTAGATGCATCTAACCAACTCTAACCCACCTGTTTGGATCTTTAAGTGTTAGATGGCTCAAATCTAACCCACTCTAACTCTAACCCTAGGATCCAAACAGGGCCAAGATATCTACATTCTGATGAAACCAACCAGTTTCCTTTATTTATAGGTCAATGAGATTTACTCTACGGTGCATTTAGATGTTGGCATTGAGAGTATTGGCATTGCATTGGGTTGAACACCAGTATCATAGTATATTGGTATTGAGATTGAATGCCAATATTTCTGTTTGGATGTTTAGGTATCCGGAACACGATTTGATATTGAGGTTGAATGCCAAATTTTGTTTGGATGGTCAAACAGAGGAATTAGGTCGAATGAGACTTTGCCAAGAGGAGACATGGAAGCGGGGGAGTTAATTACACACAAGTATCATAATTGGGACAGAACATCCAGATTGGTATCAAGATTTCTATTTTTTTTCATGTTAGTACCAACTTTGTGCGAGGCCGTTGCAAATCGAGCTAAATCGCGTATAAATACGTATTGATGGTGTATCTGACCGACGGGGCCCGGCAGTCAGGTGCCCACATGGTATATTTTTTCAGAAAAGCCCCTTGCTTCATACATAATCATATAAATGTTATTTATTTTGCAGGGTTCGTAATTTTTCAACTTTGAATCGCACTCTCTTATAAGTTTGAATTGAATTAAACATTTAAATAAAACAAATGAAAATTAGTGGCCGACGGAATTTGAACCCACGACCACCAGTACATAGGCGACGCGGCCGAGACACCACGCCACAAACTGTCTCCTTTACACGGTGAGCACCATGTCTGTTATACTCGATGGCTACTTGGGCCAAGCGAGGCTTATCTTTTTTTTTCGTTTCATGTTTATTGGGTTTGCTCGTTGGGCGTAACGAGGCTGCACACGCTAAATTATTTTACACAATCTTTACTCTTACATATTAATAAAGTAAATATTGCTTCTGCCGTACGTCATTTAAATTGTTCCTAAAGTTGGATTAAAATTACCCACCAATGCCACCTATAAGTCATAAAAAACGTTTCAAACAGGAAAATCTTCGGACTCGGCCGGGCCATGTAGGCACCTCCTATATTACGCTCTCGCCGTTGGAAAAAGATGCAGCATACCTATTTGGGCCGGCCCATGCGTGGGTGCCTGTTTTTTTGGTTTAGTTCTTTTATTTTTCTTTTCAGTTCCATTTTGTTTTTGTACTTTAAATAATTTACAACTTCAAATAATTTTTCTAAATTTTAAGAAACTGTGAATTTCGAAATAAAATATTCAAAAAAACATAATTTTTTTGAGAATTCAAAAACTACTGAGGAGTTTTGAAAAATATTTGCATATACAAAAAATGTATAAATTTTGAGAAAATGTCCATAAAATATAAAATTCAATGATTCTAAACAAAACTTCGTGTAAAAATCTTAAAAACAATTTGTGCCTCTGTTTTTAGTCTCGTTTTTTATTTTAATTTTTCCGTTCCATTTTTTAATTTAAATAATTTCGAACTTTGAAAAGTTTTGCAATTTATAAAACTGAGAATTTTGAAATAAAAGTTTGAAGAAAACATAAAATGTTTGTGAATTCAAAAAATGCTCTGGGTTTTTGTAAAAATATTCACATATTCAGAAAAATGTTCGTAATTTTGAGAAAAATGTTGGTGAAAACAATAAAAGTCCATGATTTTAAAAAAAATGGTTTATTATTTTTTGAGTGCAATTGAAAAAAATGTTTGCTAATTCAAAAAATGTTCATGCATTTCAAGAAATGACCTAAAATTTTAAAGACATAATATGATCAGCACCATTGGAGATTTAATTATTTTTCTTCCGTTGCAACGCACGGGCCCTTTTGCTAGTACTAATAACGCAAATAGTGCTTCTTCCGTACGTCATCCAAATTGCCCTTCAAATTGACTAAAATTACCCATCAATGCCACCTATAAGTCATAAAAAACGTTTCAAACAGAAAAATCTTCGTACTGGGCTGAACCATGTAGGCACCTCCTATATTACGCTCTGGGCGTTGGAAAAAGATGCAGCACACCTATTTGGCCGGCCCATGCGTGGGCGCCTGTTTTTTTAGTTTAGTTTTTTATTTTTCTTTTCAGTTCCATTTTGTTTTTCTACTTTAAATAATTTAGAACTTTAAACAACTTTTCTCAATTTTAAGAAACTGAGAATTTCGAAATAAAATATTCAAAAAATCAAATTTTTTTGAGAATTCAAAAACTACTCAAGAGTTTTGAAAAATGTTTGCATATAAAAGAAATGTTTAAACTTTGAGAAAATGTCCATAAAATAAAAAAGTCAACGATTTTAAACAAAAGTCCGTGTAAAATCTTAAAAACAGTTCGTGCCTATGTTTTTAGTCTCATTTTTTATTTTCATTTTTCTGTTTCATTTTTTAGTTTAAATAATTTAGAAATTTGAAAAACTTCTGAAATTTATAAAACTGGGAATTTTGAAATAAAAGTTTGAAGAAAATATAAAATGTTTGTGAATTCAGAAAATGCTCAGGATTTTTGTAAAAATATTCGCATTTTCAGAAAAATGTTCATAATTTTGAGAACAATGTTGGTGAAAACAATAAAAGTCCAAGATTTTGAAAAAACAATTGTGTGTTATTTTTTGAGTGTAATTTAAAGAAATGTTTGCTAATTCAAAAAATGTTCATGCATTTCAAGAAATGTCCTAAAAATTTAAAGACATAATATGATCAGCACCATTGAACATTATAACTATTTTTCTCCCGTTGCAACGCATGAGTCCTTTTGCTAGTAATATGTAAAATGTTCTTATTATCTTTAGAAAAATTACGTACTATTGTAGATACCACTGTATAATAAACTATTAAAAATATTCATTCATCATATCCAAATTTTGTTGAATATCTTTTTGAAATACACATTGTAACATGAGTGTAGAGTGGTGGCTCGGGTGCAGCTCCTGCATAACGGTGGTCGTTCATTTCCTAGGTTCTTTTTACGAATGGTAAACATTTTCTTTATATAATGAATTTTTGATAATATGTGCTGAACATATTTCAAATGCAAAATGAAAGTTTTTCTCACATATGTTGAACATTTTTGTATCATGATTTGTTTAATACTTAATTACACAATGTTCACTAAATATAAAAGACAGTTTCCTCTTTTTTTATATAGCTTACTTCATTCAATTTTTTTTAAATCACATCATTCAAAAAATCGTGACACTTCTTAAAAATCAAACATTTAAAAATGTGCTCGTGTCATTTTTTTAAATGTTTATGAAAATGAAAACACCACTGTAACGAATTTAAAAAATGACCATAACATGTAAAGAGAATGTTCATGCCATTTACAAAATGTTGGTGAGATATTTGAAAATCTTTAAATAAACCGCGACCACCGTTATGCAGGAGGTGCGCCCGAGCCACTACTCTACACAGCAGCTCGTCTTACAATGTGTATTTCAACAAAATGTTCAGCAAAATATAGATATGATGAATGAATATTTGTAATAGTTTATTACACAGTGGTATCTACAATAGTACGCAATTCTCTAAAAATATTAAGAGCATTTTACATATTATTGTGTAAAATAATTTTATATATCGAGTACACCTATATTTTTGTAATAAAAGTTGAACAGTTATAACGCATTTCTAAAAATTATTATGTTTACACAAATATTTTTAATACATGTCATCCACTTTTTAAGTAACTGTGTGTTTAAAAGAATACAATCAATATACGAGTAACTCAATAGAAAAGAAAGTTATTGGGCATATACATTTTTTTGTGTGTATTTGAATAATATAAGGAGGATACCCAATATTTATATGGATTCATGCAGCCACGCAATATATAATTTCCATATTTGCAAATACTTGCGTATTTTATAATTACACTAGAAAAAGGCCCGTGGGTTGCAACGGGAGACAGAAAAAATTATATGCAGTAGAAAAATATCCGATGGGCTATATTAAAACCTGTTGAATATCTTTGGTAATCACCGCCCCAAAGTATCACAAAAGGTACATGTTACCAGAAAAGCATCCATAAGATATCCTTGTGCCTTTCATGTGACTCTATTTTCTAGCTTGTCGGCATATTCAAGATGCAAGAGAAGTGAGTAGAGTCAACCTGGGTGAGACATCTTGATCCCTTACTCACGTGATTTCACCAGGAAATAATTCAATTCCTAATGTTATGCCCAACTTCAGCGAGATGAATAAGGTCAAGAACATGACTGCACAGATACATCCGGCCTTTAGTGGTAAGGATCTGCAATCCATGAAAAATAGCGGACGTGTATTAGAAATCATCTTCAACTTTTACACAGATAAGGATGACCATCACTACCTACTGTTGGGTAACGTAGCATAAATTCAAAAAAAATCCTAACCATATTCAGATCTTCCTATGGAGAGACCAGAACGAGAGAGGGGTGAGTGCATCTTCATACCTTTGAAGATCGCTAAGCGGAAGCGTTGCTAGAACGCGGTTGATGGAGTCGTACTCGCAACGATTCCGATCTAGTGCCGAACTACGGCACCTCCGCGTTCAACACACGTGCAGCCCGGTGACGTCTCCCGCACCTTGATCCAGCAAGGAGGAGGGAGAGGTCGGGGAAGAACTCCAGCAGCACGACGGCGTGGTGTCTATGGAGAGACGAGGTCTCCCGGCAGGGCTTCGCCAAGCACCGGCAGAGAGGAGGAGAAAGAAGGGCAGGGCAGCGCCGAGGGAGAGGGAGAAGTGTGTCTCCCAAGGGCCAAAACCCCTCTCTATTTATAGGAGGAGGGGGAAGGGGTGCGCCACCCCTAGGGTTCCCCCTAGGTGGTGTGGCAGCCACCATATGGGAGGGGGCGGCGGCCAGGGCAGGGAGGAGGGGTGGTGCGCACCCCTGGTGGGCCTTAGGCCCACCTGGCTTAGGGTTTGCCCCCCTTTCCCTCTCCCATGCGCATTGGGCTGAGTGGGGAGGCGCACCAGCCCACCTAGGGGCTGGTTCCCTCCCCCACTTGGCCCATCTTGCCTCCCGGGGTCGTTGCCCCCTTCGGTGGACCCCCGGGGCCACCTCCGGTGGTCCCGGTACGTTACCGGTGATGCCCGAAACACTTCCGGTGTCCGAAACCATCCGTCCTATATATCAATCTTTACCTCCGAACCATTCCGGAGCTCCTCGTGACGTTCGGGATCTCATCCGGGACTCCGAACAACTTTTGATAACCTCGTATAACAATTCCCTATAACCCTAGTGTCATCGAACCTTAAGTGTGTAGACCCTACGGGTTCGGGAGACAGGCAGACAAGACCGAGACACCTCTCCGGCCAATAACCATCAGCGGGGTCTGGATACCCATGGTGGCTCCCACTTGCTCCACGATGATCTCATCGGATGAACCACGATGTCAAGGATTCAATCAATCCCGTATACGATTCCCTTTGTCTGTCGGTATAGAACTTGCCCGAGATTCGATCGTCGGTATACCCATACCTTGTTCAATCTCGTTACCGGTAAGTCTCTTTACTCATTCTGTAGCACGTCATCGTGTGACTAATCCCTTAGTCACATTGAGCTCATGATGATGTTCTACCGAGTGGGCCCAGAGATACCTCTCCGTCACACGGAGTGACAAATCCCGATCTCGATTCATACCAACCCAACAGACACTTTCAGAGATACCCGTAGTGCACCTTTATAGTCACCCAGTTACGTTGTGACATTTGATACACCAAAAGCACTCCTACGGTATCCGAGAGTTGCACAATCTCACGGTCGAAGGAAAAGACACTTGACATTAGAAAATCTTTAGCATATGAACAATACGATCTAGTGATATGCTTAGGATTGGGTCTTGTCCATCACATCATTCTCCCAATGATGTGATCACGTTATCAATGACATCTAATGCCCATGATTAGGAAACCATGATCATCTATTGACTAACGAGCTAGCCAACTAGAGGCTTGCTAGGGACACATTGTGATCTATTTATTTACACATGTATTACTGTTTCCTGTTAATACAATTATAGCATGAACAATAGACTATTATCATGAACAAGGAAATATGATAATAACCATTTTATTATTGCCTCTAGGGCATATTTCCAACACCTACAACTTATGAATCAGGCGCACTTCCTTGAGGATGCACGACTCCCATGATATTATTCCCTTTGTCTCCTCATTTCTTGGAGTAAAACCAGTGTAAGAGCTTTGTTGCAAAACAAGAAGCCATGAACTATCACTTGGACTTATACACGGATAACTTGCACAGAACTCCTGCTAAAAGAACACAAAGCCACATCCAATTGTCGCAGTAAGAGATTTTTCTTTGATGACATGCTGAATATTCAGACCGGGGCATGGAGCTCATGCAGCAGGAGCTTCTTGCCTACTACCAATTGCTTTGACACCACGTTCGAGCGAACCTTCCGCTTCCTCTCACTCATTCTCATGTGTAAGATGAGAAGACATCAGTTGATCCAAAGAGAAAAAATGTTATTTCCAGAGCATTTGTTGCCCAATTCTGAATTTTCTTTTCCCCAATGACAGGATCAGAGATCCATCTCCTACTCCTGGAAAGCAAACTGCACGGTCTAATTGTACAAACAGATTCTGCTCCTGGATCCCCACAACATATCAATTTGTCTGCATCAATTGACCAAACTTGTGTACTGATGTCAACTGTTCTTCCCCTTGCAACGGCACTGGAAGAATGCTGCTAGCACTCTCCGGCAATCGAAACTAGAAGAATGTTGTTGACGACCCACCAGCGCGTGGGATCGTAGCAGTTTTCGAGGGTAGAGTATTCGACCCAAATTTGTTGATCGCCAAACAGGAGGTGAGAGAATACTCTCGAGTATTAGCAGCTGAATTTGTCAGATTCAACCACACCTGAAAGATTAGTATCTGCAAGCAAAGTAGTAGGAGCAAAGTAGCGAGTAACGACAATGGCAAGGAACAGCAGTAGTGACAACAGCAACAAGTAGCAACGGTAGCAAGCGACAGTAGTAGCAACAGTAGCAGCAGAGCAAGACAAGTAACAACAGTAGCGACAGCAGTAGCAAGTAGCAACAGTAGTAACAGCAACAGAGCAAGACAAGTAACAGCAGCAGTAGGACAAACTCGTAGGCAATGGGTCGATGATTTGTTTGGATGAAATTCATCATGCAACAGTTATAACACGGAGAGATATGTGGCTAGCTCCCATTTGTCAATGTGATGTAGGCATGCATTCCGTGTGTCGTCATACGTGCTTAGGGAAAAGAACTTGCATGACATCCATTGTCCATCCCTGCCGTGGCAGCGGGCTCCAAAAGGAAACTACGGGATATTAAGGTTCTCCTTTTAATAAAGAACCAGACCAACGCATTAGCACTTCGTGAACAAATGAACTCCTCAAACTATGGTCATCACCGGGAGTGGTTCCGGCTATTGTCACTCTGGGGTTGCCGGATCATAACACATAGTAGGTAACTACAACTTGCAAGATCGGATCTAAAACACACATATATTGGTGACAACATAATAGTTTCAGATCTGAAATCATGGTACTCGGGCCCTAGTGACAAGCATTAAGCATGGCAAAGTAGTAGCAACATCAATCTCAGAACATAGTGGATACTAGGGATCAATCCCCATCAAAACTAACTCGATTACATGATAGATCTCATCCTACACATCACCGCCCAGTGAGCATATGAATAGATTACTCACGAACGACGAAGAGCTTCATGGAATTGGAGAGGGAAGAAGGTTGATGATGATGATGATGGCGACGATTTCCCCTCTCCGGAGCCCAAGACGGACTCCAGATCTGCCCTCCAGATGAAGAACAGGTGGTGGCGGCGGCTCCGTATCGCAAACGCGACGAAAACTTCTCTTTTTATTTTTTTCTAGGATGAAAGTGAACTTATAGACCGGAGGTTGGGGGCGGCAGAGCCGTGTGGGCCCCACAAGCGTGCCCACCGCCACCAGGGGGGTGGCGGAGCCAGGGCTTGTGGCCCACTGGCCCACCCCCTCAGGTGGAACTTGGCGCAGATATTTTTCATATTTTCCATAAATGATCTTCGTAAATTTTCAGGACGTTTGGAGAACTTTGATTTCTGCACAAAAATAACACCAAGGCAATTCTGCTCAAAACAGCGTCAGTCCACGTTAGTTCCATTCAAATCATGCAAATTAGAGTCCAAAACAAGGGCAAAAGAGTTTGGAAAAGTAGATACGATGGAGACGTATCAACTCCCCCAAGCTTAAAACCTTGCTTGTCCTCAAGCAACTCATTTGACAAACTGAGAGAGAAAGAAAAACTTCGACAAACTCTGTTTGATCTTGTTGTTGCAACTATGTCTAACTCATAACCAGAATTTCAGCAAGATCACAAGTTAACCACATAAGCAAGTGACACAAAGGTCTCACGGTAGACTAATATCAATGGCATAATCAGCTAACGAGCAAATAATAATGAGTTTCAAATACCAACACTTCAATCAAAACAAGCATGAAGCAACATGAATAGGTGGTATCTCGCTAGCTCTTTCTAAGACCGCAAAACATAGATGCAGATCACTTTCAAAGATCAAGGGCTGACTAAACATTGTAATTCATAGCAACGAAGATCCAGTCATAGTCATACTCAATATGAATCAAAAGCAAAGCATAAAAATGGCAGAGGTGCTCTCTAATTGGTGCTTATATAAGAGGAGGATGACTCGACAGGAAAATAAATAGACAAACCCTTCGCAGAGGGAATCATTGATTTGCAGAGGTGCCAGAGCTCAAGCTTTGAAAACAGAGATAATAATTTTGGGTGGCATGCTTTCATTGTCAACGCAATGACCAAGAGTTCTCAATATCTTCCATGCTACTCATGCTATAGGTGGTTCCCAAACAGAAAAGTAAAGTTTTAACCCCCCCACCACCAATCAATCACACTCCACGGCTAGCCGAATCCTCGGGCACCGTCCATACTAACATCAATCCGGGGGGAGTCTTGTTTTACAGTTATGTTTTCGATTTAAGTGTGGAACTGGGCATTCCAATTACCGGCCCCTTCCTCGTGAATGACAGTGAATAAACACATGTCGAGGATAACACTCCTAGCATGGAAGATACCAATAGCCCCCTGTCACCACATGAGCGGTTCGGGCATGCAAAACAGATTATTTCTTGAAGGTTTAGAGAGTGACACATGCAAATTTACTTGGAACGGCAGGTAGATGCCGCAAATAGGTAGGTATGGTGGACTCTCATGAAAATATTTTGGGTTTATGGAAGTGGATGCACAAGAAGTATTCCGCTTAGTACAAGTGAAGGCTAGCAAAGGACTGGGAAACGACCAACTAGAGAGCGACAACAATCATCAAGATGCAATGAGTTTGACTAACATTGAATGCAAGCATGAACATGATATAAATCACCATGAACACGAACATCATAGAGGCTATGTTGATTTTGTTTCAACTACATGCATGAACATGCGCCAAGTCAAGCCACTTGAAACATTCAAAGGAGAATACCATCCTATCATACTACATCATAGTCATCTCAAAATCTATGTTGGCATTCAAGACAAACCATTATAAGCTCTTAGCTAAATAAGCATGGCATCAGAAACTATGATCTCTAAGTTCTCATTGCAAACATGGTTCTCTCACAACAAAGCTGAATCTAGGTCGACAAGCTAGTCATATTTACAAAAACAAAATAGATAGAGTTCATACCAGCTTTTCAGTCTCGGTCACTTCATCATATATCATCATTGTTGCCTTTCATTTGCACGATCGAACGATGTGAACGATAATAAGAGTGCTCGTGCATTGGACTTAGCTGAATCTGCAGGCAAACACAAAGGAGAAGACAAAGTAATATGGCTCTTTGAAAGCTAAACAGGTAAGCATGCAAGAACCACTAAACATTGTAACCAATATCTTCTACCTTGACCCAAAGAAAAAGAAAACTATTTACACGGAAAAGCTCCCAACAAGCAAAAGAAGAAAGAAAAATCTTTTTGGGTTTTCTCAAAAGGACACAAAACAAGAAGAAAAGAAAACGAAAATAAACTAGCATGGATAATACAGTGGCAAAGTGTGAACACCGGCTAACAAAGTGAAAGCATAAGCATGAATGTAAAGTCGGTGAGAACACGTACTCCCCCAAGCTTAGAGTTTTGGCCTAGCTTGGTCTACTCCCATGGATGATCCTAGCGAAACCCAAAGTCATAATGGGTGTTATACGGGAGTGCTGCAGCCACTGCCTGACACTACAGGAATTAGCTTCTTTGTCGTCTGCCATCACAGACGGCAAAGAGTATATCACAGACGGCAAAGAGTATATCACAAACGGCAAAGAATCCCACTGTCGGCAAAAAATTTGCATCAGCCTACGACGGCATTGTAGCTCCTTTTCCGTCTGCCTCACCGAAGCGGACGGCAAAGAGCTTTGCCGTCAGCTTTCCATAAGAGCAGTCGGCAAAGAGGTGGAGACGACAGCCGGCAAGCGTTGCCTCCGTTAGGGGCTAACGGAGGCTTTGCCGTCTGCCTCCCCCTCTTCCTTGTCGTCTGCCTCCCCCCTCTTCTTTGCCGTCCGCCTCCCCCTCTTCTTTGCCGTCTGCCTCCACCTCCTCCCCCCTCCACTCTTTGCCATCTACCTACCCCTCCTCCCCCCTCTGTGCCCTCTTCTTTGCCGTCTGCCCCCCTGGAAGCAGACGACAAAGATACTATATGGCCAGCTGCTGCTGCCCAGGTTGCACAGCTGGGCGCCACGTGGCACCTTTGCTGTCGGTCAGCTGATGGCAAAGGCCTTTGCCATCAGCTGGCAGACGGCAAAGAGCCTATATTGTCACATTTTTGTTTATTTTTTCTATTTCATAGCATATATATATATATAATTCATAGCACATATATGATAAATAGGTCACAACACATATATGATATACATATAAAGCTCATCAATGCCATTTGTTCATCAACGTACATCCCATATATCAAAAGAACCAACACATACAGAGTTTCATCCATATATACATACATATAGTTGCACATATATTGTTCATCCATATATACATATATATATATATAGTTCCACATTGTTCATCAACTCAAATAAAAACGGGAACTAAAGCACTCCAATGCCAGCTTCCATGCATGTAGTACATCCAGTCTGCAAAATGGGAATAAGAAAGTCAGAAGAAGAAGAACAACAACATATATATGACAAATAAGCTAAATTGAAGAAGAAAGAGAAGAATCAAGAAGAGAACAAGGAGAAGAAAAACAAGAAGGAGGAGGAGGAGGAGGAGGGGAAGGAGAAGGAGAAGGAGGAGGAGAAGAAGAAAAAAGAAGAAGAGAAGAAGAAGGAGAAGAAGGAGGAGAAGAAGAAGGAGAGAAGAAGAAGGAGAAGAAGGAGGGCTCCTTCTCCTTCTTCTCCTCCTTCTACTTCTTCTTCTCTTCTTCTCCTCCTCCTTCTTCTTCTTCTCCTTCTCCTTCTCCTTCTCCTTCTCTTCTTCTTCTTCTTCTTCTTCTTCTTCCTTCTTTTCATTTCTCCTCTTATCCTCTTCTTGGAGCTAAATTAGCTAAGTATATAATATTAATGAGCTAACCAAGGTTCTTCTACCATTTTGAGCTTATAATGTCTTTTTGGAGCTAAATGGGCTAATTATGTCATTATTGGGGAAATTAAGGCAAGGAGAATATGAAAGAGGAGAATAAATAGGAGGAGGAGGAGAAGAAGAAGAAATAAAGAAGAAGGAGGAGAAGGAGGAGGAGGAGGAGAAGGACTAGAAGGTCCTTGGCCTTCTCCTCCTTCTCCTCCTCCTCCTTCTCCCTCTTCTCTTCTTCTTCTTCTTCTTCTTTCTTTTCATTTTTCCTATTTCTTCTCCTCTTATCCTCTTCTTGGAGCTAAATTAGCTAACTATATCTTTTTGGAGCTAAATGGGCAAATTATCCCATTTTAGAGGAAAACAAGCTAAGTATATAATATTAGTGAGCTAACCAAGGTTCTTATGCCATTTTGAGGTTATTATGGCATTTTGGAGCTAAATGGGCTAATTATGTCATTGTTGGGGAAATTAAGGCAAGGATAATATGAAAGAGGAGAATAAAGAGGAGGAGGAGGAGAAGAAGAAGAAATAAAGAAGAAGGAGGAGAAGGAGGAGGAGGAGGAGAAGGACTAGAAGGTCCTTGGCCTTCTCCTCCTCCTCCTCCTCCTTCTCCTTCTTATCTTCTTCTTCTTCTTCTTCTTCTTCTTTATTTTCATTTTTCCTATTTCTTCTCCTCTTCTCCTCTTCTTGGAGCTAAATTATCTAACTATGTCTTTTTGGAGCTAAATGGGCTAATTATCCCATTTTAGAGGAAAGCAAGCTAAGTATATAATATTAATTAGCTAACCAAGGTTATGCCATTTTGAGGTTATTATGGCATTTTGGAGCTAAATGGGCTAATTATGTCATTGTTGGGGAAATTAAGGCAAGGAGAATATGAAAGAGGAGAAGAAAGAGGAGGAGGAGGAGAATAAGAAGAAATAAACAAGAAGGAGGAGGAGGATAAGAAGGACTAGAAGGTCCTTGGCCTTCTCCTCCTTCTCCTCCTCCTCCTCCTCGTCCTTCTCCTTCTTCTCTTCTTCTTCTTCTTTCTTTTCATTTTCCTATTTCTTCTCCTCTTCTCCTCTTCTTGGAGCTAAATTAGCTAACTATGTCTTTTTGGAGCTAAATGGGCTAATTATCCCATTTTAGAGGAAAACAAGCTAAGTATATAATATTAGTGAGCTAACCAAGGTTCTTGTGCCATTTTGAGGTTATTATGGCATTTTGGAGCTAAATGGGCTAATTATGTCATTGTTGGGGAAATTAAGGCAAGGAGAATATGAAAGAGGAGAAGAAAGAGGAGGAGGAGGAGAAGAAGAAGAAATAAAGAAGAAGGAGGAGAAGGAGGAGGAGGAGGAGAAGGACTAGAAGGTCCTTGGCCTTCTCCTCCTTCTCCTCCTCCTCCTTATTCTCTTCTTATTCTTCTTCTTTCTTTTCATTTTTCCTATTTCTTCTCCTCTTCTTGGAGCTAAATTAGCTAACTATGTCTTTTTGGAGCTAAATGGGCTAATTATCCCATTTTAGAGGAAAACAAGCTAAGTATATAATATTAATGAGCTAACCAAGGTTCTTATAACATTTTGAGGTTATTATGGCATTTTGGAGCTAAATGGACTAATTATGTCATTGTTGGGGAAATTAAGGCAAGGAGAATATGAAAGAGGAGAAGAAAGAGGAGGAGGAGGAGAAGAAGAAGAAATAAACAAGAAGGAGGAGGAGGAGGAGAAGGACTAGAAGGTCCTTGACCTTCTCCTCCTCCTCCTCCTTCTCCTTCTTCTCCTCCTCCTTCTTCTCCTTCTCCTTCTCTTCTCTTTCTCTTCTTGTTTTTGTTCTTCCTTTTCATTTCTCCTCTTCTCCTCTTCTTGGAGCTAAATTAGCTAACTATATCTTTGCGGAGCTAAATGGGCTAATTATATCATTGTTGGGGAAATTAAGGCAAGGAGAATATGAAAGAGGAGAAGAGAAACTTACCGTAGTGGTCATCAAGGAGGAGAAACCCCTGGAGAAGGGTCGTGCGATGCCGCTCGGGAGTTATTCTGCAGAATAGATATTTTGCAATGTCTTAGTTAGCATGATGACACTCAATTATTAATACTAGTTTATAATGAAACTCACCGTGCCAATCAAAGAGAATACGGGCATCGGCGGAGGGACTTGACCGCTCTTCTCGCACAGACCCTGAAGAGTGGGTCGTATTAGTTAGTAATGAAACATACATTACACACATGATTTGGCTAATGTGAAAAAAAACTTACCACAAAAAGCTCGTACAGGGCCCGTTGACCCGCCTCATTCCGGGACCTCTCCTCCTCAATCAATCGTGCCGTGGTCTGGTCCCTCTCATCAAGAGCAGCCTGAAGAGCAGCTTGGCTTGCCAATCTTTCTTTCTCAAGAGCAGCCTAGTTTGCCAATCTCTCTTTCTCAAGAGCAGCCTAGTTTGCCAATCTCTCTTTCTGAAGAGCAGCCTGAAACACCATTCCTCGTAACCACAGTAATGATCTATGGTGACACACATAATGAAATGGATGAAAGTGTTCTTAGTCCGTACAACTAACCTCGATGGCAAGATCGACTAGCCGTGGACGACGCGTTATCTCAGGACAACTGCTCAACTAGCGCGCCTTGACCTTTGGGAGAGTGAGTGGACAACGTATTATCCCATCTCCAATGGCTATCGAGCATGGGGCCTCCGCCACCAGATATCATCACCATCTCTGGATCCAAAGGTTCCTGGCTCGGGTTAAAGTCATCCCTTTTCGTAGCCTTCCCCGCGTCCCTGTATGCCACGAGCTTGTGGTGGGATGATATGTTGGTGAAGTTATTGGGATCATCCAGGTCAGACTCAGAGAATGCCTTCGCCTTCTTGTACGAGGCAGTATGGGCCATGCCATAAAGGTCGTACAAGTGTGGCATCTCCGTCTTATTGTGATGCGCCTAAAAGAGAGGAACAAAATATTAGCATGAAGAATGAATTGCATGAATCATGAAGCAAATCACATACCCAGTTTCGTCCGAACTGAAGTAAGTTGGCGCTGCCTTGATGGTGTGGCACACCAACCATTTGGCTACGCCGACCCTTCGCATTCTCGTGGACGGCTCGCCAGCTGCCTGTGCAACACTCATCAACCAATGCCTCCCAACAATCCATCTTATCCGCACACCATCTCGGGGGCACCTGTAAGTTATTAGAAAGAATTTTGAGCGCTACGCCTATGAATGAAATCAAGAAAACTACGTAGAAGGACTTAAGAATAGGTAATTACCTTCATGTATTGCTCCATCTTCATAAACTTTCCGCGGCAATCCTTCTTCTGCTTCTTAATACCACGCATGGCGTAGTAGTCTCGAATAGCCTGCGGCCGAGCCTCGTGGCATAAGTTCTGTAGTAACCGCCTACACTCGGCCTCGAGAACCCTGGCCGCCTCCTCCCCATATCCATCCTCACACCTATAGAAGGTCTGCAATCAAACGTGAAAACACCGATTAGTACAATAATTAGCTATATTGTTAATTTTAGATTGTGTAAAAGGATAATTTACCCAAAAGCTCTTGATCACCATCTCGGCCCTCGTGTGGCACAAGACACCATCTATAATCTCCTCCGACGGGGCCTGCGCAGCCTGGTAGTGCTCCCAAGAAAATCCTAGTGTAGGAACCTGACCCTCACCAGGCAACGTGACAAACCCCGGGAAATTTGTCCGGCAAAGCACACCAAGGACAGAGTTCGGCCTGCGGACTCCAAGAGGGTGTACCCATCCCCTGCAGTATGATAAGGTCAACGCATTAGATATTTGAACAAACTTGAAGGCAAAAGCTAAAAAAAAGAGTAAATGTACTTACCTATCTCCTTCAGGTTTAATCATCGACCTCTCCTCGCGGGTAGCCGGCACGACCGGGAGACGTGTACTACCACGCTTGTACACGGTGGCCCCGTCCAGCTGCACATCGCCCTCACTATCCGTAAGCTCATCCCCGCCATCCCCGCCCCCAGAGCCACCCGGACCCTCGGTCCAATCCGGCAACTCGGTCCGATCCGGCCAGGTCTCCCATCTGGGCCTCTCCACGTCGGGTGAAGCCTCCGAAACCATAGTCTCGTGGGACGAATGCACCTTGACCCGAGGCTGATCCTGGACCGGAGTCTCATGGGATGAATGCCCGTCAACACCAGGCTCCTGGACCGGAGTCCCCGTAGCCTCCTCCGCAAATGGGTCAACCATAGTAGTCATATGCTCGGGTGAATGAGCTGGTGGTGGTGGCGAGGACGGCTCAACAGTCCTCCTGGATCTTCCGAGGCCACCACCTCTTCGTGTACCCTTCCCCTTCTTCCCTACCCGACCAACACCTCTCCCAGTGGGCAATGCCGCCGACGAAGAAGAACCCACGGGTGGTGTCGACAGACTGTCTCCCAAGGCTCTACGGAGACATAGGGGTGGAAGGGAAGTACCACCCCTCGTGCGGGGCGACTGGGAAGAACCCGTCGAGCGCTCTGGACCAGCGCCCACCATCTTTCAACACATGGTGACCTACCATGATAAAGATTAAAAGAAATTAGTACAACATAAAAAACTGAATAACTGACATGAATAATAATATGTACATGAATAATAAATATTAATATATATATAATTTAAGTTGTGAATCTTACAAACTAATAATCATCATCAATAAATGCATCATCATCATCACTATCACGCATGTCTTCATGAATGACGTGCTCGTCGGGTTCAACGGCGTGAAGTTGTGAAAGGCCTTTCTTTAATCGTTGAAGCATTGACATGTCATCCGCATCAGTAACCTCTATGAGTTCCAGGTCTTCTGGTTCCGGCTCAGGGGTGGAGTCGGATTCATTGTCGCTGTCTACTTCCATGTTCTTGGGTGAAGCACGATGGTTCTTGAAATGTTTCTTGGAAAGACGTGTTTCTTGGAAGAATTTTCCATCATATGTGTCTGGGTTAATGTGAGGTTCATAATCCTGTTCATTAGGGAGAGGTGGTCTGACATGTGGCGGCACTTCATAAACAACATACCAACCTTCTAGATTCTTATCCGTTTGGGATGCCCAGGGTACATAGAAAACTTGGGTCGCCTGTTGAGCCGTAATATAGACATCGGGGACATCTAAATGGGTGTTTGGATTGATTTCGACTAGTCCTATATGTTCATGAGTCCTTCTAGTCTCCTTCGGCTGGAACCAATAACATTTGAAGACTACGACGTTCGGTGGGTTTTCACCATAGAATTGAAGTTCATAAATTGCTTCAACTCTTCCACAATACTCGATAACACCTTCGCCGATAGCAGAGACACCACAATTTGTAGATTTCCTGTCGGGCATAGATAGCTCTTTGCCAAAGGTACGAAAGAGATACCCGTTGATGTTGTATTCGATCACCGCTCCATCCGAGAATTTGGCGACGTAACGGTTGTTTGAAATATCTGGGAATAAGAGCAGTTCAAATGAATTAGAAGTTACGGGAAAATGTGCCGAGAACTCACTCGATGTACGGCCGCACTTCTGTTAGGTTGTTGAAGATATACAACGAATGTTCCGCCATTCTTAGACATCCAACGTTATTGGTTTCGAAGCACCGGCTGGTGCGAGCTCCCCTTTGAATAGGTAAGGTCGGACCCACCTTTTTTAGGGTCTGCATCATTGTGCCAAGGCTTCGGATTATGCAAATGATGATTTTTGGCTTCGTAGTGTGCTGTCACAAAGTTTGCCACCTCCTCAGTAATGAATGCCTCAGCCATCGATGCTTCAATTCTACGCTTATTTTTACATTTAGCTCGAAGGGTCTTCTGCATCCTCTCAGTTGCATAGCACCAACGATCTTGCACGGGCCCACCCAATCTTGCCTCGGTCGGTAGATGTAAAATCAAATGCTGCATTGGATTAAAGAAGCCCGGTGGAAAGATCTTCTCTAACTTGCACAACAACTCCGGTGCAAACTCCTCCATGTCTTCTACCACGCCAGGCGACAATTCTTTCGCACAAAGAACACAGAAGAAATAGCTCAGCTCCGCCAGTACTAGACATTCATCCTCAGGAATAAAGCCACGTAACATCACCGACATTACCCGCTCTAGCCATATGTGTCAATCATGACCCTTGAGACCAAAGATTTTTAATTTTTCAAGACATGCTCCCCTCTTTAGATTCGCTCCATACCCATCGGGGAACATCAAGTGCATTTTGACCCACAAGATAATTTCCCTCATAGCTGGCCTTCCAAGATTGAACCAAACCTTTGGCTTCGACCACTTCTACTTTCCTTTGCCTTCTCGCATGTTTGGTAACGGTCTATGACCTAGTGTCTCTTGATCGACTCTAGCCTTAGTATTATCCTTTGTCTTCCCATCTATGTCGAACAATGTATCAAAAATAGCCTCTCCGATATTCTTTTCAGTGTGCATCATGTTGATATTGTGTGGAAGAAGGAGGTCTTTGAAGTAAGGCAGATCCCAGAAGCATGGCCTGTGAGTCTAGGCGTGATTTGAATTATACCCCTTGAAATACCCTGGACGCTCTAGATCAGGCTCGAGGGCGTTTAACTGATCCAGGATCTGTTGGCCTGTCAACACAGGTGGTGCCAAGTTTTTGACAACTTTACCTTTGGTAAAGTTCTTCTTGTCTTTTCTGAACTGATGGTCAGGATCCAAGAACTGTCTATGCAAGTCAAAGCAAGAATACTTCCAACCCTCCTGCAACCAATGAAACTGAAGAGCTGCCTTGCATTGGGGGCACGGGAACCTTCCATGCACACACCATCCAGAGAATAGCGCATACGCTGGCAAGTCATGCATAGAGTACATGTACCACACATGCATTTTGAAGTTCTCTTTTCTAGCGGCATCGTATGTCTTGACCCCATTATCCCAAGCTTCTTCCAATTCATCCTTAAGCGGTTGCAGGTACACATTCATATTCTTCCCTGGATAATTGGCCCCTGGAATTATCAACGTCACAAAAATGTTCTTTCTTTGCATAATCAGCCCGGGGGGGGGGGGGGAGATTGAGTGGAATGACAAATACAGGCCAACAACTGTATTGGGTTGCCGTCATGCCTAAGGGATTAAAACCATCCGTGGCAGCGCAGACTCGAGGATTCCTTGGATCTGCCGCTTTATCCTGATGCAATCCATTGAAATGTTTCCACGCTTCCCCATCTGATGTGTGTACCACCATCTTATTCCCATCCGCATCTAGTTCGGTTCTTTTGCCCAATTTGTGCCATGTCATCTGTCTGGCTGTCTCCTCGACCATGAAAAGACGTTGAAGTCTTGGTACGATTGGCATATACCGAAGAACACTAATTGCGATTTTGGTCTGCCTCTTCTCACCCATACCGTTGTCTACCACAAGATACGTGCAAGACTCGCAATTGGGACAATAGTCCAAGTGTGCATACTCCTTCCTAAATAAGACACATCCTTTCTCACATGCATCTATCTCCTCATAGGTGTTGGGGCATAGTTTATGCCTAAGTAATTTTGGTGATTGATGACAGTACCGTAAAGGACTAACCGTGTGTGTTAAGGTTTCAGATAACACACGTCAACGGCACAAGACGATTCGCCTCCTCATTCATGGAACGGAAGCACGGTGCTCTCTACGATTCTCTTTATTTGAGTCATAGGAAAGCCGCACTATTAAGAGGGGAACCGTAGTGGAAAGGTTTGGGTGGAATCCATCTTTGCACGCGCACACTTCACATATTGTCCCTTACCTTCATCTTTGGAGCGGCCCCCGCCACTGTGTTCCTTTCCTCCTTGCAAAATGGTCCCCAGCGGTAGTACCGCTGGCCCTAGCGGTAGTACCGCTGGAATGCTAGTGGTAGTACCGCTGCAGTGAGCGGTAGTACCGCTGGCTGGCGGTAGTACCGCCCCCTGGTCAGCGGTAGTACCGCTCCAGGAGCTTAGTACCGCCTGCCTAGCGGTTGTTCGTGGACGGACCTTTTTGCGAAGACTTTCTTGGCGGTGGTAGTACTTTTGCACTACCAGGGGCCCAACGGTAGTACCGCTGGGGCCAGCGGTAGTACCGCTGGGGCCAGCGGTAGTACCGCTGGAGTGCTAGCAGTAGTACCGCTGCAACCAGCGGTAGTACCGCTAGTCGGCGGTAGTACAGCCCCTAGTCAGCGGTAGTACCGCTGGAGTGCCAGCGGTAGTACCGCTGCAGCCAGCGGTAGTACCGCTGGAGCTCGGGCAGAGAGTGGGAAAACGGTTAGATTCCCCCCCACTATATAAAGGGTTCTTCTAGCTGAGGAACCTTATCTCTTACCTCCCCAAGCTCCATTGTTGCTCCCTAAGCTCAAAAGTGCCCGATCTCTCTCCCTAACTAATCAAACTTGTTGATTCTTTAGGGATTGGTTGAGAAGGCCTAGATCCACACTTCCACCAAGAGAAAAGTTGATTCCCCCACCAATCCCTTGCGGATCTTGTTACTCTTGGGTGTTTGAGCATCCTAGACGGTTGAGGTCACCTCGAAGCCATGTTCCATTGTGGTGAAGCTTCGTGGTCTAGTTGGGAGCCTCCAAGCTTTGTGTGGAGTTTTCCCCAACCTTGTTTGTAAAGGTACGGTTGTCGCCTTCAAGGGCACCTATAGTGGAATCACGGTACCTTGCATCGTGCAAGGGCGTGAGGAGAATACGGTGGCCTTAGTGGCTTATTGGGGAGCATTGTGCCTCCACACCGCTCCAACGGAGACGTACTTCCTGTCAAAGGGAAGGAACTTCGGCAACACATCCTCGTCTCCATCGGTTCCACTTGTGGTTATATCTATCATTTACTTTGTGTATGCTTATGTTGCGGACTATATCTTACTTGTCTTAATAACTCTCGTTGTTAGCTTCATTAGGGTTCACCTCATTGTCATAATATTTGTGAACCCATATGTTGTTTACCTTAACTTGCTAAGATTAATTAAAAAGTGGTCGTTGTCTATTCACCCCCCTCTAGTCAACCATATCGATCCTTTCAATAGGGCATCTTAAGTACACGAAGTATTTTGTCCGACTGGTACAGGTTTGCAGGCATGACATGGCCTTTGGGTAGAAAGCGTCTAAATAGTGTCATCATCGCATCGTAGCATTCTCTTCCCAAGTTGAACTGAGCCTTCAGAGCCATTACTTGTGCAATTGCATCTAGCTGACAGAGCTCAGTGTGCTCATGGAGAGGACGTTTTGAAGACTCCAACATTTCATAAAAGGCCTTTGCAGATTCCTCCATCTCATCTTCCGAATCCCGAGTATCATCAAAGTCTTGCACCATGTCTTCGATCCCGGTACCATGCTCGTCCGTGCGATGAAGGACCGCCTCAGCTCTTGTGCGTTGTATAGACTCACCATGAAATGTCCACACCGTATAATTAGGCTTAAAACCCCTCCTCTGCAGGTGTGTAATCATTACAGCCTCTGTCGTCTTTTTATAGTTGTTGCATCCAGGACAGAGCAATAGTTTCTTTCCTGGTCATAATATTTGTGAACCCATATGTTGTTTACCTTAACTTGCTAAGATTAATTAAAAAGTGGTCGTTGTCTATTCACCCCCCTCTAGTCAACCATATCGATCCTTTCAATAGGGCATCTTAAGTACACGAAGTATTTTGTCCGACTGGTACAGGTTTGCAGGCATGACATGGCCTTTGGGTAGAAAGCGTCTAAATAGTGTCATCATCGCATCGTAGCATTCTCTTCCCAAGTTGAACTGAGCCTTCAGAGCCATTACTTGTGCAATTGCATCTAGCTGACAGAGCTCAGTGTGCTCATGGAGAGGACGTTTTGAAGACTCCAACATTTCATAAAAGGCCTTTGCAGATTCCTCCATCTCATCTTCCGAATCCCGAGTATCATCAAAGTCTTGCACCATGTCTTCGATCCCGGTACCATGCTCGTCCGTGCGATGAAGGACCGCCTCAGCTCTTGTGCGTTGTATAGACTCACCATGAAATGTCCACACCGTATAATTAGGCTTAAAACCCCTCCTCTGCAGGTGTGTAATCATTACAGCCTCTGTCGTCTTTTTATAGTTGTTGCATCCAGGACAGAGCAATAGTTTCTTTCCTGGTCATAATATTTGTGAACCCATATGTTGTTTACCTTAACTTGCTAAGATTAATTAAAAAGTGGTCGTTGTCTATTCACCCCCCTCTAGTCAACCATATCGATCCTTTCAATAGGGCATCTTAAGTACACGAAGTATTTTGTCCGACTGGTACAGGTTTGCAGGCATGACATGGCCTTTGGGTAGAAAGCGTCTAAATAGTGTCATCATCGCATCGTAGCATTCTCTTCCCAAGTTGAACTGAGCCTTCAGAGCCATTACTTGTGCAATTGCATCTAGCTGACAGAGCTCAGTGTGCTCATGGAGAGGACGTTTTGAAGACTCCAACATTTCATAAAAGGCCTTTGCAGATTCCTCCATCTCATCTTCCGAATCCCGAGTATCATCAAAGTCTTGCACCATGTCTTCGATCCCGGTACCATGCTCGTCCGTGCGATGAAGGACCGCCTCAGCTCTTGTGCGTTGTATAGACTCACCATGAAATGTCCACACCGTATAATTAGGCTTAAAACCCCTCCTCTGCAGGTGTGTAATCATTACAGCCTCTGTCGTCTTTTTATAGTTGTTGCATCCAGGACAGAGCAATAGTTTCTTTCCTGGTCATAATATTTGTGAACCCATATGTTGTTTACCTTAACTTGCTAAGATTAATTAAAAAGTGGTCGTTGTCTATTCACCCCCCTCTAGTCAACCATACCGATCCTTTCAATTGGTATCAGAGCCACGTCTCTTTATTAAGGGTTTAACCACCCGAAGAGTATGGAAGGCGAAGAGGGAATTAACCATGGGGAACCCGAGGCCATGGACTTGACTTCGGTCACAAGGGACGACTTGAATACGACTATGGTCGCTCTCAAGACGTCCTTGACGAACGAGGTCAAGACCATGCTTAAAGAGTTAATTGAGGGATTTAAAAGTTCACCCGAACCGGCTATGGTGGTTAAACCCACCGTCACCGATTCGGAGGCCAACTCCTCTAAGGAAGCGGCTAAAGGTATGTGACCTCCCTCATCTCACGAAAAGGATGGGACTGGAACATATGCCTCAGTTCCACCCCCCATGGTCTATGGAGGATCCGTTCCCGCACCACGTCTTAATCCTGTTGGTCCTCCTCCTAAGCTTGTGAAAGGTGACTTTGCTAACTAGGTATTTTCTATTAAGTATCATTTGAATCACATCTCAACAAACTTGTGGAGAATCATCGAGCAAGGATATTATCCCCATGATCCAAGCAACCTCACTCCAAGAGAAGATGCAAACAATCAATACAATCACTCCGCTTTGTTTATCCTCCAGTCTGCAGTGCCACCTGAAGATCTTCCTCACTTGCGTCCCTTCACTTTGGCCAAGGATTGTTGGGAGCATATTATGGTGTTGTACAAGGGAAGCTCAAGCATTCAACAATCCAACTATGAAGTGATACTTGATAAGGCCGATGATTTTGTGATGAAGGAAGACGAGGACCCTCGTGATCTCTATCGGAGGGTGACTGCTATTGCTGTGGCACTCAAGGATCATGGGAGCAAGGATGTGGATGATACATGGGTCAAGCGCAAGTTCCTTAAAGCCATCATGCCTTTCAACAAAGCCATGTCATCTGTCATTCGTCAGCGGCCAGACTTCCACTCCTTGTCTTCCAATGAGGTGTTGGATGAGTTCATTGCAATGTCAATCATGAACGAAACAGCCGACAATGCACTTGCTCGTGTTCGATCAAAGACAACTTCACCAAACCTTGCGTTGAAAGCAAAAGCAATGCTTTAAGAAGAAGAAGAAGATGAGGAAGAGGAGGGCTGCCCTGAAGAAACAAAGTATGCCTATCATGAGCACATGGCTCTTGCATCAAGGCAATTCTGGGGCAACAAGAGGAACTCAAGACCCTCCTTCACCAAGAACAACTTGAGTGGATTCAAACCCAAACAACGAGTAAGGACATGTTATAACTTTGGTAACGTGAGTCACTTCGTGGCTGAATGTCCCTATGAGAAAAGGGAAGACAACGGAGGCAAGCTCATTCGCAAAGACAAAACCAAATC
Organism: Hordeum vulgare subsp. vulgare; assembly: GCF_904849725.1. Lineage (NCBI taxonomy): Eukaryota > Viridiplantae > Streptophyta > Magnoliopsida > Poales > Poaceae > Hordeum > Hordeum vulgare. The sequence continues at coordinate 394,364,719 of NC_058521.1, read as the reverse complement.
ATTTCCAATCAAGAACAACTTTGTGAAGAAACCTCACCCAAAAGGGATGGTGGCCCTTGAAGAGTACCCTTCCGATGATGATGATGATGATACAGTGGCAACGACAACTGTTGCTATTGCCACTACACCTCCCCAGAAGGTGTCTCTCTTCAACGCCCCCAACGAGAACCACATCACCAAGTGCCTCATGGCAAAAGGTATCAATCAGGTAACTCCCATCATTAAGACCAACATTACTTCCGCCCCTTCATTGTTAAATTGTGTTGAATATAGTGATGTTGGGGAACTTAATGAGCATGATCTTGACAAGTTTCTGTGCACTATTAAGGGAGAACCCAAGAAGCACTTTGTTGCTCTCTTGTAACAACTAGGTGAGGCCACTGACCTCATTGAGTCTCATGAGGAGACCATCTCCGAGCTTCAGGGACACAGTCGTGACTATGCCGATGAAATTGCCGAATTATCTAATGCTCTAGAAAAGGAGCGCACTCTTCGTTTGGCTCTTGAGGAGTCATATAACGATGACTGCGCTAAAATGCAAAAGAAACTAGATCATGATGTTGTTCTTACTCGTATGCTTAAGTCTGAAAAGTATGCTCTTGAGGTTGGCCATGACAGACTCAAAGAGGAGTTTGACACACTTGACAAGGCCCACAAGGTCTTGAAAGGTGCTCATTTCTCTCTAAAAGAGTCTCATGATCAACTCCAAGCAAAGCTTACCAAGGAGATCTCTACTTGCCCTCCCTTTGTGTTAATTGATAATGCTTGTGCAACTAACCCCTGTTGTGAGCATGTACATCTTGTGGAGGAAAATGCCAAGTTAAAGGAGAAACTTGAGAAGGGCCTTGTGGCATGCATACAAGGTGAGAAGAGTCTAAACGACCTCTTGAGCACTCAAAAGGGTGTTGTAGGAAAGGAGGGACTTGGACTTACCTCCAAGTCAAAAGGTAAAAGGAGGAACAGGAACAAACGATCTCCCACCCTCATGGACATCTTTGTCAAAGAGGGTGAGGGGACTCAGAAGGCGAACAGGAACAAGGTGGACTATGGAAACCTCAAGAAGGCAAAACCATTCCTACTAACACAACCGGCAAACTCAATTCTTCTTATGTCTTATGTTGTGCTAGTGATGGGCATGTTTATGCCAGATTTGTTGGTTCCTACGATGAGGATATTGAATGGGCTATCTGGGTTCCTAAGACCCTTGTCTCTAACATGAAAGGACCCATTAAAAAATGGGTACCTAAAACCAAGCCTTGATCTATTGCAGGAGTTTGCTTCCGGTGGGGTGTCATGGTTGCTCGATAGTGGAGCAACAAATCATATGACCGGAAGCAAGGACTTAGTGGTGGATGTGCATCCTTCTCCATCTATGCCCACCCATGTCCAATTCACCGATGCATCCTCGTCAAAGGTATTGGGATTTGGTAAGGTGGTCGTCTCTCAAGACTTATCTATTGAGAAGGTCATGCTTGTTGAGTCACTTGCCTACAATTTACTTTCGGTTCGTCAACTCGCAATTATGGGTTTTTCCACTTTCTTTAATCTTGATACTGTGGTCCTCCTGAGGAGCAAGACTCTTAAAGTAGCCTATGTTGGATATGTCGAAAATGGTCTTTATGTGGTGAACTTCTCAAAGCGACCCACTAAGACTACGACATGTTTAATGGTAAAGTTGATGTGGGCTGGCTTTGGCATCGCCGGTTAGCTCATGTCAATATGAGATCTTTGCAAAGCCTTCTGACAGGGGACCATATTCATGGACTAACAAATGTGAGTTTTGCTAAAGATCGTGTTTGCAGTGCCTGCATTGAAGGAAAGATTCATTAAACTGCTCATCGTCCAACGACTCTTATCTACACTAAGAGGCCATTGGAACTTCTCCATATGGATATGTTTGGTCCTCCATCATTTGATAGTCTTGGAGGCAGAAAGTATTGCTTAGTGATTGTTGACGACTACTCAAGATATACCTGGGTATATTTCTTTAAAAATAAGAATGAGACTCAACAAACGGTCATCAACTTTGCTAATGAAGCGCAACGTCAACATGAAGCAAAGATCTTGATGATTAGAAGTGACAACGACACCGAGTTCAAGAACTACACCTTGGATGAGTTTCTAGGTGATGAGGGAATAAAACACCAATACTCTGCACCATATACCCCTCAACAAAACGACGTGGCAAAAAGGAAGAACCGGACCTTGATAGACGCTGCAAGGACAATGATGGCAGAATTCAAATCTCCATATAACTTCTGGGCAGAGGCCATCAACATAGCATGTCATGCATCCAATCGACTCTATATCCGCAAAGGCTTGAACAAGACTCCGTATGAGATTCTAACTGGAAAAAAACCCAATCTCAAGTACTTCTGGGTATTCGGTTGTAAGTGTTTCATTCTCAAGAAAGGTGCACGGTTAGCTAAATTTGATTCTAGAGCACATGAGGGTATCTTTGTTGGTTATGCTACAAACTCTCATGCTTACCGTGTCCTCAACAAGTCCACTAGACTAATTGAGGAGACGTGTAACGTAGAGTTTGATGAAAATAATGGCTCCCAAGTGGAGCAAAGTGGTCTGTGTGATGTAGGTGATGAAATTCCTCCCCAAGCCATAAGAAGAATGGGGATTGGTCAAATACTCCCCATTGAGGAACCCCTTGTGGCCGAAGGAGAAGGACAATGCTCTACTCAAGTGGAGCCATCACCTCCACAAGCCCCACACGCTTCCGATGAACAAAGAGAAGACTCTCAACAAAATAAACAAGCTCAAGGTCAAGATAAATTGCCCAACAATGATGATGTGTCTCAGGATATTCAAGCACTACCCCAAGACTCCGAACCTGCTCATGATCAAGATCAAGTGCAACCTCGAGATCCAGACCAAGTAGAAGCACAAGATCAAGATCAAGAGCAACCACAAATACAAGAACAAACTAGTGAACCTGCTCAAGTCGAAGGACAAGATGATCAGGAGACTGTCTCACAATTCCCTTCTGGAGCACCAACAGCCGGCTCAAGACGCAAGGGCAAGCAAAGTAAACAAGTCGATGCTCCCCCGTTATCTAATGAAGATCTCTTGGAGTGTCGAGCAGGCAAGATTGCAAACAAGCTGAGAGTCAAGTCACATCTTATGAAGAATGTACTTGGCAGTTTAAAAAGGGGAGTATCCACCCGTCAACAGATTTGGAATTATTGTGAGCATCACGCGTTTGTTTCGTATTGTGAACCTCAACAGGTACAGGAAGCGCTCGATAATGAGGATTGGCTTATGGCCATGCACGAAGAACTTAACAACTTCGAGCGCAACCAAGTCTGGGATTTAGTGCCTAGGCCAACGGAGGAACATAATGTCATCGGGACCAAATGGATATTCAAGAACAAGTAAGATGCCAATGGGATTGTGATTTGAAACAAGGCAATATTGGTGGCTCAAGGCTACTCCCAAGTCGAGGGTATCGACTTCGATGAAACCTTTGCCCCTGTTGCTCGTCTAGAATCTATTCGCATGTTGCTTGCATTTGCTTCTCATCATAACTTCAAATTACAACAAATGGATGTGAAAAGTGCCTTTATTAATGGTCCTTTAAATGAGTTGGTCTATGTCAAACAACCCCCGGGATTCGAACATCCCAAGCTCCCCAATCATGTGTACAAACTTAATAAGGCACTCTATGGCCTTAAACAAGCCCCACGCGCGTGGTATGAGTATCTTACTGAGTTGTTACAAGATCGTGGGTTTCAAATTGGGAAGATAGATCCCACTCTTTTTACTAAGAGGGTTAAAGGGGATCTGTTCATATGCCAACTATATGTTGATGATATTATCTTTGGATCTCCTAACATTTCCTTCAATGAAGAATTTGCTGCACTAATGACTGAGAAGTTTGAGATGTCCATGATGGGAGAGTTGAAGTTCTTCCTCGGGTTCGAGATTAAACAAGGTCTAGAAGGGACATTCATCAAACAAGCCAAGTACACTCAAGACATGCTCAAACGGTTCGAGCTCGAAGATGTCAAACCGGTCAAGTTCCCCATGCCAACAAGATGCAAGCTTGACAGTGATCCCAATGGTAAAGCAGTGGATCAAAAGGTATATCGCTCCATGATTGGATCCCTCCTTTACCTTTGTGCATCTAGACCGGATATTATGTTGAGTGTAGGGATATATGCACGGTTTCAATCCGCACCAAAAGAAAGTCACTACATGGCTGTTAAGCGAATCTTTCGATATTTGGCTCATACCCCAAACTTTGGCCTTTGGTATCCCAAAGGAGCAAACTTCAATCTAGTTGGCTATTCTGACTCAGATTGGGCAGGAGATTGTGTGGAGAGGAAGTCAACGTCTGGAGGATGCCAATTCCTTGGTCGCTCATTGGTAAGTTGGTCGTCAAAGAAGCAGAATTGCGTCTCCTTATCATCCACCGAAGCTGAGTATGTGGCAGCTGCAAGTTGTTGTGCACAATTGCTATGGATGAGGCAAACTTTAAAGGATTATGGTGTCACTTGTGACAAAGTGCCTCTTCTATGTGACAATCAAAGTGCTATCAAGATTTCCCTCAACCCAGTGCAACATAGCAAAACCAAACATATTGATATTCGCCATCACTTCATTCGTGAACATATCAAGCTAGGTGATATTGAGGTTCACTTCATCCACACTGAAGAGCAACTTGCAGATATTTTCACTAAGCCTCTAGATGAAGCAAGGTTCCGGGAGTTAAGGCATGAGCTAAATATCATTGATTCAAGTAATGTGGATTGAAACTAGGCATGTTGCACCTCACTTTGCATTCCATCTTGGTCTAGATGTAGGCATGGACATAGGGGGAGTGTTGTTCTCTCAATGAACTTTCCCTCCCCCCATTATGCATAAATTAATCTAGTCTTTCACTTTAGCCATTGTCAAATGGCACTTGTGCTTCAAAGACGAGCATTGGTCATGAACCCAAGGATAATTCTTTGCGGTGTCATACCATTGTCTCAAACATAGGTGGCCTCGGCCACCGCCCCTCCCACCTTTCTTTCGTATAGAAGAAAGGATATACAATGACAAGTCAGTACATATTTCTAGGATGCTTTTTTTTACTTACTTGTCATTTGCCCAAGTTCTTCTCTTATCCTAGGCCGCGTTGTGTCATTTGCAGCGGTACTACCGCCAGGACCCCAGCGGTACTACCGCCAGGGGTAGCGGTACTATCGCAAGGACCCCGGCGGTACTACCGCTAGGGATAGCGGTACTACCGCCAGGATTCCCATCTAACACGACCTGCTAGGAAATTTTTAGGGCTGTCTCAAGGGGGAGCGGTAGTACCGCTAGGGGGAGCGGTAGTACCGCTGCATCCAGCGGTACTACCGCCAGGTAGCGGTACTACCGCCAGGTCCACAGCGGTACTACCGCTGGCCCGTACCCCTTGGGCTATATAAAGGAGGGGGAGCCCGTTTTTCCGAGGCTCTTTCTTCTTCCTCGCGGCTCCTCCCTCCCCTAGCCCGAAATCCCCCTGTTTTGATCTCTATTCGTGGAGCTCCTTCTCTCCGTTGGATTGGAGGGGTTGCTCCACTTCTCCTTCCTCCTCCAAGGGCCATGAATCCCGGTAAAAGCTCCTTCCCTTCTTCTATTGGTTGATGTTCTTGTTCTAGGGTTAGGAGCATTGGTGGTTTGGATTCATGTCTTTGATCTTGTGTCTTGTTCTTGGATGGCATGGAGGAGATATTTGAGGGGAGTGTAGGTCCTATGAATCGTTGCTGATTATTTTGCCATGCCCTAGGATTTACTTGTTTTAAATCAAGCACTTGAACTATGTTTGGATTAGATCTAAAACTTGCTCTCTCTTGCCTAGGCATGTACTTATTTCGGTGATACTTGTGATCCTCATGTGTGTAGGGCTGTGGTGGAGTTCTTAGTGTTCATACACTGCCCATGCCCCTCGTAAAAACTCGTGTAGCCATATCCATGAGGTCTATTTTATCTGTCAGATCTGAAAATCAAACCCCAGCGGTACTACCGCCAGGGGTAGCGGTACTACCGCTAGGACCCCAGTGGTACTACCGCCCGGGGTAGCGGTACTACCGCTAGGACCCCCAGCGGTACTACCGCCAGGTGTAGCGGTACTACCACCAGGAGGAGCGTTCTTTTCATGTGCTTGGCAATGAGTGTTTATTTTTTTTCTGCCATTTTCTAGTTCATTGCCTTGACTCCTTTTCTGTCGCTTCTTCTCAGTGTGTGTTTTGTGTCACAGGTGGTGCTCACCGTTCGAACCCCTCACGGGACACGCAGTCTAAGCACTATCGCAACCCAGAGGCTCCAGAGGGTTCCACCACTTCAGATCTGCAACCCAAAAAGCAGGCTTTCAAGAAGACCGCGCAAAAGGACAAGGGGATCAATGTCCGCACAATGCCCCCAAGGACTTTCTGCGGTTCCGCACTCAGAACCATTATCTCCAATAGCGGGCTGTGATCAAGAATGTTGAACATGTTTGGACTAGGGATCACTGCAGGATCTACCGTGACATTGTCATGCAGTTCAAGAAGAACTTTGTCCCCGTTCAGTGGATTGACCTCGCTCATCTTCAGCGGAACCTGGACTATTTTGGTGACGCCCTTTCTGTGATTGACAAACTGGGCATCAAGGACATCATCACCTTCAAGACAGATTTTGACCCCAATGTTGTTGCCCAGTTCTATGTCACAGTCCACTTCTCTCCTGATGACGAGCGCTCTATGGTGTGGATGACTGGGACTCAGAAGATGACTGGTACCTGACGTGAATTCATGGCATTCCTCAAGGTTGGGTTCCAGGGAGCTGACACTCCACTTGGATCGCGTCCTTATGCTGCAGCTCCCACTGATAGGGCCCCCGCGAAGGACAGATTGCAACAACTATATGTGAAGAAAGGTGTGCTCCCCAAGCATCTGGACATCATGCATCGGATCTTCCGCAACACCCTCTTTCCTCGCATTGGTAACTTCGACGAGGTTCATGGCTGTGTGGCTGAGATGCTGCTGCTCTGTGAGGAGGCTATGACTAAGGAGTCTGCCCCTCTTGATATTTCTGATGTGATGTTCACGGAGCTCTGGAACTGCATCATGATGCGCAAGGTTCCCATCTACAGGCCCTATCTGTTTGCTTATATCAGTCAGAAGTGGCAAGATACCTATCCGGAGGAGGAGCTATACATTCAAGCTGACTACATTATACATGACCGTGTCAAGCTTGACGTCAAGGATAAATGGGCCAACCCATCCACTTCCTCTCAGCACATGGATACTGACACCGAGACAGCTGCTGACAGAGGAACATCATCTCAGTCCCGCTCTTCTGCCATGCCATCTTGGGCCATCAAACTGCAGGATAAGATGAAGACTCTATTCTATATGCAGGCTAAGGGTCAGTACCAGACGCACGTGGCTCAGAAGGAGAGCCGCCAGAGGCACAAGCGTGTTCTAAGGACTCTTGATGTTGACATCTCCAGCAGATCAGAGGACGACATCACTCCAGAGGCTACTTGGATGCAGGCTCAAGGGTACCAGTGGTCTGGCGATGAGGCGGAAGAGGAGGAGCAGAACGATCCGGAGGGTACCGACGAGTCTGGCGATGCTGAGGATGAGGAGTAACCACCTGTGGTGTTAGGTGTGCCCCTTTTTGGTGTCTTGTGCCAAAGGGGGAGAGAGTCTAGGAGCTGTATTTGCTTTCAGAGTCGAACTTTGCTTTGTGCTTTGCTTTGCTTTCTTTCGTGGTTTGCTTAGAACTTGGTTTGCTTCTAGTTTGCTATCGTGTGTGAGACATGAACTTATGTGAGATTAATTTCCATCATATGTTGTGAGTCATATGCCCCATACTGTCATATATCTCTATCTTTTTGTTCTCATATTTCTTACTGTGCAAATCCGGTATTGTCATCAATCCACCAAAAAAGGGGAGATTGTTGGGGCATAGTTTATGCCTAAGTAATTTTGGTGATTGATGACAGTACCGTAAAGGACTAACCGTGTGTGTTAAGGTTTCAGATAACACACGTCAACGGCACAAGACGACTCGCCTCCTCATTCATGGAACGGAAGCACGGTGCTCTCTACGATTCTCTTTATTTGAGTCATAGGAAAGCCGCACTATTAAGAGGGGAACCGTAGTGGAAAGGTTTGGGTGGAATCCATCTTTGCACGCGCACACTTCACATATTGTCCCTTACCTTCATCTTTGGAGCGGCCCCCGCCACTGTGTTTCTTTCCTCCTTGCAAAATGGTCCCCAGCGGTAGTACCGCTGGCCCTAGCGGTAGTACCGCTGGAATGCTAGTGGTAGTACCGCTGTAGTGAGCGGTAGTACCGCTGGCTGGCGGTAGTACCGCCCCCTGGTCAGCGGTAGTACCGCTCCAGGAGCTTAGTACCGCCTGCCTAGCGGTTGTTCGTGGACGGACCTTTTTGCGAAGACTTTCTTGGCGGTGGTAGTACTTTTGCACTACCAGGGGCCCAACGGTAGTACCGCTGGAGTGCTAGCGGTAGTACCGCTGCAACCAACGGTAGTACCGCCCCTGGTCAGTGGTAGTACCGCTAGAGTGCCAGCGGTAGTACCGCTGCAGCCAGCGGTAGTACCGCCGTAGCTCGGGCAGAGAGTGGGAAAATGGTTGGATTCCCCCCACTATATAAAGGGTTCTTCTAGCTGAGGAACCTTATCTCTTACCTCCCCAAGCTCCATTGTTGCTCCCTAAGCTCAAAAGTGCCCGATCTCTCTCCCTAACCAATCAAACTTGTTGATTCTTTAGGGAATGGTTGAGAAGGCCTATATCCACACTTCCACCAAGAGAAAAGTTGATTCCCCCACCAATCCCTTGCGGATCTTGTTACTCTTGGGTGTTTGAGCATCCTAGACGGTTGAGGTCACCTCAAAGCCATATTCCATTTTGGTGAAGCTTCGTGGTCTAGTTGGGAGCCTCCAAGCTTTGTGTGGAGTTTGCCCCAACCTTGTTTGTAAAGGTCCGGTTGCCGCCTTCAAGGGCACCTATAGTGGAATCACGGTACCTTGCATCGTGCGAGGGCGTGAGGAGAATACGGTGGCCTTAGTGGCTTATTGGGGAGCATTGTGCCTCCACACCGCTCCAACGGAGACGTACTTCCTGTCAAAGGGAAGGAACTTCGGTAACACATCCTCGTCTCCATCGGTTCCACTTGTGGTTATCTCTATCATTTACTTTGTGTATGCTTATGTTGCGGACTATATCTTACTTGTCTTAATAACTCTCGTTGTTAGCTTCATTAGGGTTCACCTCATTGTCATAATATTTGTGAACCCATATGTTGTTTACCTTAACTTGCTAAGATTAATTAAAAAGTGGTCGTTGTCTATTCACCCCCCTCTAGTCAACCATATCGATCCTTTCAATAGGGCATCTTAAGTACACGAAGTATTTTGTCCGACTGGTACAGGTTTGCAGGCATGACATGGCCTTTGGGTAGGAAGCGTCCAAATAGTGTCATCATCGCATCGTAGCATTCTCTTCCCAAGTTGAACTGAGCCTTCAGAGCCATTACTTGTGCAATTGCATCTAGCTGACGGAGCTCAGTGTGCTCATGGAGAGGACGTTTTGAAGACTCCAACATTTCATAAAAGGCCTTTGCAGATTCCTCCATCTCATCTTCCGAATCCCGAGTATCATCAAAGTCTTGCACCATGTCTTCGATCCCCATACCATGCTCGTCCGTGCGATGAAGGACCACCTCAGCTCTTGTGCGTTGTATAGACTCACCATGAAATGTCCACACCATACAATTAGGCTTAAAACCCCTCCTCTGCAGGTGTTTAATCATTACAGCCTCTGTCGTCTTTTTATAGTTGTCGCATTTAGGACAGGGTAATAGTTTCTTTCCTGGCCATTTGTGAATGCGGCTTTCACATATTCCTTTGTTTTTACAAACCATTCTTTCGTCATCTCTTTCTGACTAGGGTGACCGGTATACATCCACGCATGATCACTCATCTTGCCTAGCTATTAAAGACAGAAGAAATATATTTATATATAATTTAGCATTTATATTCATCGGTTAATCAGGTTCGCCATTTTTATTACGTCCAGGCAATCTACATGCTAATAGGTAAAGATAGGTCCTAATCCCACCCGAGTATGTGTAGATTGGGTTCATTTTCCCATGCTCTGCTCCGGATCCAACGCAAAATTTCGGTAGAACCTCCCCGCTGTTCTCCTGATACACATCTCCGCAATAAACAAAGAGGATGTGCATCCGGAGAACAACAGGGAGGCACTGACAAAATTCCACATCGGATCCAGAGCACAGCATACGGGAAAACGAACCCAATCTACACATACTCGGGCTGTCCATGGATAATGTTGGACAATTCGAAAGGATGGCGGTTATAAATATGCAAAGACATGCATATTTATAGATGTCACCCTTTCGAATGGGAGACTGTCACATCCCTGACACCTTAAGCAAGTTAGTCTTGTGCTCATGTCTTCTTTGCATTTGCATCTAAGAAATTGTCAACAAGAACAAAGAAAGAGGTGAAGGAAAAACTCAAACCCTAGCCACTTCTTTAAACAAAGGAAATCTCAAACTAGTTAAAATCAATGAACCCAAAATGGCCTCAAGAAATGTTCAAACTTTCTGATAAATAATGAAAGTAAATGAGCATTGGAGAAAACTATTTTCTTGACACTTTAAGCATTTTAAATAAATGCAAAAGCTACTGGTTTCAAGTATTAAATTTGAAAACAGAAACTTTAAATTTTCAAAAATGTTGAAAACTTTGGTAATAGTTGGAAATATTCCAACAAATATTTAGGTGTGTTTAACATAGTTTTACAAACCATTTTGGAGCTGAAATAAATAGCAAAACAATAGTTAGCAAAACAGAAACAAAATAGAAAAGAAAGAAGAGAAAGAAAACCCTTACCCGTCGCCTGAGGAGGCCCAGCCCACCAGGGGCAGGGTCGTCTTCTTCCTCTGCCTTCTGGCAGAGGGGAGATCGACCACGGCGGCCCCCTCCACCTCCTGCTTCGCCGTGGCGAGCTCCAGAGCCCCCCGGGACAGCGCGACAACGGAGTTATCCTCCCCGAGGCCGACCCTATCCATTCCCCAGCACGAGTTCCCCCCTCGTCTCGGATATTTCCTCCCTCCTGCTGCCGCCATTACCACGAGCTCGAGCTCGAGCCGCAGCGCCTCTAGCCACGGGAACCTCCCTCCGAGTAGTCCAGCAGCTTCGCCTCGTCGAGCTGGTCCTCCCTGCAGAAGCCGAAGTCTCCCCGAGCTCTGCATCGCCCCCAACGCCATCGTCTTCCACCTTCGTCCGCCGGCAAATCGACGGTGAAACGCCGGCAACAGCCCTTCCCCGAGCCGTCTAAGCCCTGCTCTCTGCACTCCCCGTAAGCATGCGGTCATTTCCCCTCTCTTTCCCCTCGGATCTAAGCCCCCTAGCCACTGGACCTTCGAACCCGTACTCCGGCCGCCGCCCCGGCTCGTCGCCGGCTTACTCCGGCCACCTGTAGCTCTCCCTGAGGCCAGCAGTGGATGTGGTCGAGCCTGGAGATCACTCCAGTGCTCTCAGCTTCCTGTTCCGAGCACCACAGCGCTTTCAGCATGTCTCCGGCGAGGTTCCGCTGCGGTTTTGGTCGCCGCCGTCCAGCCTCCGGCGAGGGCCGACGTGGTCAAGCTAATCCAGTAATTAAAACGCTTAATCTCTCGCTGACAGTGGGCCCAAGGCCAAGTCAACTTAGTTAAGGGGCCGGCCAGCGCGGGTTTAACCCCAGAGAGGCTGACCAGTGGGCCCCCCTGTCAGGTTTGACCTGAACAGGTCGGCTGACCTGCTGATGTCAGGCTGACGCAATAAAGAGAATTTCCAGTATAGAAATAATTCCAGAAATGTTTAAAATTCAAAAAAATCATAGAAATTAATCTGTAACTCCAATGAAAAAGTATCAGAAAAATTCAAGGAATCTGAATATGCTATTTTCAATCTTGTTTGAAAAAGTTACAGAACCCTAACATGTAGAATAATGAATAATTCAATTCTTATAATTACTTTATAAATGGAATTTGGAAAATATTCAAATTTCATTATGAAATGACATGATCACACACTGTCCTAATTACAAATCAGTATCTTAACATGACCTATCATGCATGTTAACATCAATTTGATCCGAGCATCAGGTCGAATCAATTAAATCGGTATCCGAGAATACCCCGTTTGAATTGATATTTGAATGTGATTCAAATCAACTCAAACCCAACACATGATGATTATAATAGTTTATCACCTTGCATTCTCATGCCATGCTCATGCATCATCTTGTTTGCATATGATTGTTATTGATTGTTGCCATTCATTTCGGTAGGCTCCGCACCCCCGGATTCCACCGAATATCCGTCTGACGGATATTGTCCCTCCTGTGAGCAACAAAGCAAGCAACCCTTTTGATCATCCCGATAATTCCCATGTTCTTGCTCCTGCACTTATTTATTGCATTAGAATCAAATGCTTCAACTGCTTTTGCCACGTTAGTTGAACCCACTTCCTTTGCATGACCTAACCTTGTCACAGTAAATAGCCGAACCTTGCAACCTAGCATACCTGGTAGTTGCTTGAGGTATGTTGTGCCTTATACTGCTATGCATGCTATGCTTAGAGTTGTGTATGGTCCGTCATCTGGGAGATGAACAGAATTGTGAGAATGTGTTCGATAAGCAAAGGTTGTGTGTTGAACCTGACTTGGTAAAGGTACCGGTGAAAGGCTGTGTAGGAGTACATGGCGGGTTGTTTCATTGGAACCGTCCATAGGAACTGAGTTCCGTGTATGTAATCCAAGACTAGATACTACCACATGCTGGGCCCTGAAATATGACCCCGCTCGACCTATTAATCGTGTAGTACTCGGTCCAGGAGTTGCAAGTAGTTTCTGGTGTTTATAGTAATGCTGGAGGCCGTGCATGGTGCTGACCTGAGAGGTGGGCCGTGATGCGGTAGGCAGTGGCACGGTGTACCAAGTGGCACCCGGATGGTGGGCTTGGGAACCCTGCGCACATCGTTTGAGGCCGTGGCGGAAACCTCGGCCGGACTTCCGTACGGGTTACTCTCAGATAGGCGATAAACCTGGACTAGGTACTAGTGTGGTTAACGGTCGTGGCCGACTCCCTCGCTGGGCTTCCGCTTGAAGGTTGCCGAGGTGCATGACGTGCACATGGCGATAAGTGGCGAGAGCGTGTGTGACGAAGTACACCCCTGCAGGGTTATGATCTATTCGAATAGCCGTGTCCGCGGATATGGACTACTTGGAGACATATGTTGTTCATAGATAACCTTCAATGGCTACTCATAAAATTGCCAAGATAAGCGTGAGTGTCGTGGACGGCATTTCTGTATGGAGACGGAATGATTCCACGATAGTGTATTGTTGTGGTGTTAGTGGACTCGTGTGCGAGAAATCAAGTTGTCAAAATTATTTAAAAATGCAAGTTGTCTAGCCACGAGTCAAATGCTGGCTTTCCGCATGAAACCCCACAATACCTTCTTGATACCTTGCATGAGTAGTTAGATATCCTAAAGTCTTGCTGAGTAGCTTCGTACTCATGTTTGCTTAATAAATGTTGCAGAGGTTGCTAATGACCCTAATGGAGGGTTCTTCGTAGACATCGACGACGACGAGTAGCTCGTGTCCCAGCTACGATCTGGCCCTACGTTGGATCTGTAGTATAGTCAGGCCATGTGCCTTCTAGTTGCCCTGTCTGTACTCAGACAGTTAAAACTCTTCCGTTGGCTTGTAACTGAATGACTGCTATTATGGGTCGTGAGACCCTTAATGTGTAATATTATGTGTGTGGCTCTTCCGAGCCTCTTAAATAAAGTTTGTATGTTTATGGTTATGTTGTGATGCCATCGATGTATCTATACATATCGGTATGCCATGCGTACGTGTGTCGTACTTGATATGTATGGGGTTCGATTACTTAGTCGTGAACTTTAGTAGCACTCCTTACAAGGAAATGCCCCTTTGTGATCCAATGAGACTTGGTAGTTCGCTACTGCTCCGGACACATTGGTTGACCGGCATGTGTCCTTCTTAGCTGCTGTGTCTGTCCCCTTTGGGGAAATGTCACGCGATGTAATGGAGTCCTTGTAGCTTGCTACGACTCGTCTACATTCGCTGATGACCGACACCTGCTTTGTTGGGTCATGTATGCCTGTCCTTGTGCGGTACTGCTACTTTGGTTGATGACTAAACATGTCGATCCGGGTTCTTTAACATTGGAATGCTAGCAACACTATTGCATACGTGAGTCAAAAGACGCAAACGGTCCCGGCTAAGGTAAGGCTGCGGCCGTGGAGTTAACCGTGCGTGAGATCGCAAAGGGATGCGATGTGTTACAGGCTGGATTTCTATGGCTTAGGATCGGGGTCCCGACAGCGTTGGTATCAGAGCCTGACTGACTGTAGGATTACTAAGCCAAACTGGTCGAAGTTGAGTCTAGAATTGCTTTAGTTATATATATAAGGGAATTGTTTGTGGAAGGGAACGTAAGACTCTTGTTCTCTTCTCAAGTTATTCTATTCTGGTCATCCTCGTCTTTTCTGCGGGAATTAAGGACTAGGTTACTCATCTTCTTCTAGGCTCGTGTTTCTGATCGGTAGATTATAGGATTACGGGTCACGAGATATTGTGTTTCTGTCATTCCTAGGAAAAAGGAAGTAAGTTTGATGATCAGAGAGTTGAACTTGATAGTGAGTGGTTACGCTATTCCATTTTTGGGTTGTCTCAAAATTCGCTTTTGAGCATTTACAGCCGTTATGCTGCCCAATTTCTCATTCGGAGCTCTAATGCTTTTGCATTACTCTCTATTTACAGATGCCTGGCCGTCCTTCTCGTCAGGTGGTACGTCTGACCAGGTGCATTGATGTGCCGGGTCATACGGCCATGCTGGTCAGGGTGATGTCGGTGTGCGGTTACCGCTGGTACCCCGAGTACACAGTGGAGGAACAGTACCGAGACTTCAACCAGAGCCAGTACATCTACACTGTTAGGGTATTTCCAGACTACCCTGGAGCTGAGAAGCCAATCCATTTGTCCTATGGGTTGGGGGTCACCGTTGACATGGCAGTACAGGATGCTGCCTATTCAATGCTGACCATTATGAGAGCGAGACATGCACTGCTGCAGAATTCAGAGTTCTACTATGTTCCGGCCTCTCAGCCTGGTGAAGAGGGATACCTCAGTGGAGTCTATTTTGATTCTTCTATGGAGGATCCACTACTGCAGTCCATTGTTGAGATACTAGAGAACAGAGACAGGGATGCTCGTGCTCTCCGCATGGAGCTTTATGCTACCCGTGCCCGTCTGTGGACGGCTTTGACGCAGCTGGCACCGGTAATCCAGACAGGGTATGGAGAGATGGAGATGCCGAACCCTGTTAGGACCCATCTTCCAGCCCACGTTGACTGGCCAGCTATAGGAGGAGTCACACCTCTTCGGGGACCCCTCTTACCACCAGTCAGAGGACCAAGGCCACATCCGTGTCCTTATGGATCCCAGGGATCTCAAGCTAGAGTGTTTCTTGATCCGCAGGTTGAGCTTCCAGGTCATGGAGGTAATCTCTATGAGATGTTCTATGCGGATGCCTGAGGTGTGAGCGGAAGGATAGTATGGTAGTAGCCGTACGTTCATAGTCCTGCGTGACTTGTGAAGTATGCCTGTGATGTGAAATGAATTCCGGAGGCCTAGATAAATAATGTATAGGAAGCTTGTAAGCCTCTGATGAGTAGTTTCATAATCTCAGTAGTTTGCTCTTCGGTTAAGGTTGTACTGAACTATGTAAGGGTGTGTATGAACCATGGTGTATATATAGCAGTTGCTTGTTACCATGCTGTTCGGATATTCATTTCCGCATTCCGTGTGTTTAGTACATTCTTAATCCATAGCTAGCATTGATATGATATTGGTCTAAGCTATGAGTTTGTTTGTCAGGATGGTGTTCACCAGGTTGAACCGTGCCCCTGCTCATGAGCAAGGCGAGGGTAGTCAAGCGTCGCAGGAAGACCTGGCTCACCCGCCTTCTCTGGTGGAAGTGATGCTTGAGGCAGAAAGAAACAAAAGGGATACCAACCGACTGCTAGAGCGTATTGAGCAGAATACGGCTCGACAACCTAGGAATGCCGCAGTGTCCCTCAATGACTTTGTGAAGCTGAATCCTCCAAAGTTTCATCATTCTGTCGATCCCCTCGACGCTGATGACTGGCTGTGCAACATCTCACGCAAGATTCGCTCTGCGAATGTGTCTGAGGCCGACAAGGTGACCTTTGCGGCGTATTTCCTGGAAGGACCCGCCAATCTGTGGTGGGAGAACTTTGAAGCTATGCATCCCGCTGAACCAGTGGCCACATGGGCAGACTTCAGTGCAGCTTTTCGTCTGCATCATATTCCAGAGGGCCTGATGAACAGAAAGAGAGAGGAGTTCTGTGCCTTCACTCAGGGCAAGTTGTCTGTGGATGCCTATAGCCGCGAGTTCGGTAATCTCGCCCGCTATGCAACAGAGGAGGTGTCTACTGACGCCAAGAAGCAAGCAAGATTCCGTAAGTGTCTGAGCCCTGAGCTTCGTCGTGATCTGCGCCTCCATGAGTGTGCAAGCTTTCAAGCCCTGGTCAACAAAGCGATCAGTGCCGAGACTGGTCATACTGACTTCGAAGCCACAAGGAAGCACTCCCGTGACTTTGGCTCGTCTTCTGGTTCTGTGTTTCCAAAACGCAAGCTGTGGGTTCCAAACAGTTCTCTACCGCCAAGATACACTCCGAGGCCATCCTACGTGGCGCCTCAGACGAATCAGGCCAACCCTCCAGCAAAAGCTTATGGTGGTCCAGCTAGCAATGCTGCACCACGCACCAACCAAGTGATATGCTATAAGTGTGGAGAACCAGGGCACTATTCCCGTGAGTGTCCTCAGAATGTGAGTGCCAAGCAACCCGGAAAGTCCGTCGGGCAGGCCAAGTCGGGCAAAGCTTACTATATGAAGCCAACTCCTGCACGTGGCCGTGTGAACTATGTGTCAGCAGAAGAAGCTGCAAAGGATCCCGACGTCATGCTGGGTACGCTTCTTGTTAATCACCACCCAACGTCTGTTCTCTTTGACACTGGGTCTTCTCATTCCTTCATTTCAGAAAGTTATGCACAGTTGCATAACATGTCTTTTTGTGATATGCCAATCCCATTGATTGTCCAAACCCCTGGTAGTAAATGGCAAACCTCTAGGATAACCTATGACAATGAAATTCTAGTAGACAGACTAGTTTTTCTAGCCTCATTGATAGCCTTGAAATCTTTGGATATTAATTTCATCTTGGGCATGGACTGGATGTCAGCTCACTATGCCAAGATTGATACTCATTCTAGAAATGTCCAGCTTACCCATCCCTCGGGTGAGATAGTAAATGTCTCTACTCGAGTTGCCAAATGCCAACTCTATTCCTTAAATGCTAACCCTCTTCCGGAACTTGAAGACATTCCGGTAGTCCGTGACTTCCCGGATGTTTTTCCAGAGGAACTGCCAGGAATTCCACCTGACAGAGATGTAGAGTTTGTGATAGATCTTGTTCCGGGAACTGTCCCAATAGCCAGAAGACCATATAAGATGGCACCCCTGGAGCTAGCCGAACTTAAGAAGCAATTAGATGAGGCCTTGAACAAAGGTTTCATTCGTCCTAGCTCTTCTCCTTGGGCTTGCCCCGTCCTCTTCGTCAAGAAGAAAGACGGAACGGATCGGAGGGTTGTAGATTACCGACCAGTTAATCTGGTCACCATAAAGAACAAGTATCCGCTCCCCAGGATCAACGACCTGTACGATCATCTCGCTGGATCCTCAGTCTTCTCCAAAATGGATTTGAGGTTGGGATACCATCAAATCAAGATTAAGAACGGGGACATTCCAAAAACGGCTTTCGTGACTCGTTATGGCCAATACGAGTACACCGTCATGTCCTTCGGTTTGACCAATGCCCCAGCCACCTTCTCTCGTCTGATGAATTCAATCTTCATGGAGTATTTGGATAAATTCGTCGTGGTATACCTCGATGATATTCTCATCTACTCGAAGAACGAACAAGAACATGCCGAGCACCTAAGGCTGGTATTGATGAAACTTCGAGAGCATCGCCTTTATGCCAAGTTTTCAAAATGTGAATTTTGGTTACCAGAAGTGACCTATCTGGGTCACGTAATCTCTGGTAAGGGTATTGCTGTCAATCCCGAGAGAGTTCAAGCTGTCCTTGACTGGACTCAACCTGAATCGGTTAAGCAAGTTAGGAGTTTTCTTGGTCTAGCGAGCTATTGTCGCCGCTTTGTCGAGAATTTTTCCAAGGTTGCAAAGCCTCTAACTGAACTCCTCAAGAAAGATAAAAAGTTCAAGTGGACACCACAGTGTGAGCATAGTTTTTAGGAACTGAAAAGACGCCTGACTTCCGCACCTGTGTTGCTACCACCAGATTTTTCTAAGGACTTTGTTATCTATTGCGACGCCTCGCGACAAGGATTAGGTTGCATTCTCATGCAAGATCGTCATGTGATCGCATACGCATCTCGACAGTTGCGTCCACATGAGGATAATTATCCCAGACATGACCTTGAGCTTGCAACTGTGGTCCGTGCACTAAAAACCTGGCGACATTACCTTTTGGGTAATCGTTGCGAAATATTCACCGATCACCAAAGTCTGAAATATATCTTCACCCAGCCGGATTTGAATCTCAGGCAAAGACGGTGGGTTGAGTTGATCTCGGATTACGACTTAGGGATAACTTACACCCCGGGGAAGGCCAATGTTATGGCCGATGCACTAAGTTGTAAATCTTATTGTAACAATTTGATGCTACAACAAGGTCAACCACATCTCCATGAGGACTTTCGGAAGTTGAATCTTCATATCGTTCCTCAAGGATTCCTTTCTACCCTGGTGGCGAAGCCTACTCTTAAGGATCAAATTATAGCTGGTCAAAAGCGTGACAAGGGTATATCACGGATCAAGGAGAATATTTTTAGCGGAAACGCTAAAGAATTTTCCATGAACGATCAAGGTGTTGTGTTCTTCCAGAATCGTCTAGTGGTTCCTAAGAACCCACATCTAAGGCAGTTAATCCTTAAGGAGGCTCATGATTCTCCTCTCACCATTCATCCCGGTAGTACTAAGATGTATCAGGACCTACGCCAGAGGTTCTGGTGGACTAGGATGAAGAGAGAAATTGCTGAGTTCGTTGCTAACTGCGACGTTTGTCGTCGAGTTAAGGCAGAACATCAAAGGCCTGCTGGCACCCTTCAACCTCTAGCTATTCCTGAATGGAAATGGGATAAAGTTAGCATGGATTTCATTACCGGATTTCCCAAGACCAAGAAAGGAAATAATGCTATCTTTGTGGTCATTGACCGTCTTTCCAAAGTGGCTCATTTTCTTCCCGTTCGTGAGAGTATAACAGCTAGCCAGCTAGCAGAGTTATATATCTCCCGAATTGTGTCTCTTCATGGTGTTCCCCTGGAGATTAACTCGGACCGTGGAAGTATCTTTACTTCTCGCTTCTGGGAAAGCTTTCAAAATGCCATGGGGACTCACCTATCTTTTAGCACTGCTTTCCATCCCCAATCAAGTGTCAAGTAGAAAGAGTGAATCAAATCTTAGAAGATATGCTCCGAGCTTGTGTTATTTCCTTCGGTATGAATTGGGAGAAGTGCCTTCCATTCACCGAATTCGCTTATAACAATAGTTATCAATCAAGCTTGGGCAAAGCCCCTTTTGAAGTTCTCTATGGACGAAGATGTCGAACACCTCTTAATTGGTCAGAAACCGGAGAGAGGCAAATCTTTGGCCCGGATATGATCCAGGATGCAGAAGAGCAGGTTCGCATTATTCGTGAAAAGTTGAAAACAGCCCAGTCTCGTCAAAAGAGCCAATATGATCGTCATCATAAGGCTGTGACCTTTGAAGTTGACGAGAAGGCTTACCTTCGGGTTACACCTTTGAAGGGTACCCATCGATTCGGTATCAAGGGCAAATTGGCTCCTCGTTACATTGGTCCTTTTCGCATTCTTGCCAAACGAGGAGAAGTTGCCTACCAGTTGGAACTTCCTCCACATCTTTCCAAGGTTCATGATGTTTTCCACGTCTCTCAACTCAGGCGTTGCTTTTCGGATCCTATCCGTGAAGTGGACCACGAAACGCTTGATCTCCAAGATAACCTTTCATACGGAGAATACCCCGTGCGTATTCTTGATCAAGCTGAGCGTACCACTCGACGTTGAAATCTCAAGTTTCTTAAAGTTCAATGGTCAAATCATTCTGAAAAGGAGGCAACTTGGGAAAGAGAGGATCGTCTCCGACTTGAGTATCCTGCGTTATTCCCGACGACTTCTAAATCTCGGGACGAGATTCTCTTGAGTGGGGGTGAGTTCTCACATCCCTGACACCTTAAGCAAGTTAGTCTTGTGCTCATGTCTTCTTTGCATTTGCATCTAAGAAATTGTCAACAAGAACAAAGAAAGAGGTGAAGGAAAAACTCAAACCCTAGCCACTTATTTAAACAAAGGAAATCTCAAACTAGTTAAAATCAATGAACCCAAAATGGCCTCAAGAAATGTTCAAACTTTCTGATAAATCATGAAAGTAAATGAGCATTGGAGAAAACTATTTTCTTGACACTTTAAGCATTTTAAATAAATGCAAAAGCTACTGGTTTCAAGTATTAAATTTGAAAACAGAAACTTTAAATTTTCAAAAATGTTGAAAACTATGGTAATAGTTGGAAATATTCCAACAAATATTTAGGTGTGTTCAAAATAGTTTTACAAACCATTTTGGAGCTGAAATAAATAGCAAAACAATAGTTAGCAAAACAGAAACAAAATAGAAAAGAAAGAAGAGAAAGAAAACCCTTATCTGTCGCCTGAGGAGGTCCAGCCCACCAGGGGCAGGGTCGTCTTCTTCCTCTGCCTTTTGGCAGAGGGGAGATCGACCACGGCGGCCCCCTCCACCTCCTGCTTCGCCGTGGCGAGCTCCAGAGCCCCCCGGGATAGCGCGACAACGGAGTTATCCTCCCCGAGGCCGACCCTATCCATTCCCCAGCACGAGTTCCCCCCTCCTCTCGGATCTTTCCTCCCTCCTGCTGCCGCCATTACCACGAGCTCGAGCTCGAGCCGCAGCGCCTCTAGCCACGGGAACCTCCCTCCGAGTAGTCCAGCAGCTTCGCCTCGTCGAGCTGGTCCTCCCTGCAGAAGCCGAAGTCTCACCGAGCTCTCCATCGCCCCCAACGCCATCGTCTTCCACCTTCGGCCGCCGGCAAATCGACGGTGAAACGCCGGCAATAGCCCTTCCCCGAGCCGTCTAAGCCCTGCTCTGCACTCCCCGTGAGCATGCGGTCATTTCCCCTCTCTTTCCCCTCGGATCCGAGCCCCCTAGCCGCTAGACCTCCGAACCCGTACTCCGGTCGCCGCTCCGGCTCGTCGCCGGCTTACTCCGGCCACCTATAGCCCTCCCTGAGGCCAGCAGTGGATGTGGTCGAGCCTGGAGATCACTCCAGTGCTCTCAGCTTCCTGTTCCGAGCACCACAGCGCTTTCAGCATGTCTCCGGCGAGGTTCCTCCATGGTTTTGGTCGCCGCCGGCCAGCCTCCGGTGAGGGCCGACGTGGTGAAGCTAATCCAGTAATTAAAACGCTTAAACTCTCGCTGACAGTGGGCCCAAGGCCAAGTCAACTTAGTTAAGGGGCCGGTCAGCGCGGGTTTAACCCCAGAGAGGCTGACCAGTGGGTCCCCCCTGTCAGGTTTGACCTGAACAGGTCGGCTGACCTGCTGATGTCAGGCTGACGCAATAAAGAGAATTTCCAGTAAAGAAATAATTCCAGAAATGTTTAAAACTCAAAAAAATCATAGAAATTAATCTGTAACTCCAATGAAATTAATTTATATATGAAAAAGTATCAGAAAAATTCAAGGAATCTGAATATGCTATTTTCAATCTTGTTTGAAAAAGTTACAGAACCCTAACATGTAGAATAATGAATAATTCAATTCTTATAATTACTTTATAAATGGAATTTGGAAAATATTCAAATTTCATTATGAAATGACATGATCACACACTGTCCTAATTACAAATCAGTATCTTAACATGACCTATCATGCATGTTAACATCAATTTGATCTGAGCATCAGGTCGAATCAATTAAATCGGTATCCGAGAATACCCCGTTTGAATTGATATTTGAATGTGATTCAAATCAACTCAAACCCAACACATGATGATTATAATAGTTTATCACCTTGCATTCTCATGCCATGCTCATGCATCATCTTGTTTGCATATGATTGTTATTGATTGTTGCCATTCATTTCGGTAGGCTCCGCACCCCCGGATTCCACCGAATATCCGTCTGACGGATATTGTCCCTCCTCTGAGCAACAAGGCAAGCAACCCTTTTGATCATCCCGATAATTCCCATGTTCTTGCTCCTGCACTTATTTATTGCATTAGAATCAAATGCTTCAACTGCTTTTGCCACGTTAGTTGAACCCACTTCCTTTGCATGACCTAACCTTGTCACAGTAAATAGCCGAACCTTGCAACCTAGCATACCTGGTAGTTGCTTGAGCTATGTTGTGCCTTATACTGCTATGCATGCTATGCTTAGAGTTGTGTATGGTCTGTCATCTGGGAGATGAACAGAATTGTGAGAATGTGTTCGATAAGCAAAGGTTGTGTGTTGAACCTGACTTGGTAAAGGTACCGGTGAAAGGCTGTGTAGGAGTACATGGCGGGTTGTTTCATTGGAACCGTCCATAGGAACTGAGTTCCGTGTATGTAATCCAAGACTAGATACTACCACATGCTGGGCCCTGAAATATGACCCCGCTCGACCTATTAATCGTGTAGTACTCGGTCCAGGAGTTGCAAGTAGTTTCTGGTGTTTATAGTAATGCTGGAGGCCGTGCATGGTGCTGACCTGGGAGGTGGGCCGTGACGCGGTAGGCAGTGGCACGGTGTACCAAGTGGCACCCGGATGGTGGGCTTGGGAACCCTGCGCATATCGTTTGAGGCCGTGGCGGAAACCTCGGCCGGACTTCCGTACGGGTTACTCTCAGATAGGCGATAAACCTGGACTAGGTACTAGTGTGGTTAACGGTCGTGGTCGACTCCCTCGCTGGGCTTCCGCTTGAAAGGTTGCCGAGGTGCATGACGTGCACATGGCGATAAGTGGCGAGAGCGTGTGTGACGAAGTACACCCCTGCAGGGTTATGATCTATTCGAATAGCCGCGTCCGCGGATATGGACTATTTGGAGACATATGTTGTTCATAGATAACTTCAATGGCTACTCATAAAATTGCCAAGATAAGCGTGAGTGTCGTGGATGGCATTTCTGTATGGAGACGGAATGATTCCACGATAGTGTATTGTTTTGGTGTTAGTGGACTCGTGTGCGAGAAATCAAGTTGTCAAAATTATTTAATGCAAGTTGTCTAGCCACGAGTCAAATGCTGGCTTTCCGCATGAAACCCCACAATACCTTCTTGATACCTTGCATGAGTAGTTAGATATCCTAAAGTCTTGCTGAGTAGCTTCGTACTCATGTTTGCTTAATAAATGTTGCAGAGGTTGCTAATGACCCTAATGGAGGGTTCTTCGTAGACATCGACGACGACGAGTAGCTCGTGTCCCAGCTACGATCTGGCCCTACGTTGGATCTGTAGTATAGTCAGGCCATGTGCCTTCTAGTTGCCCTGTCTGTACTCAGACAGTTAAAACTCTTCCGTTGGCTTGTAACTGAATGACTGCTATTATGGGTCGTGAGACCCTTAATGTGTAATATTATGTGTGTGGCTCTTCCGAGCCTCTTAAATAAAGGTTGTATGTTTATGGTTATGTTGTGATGCCATCGATGTATCTATACATATCGGTATGCCATGCGTACGTGTGTCGTACTTGATATGTATGGGGTTCGATTACTTAGTCGTGAACTTTAGTAGCACTCCTTACAAGGAAATGCCCCTTTGTGATCCAATGAGCCTTGGTAGTTCGCTACTGCTCCGGACACATTGGTTGACCGGCATGTGTCCTTCTTAGCTGCTGTGTCTGTCCCCTTTGGGGAAATGTCACGCGATGTAATGGAGTCCTTGTAGCTTGCTACGACTCGTCTACATTCGCTGATGACCGACACCTGCTTTGTTGGGTCATGTATGCCTGTCCTTGTGCGGTACTGCTACTTTGGTTTATGACTAAACATGTCGATCCGGGTTCTTTAACATTGGAATGCTAGCGACACTATTGCATACGTGAGTCAAAAGACGCAAACGGTCCCGGCTAAGGTAAGGCTGCAGCCGTGGAGTTAACCGTGCGTGAGACCGCAAAGGGATGCGATGTGTTACAGGCTGGATTTCTATGGCTTAGGATCGGGGTCCCGACAGAGACGCATACTGGTCACGCATACTGATAAATTAATTTAATTTCCTAGATCTAGAAAGTTTCATCCGGAAACCGAGCCACAGTAAATGAAG
Organism: Hordeum vulgare subsp. vulgare; assembly: GCF_904849725.1. Classification (NCBI taxonomy): domain Eukaryota; kingdom Viridiplantae; phylum Streptophyta; class Magnoliopsida; order Poales; family Poaceae; genus Hordeum; species Hordeum vulgare. Next base: position 394,340,192 of record NC_058521.1, on the reverse strand, counting down.
GGGCGAGGAGGAGATGAAATTTGTACTGACCCACGAATGCAGGGGCGGAGCTCGTACAACGCACGGGGAGGTCTTCGCACAGCAGACCTCAGAGCGACGAGACAACTATCACATGTAAATCCACCCGATCAACACAAATATTCTAATTATGTCATTTTAGAGGAAAACAAGTTAAGAATATAATATTCATGAGCTAACCAAGGTTTTTATGCCATTTTGTAGCTAAATGGTCTAATTATCTCATTGTTGGGGAAAACAAGGTAAGGAGAATAAGATAGAGGAGAAGAAAGAGGAGGAGGAGAAGAAGAAGAAGAAATCAAGAAGAAGGAGAAGGAGGAGGAGGAGGAGAAGGAGGAGAAGGAGGAGAAGGTATTCTTCTTCTCTTCTTCTCTTCTTCTTCTCTTCTTCTTTTCTTCTTTTCTTCTTCTCCTTCTTATTTTTGTCTTCTCCTCCTCTTCTTCTTCTTCTTCTTCTTCTTCTTCTCCTCCCCTTCTCCTCTTCTCCTCCTCCTCCTCTTCTTCTTCTTCCTATTCTTTCTATTAAGCTAACTAACTAACTAACCTAACTAACCAAGCTAACTAAACCTATCGCTAAACCTATATAGCACTAAACAACAAAAAATAACAAAAACAAAATCTACCACTAAGTAACTAAAAAAGAATGTAGCTACCACTAATTAACAAAACTAAATCTACCACTAAACTACCTACTAAATCTACTAATTAACTAACTAAATCTACCAACTAACTAAACTACCACTAAAACTACTAATTAACTAACCTACCAACTAAACTATATATGCCACTAAATCTGTTAATTAGCAAAAAAAGAAAAAAAGGACTCACCGGAGGGGGGCGGCTGGGGAGGAGGAGGGCGCGTCGGTGGAGGAGAGGGCGGTGGTGGCGGAGGGGGTGTTGGTGGAGAAGGGGCGAGCTCCGACGGCGGTGGTGGAGGAGGAGGTCCCGGGGAGGAGGAGGGGGCATGGTGGAGGAGGGGGTGCAGGGAGGAGGGGCGCAGGGAGGCCGGAGGAGGAGGGGGCGGCGGCGCAGGGAGGCCGGAGGAGGAGGGGGCGTAGGAAGGCCGGAGGAGGAGGGGCGGCGGCGCAGGGAGGCCGGAGGAGGGCACGACAGCGGTGGTGGTGTCGGGGGGTGAGAGAGAGGGATGTGGGGTGGCCGTTAGGGGTGAGAGAGAGGCACGTGGGGGTGCGGCTAACGGCCGTTAGGGCGACCCTCTTTGCCGTCCGCCTCCCGATGGCACAGAGGAGAAAAGCGGACAGCAAAGAGAGAGGTTGTTAGGGGGGAGAGATGGGGTGCGGGGTGGGCTAGCCGAGCTCTTTGTCGTCTGCCTAAGTGATGTTTTCCGTGAGCCCAACTCTTTGCTGTCTGCCTGAGTGGCGTTTGCCATGAGCCAGCTGACGGCAAAGAGCTGGTTGATGGCAAAGAGGGTCTTTGCCATCAGCCTTCTCTTTGCCGTCTGGTTTCTAGTAGCTGATGGCAAAGAGGGTCTTTGCCATCAGCCAGCAGACGGCAAAGAAGCAACAGATGGAAAAATCTCTAATTCCAGTAGTGTGAATAGCAGCCTCACGAAGTCGAGCAGCAGTCGCCTCCCTCTCATACTCCTCTGCCTCTCCTATGATTATGTAGTATCTTCGTTTTACCTGAAAGTCAGAGAAAGCAGGAGCAGGAAGGGTAATATGGAAAACACGTTGCCGGTTAAATATCAAGCGGTATAGGAGGGATCCATGATCTCTCTCAAGGAACTGGTAGCGTGTTAGAGCGACACGATCAAGGTAGGCTGTACGGAGAGGAGGGTCTTCTGGACGGATGGATACTCCAAGAAAATTTGCTAAGCGTGTAGCATAAACTCCACCAAAGAAATCCCCCCTCACTGGCATTTTTATTCAGCGTTCTTGCTATTATAGCTCCCATATTGAAGCTCCTATCACCTGTTACTGCGCTCTTAAGGATACTAAGGTCGGAAGCGCATAGGTGACAATGTGCACCCTTGCCGTTAATGCACCTACCTATGAAGAGGGCAAGGTAGTGCAAGGCAGGGAAATGGATGCTTCCTATGGTGGCTTGCGTGATATCTCTGGTTTCTCCAACAGTTATACTGGAGACAAAGTCTCTGACCGAAGACTTAGAAGGATCATTAATACTACCCCCGTCGGGTATCTTGCAAATGCTATTGAAATCCTCCAAATCCACGGTATAGGATTTATCGTACAGATCAAACAGTATGGATGAGTCACGGCCAACTGAAAATTTAAATCTACGCACAAAAGAGGCAGTGAGCATAGCATATTGTTCACATTTATCTGAGAGGAATTCTTCTAACCCGACATTGCGGACAAGTGTATCAAACTCATCCTTGAAACCTGCTTCGATCATGAACTCATCGGAAGGCCATTCACATGGTTGTACCGGTGCGTCCCTTAGTTGAAAAGGTTCGGGCTCCCGAAAAGAGAGATGAGGACCCTTCTTACTTTAGGAACCACCATGAAACTTCCTCCTGAACATAATTTCCTTTTGTTGAAATTTTTGAAGTTCAAGAGAAAAGTGAATGAAGGCCAACCACACCTTGTAGGAACTACTCCTACTAGTGCCTACAGACCGTATCACGCGCTAAAACTACTTGGGACCAGCTAAATCAACATTTCTAGCTCAAGAACAGGGTCACCAAGGTAGCAAGAATACGCGAAGGATAAAGCACTAGAGCAAAAACTAATTGGACCAATGGAGGAGTCACTTACCAAGGAGTAATTTCCCCAAAACGGTTCGGAGAATGGTGCTTTGAGCAAGGAGATAGAACATCACAGCCAAACGAGCAAGACCACGGGTTTGAGCTACGAAACAATTTTTTCTAGAGGTGGAAGAAGAGGCTGGGAGCTGGAATGAGTGGAGGGGGTCCCTGTGGGCCCCACAAGCTTGCACTCCGCCACCACAGGGTGGCGGTGGCAGGGCTTGTGGCCCACTGGTCTGGCCCCCAAGCCAGCTCTCAGGCCCAATAATTTTCAAAAATTCCAGAAAAAATCATACTAAATTTTCAGGACCATCGAAGAACTTTTATTTTCGAGGTGTTTTTCTCCGGGACGCTAAAACAGAAAACAGGAAAAGCTAAACTAATTCTATCATTTTTCTTCTAAGCAAAAGAAAATAAAAGCTAAAAACAGAGGTATGTGACTCTTTGATTCATCCGTTTCATGGTCATCGAATGAAATCCATCCATGGGGTTGATCAAGTCCTCATGACAAAACCTTGTCGAATCGCAAGAGAGGACGGAAAATTTTCGAATAGCCACTAAGTCACCTCAATGGGGATATGTATCTTCCCAACAAGCAAATCATACTTCATCTTGACACGAGGAATAAGGCATTCAAAGCTCCCAATGAGAATCGATGAAGTCTTTTCGATAGCATTGATGCAATGTACTTGATATCGTTTCTTCGGAAAGTGCACGGTGTGCTCATTACCGTTGACATGGAAAGTGACATTGCCTTTGTTGCAATCTATAACAGCCCCTGCAGTGTTTAAAAAGGGTCTTCTGAGGATGACAGCCATGGCATCGTCCTCGGGAATATCCAAGATAACAAAGTGTGTTAAGATAGTGGTGTTAGCAACCACAACAGGCACATCCTCGCAAATGCCGATAGGGAAAGCAGTTGATTTGTCGGCCATTTGCAGAGAAATTTCAGTGGGTGTCAACTTATCCAATTCAAGTCTATGATAAAGAGAGAGCGGCATAAAACTGACACCGGCTCCAAGGTCACATAAGGCAGTTCTTACGTAGTTTCCTTTAATGGAGCAAGGTATAGTGGGCACTCCGGGATCACCAAGTTTCTTAGGAGTTCCACCTTTGAAAGTGTAATTGGCAAGCATGGTGGTGATCTCAAGATTTGGTATCTTCCGTTTATTAGTCACGATATCTTTCATGTACTTGGCATACGGAGACATCTTGAGCATATCAGTTAACCGCATCTGCAGAAAGATGGGTCTTATCATCTCAACGAAGCGCTCAAAATCCTCATCATCCTTTTTCTTGGATGGCTTAGGAGGGAAGGGCATAGGTCTCTGAACCCATGGCTCCCTTTATTTACCATGCTTCCTAGCAGTGAAGTCATTCTTATCGTATTTCTTAGGCTGTGGGTTATCAGGATTAACCGAAGGTTCAATCTCCACATCCTCATCATTGCTAGGTTGAGCATTATTATGAACACCACTGTCCATATTGTCACCAGGTTCATGTTCATCACCAGATTGTGTTTCTGCATGAGACGCAGAAATATCATTAGGTTCTTCCGGTGTGATAGTATTTGGTGAACTGGCATGTAGGTTTCTATCATCCTTCTTCTTCTCCTTAGGATGACTGGGTGTATCACCATTGATTCCTTGAGAATCTTGATCAATTCTCTTAGGGTGGCCTTCAGGATACAAAGGTTCCTGAGTCATTTTGCCTCCTCTAGTAATGACTCTGACAGAGTTGTCATTTAATTCATTGAGCAAGTCATTCTGAGCTTTAAGTACTTGTTCTACCTGAGTAGTAATCATAGAGGCATGTTTACTCAGAAGCTTCAGATCATTGACATTTCTGTCTACACAAGCACTTAAATGGCTAAGCATGCGAGTACTTTGTTCCAAATGTCTGCTAACATAATCATTGAAACTCTGTTGTTTGGCAACAAAGTTGTCAAATTCATCAAAGCATAGGCTAGCAAGTTTGTCAAAAGGAATATCACTCTCATCAAACCTACACAGATAATTCACTTCTTCTACCTGTATCGGGTTATCGAGACCATGGATCTCTTCGATAGGTGGTAGATTTTTGACATCTTCACATCTAATGCCTTTCTCTTGCATAGATTTCTTGGCTTCTTGCATATCTTCGGGACTGAGGAATAGAATACCTCTTTTCTTCGAAGTTGGCTTAGGAGGTGGTTCGGGAAAAGTCCAAGCATTATCGTTGATCAAGATGTTATTCAGTAGGGTCTTAGCTTGTTCTACAGTTCGTTCCGTAAAAACACAACCGACACAACTATCTAGGTGGTCTCTAGAGGCATCGGTAAGTCCGTTATAGAGGATATCAAGTATCTCGTTCTTCTTAAGAGGGTGATCAGGCAAAGCATTTTGTAGCTGGACGAGCCTCCCACAAGCTTGTGGGAGACTCTCTTCTTGGAGTTGAGCAAAGTTGTATATTTCCTGCAAGGCAGCTTGCTTCTAATGGGCAGGGAAATATTTCTCACAGAAGTAATAGACCATCTCCTGGGGACTACTCACACATCCAGGAGCAAGAGAGGTGAACCAGGCTTTATTGTCATCCTTTAGAGAGAAAGTAAACAACTTAAGGATATAGTAGTGGCGGATCTTCTCCTCATTAGTGAAAAGGGTGGCTATATCGTGTAGTTTGGTAAGATGGGCTACGACCGTCTCAGACTCATAACCGTGAAAAGGATCATATTCAACTAGAGAGATTATCTCAGGATCGACAGAGAATTCATAATCCTTATCGGTGATAAAGATAGGTGAAGTGGCAAACTTCGGGTCATACTTCATCTTAGCTTTCAGAGATTTTTCCTTCCACTTGAGAAGTAATTTCTTAGTGTCGTAGGCATCCTTACACGCAAGAAAATCCTCAGCTATCTCTCCCTCCATAACGTAACCCTCAGGTATATCAGGCAATTAATATCTAGGAGAGCTAGATCTAAGAGGAGCAAAAGCAGGTTCTATCTCAATATTATCGGTAGTTTCAGAAGCATCACGAGCATTGGCAGTAACTCTAGCAATATGAGCATCAAGGAATACCCCTAGTGGAACATCAGGCAAAGTAGTATCGCTAGCAGTATCAAGCATAACATCTCTAGCAGTATCAAGCATAGCATCATCAAGCATAGTATCAAGCATAGCATCTCTAGCAGTATCAAGCATAGCATCATCAGGCATAGTATCAAGCATAGCATCTCTAGCAGTAGCATCATAAGCATCATCAAGCACAGGCGACATATCAAGATTTCTAGCAGGAGGTGATGTCGCAAACTTACTCATAACTGAAGGTCAATCAAGTGCAGAGCTAGATGGCAATTCCTTACCTCCCCTCGTAGTTGAGGGCAAGACTTTGGTTTTTGGATCCTTCAAATTCTTCATAGTGATCAGTAGATATAAATCCCAAGTGACTCAGAGAATATAGCAATACCTCCCCGGCAACGGCGCCAGAAAAATGCCTGATGTCAACTATTCTTCCCCTTGCAACGACACCAAAAGAATGCTGCTAGCACTCTCCGGCAATCGAAACTAGAAGAATGTTGTTGACGGCCCACCAGCGCGTGGGATCGTAGCAGTTTTCGAGGGTAGAGTATTCGACCCAAATTTGTTGATCGCCAAACAGGAGGTGAGAGAATACTCTCGAGTATTAGCAGCTGAATTTGTCAGATTCAACCACACCTGAAAGATTAGTATTTGCAAGCAAAGTAGTAGCAGCGAAGTAGCGAGTAACGGCAGTGGCAAGGAACAACAGTAGTGACAGCAGTAGCAAGTAGCAACGGTAGCAAGCGACAGTAGTAGCAACAGTAGCAGCAGAGCAAGACAAGTAACAGCAGTAGCGATAGCAGTAGCAAGTAGCAACAGTAGTAACAGCAGCAGAGCAAGACAAGTAACATCAGTAGTAGGACAAACTCGTAGGCAATGGGTCGGTGATTTGTTTGGATGAAATTCATCATGCAACAATTATAACACGGAGAGATATGTGGCTAGCTCCCGTTCGTCAATGTGATGTAGGCATGCATTCCGTGTGTCGTCATACGTGCTTAGGGAAAAGAACTTGCATGACATCTATTGTCCATCCCTCCCGTGGCAGTGGGGTCCAAAAGGAAACTACGGGATATTAAGGTTCTCCTTTTAATAAAGAACCGGACCAACGCATTAGCACTTCGTGAACACATGAACTCCTCAAACTATGGTCATCACCGGGAGTGGTTCCGGTTATTGTCACTCCGGGGTTGCCGGATCATAACACATAGTAGGTAACTACAACTTGCAAGATCGGATCTAAAACACACATATATTGGTGACAACATAATAATTTCAGATCTGAAATCATGGCACTCGGGCCCTAGTGACAAGCATTAAGCATGGCAAAGTAGTAGCAACATCAATCTCAGAACATAGTGGATACTAGGGATCAATCCCCATTAAAACTAACTCGATTACATGATAGATCTTATCCTACTCATCACCGCCCAGCGAGTCTACGAATAGATTACTCACGAACGACGAAGAGCTTCATGGAATTGGAGAGGGAAGAAGGTTGATGATGATGATGGTGACGATTTCCCCTCTCCGGAGCCCATGACGGACTCCAGATCTGCCCTCCAGATGAAGAACAGGTGGTGGCGGCGGCTCCGTATCGCAAACGCGACAAAAACTTATCTTTTTATTTTTTCTAGGACGAAAGTGAACTTATAGACCTGAGGTTGGGGGCGGCAGAGCCGTGTGGGCCCCACAAGCCTGCCGACCGCCACCAGGGGGTGGTGGCGGAGCCACGGCTTGTGGCCCACTGGCCCACCCCGTCAGGTCGAACTTGGCGTAGCTATTTTTCATATTTTCCATAAATGATCTCCGTAAATTTTCAGGACGTTTGGAGAACTTTGATTTCTGCACAAAAATAACACCAAGGCAATTCTGCTGAAAACAGCGTCAGACCAGGTTAGTTCCATTCCAATCATGCAAATTAGAGTCCAAAACAAGGGCAAAAGAGTTTGGAAAAGTAGATACGATGGAGACGTATCATGTACCTATATCTGATGCGGGGATGGATGGAGGTGGCAGGAAAAGAGAAGGTGAGGTGTAGGGGTGGCGGATCCCAGCCAAGAAGGAAGGAGGGACTAATCTAGGGCCGCTGGAGATGCGCCGGCATAGCCCTGCCCGAAACCCTAGCCACGGAGTGGTTTCGAGCTGGCGGTAGAGGACGAGAGCGAAGAATCTGGCCGAAGGGGAGGGACGCGCGAACCGTGGGGAGCTCGGGAGCGTGCTGCACGGCGTCGTAGGTCGTCGGAAGCGGCCAACATGGGTGGTGGCGGCGGCGGCGGCGGTGGCTTCGTGGGCAAGGAGAGAGGCGAGCCCGTGCTCCTGGTGTGGTCATGTTTTTTTGCTCGGGGCCTGCGGGTTGATTACTCCACATGACAGGGTGTTTCTTACAAATACGAAATGTTTTTGTAGATCCACTTAAAGGGGGAACTACAGGTTGAGTAACATAAAATACATGGATGTTTATGCAAAACGGCCGAGTCGGGTTTTCCGATAGAAGCGATAGCCTCTTTATTATTAGAGATAAAGATAGGGGTACAATATTATAAATAGTAATTTAGCGCGCGCAACCTCGTTATGCCCGACCGGCAAGGCCAGTAAACGTGAAACGAAAAAGAAGATAGGCCTCGCTTGGCCCAAGTAGCGAGCCCAGTATGTCTAGTATAACAGAAATAACGCTCGCCCTATAACATGAGCCTCTCTATGACGTGGTGGCTCGGCCGCGTCGCCTGTGCACCGGTGGTCTTGGGTTCGAAGCCTGCCGTCCACTGATTTTAGTTTGTTTTATTGAAATATTCAACTTAATTCAAACTTATAAAAGAGTTCGATTCAAAGTTGAAAAATTACAATAAAAGAACTTTCACAATATCTTTTTTTAAATAAAGGACATTTATATGATTACGTATAAAGCAAGGGGCTTTTCTGCAAAAAATATATACTTTTAGTTTGTTTTATTGAAATGTTCAACTTAATTCAAACTTATAAAAGAGTTTGATTCAAAGTTGAAAAATTACAATAAAAAAACTTTCACAATATCTTTTTAAATAAAGGACATTTATATGATTACGTATAAAGCAATGGGCTTTTCTGCAAAAAAATATATACCATGTGGGCACCTGACAGACGGGCCCCGTCGGTCAAATACACCGTCATTATATATTTATACACGGTTTAGCTCGATTTTCAACGGCCTCGCATAAAGTTGGTACTGACATGAAAAAATTAGCAATCTTGGTACCAATATGCACGTTGTGCCCGAGTTGTGGTACTTCTGTGTAATGAAGTCGAAGAGGGGAGAAGGCCGGCGCTGGAGCTTGTGGTGGAGGGCTGCGGGCTACTGGATCTCGGGCTAGAGGCGGGGCGGGAGGGAGGAGGGTCGCCGGCCGCCGGAGATTAGGGTGGAGGGCTGCTGATCGCTGGATCTCGGGCTGGAGGCGGGGCAGGAGGAAGGAGGGCCGCTGCCCGCCGGAGCTTGGGGTGGAGGGCCGCCGGCAGCTGGATCCCGGGAGGAGTCGGGGCAGGAGGAAGGAGGGCCGCCGGTCGCGAGAGCTTGGGGTGAAGGGCCACTGGCCACTGGATCTCGGGCTGGAGGCGGGGCGGGAGGGTGGAAGGCCTCCGTGTGTGCTCGATTCCTAGCGATGTCGAGCTAGCACCCTCCAAATTGGGCCAGGGGCTTTTTGCCTTAGGGACGGATGCTCAATATTGAGCCCGAATACCACGGTTGAATGCCAAAGTCACTCAAATGATGGTATTCGGGACATTCGGCCAAAATGAGTGCCAATGTTCAATATTAGGCCTGAATTCCAACATCAAAATGCACAGTTAGGAATTTTTAAATTGTACATGGACCCGGTCCGATACTATATCTTTTACTAATTATAAAGCGGCTAACGCTTCTCGTCGTCCATCCTTAGCCATTTTGGAGGAAAGACCTACAATTTTAGATAATCAACCCGCAATACATTTTTAAGCCACAACGATTTTTTTCCTTTTTACAAAAAGCACCAAACTTATATAATAATTAACCCAAAGTCTGAATTTAATTCAAAACAAATCATTTTCTCAATTTTTACATGAAATCGTTGAATATTTGCGTTAAACAACCCATAGTCCATGTGGAATAGATATTTTTTTAAATAATAATATCTTTTAAACCCTAACTTTAATTTCAACATATTAAATATGAATTTTGATTAGAAAAATGTATAGAATCTGTATATGATGAAATGTTTTACCTATTAACTATTTATAAAAACTATTTTGGGTGCAACCTAAATCGATGGTGGATGATTCGTCATTCCTTTGTACTCGCGTAGATTCGCATTGCAAATGAACATGCCACACGCATAGTTCTGTTCTGTTTGACAAGGAAGAAGCAAGGAAAATAATTACAATGAATCAACTACAATCCGTAGGCATGTTGTACTTCTACCAGCCTCTCTCTTTCTACATGTCCCATGATTGAAGACGCTACGTACATATTATTTTGCTCAAATCCATACGCGTACTTATCAATGGACTACACAATTCTTTTCTATAATGAATACACAAATATTTTTTATAGCATGTACATACACTTATAAAATCCAAGAACATTGAAGTACATAGAAGATTTATTCTACAAATATCCAAACAGTTCTTGTGATAGTCATGAATGTTAATATTAAAACCGATACATAGGATCTTAATTCATGTTTTATCCGCTTCATGTGATGGTGACACGTAGACTTAATTTATAGATTCAAACTCCTTAGTGTCGAGCGGAACCGACCAGTTGCTATCTGAGTCTGATCATAGGTGAACCAAAGTTGGACCGAAATAAGAACAATGGCTCGGATAAAAAGTATTTATTCTCTCATTGCAACGTACTGACATGTTTGATAGTATTATTCTAAAGTGACTAATAGTGGTTTTTGAAGCTCATAGTCCTGTCAAACATTTTTCTTCGCGTATTGATATTTTTCTACGCGAATACGCAAAGCTTGTATACCATATCATTGATAGAAGGAGTTAGAACGAGTACATAATGTGGTATAACACATGACACAAACGTAGGGACGTGAACATGGTGCCCGAAGGAGAGAGACATGAAATGCTCAGTCCAAACAGAGAAAAAACACATCTAAGCTCGCCATCCTGAAAAATAGCCCTCAACAACAACACGACCAACATCTTAAATCCATAGCCAAGGACGCCTCGAGCAACCAATACAACGCCTTCATGAAGGAGAACGATGCCAAGACGTCGTCACCGTCCGATCCGGATAACCAGGACTGGAGGTTTCCCCCGACGCTCGAAGAGGAGGACACATAACCGCCGTAACAACGCCTTCAAGAAGGGGACGACACCCTTGAGTGTCGCTGCTGCCAGCAAAAAATGCAGGGATTTCTCCCTGGTCAGATTCCATGCAATCCCTTTGAAAGGACGTGGATGTCGCCTAAAGAGGGGGTGAATAGGCGCTTTAAAATAATTACGGTTTAGGCTTGAACAAATGCGGAATAAAACTAACGTTTAATTTGTCAAGAACAAACCTACAACAACTAGGCTCATCTATGTGCACCAACAACTTATGCTAAGAAAGATAAACAACTAAGTGATAGCAAGATATATGACAATAAACAATATGGCTATCACAGAGTAAAGTGCATAAGTAAAGGGTTCAGGTAAGAGATAATCGAGGCACGCGGAGACGATGATGTATCCCGAAGTTCACACCCTTGCGGATGCTAATCTCCATTGGAGCGGTGTGGAGGCACAATGCTCCCCAAGATGCCACTAAGGCCACCCTAATCTCCTCACGCCCTCGCACAATGCAAGATGTCGTGATTCCACTAAGGGACCCCTGAGGGCGGTCACCGAACCCGTACAAATGGCAACCCTTGGGGGCGGTTACCGGTACTCGTACAAATTGCTCGGGGCAATCTCCACAACCTAATTGGAGACCCCGACGCTTGCCGGGAGCTTTACACCACAATGATGGAGCTCCAAGACATCACCAAGCTTCTAGGACGCCAAAGCATCCACGAAGAATAATCTCTAGGGTACTAAGTACCAAAAGGTAATATGGCTTCTCAAACTTCACTTCCACGTATCACCGTGGAGAACTCAAACCGATGCAACTCATGCAATGGCAAGAACACACAAAGTGGTCAAGTCCCTCACACTCAAATCCCTCCACAACAACAAAAGCTATGGAGAAATATGAGAGGAAGAACAAGGAGCTCACAAAGAACTCCAAGATCTAGATCCAAGGGTTCCTCTCACATAGAGGAGAAAGTGATTGGTGCAGATGTGGATCTAGATCTCCTCTCTCTTTTCCCTCAAGAACTAGCAAGAATAATTGGAGCGATTGAGAGTCAGCAAGCTCTAAGAAGGTCAATAATGGGGGAAGAACACGAGCTCAATGGATAGATTAGTCCAAGGGGGAAGAAACCCCCCTTTATATAGTGAGGGAAGAAATCAGACCGTTACACCCACTTACAGCCCGAGCACAGTGGTACTACCGCTAGCCCTGGCGGTACTATCGCTAGACCTTGGTGGTGCTACCGCTAGCCCTGGCGGTACTACCTCAAGAGAAAGTCTTCGCAAAAAGTCCGACGAAGAACAACCGCTCAGAGAGAGGTACTACCGTCCCGAAGCGGTACTACCGCCCACCCGGAGCGGTATTACCGCTCCTAGAGCGGTAGTAAGAAATTACTACCACTCCGGGGACGGTACTACAGCTCCGGGGGCGGTACTATCGCTACAGGAGCGGTACTACCGCTCGCACGAGGAGCGGTACTACCCTTGGATAGTGAAGCTGCTCTAACTTTTGCATACGGACTCCGAATTCAACAAAACCAAGTTTGTTGGAAAGATAACGACATGGGCTAACACAATCTTGATAGAAATATCAATAAGAAGCAAGTGAGAAAAATCCCATAAGAAAATGGTCAGAAGCCTTCTTCGAATAAGACCGGTAAAAACTCCCAACATCGAAAAGATCATAGAAGATGCATATGGACTCCGTTTTCGATGAACTCGAGCTTGTCATGAATATGCCCGTAATCTCTAAAACTCACAAAGAGAAACAACAAACAAGAACCAAGAAGTATGATTCAAGGATGCAAATGGTTGAGCTCTCAACGAACGATACCATCAAGCTACTCACTTGAGGGCTCCCCTTGACAATACGACAATTTATCCTAAAACAGAAAACCTATCAAGGGCAAACCTATACCTTGCACCTCATACTCTTGAGCTAGATGATGATGATCTTGGATTCCTCAAGATGGACCACCTTTCTTGATTGTGTTGGCTTGATGAAGACTAGTTGATTGCTCCCCCATACTCACTATGGGTGAGCCACTCTCCAGCGTATCTTCACAAGTCCATTGCCACCACAATGGACGGCAAGCTTCAAGCATGATATATTCATGCTGATCCACTTGAACTTGCACAACGCAATCTTGATGACGATCACCACTTGATGTCATCCTTCATGGGTTGTATGCGATATTCCTTTAATTTGACGCAAACCCATGGAAACACACCTAACCCCCACATAGAACTCTCACGAAGACCATGGGTTAGTACACAAAACACATAATGGACAATGCTTACCATACCATGGGATCACTTGATCCCTCTCGGTACATCTTGTACGCTTTGTGTTGATCATCTTGATTTACTCTTTGTTTGACGATCCTGATCAACCTTGTGTCTCTATGACCATTCTTTGGATAATTGTAATGCCCAGATGTAACCCTTGCCATTTTGGGAACCTTTCCTATTTTTGAACCTTAGTTTTTCAATTCTGTAAGAGTTATCATTTCATGTGGTCATTTCATGTCATCACCTTTGCATCATGGCATCATCCTTTCTTTTGCTTTATTTCTTTCTTGTTGTTGTTGCTAGCTATACTTGTGGTGTATTGTGATGATGTGGTGTTTACCAAGCTATGTTTTCAAACTAGGTTTCAAAACAAACCCCTTCCCCATTATTATTTGAGCTCATGTATTAACTTGTTTAAAACCTGTTTAAAAATGTTGATCTTTTAGTGTGTTACCTTGTGATTGAGGGGCATTGACTTGGGGTTTTAAAACTTAAGTTGAATGGGGTGTTATTTACAAAAACAACATAGGAAATTCTGTTTTGAATTTAATTTAGTTGCTCCAAAAATTAGTTTTATATTTTATTTAAATAGGGCATAATTCCCTTATGCCCTAGGTATTTTTATTTTGTTTTCTTCAAACCCGTGTATGGTTGTGTGCATTTTTATTTGAAGGTGTTATTTAAAAATAAGAGAAACCTTCTGTTTTAATTTCTATGTTATCAGGCGCCAGGTGGGCTGGATCCCTCCTTCTCCGTGGCCCATCCTCTCCTCCCTCCTCGCGCGCGGCCCGTGAGACGTCCGTCTCCCTCCTCGAGTTGTGGTCACTGTGTACGACCGAAGGTCCACCGCCGATCCTTTCCCCCCTTCGATCTTGCGGCTCCAAGCGCGCCTCCCGAGGCCATTTAAGCAGCCAGGCACCCTCCTCGCAATCCTAGGGCTCTGTTTTCCTCCTCTTCTCCTCTCTGGCGCCGTTAAGGGCGCTCCCGAGCAGCTCCAACTCCATGGCCGAAACCTGGTGAGCTCGTCGCCGACAGATCGGCGCCTCGGCTTCTTCCTCGACCGGATCAAGGGCACGCGATGGACGCAGGGGTTCCATTCCCGAGGAGAACGCGCGACGGGAGCTGCTATGTCGACGTCCTCGATGACCTCTTCTTCTTCCACTCTGGGAGCCTCTTCCTACAACACCTCGTCGTCGGCACCTTCTTCCTCCACGGCGCTTCCCTCTCCTCGGTACCCTAGATGACGCGCGTGTTCCCTGCTCTCCTCCGCTTCCCCTCTCCGTTAGCCGTGTCCGAGCCGTGAGCTCGAGGCCTGCCGGAGTTGCACCGGCAGGTTGATGCAACTGCGACCGCTACTTGTTGTTGAGTGCGCATGCATGCACGCGTGCATGGGCGTAGCCTCTGCATTGTGGTCGTGGCTCTGCGCTGCGCTATGGCATAGCTAGGCTAGATCCTCGAGTAGAGATGCTACCGGCGTGCATGTGCCGGTGAACATCATCGTCGGTGCCTCTGTGCAAAAGCAGAGCATGGCCGCCCTTTTTCGTGCTTACCTGGTTTGAGATCGCCCTCTGGGACAGTAGCACCGCGTAAGCTCAACTGGTTTGACCCCTGCCCGCAGATCGGCACGACGCGGGTTCGATCCCTCTAGGGCCCTTTTTAATTTCGTTTTGATGTGCTTGCTTGGCAGGGTCTGCATAAGAGGGATTCCCCCTCTGTTTGCGCAGATAAACTGCAGTAGCCCAGTGGTGTTAGAGTGGTGCAAAGAGGCAACAGGTCGTGGGTTCGAAACCCAGGGCCTCCCCATTTTATTTTGCACTTGTGTTTTTTCCCTTTACTTTCTTTTGCTGCAGTTATTTTTCTGTTTTGTTTCTTTTAGAAACCAGGGTTTTTTAATCCTTTTAAAGCTTAGCTTATATGTGTGTATGTAGTGTATGTATGCACTTGTATGTATATGTGCACATGGTGTGGTGTGGATGTGTGTGGATGTGTGTGTGCACATGGTGTGGTGTGTATGTGTGTGGATGTGTGTGTGTGTGTGGGCAGTGGTGCACATATGCACTTGTGCATGAGAGCTAACCCCTCATTCTTGCCACTATGAGGTGGTGTGGTGTGTCTGTGTGTAGGTGTAGGAGTGTGTGGTGTGATTCCACATATCCATGTGCATGAGTCTGTGTGCTCATGTGCATGTGTTTGCTCATGGTGTGTGTGTGATCATGGGGGTGTGTGGATGAACACATCCCTACTTGTGAATATTTATGTTTGTAAGGCTATGCCTAGTTAGAATGATCTTGTCCTAGTGCAAGTGCATGTGTAGGTGTTGCATAGGATAACTTTTACATGTGATATTGTTCCTATATGTCATATTGGATTCTAGGTGGTGTTTTTCGAGCTAGCTTTGTGCCTAGATGTTACATGCAAGTACCCATTTATTATATATGATTTTGTGGTAGAATCATCCCAGGAATCCATTGGTGAAATCAGATTTCACTTTAGAGCAACTTCACAAAACTATTATTTTCTGTCATGATGCCATGTTTAGTGATTTGTATTAGGTGGTGCCTTGACCCTATGAGGATGAATCCTTGATGTAGTAGTAGTGGGTGAACCCCTCTATAGCATGGGGTCTTTGTTTTGTTCATAGGAATTTGTATGCACCTATTGTGCCTTGTCAAAGTTGACACTTGGCTGAAACTGATAGATTTGTGAAAATCTGTGATTTTCACTAAGTCTGAGAATCTGATGTTATTTTCTTCCCTGTTGTCTTGGTTGCATCAGCTCATGTGTTGGGAATCAGCCCATGCAACAAACTAAAGTTTGTGAGATTTTATGTTTGTCTAGCTCCCTGTTAAATTTCATGCATATACACTTCCTGTAGATATCATTTTGGAGGCTGCCAAAATGCTTTAGAGCATAAGCAGCTGGTGAAAATCTGTGATTTTCACTAAGTCCCAGAATATGTAATATTTTGTCCAAGTTAGTGCCTGTAGATCTGCTCATGTGTGATTCCTTTGTATTAACTTATTGCACAGGGTTGTAGAGCTTTTGAATGGCTTTTCCCCATATCTTGTTTGGCTCATTTGGATGGCTATAGCTACTTTAAAATATTTAGACAAACTGTTATGATGCTGTTAAAAATAGATTGCATGTTTTTGTTGATTTGAAGCTTGTGTGGGCATTGTTTATGGTGTGGTGTGTTTCCATGCACCACCCCACTTATGTTTCGTTGCTTGATCATATGGCAACCTGGTAACACCAGGGGAGTGCCATTGGAGTGTGTTTGTGGCTGATTTGAACCGTAGGTCTCCATATCTTGTTTCGTAGTTTCCGGTTGATCCGTAGCTCCGTTCTCTACGTTCTTTACATGTTTTTGCATCGTTTTCTCGTGATGCACATGATCATGCCATATTCATTCATGTCAAGATAACTTAAAATGAGGTTCTGTCCAGAATTCTATTAACTCAACTAATGCATATGAAAGTGACTAGAGTAGTGATGCATGCTTCCTTCTTCACACATGCATCATATTGCTTGTTGAATTTGTTGGTGTTCATTAGCTGTTATCTTATCTTGGGTAGTATCGGGATCATAGAGCGAGTACGTGGATTTTGGAGAGTACGTGCAGGAAGATCAAGAGCAGTTCCAAGCTGAAGACATCACATGCAAGATGACCGTGACCTTGATACCGTATCTAGCTTGTTATGCTTAGAATCACGTTTCCTTCGATACATGCTCGCTGCCTACCACTTAATATAAATGCCACCTTGTTGGGGATATTGCCTGCAGTTATGAACCGCCAAATATGGGCCGGGTTACTGTTAAGGCGATTCATCCTTTAAGGCTAGTTGGGCCTCTATCCGGGCGGTTCGAAGTCGCAGGATGGTTATGATTTATGGAAGGACTCTGGGTTCGACAAGACGGCGACTTAGAGACCGCGGTGGTCATGATTTGTAAAAAGGAGGGGACTCTTGTAAACCCTAAGGCTTCGACCTATATATAAAGGCGAGTCTGGAAGGGGAGAGACGGGTTAGAAATCATCGAGTGCTAGGTTAGGGCGAGTTACGCTTTCCTTGTAATCGAATCCACATCAATACACACAAAGCAGGACGTAGGCTATTACCTCTTCTCGAGGGGCCGAACCTGGGTAAATCGCCGTGTCTCTCCCGCTTAACCCCTTTGAGTCGCCACCAAGGTGCGATGGCTCCAGTACTAAGTCCTTTCACGAGGACATCTGCCGTGACAAAACCACGACAGTTGGCGCCCACCGTGGGGCCTGCGCACGGTGGAGTTGAGTTCTCAAAGGGAGCCCTACCAGGGTTTGGGAGTTATGCGGCGGCGCTCATGACTTGGAGCCGACGCGGCATAGCCTACATCGACAACAGGCGATGGGGACCTGAAGCAAATTCTCTCGAATCAGGCTACAGGGTCCCCTTCGGCAAGATCAACGTCTTCGTCGGCATGATCGGGTCACCCGTTCCTGAGCCGGACACCTCCTCCGACATCGTCGAGCCGGCCAGGTACGTTCATCCAGTCATAACCCGGAATCTGACCCACCCGGTCTTTGTGGGCTTCACACAGGGATCGGAGGAACCAGAGCGCGCGGCGGCTCAGGAGGTCACCCCCGTCAACTCTGACGACGAGTCATCCATGGGCGAGTCCAATTCCATCCAGTCCCTCCACGGAGACGGTCTTGGGGGCTTGTCAATTGCCATGGATCCGGAAATCCTCGATCGAACCCGCCGCCAGATCGCCATCTACATGGCCGGGGCGACTCAACCCGCACCGAACCCCGCCGGGGGCGATGGACCCGGCGGGACGTCCAGAAGTGCGTCAGCAGTCCTAGTGGATTTAGCGGCGGAAATCACAAGACTAATGTCAACCCCCCTCACACCAGAGAACCAAGGAGAGATAAATGCGGAGATAGCAAAGCTGAGGGAGGCGGTGGCAAAGGCCCATCAGGATGCTGAGACGGAGTCCGCCAGGATGGAAACTCGACAGGTCCAGATTACGGCCGAAAGGATGCGGTTGAACACCGACAATTGGCAGCTCGAAAGACAGCAGCGCGCATCCGACGCCGTCCATCAGCGGAGGCACCAGGGACGCATGCCCCATGATCTCAATCCGACTCGCCTGTTCGACACTCCCCAAACGCCCGGGATGGGAGCCGCTCCAGCAGGAGGGATGGGCCGCCCTCCTAATCCGCCGATTCAGCCGACTGAGGGTCAAATCCCTCGTTTCCGTACCCCCCGAGGCCACTTCTCTAACCCGGTGGATAACATGCTTGCCGCAACCCGCCATCTGGAGTCCCTCCAGATCCACGGCAACACCCCAGCTGAGATCGAAGCAAGGAACGCCATTGAGATGTTGAAAACAGCGGTGGTCCAAAACGCGCAGTTCTCACACAGCCCCGAACGGCTACACTTCACCCCCCAGGCGAGCTATACCAGGGGTTGGCCGGAGGATCAGCCAGCCGTAAACAGCGCCCCGCGACACCTCCCGCAGGACAACCCGCCCAAGCGGGACCCGCCGGGCGGAGGTCCATCCAACACTCAAGAGGCTCAGACTCCTCCGGCGGGGACCGGAGGGCGAGTTGGGGTGCCCTGCTTGTCCCTGGCCCTTCGAAACGAAAGAATGCCCAAGGACTTCAAAGGACCAAGAAAGGTGCCTAATTACACACCAGACCTCGAACCAACATCTTGGATCGAGGGCTATGAGATCGCCATGGACATGCTCAACGTAAACGAGGCGGTTTGCGCCAGATATTTCACCATGATGCTCGAGGGATCGGCACGCACTTGGTTGAAGAATTTACCTCCCAATTCTATCCAATCCTGGGCCGAGTTAAAGGAACGTTTTATCAAAAACTTCCGGGGAACCTGCAAACGACCGATGACAATCGTCGACTTACAACACTGCGTGCAACGCCCGGATGAGTCGGCGCATCATTGGTCGCGGCGAGTCGCGGAAATTATCCATTCATCGGATGGCATCACGGCAGCGCAAGCTGTGCTTATCCTCGAGCACAACTGCCACTACGAACCACTGGTCCAGAAGCTGGGGCGACTCAAACGGAAAGTTCAGGATATGGGCGAGCTGATGGATACCCTCACCAGGTACGCCGAAGCCGATGATACCAAGGATCCCGGCGAGGATGGTAAGGGTAACTCGCCCAAGAAGGGCGATTCAGTAAATAAGCATACCCGCCTCCAAGGCCGCAACCGTCATAACCAGGGGACCAACAGCAAGCGTAGGCCGCATGAGGAGCCCTCGGATCTGGTTGCCAACACCAACGCCAATGACGGCAAAAAGAAGAATCGAGGCTTCAGCGGAAAAAGACCGCGTAACTACGAGGAGTTGCTCAAAGGCCCTTGCCCGCACCACGCCACGGCCGACGGCCCGGCGGGCCACTCCTGGGAGCACTGCTTCGTGATGCGGGAATTTCGGGCCGAGGCGATCAAGAAGAGCCAGAGCGAAGACCCGAACCGTCGCCAAGACCAACTCGCCGCGCCCAACCAAAGGCACAACCCCTTCGGCGGTTTTCCCGAACAAGAGGCTCAGGGGGGGCCGCAGCCAGGCGGCGGCCAATACCCGGTGCACCACCACCGGCGGTACAACCCGCCAGGAGTATTCCAGCAGCCGCCCCCGCAGGGGCTCCGCAGGACCAGGATGACCATGGGGGCTTCCGCAACAATCCTAAACAGCTAAATAATGGGCAATACCATGTTTTCACCACCAATGCTTGCAGACGTGATAAAAAGGTAAATCACCGGGCGTACAGCGTAATTGAGCCGGCAGTTCCCAGATATCTCCACTGGTCCGAACAGACCATAACATGGAGCAGAGAGGATCACCCGCCGAGAATAGATAACCCGGGCGACCTGGCCTTGGTCGTGGCTCCCCAAGTGGCGGGCTACACTCTATCGAAAGTACTGATGGATGGCGGCAACAGCATTAATATCCTATACTTCGACACCTTCCGGAGGATGAATCTATTAGAGAAAGACTTGATGCCTTCAACCACAGTTTTCCACGGCATCGTCCCGGGCAAATCCGCTTATCCGATTGGCCGAGTCAGGCTCTCAGTAGCGTTTGGAACTGCACAGAACTACAGGTCGGAGTCTCTGGTCTTCGAGGTGGTCAAATTAAAAAGCCCTTACCATGCGCTGTTCGGACGACCGGCTTACGCTCGCTTCATGGCCCGCCCATGCTACGTCTACCTCAAGCTCAAAATGCCTGGCCCTAAAGGTCCTATCACGGTCGACGGCGATAGAAGGATTGCAAAGGAGTGTGAGGAAGGAGACGCGGCCTACGCGGAAGTCGCCTGCGCGGCGGAGGAGCTCAAAAACCACCGGGCCAATGTTGACCCGGCGGACATGACACCACTCAAGAAACCGACTACAGATTCCGAGTCACCGCTCAAGTTCAAACCAACGGATGACACGAAGACAGTCGACTTCGTCCCTGGCGATTCATCCAAGCAGTTTACCATTGGGACGGGTCTGGACCCCAAATAGGAAAGCGCGCTCATCGAATTCATCCGTGAGAATCGGGACATCTTCGCATGGAAACCCTCTGACATGCCGGGTGTACCGAGAGAATTCGCTGAGCACCATCTTAATATTGACCCGAAATGCAAACCTGTCCAACAATACCTCCGTAGGTTTAACGAGGAGCGACGGAAGGCGATTGGAGAGGAAGTCGCCCGTCTATTAGCCGCCGGGTTCATCGTGGAAGTCTTTCACCCCAAATGGCTAGCTAACCCGGTGTTAGTACTCAAGAAGAATGGCACTTTCCGTATGTGTATTGACTATACGGACCTCAACAGAGCTTGCCCCAAGGATCCTTTCGCTCTTCCCCGCATCGACCAAATCATTGACTCGGTGGCGGGATGCGAACGATTGTGCCTTTTGGACGCGTACTCAGGTTATCATCAGATCAAAATGGCTGTGGAAGATCAAGAAAAGACTGCTTTCATAACTCCCTTCGGGGCCTTTTGCTATGTGTCCATGCCGTTCGGGCTCAAGAGCGCTGGGGCGACTTACCAACGTTGCATCCAGAATTGTCTTCACAGCCAAATTGGCCGCAACGTCCATGCTTACGTTGACGACATTGTGATCAAGACCCGCCAGGAGGAGACACTTCTAGAAGACCTTAAGGAAACCTTTGATAATTTACGGGTATATCGGATGAAGCTAAATCCTACCAAGTGCGTTTTCGGTGTCCCTGCGGGAAAACTACTGGGTTTCTTGGTATCGGAGCGCGGCATCGAGGCTAACCCGGACAAAATTGAAGCGGTTGCCTCCCTCGGCAAACCAACGAATGTTAACCAAGTTCAGCGATTGGCGGGTCGTATCGCGGCTCTCAGTCGTTTTGTAAGCCGCCTCGGAGAAAAGGCGATTCCGCTCTATCAATTGTTGAGGAAGTCTGACCGATTCGTGTGGACAGAGGAAGCCGATGAGGCACTTCAGGCCTTGAAACACCAACTGGTTAACCCGCCGGTCTTGGCGGCCCCGACTGAAAAGGAGCCTATGCTCCTGTATATCGCCGCGAATTCCAAAGCGGTCAGCGTGGCTGTGGTCGTCGAAAGAAAGGAGGAAGGAAAGGAATACCCGGTACAGCGCCCGGTGTACTTTATCAGTGAGGTGTTAACTCTCTCCAAACAACGATACCCCCATTGGCAAAAACTGGTCTATGGGGTGTTCATGGCAAGTCGGAAGCTTAAACATTATTTCCAAGAACACCCAATCACCGTGGTCAGTTCCGCGCCCCTCGGCGACGTCATCCAAAACCGCGAGGCAACAGGGCGAATCGCCAAATGGGCGATAGAACTTGGGTCACATCACATCCAGTATACCCCCCGCACGGCCATCAAGTCCCAGGCACTAGTTGATTTCGTCAATGATTGGACAGAGCTCCAGGCTCCGGAAGATCGCCCTAACCTTACCTATTGGACTATTTATTTTGATGGATCCAGGCAGTTGGAGGGCTCGAGGGCTGGTGTGGTGTTGATATCCCCTCAAGGAGATAAGTTCTGCTACGTCCTCCGGCTCATGTTCCCTTGTACAAATAATGCGGCGGAGTATGAAGCTCTGCTCCACGGTTTGCGACTAGCAAAAGAGATGAACTTAACCCGAGTCAGATGTTTTGGAGACTCAGATCTGGTGGCGCAACAGGTTTCGGGCACCTGGGACTCTCGAGATCCTATGACGGCGGCTTACAGGCGAGCCGTATCTGACGTGGCGGGCTATTTTCATGGATACCAGGTTGA
Source organism: Hordeum vulgare subsp. vulgare (assembly GCF_904849725.1). Taxonomy (NCBI): domain Eukaryota; kingdom Viridiplantae; phylum Streptophyta; class Magnoliopsida; order Poales; family Poaceae; genus Hordeum; species Hordeum vulgare. The sequence continues at coordinate 394,317,539 of NC_058521.1, read as the reverse complement.
TCACGTTGATCGGCGACTCAACGAAGCAGCTGATGCCCTCTCGCGACTCGGCTCACAGAGAAAACCTGTCCCCCCTAATGTCTTCTTGGATATCTTGCACAAACCGTCCGTGACTGTACCCACGGAGGAGGAATTGGCGATACCAGATCCCGAGTCTCAGCTTGTGGCGGCTCTCCATATCACTCCGGATTGGGCTCTTCCTTATATAGCTTACCTTGCCCTTGGCGAGTTACCCACTGACGAAGTTTTGGCTCGCCAGATTGTTCGGCGTAGCAAGTCCATGGTCATCATTAATGGCGAGCTATATAAACGAAGTGCTTCAGGGGTCTTTCAGCGGTGCGTCTCCTCCGAGGAAGGATGCACGATCCTTAATGACATCCATTCTGGAGACTGCGGACATCACACCGGGTCACGTTCTTTGGTATCAAAAGCCTTTCGACACGGTTTCTTCTGGTTGACGGCTCACGCAGATGCAGAAGATATAGTACGGCGATGCGAGGGGTGCCAACGATACGGGAGACAGGCTCATGTGCCGGCTCAAGAATTGAGGATGATCCCCATTACTTGGCCTTTCGCGGTCTGGGGGCTGGACATGGTCGGCCCCTTTAAGATGTCCTCCAACAAGAAAACTCACTTATTGGTGGCGGTTGATAAATTCACCAAGTGGATTGAGGCGGAGCCGGTTGGGGCTTGCGACGCGGGAACTGCGGTAAAATTTCTGAAGAAGCTGATTTTTCGTTTTGGATATCCGCACAGTATCATCACAGACAATGGTACTAACATGTCCCAAGGAGCAATGCTGGATTTCTGTCGCCGTGAACATATCCGGCTTGATATCTCTGCGGTTGCTCACCCGCAGTCAAACGGACAGGCCGAGCGGGCGAATCAGGAAGTTTTGCGAGGGATCAAGCCTCGGCTCATAATTCCCCTGGAAAGAACTCCAGGATGTTGGGTGGAGGAGTTACCCTCGGTATTATGGAGCATCCGAACCACCCCGAATCGCTCCACGGGGTTCACCCCTTTCTTCTTGGTCTATGGTGCAGAGGCCGTCCTCCCTACTGACATAAGGCATGACTCTCTTAGAGTCACCGCATATGTGGAGCAGGACAACGAGCTGGCGCGTCAGGACTCTTTGGACGCCTTGGAAGAGGCACGTGACTTAGCAGCGGCTCGTTCGGCGATCTATCAGCAAGATCTGCGGCGTTATCATAGTCGCCGGGTGAAGAGTCGGACCTTCCAGGAAGGCGATTTGGTGCTTCGACTGATACAAGATCGGGCAGGCATGCACAAGCTTTCGCCCCCTTGGGAGGGACCTTTCGTTGTCATCAAGAACCTCCGCAATGGTTCTTACTACTTGATGGATCTTCGGTCTGATCGACCGACTACGGGGGCTGAGTCAACTCGCCCCTGGAATATTGCCCATTTGCGGCCTTATTACACTTGAGTTCTTACAACTCCATGCTTTGTAAGTTTTTCAGTTTTATTATGAAATAATATAATGTTTCCCTGACTCGGGGGGCTTCTTCTTTAAGAAAAAGAAAGAGCAATTTCACGACACCCTGTTGCGACCTTATGAGCCGACAGAACATGCATTAAGGGTGGGTGCACGAGCTTTCTGACTCGCCTCCCCCTGTCGCGACCTTATGAGCCGACGAAACCTGCATTAAGGGTGGGTGCACAAGCTTTCTGACTCGCCTCCCCCTGTCGCGACCTTATGAGCCGACGAAACCTGCATTAAGGGTGGGTGCACGAGCTTTCTGACTCGCCTCCCCCTGTCGCGACCTTATGAGCCGACGAAACCTGCATTAAGGGTGGGTGCACGAGCTTTCTGAATCGCCTCCCCTGTCGCGACCTTATGAGCCGACGAAACCTGCATTAAGGGTGGGTGCACGAGCTTTCTGACTCGCCTCCCCCTGTCGCGACCTTATGAGCCGACGAAACCTGCATTAAGGGTGGGTGCACGAGCTTTCTGACTCGCCTCCCCCTGTCGCGACCTTATGAGCCGACGAAACCTGCATTAAGGGTGGGTGCACGAGCTTTCTGACTCGCCTCCCCCTGTCGCGACCTTATGAGCCGACGAAACCTGCATTAAGGGTGGGTGCACGAGCTTTCTGACTCGCCTCCCCCTGTCGCGACCTTATGAGCCGACGAAACCTGCATTAAGGGTGGGTGCGCGAGCTTTCTGACTCGCCTCCCCCTGTCGCGACCTTATGAGCCGACGAAACCTGCATTAAGGGTGGGTGCGCGAGCTTTTTTGACTCGCCCCCTCCCTGTCGCGATCATATGAGCCAACAAAATTGCTCGTGTTATGATTTGACTTTGGAATTTTTTTTCCTCACTGCTTACTCGTTGAAACTGTTTGTGATTCTTTTATTTTCACAGATAATGTGCTCAAGGTTTTCATCCTTGGCGGGTTGAGCATTTCAGGCGATTCTGATAAAGGTTAACCAAATATTTTAAACCGCCTCAAAAACGGTATAAGGGTTTTTTGCAGAAGATGTCATCAAAAGATAGTACTGACTATTACATGGCTCTTGGGCCAAATTCAAAGAAAGCCTATTCCGCTAAGTTCTGGCGTGAACTCTGACCAGCTTTGATTTGTAAATCGCCCAAGACCCAATTGCATCTGGACAAAGAGGCAAAATCGTCTTCATCGGTCAAGATTGATGCCAGGTCTGTTTCCCAGTCAAAGGGATTCTTGGGTCGCCGAGGGATAAGGTTGGTCACCACGAAGGTTGGCGGGCTGATTTTCTTGTTCTTTTCATCGTAAGCCGCCTGATATTTTGTCAAGTCAAGGCTGGCGGCGAGTTGAGTCGCGGCCAGTCGAGAATCCTTGACAACCTTCTGGTAGTCTTCTTCCACGAACTCCGAGCCGTCATCTTTAAGCTGAGGGAAGCCGGCAGCTACTTCTTCCAAATTAATTTCAGGAGCATACGCCAGGCAGCGACTCAGAGCCGTCAGGACACCCTTCCGGGCGGCTGATCGGGTTAACTCGCCGATCTGGGGAGGCAGTGTGGATAGATATCCAAGCACCTTTTTTATAGAAGTTATGGGCTCCTTTGCTCCGATCACAGCTTTGACGGTCAGCACACTGCCTGTGTACAGTTGTTCCGTCAGTGTATAGATCGCCTTCAGCATCAACACGCTGTCGTCTTGCAGATTGGCGACTCTCGAGCCTGTGATCAAATAACCGGTAAGTTAAACATTAAGGAATTCCTCCAAGGAAGAGGATAGGATTGGCGAGTTAGGTAAAGCTTACCAAAGATGGCTTGTGTCATGTTGGAAATATGGCGCTTTAAGCCGGATAGCTCCTGCTGCACAGTTGCCAGCTTGGCTTCTGCTTTTTCGGCTCTCGTCAAAACCGCGCTGTGGTCAGCCTGAGTTCTTCCTAACTCGACTTTGAGCTTTTCCAGTTCAGCCAGAGCCAGCTTATATTTGTCTTCTGACTGAGCTCGGGCATCTTGTTGGTCAGCCAAGTTTTTCCTTAAGTCGCCCAGGACCAGTTCGGTCTGGGTAAGGCTTTCCTGTTCAAAATTTAAAAACAGAGACAAGTCTCAGAATTATTGCAAGGCAATACCCCTGACACTTGGGGGCTAATGTATAATTTTTCGAGGGAAATTATACAGAAATCAAGACCCGGCTCATCATTTTACTGATGACCCGGCCCTTGGGGGTTACTGGTCGCGAAGCTTTTAAAAGACCCGGCTCATCGTTTTACTGATGAGCCGGCCCTTGGGGGTTGCTGAGAATAATATAGAGTATACAATTTTACCTCATGTTTGTTATTTAACATCTTCAGCAGATTCTTTTCCATCTCGTAACTCGCTTCCAGGCGACTTGCGAAGCCAGAACAGAGTTCTTTAAACTCCAGAACTGCATAGTCAGAAAGTTTCGCCTTGGAAGGCCCAGACTCAAGAATTGATGGAGAAGGGGATGCTGTATGTTTGGAGAGGATTGTATCTGCCGGCTTGGAGAAACCAAAACCAGTAATGACCACAACATCTGGGTCATCAGTTGTCGCCATTACGATCGGTGATCTTGGGACATCCGTTGATCCTTTGGGCGACTCAGGAGGGTTTGTTTGAGTTGTCGGCTCGTGTTGACTCGGATCCTCTTGAGTCGGAGTAGCTTTCCTTGGAGGTTCAGGAGTGGCGTCAGGGTTTGATCCACTGGTCTTCCTCTTTTTGGCTTGCGCCCTAATAAACCAGAGATAGGCGTGTTAAAAAAAATATATAAAAGAGTATCATTCTCAAGGATCAGGACAAGGAACTTACCCCAGGACTCGGATCATTGGTGGAAGGGTCGACATCACTGAGTCGCCAGAAGTGGGGGGAGAATCCTGCAGAATTGGTACATCGATAATACTGGCGGGTTAGGACTGTGATCCAAAGCAGCACGAACAATGGTTGCTCATATAAGAAATGGAGGTACCTCGCTTGGTTTTCTTTTGTTCCTTGTTGGCAAGCCAGGTGTCAGGTCGCCAGAATGACTTCGCGTTTTCCGTTTTGAGGCGTGCTGCGTTTTCTTCAGTAAGAAATTTGGGTCCAAATGGGCATTTGGATGTGAGAGAGGTACTTTCCCACATATTCGCCGGGCCGGCTTAGGTGGAGAAGGAGATGAATCGGAAGAGACGGAAATTACCTCGACAGAGTCTTCCTGGCTCTCGTTATCTTCATTCTGTTATAAAAGGAGCGAGAGATAAGTAAAAGATAAAAAGGTGATGAGTGGCGAGTGAAGATGAGGACGGATTGGTACCTCTGAGAGTGCGTC